>NC_079190.1:430647248-431247248 GCF_029499605.1 Hyla sarda
GCAACTGCTGGAGGCACCCTGGCTGGGAAACACTGATCTATGTAAGGCTGCATTCACACGGGCATCTAGACCCGTCCCGTTCTTCACCAGTCAATAATAAAAACGACTTAAAAAAAACTAAAGACAATAACGGATGCAAACGGATCTGTTTGTATCAGTTATTGTTCAGTTAATAAACCATAAAACATTTTTTTTTTTTTTTTTTTTAAGCTCTGAGCATGCTCATAAGTAAAAACGCATCAAAAAACTGATTACATTACTGATCACATTAAAGGCTCATCCGTTTTCCATAGACTTCAATGTTAAATTTACTGTGTCCATTTTTCTCTTTCCTTTTTTTGACGGTAGAAAATATACTGCATGTGCCTTTTTTTTCCTGCCGGCCCAAAAAAACGGAAATGAATGCAGACGGGTACAAACGGATGTAAACGGATTGTAAAAAAATCCCATTGGCATGAATGGGATTTAAAAAAAAAAAAAAAAACTTTTCTAATCTGTTTACAGAACAGACGGCCGTGTACACGCACCCTTAAAGGGGTATTCCAGGAATTTTTTTTTATTTGACGATGCTACAGGGGCTGTAAAGATAGTGTAGTTCATAATAGTGTCTGTACCTGTGTCTGACGTTTTTTTTCACAATTCTTCTGTGATTTTCACCCCAATATTTATTTTTATCAGCATACAAAATGACTGTTGTCTCAGATTTTTCCCAGGTTGCAATGCGGCCGAGACCTGACTCACTAGTCAGCTGATGACAGGGAGCCTGTCTGCTTCAATGGGTGGAGGGATCACTTGGTGGGAGAGAGATCAATCTTCAACTAATGCAACAGCTGTAGGCACCCTGATTGAAAACCACAGGTCTTTTGAATGGATGCAGCTCATTTATGTTTCAATGGGTGGGGTGGCTGATGTGTGGGAGGGAGGAAAATGGAATTTGTAGTTAAAAAAATAAATCAAACAGGAAATGCAAGTTCACAAAAAGCTAGCCACAGTGTTATGGTAATCTCATAACATAGCCATTTAGCCCCAAGACAAGTGCAGATCCTTCCTAAGCATGTCCATTACTGTCTGCCAGGTACGTATTAAAATCACCTTATGCTGGATAACCCCTTTAATGAAATTGCATCAGTTATAGGCACTTCAGCCTTCGGCTGTCCGGGCATGCTGGGACTTGTAGTTTTTCAACAGCTGGAGGTACCCTGGTTGGGAAACACTGATCTATGTAAAGGAAATCGCATCCGTTATGTGCACTAGTTGCTATAAGTCGACTTGTTTTGTTTTTTCACTTTTAGTCCCCCTTCCTTTTTGTTGGTGCCTGGTAATGACCCTGTGTCTGGTGTAGGTGACTCGTTAGCATTAACCCTAGTGTGAACAGTCTCTTCTCTGCTTTGACTCTTGTGCCTTCTTCCTAACAGGTCTAGTAACTGTCAGAAATCTGCTTTTCCGATGTGGTGCGGTTTTGATGTAGCACACTCGCCTGTCTCCGCTAGCACTTTGTAAGTTCTCTAGCGATGGTTTTTGTTGTCTTTAGTCCAAACACTAAAACGTTAAATGTTTTTTATGTTACTGTCTTGTAGTATTTGCCATTTCACTTTGGACCCTTTAAATCCTAAAATGAAAAATCTGTTTAGGCACCAAAAATTGTATTGGATGTAGCTTTATGTGTAAAGTCATACACAATCCTATGTAGTTTAACCTCTTAAGGATGGACCCATTTTTTACTTTAATCTTTTTTTTTTTTTCACATGTCTTTTTAAATGGTAATAACTTTAGAACGATTTTTCTCAGCAGAGCTATTCTGAGATTTGTTTTATTGTGACATATTGTACTTTATAGAAGTGGTGCATTTTTGTTGACTCATGAATTTTTTGTTTGTGAAAAACTCCAAAATATTGTGAAAATTTCTGGCGTTTCTTTTTTAATTATGGTGTACACTGTGCAGTCAAAGTGATATTTATTCTGTGGGTCAGTACGATTATGGCAATACCCATTTTATATGGCTTTCTATGTTCTTTTTTCCTTTTCTGAGCAAAATTCTTTTTCTGCCATTCATTTTCTAACAGCCAGAACTTTGTATTTTTTGCGGGATGAGCTGTACTTTATAGTGGTATCATTTTTTTGATACGTACTACCTTATAGCTCTTTTTTTATTTCGCTATTTGTACCAAATTTGTCGAATTTTTTTTTTTTTTTTTACATCATTCACCGTGCTCAATAATTTTCATTATAGTTTTATTGTACACGTTATTACGGACGTGGCAATACCTATTATGTATATGATTTGTGTTTTTTTAATCTTTTTTTGATGACAATACAGGGTTT
Source organism: Hyla sarda (assembly GCF_029499605.1). Taxonomy (NCBI): domain Eukaryota; kingdom Metazoa; phylum Chordata; class Amphibia; order Anura; family Hylidae; genus Hyla; species Hyla sarda. The sequence continues at coordinate 430,649,571 of NC_079190.1, forward strand.
TATTGGGAAAGGGGCAATTATTTTTTTTATTTTATTTATTTTTTTAACACTTCATTCATGTATTGAACAACCTTTTATTTTATTGTTCACTTTTTCCAGGTTCTACAATGCTACAATACATTTGTACTGCAACACAGTATAACCTGATGTGTTGCAGATACTCAGGCTTCCGTAGCAGGCAGACAGGAAGTCATCAGCTGACCTCCTGCTGCCATAGCAACCAATGGCAACCCGTGATCATATCACGGCACCACCGTTGGTGAACACCATCTATGGGGTTAACACTGCCGAGAGCGGTGTGATCGCGGCCCCGGCAGCTACCGCGTGTCCCCATCTTTGATTGACAGCCTTGTCCCGCCGCCGGTCTCCTGCAGGAGATCGTTAGGACGTATGCATGTGTCCCATTGCGCGAACGTGTCGGAATGTATGCATACGTCCTATAGCGGGAAGGGGTTAATATTGTGCAGCCATTATAAGTGTATTTGCTTCTATAGGTGTTGTCTTTGTAGAGGATTTTATCTAGTGCAGCAACATGTCTAGAGTCCTTTTTAATACGTGGCCTGACAAGTCTCAGGAGCCAGACTAGTGTCTAGTAACTTGCTATTATTGTGTAACTTGTTGAGTCTTTTTGATGGGGTTTATTAAAGTTATTAAACAGCTTCCGAAGCAAAGTTGAGTTTCGTGGCTTATTAACTGGCCCTTTTGTTATTTCTCTCCTAGAATAAGTTTCTCTATTCCTGTGCTGTTCGCTGTCCTGCACAGTAGGGATTTTTTAGAGCCGATACCGATAACCTGTGAACTTTCAGGCCGATAGCTGATAACTTATACCGATATTCCGTGAATTTTAATACAACCCCCCCCGCTTTAAATTAATGAACTTTTCAATGGCTTTTGTGGAGCCAGAGACCTCCACCTGGGTCCAACCACCGCCGCTGCCCGATTTGCCTCCCCCTGCTTTTCCTCTGGCCAGAGACTGCCACCGCTGCCCCATTGCCTGCCCCATCCCCGGTTTTGTAATTACCTGTTCCCGAGGTCCGCGCCACTTCTGGCTCCCTCTGCGTTCTGAGCTGTCACCGTGCGCCGGGCCACTGACGTCGCGTTGAGGACGTCACTCGTCATTGCGCAGTGCACAGCAACAGCGTAGGACGCCGCAGGAGCCAGAAGTAGCGCGGACCCCGGGAACAGGTAATTATAAAACCGAGGATGGGGGGAGGCAATGGGGCAGCGGCGGTGGGTGGACTCGGGACCCCAGGACAGGCAGGGGGACAGAAGCGGTGGCGGTCACTGGCCCCGCAAAACCTGTTGCAGTGCATTGATTTAAAGCGCCCGCATTATCGGCAAGGTAATTGCCGATACCGATAACTTAGTAAATCTTGAATATTGGCCAAACCAATAATCGGTCGATCCCTACTGCACAGTGAAGGGGTCTCCAGCATTCAGGTGTATTGGAGCTGTGTTGTAGATGACGGAGAGCATGGTAGTGTTTACCTGATGCTGAGGCCCCTCCATTGTTATCCCACCAGCTATATTTTAAGCAGTGTTGCTGATAAACAGTACAATACAATGTTTTGGGACCTGCACAAACCGCTCTAGTCATAATATACACAGCCTCACGGGGAGGGAAGGAGTGAGGTCACCAGAAGGGAGAGGTCAGGCCGAACTTACTGCGCCTATTTATTGCTATGACAACTACTTTTGGATTGGCTCCCTCTTCTGGTCAATAAGAAACATGAATGACATTATTACTTTTTGTTTTTAAAAGCAAAAGGAAGAAATGGAAGAAATGTCACCCACATTATGTTTAAAGTATTGACCCATATACTTTTCAAGCCTTTCTGAAGGCATTTTAATGTTTTTTTATTGCTGTTACATGTATTTGAATAGAAAATAAAGTTGCGGTAAACATAATGAACTAAAAGCTTTGTGTTACTGTAACTTAAAATATTTGACAGATGGAAACGTTTTGTTGGGGGTCTGTGCGCGGAGACCCTCACTGATAGTGAGCAGGGAATGGGCTGTTGTCTTCTCTCCTTGCTGCGTTAGACTAACTAGACTATATAGAAAGTCTATAGAGACAAAAGAGAAAAATAGACAAGGGCACTCACCTGGGACACAATCTAGCTTCAATACGCTTTATTCTTCAATACACGGAACATACAGTGCCGTACAGGTGCATCGCAGAGCGATGCACCTGTACGGCACTGTATGTTCTGTGTATTGGAGAATAAAGCGTATTGAAGCTAGATTGTGTCCCAGGTGAGTGCCCTCGTCTATTTTTCTCTTTTGTCTCTATTCATTATGATTGGGACTTGAGTAGCGCACCGACACATTTAGCCAGTGCAGTGCTCCCATCTTCCTGCCGGAGTATATCCCTAGTATGTGGGCACTGCGGAGTCCACGGTTTTCTTCAAAGCTTTCTATATAGTCTTATCTATACTCAGGTGTCAGTGGGGGTCTCAGCATCCAGACCCTGACCAATCAAAACTTCTGACAGTGTTTTTAATTTAAATGATCCTGACACTTTAGTCTTTGCTCAGTCTCCTGGTTTTCAGAGATTGCAGATTATCTTGTAGCCCTTTGCTAGAAATGGGACAGACCACAGACCATCGGTTTTTGGACCATAGGATGCTGGATAAGTGACGTACGTTTGTTTATTTATTTTTTTTTTTTTTTAAGGGGGGGGGGGGTTGTCCAGGGTTAGAATAAACATAGCTGTTTGCTTCCAAAAAACAGCACCACTCTTCTCCTCAGGTTGTGTGTGGTATTGCAACTGAGATTTATTCAGTTCAATGGAACTGAGCAGCAATACCATACACAACCTGAAGTCAAGAGTGGCACTGTAGTAAGAAAGCAGCTCCGTTTTTTTATAAAGTGACCATGGACTGTAGCTTAGCATCACTCTTCTACTTTTAACACACTTGCTGGCACCTTGGCTTTAGCTGGCCAAGTTTTCAGGAAATGTTTTGTCCAGATCCCAGAATGGCAGGGTGATAATATAGTAACGTCAATTCAGGTAGAAGAAACAGACATGGTCGCACATCTACATATTGTATTTTGATCTAATTGCTTCTCAGCATAAATTCTAAAACTAACAGGTTGTTAGTATACATTTTGATCAAAAGGTACAAGCCCACTCGCCACGTCAAGGCCAATTAATTTGAGTGGGTCCCTAACGTCCCTAGCATAAAATGGCGCAGCACTGGGCGGCGACCACCACCGCTGCAACACCAGTGCCCACAGGGGGGGGGGGGGATGACCCACTGGCAGAGCGGCCCCAATGCCACTCACATGCATAATAATACATTAAACTGACATGCAGGATGCCAGAAACGCCACTATTGACAACAATGGGATGGGTACTGGCATCAGTTCCCCCCTGGATCACCTGATCTAGAGATCATACACACACATGTATAATTTATATTGTACCCGAACCTTTACTTGCTGGACAAGGGCACTTTATGGATCATATACTTGTAAACCCAAAGGCCAGGTTGTGTCTCTGATCTTACAGATGCACATAAACCATATAAAGCTTATACTGGCCTCACGTACACCTATAAATATACTTTATCCTCCACCCGTGCCTGCAGCTACATATGACATTTTGTTAGAAACCACCTTAATGTACGGAGCTAAACATCTGTTCTCATGATACCCGTCCTTTCCAGGTCAGTAATTACATTTAGGAACTCCTGCTGCTGAAGTTGCCAAAAACTTAAAGGCGTATTCCGAATTAGCACATTTATGTCATGGAAATGCTCGGTCGACTCTCTGAGGGGGAGATTTATCAAAACCTGTCCAGAGGTTGCTGAGTTGCCCATAGCAACCAATCAGATCGCTTCTTTCATTTTTAACAAGGCCTCTGCAAAGTGAAAGAAGCGATCTGATTGGTTGCTATGAGCAAGTGGGCAACTTTTCCTTTGCACAGGTTTTGATAAATCTCCCCCTCTGTAACTTCCATTGAAATAAATGAAGGGACCACTTCACCTCTGCAGTCATTGAATTCCCCCTTATTTTGGAGATTGAGGTGCGGCCCAGATCTCAGACATAGGACATACCTTCAATGTTTATGATGGGAATGCCTGCCATTTCCATGAAAACTCAGTTAACAGGGTGGAAAGATTTTCAGCAGCATTTATTGCACAGAGCAGTGAAACATAGTATTTGCAGTACTATAACCACTGTCAATAACAGAGTTTCCCCAACCAGGGTGCCTCCAGCTGTGGCAAAACTACAACTCCCAGCCGAAGGCTGTCCGGGCATCCTGGAAGTTGTAGTTTTGCCACAGCTGGACACACCCTGGGTTGGGGAGACGCTGCTCTAGAGGTTTGTAGTATCTTCATGTGGGGGGAGTTTAAAGGAGTATTCCAGGCAAAAATATTTTGTCTGATCGCCGGGGGGCCCGCTGCTGAGACCCCCCACGCGATCTCCCTGTAGGACCTGCATTCTATGCGGGTGCTGAATCTCCAGTTTCGAAAACCTCCAGGTTTCCGGGACTTGGGATGTGACGTCGCGCCAAGCCCCCTCCATTCATGTCTATGGGTGGGGGCGTGACGGCCGGCACGCCCCCTCCCATAGACATGAATGGAGGGGGCATGGCGAGAGGTCACGTCCCCAGCTCCGAAACTGGAGATTCAGCACCCACATAGAATGCGGGTCCTACAGGGAGATCGCGGGGGGTCTCAGCAGCGGGCCCCCTGTGATCAGACACCTTGGGGATAAAATATTTTTGCCCGGAATAGCCCTTTAAATTTTTTTTCTTGTTTTGTGCATTAACATCTCATATCGCACTATTTTTTATTAGTATTTTTACTAATATATATGCAGCTAACAATTATTTTAATCAATTAGTTGGCGATTATTTCATCGATTCATCAGAATGGATGTGAGCGCCAAAAAAAGGGGTTCAGCTGATTCTACTTGAAAAATTATGTACAATGGTCATATTAAAAGTTTCTAGCATGGGATGTGACCAAACCGCAATTTGGGACCTTTTCATTTTTTTTAACGTTTACGCCGGTTGCTGTACAGGATCATTAATGATCCTGTACAGCATCCAGCGCAAATTTGATATTGCCGCATGGGTAACTGTCTGAACTATTAAAATAAAATATTGATTCACCAACGTTTTAATTTTAATAGTTCAGACTTCAGACAGTTAGCCATGTGGCAGTATCAAATATGTAATTTGTTAAAAAATTTTTACTTTTGTATAGGAATAGGAAAAGTGGGACTACATTTTATTGGAGGAGCGATTTATTAAAAAATTTTTATTCTACACTTTTTATATAGCACTCCTATACACACTGGAGTATGTGCAGACTGCAGAGCATTGCACCCGACCCATGTCTGTAATACAGACTCTGTAGTAGGACTGGGCGGTATGACCAAATAAGTGTATCACGGTATATATATATATATATATATATATATATATATATATATATATATATTTTTTTTTTTTTACTTTCGGCGGTTCCACGGTATATAACTGTATTTTAACCCCCCCGCCCCAATCATGTGACCCGCCCCGCGGTGTTCGGCCTCCCCCCCCCCCCCCCAAATCATGTGACCCGCCAGCACTGTTCTGCTCCCCCCAATTAATGATCAGCCCAGCGGGATACTACTCACATATGTCACCTTCAAGCACTGCCCTCCTCCTCTTTGTTGGGGGCCGCCGGCAATGGAACTCGCTGTACGCCAGTGGTCTCCAACCTGCGGACCTCCAGTTATTGCAAAACTACAACTCCCAGCATGCTGGGAGTTGTAGTTTTGCAACAGCTGGAGGTCTGCAGGTTTGAGACCACTGCTGTACGCTGTATCCCTATGCCCGGGCTGCAAAAGATAAAGAAAATAAACTTTAACTCGCCTACGTCGGCCACACGATGTTTCTTGGGACTGGAACGTCGGACAGCCGTCAGCCTATCACCGGCCACAGCGATGTCCCGCCCCGGCCAGTGATAGGCTGACGGCTGTCCGACGTTCCCGTCCCCAGCGTGTGGCCGACATAGGTGAGTTACAGTTTATTTTCTTTATCTTTTGCAGCCCGGGCATAGGGATACAGCGTACAGCAGTGGTCTCAAACCTGCAGACCTCCAGCTGTTGCAAAACTACAACTCCCAGCATGCCTGGACAGCTGTTGGCTGTTCGGGCATGCTGGGAGTTGTAGTTTTGCAACATCTGGAGGTCCGCAGGTCGGAGACCACTGGCGTACATAAAGAGTTCCAGCGCCCGGCAGCCCCCAACAAAGAGGAGGGCGGTGCTTGAAGGTCACATGTGAGTAGTACCTCGCTGGGCTGATCATTAATTGGGGGGGAGCAGAACAGTGCTGGCAGGTTACATAGGATTAGTTCCCCGATGTGGGGACAGCTGCGCTGGGCTGAGAATACATTCCTGAGGGGGAGGGGCCCAACCGGTATTGTGGTATGGGGGAAAATTCATATCGTGCAGCCCAAAGAATTCGGTATTCTGTATTAGGGATCGACCGGTATCGGTTTTTTTAGGGCCGATACCGATAATTGGTGGAGGTTAGGGCCTATAGCCGATAACTTTATACCGATATTCCGGTATAAGTTATCGGCTATTTATCCCCCCGCGACACCGCTGCAGATCATCGATTTAAAGCGGGCGCTTTAAATCAATGCACTGCAGTGGCTTTTGCGGTGCCATAGGCCGCCGCCACCCGCTTCACTCCCCCTGCCTGTCCGGGGGTCCTGAGACCTATGACCGCCACAACCCCGCCCCCCCCCACCCACCCCCGCCCGCCCCCCGCACTGCGCCTAGGGGTGCCTCCGGCTGTTGAAAAACTACTGCTCCCAGCATAGGGCCGATACCGATAATCTGCGACCTTTCAGGCCGATAGCTGATAACTTGTACCGGAATATCGGTATAAATTATCGGCTATTACACATGCTTGTCTGCCTATCTATAAAATCTGTAAAGATTACACTGAGGAGGAGAGTACTGCTTGGGTGCTTAATAGTCACCTATGCTGATGTACGTGGCAGTGTATAGGAGCGCACCTTGTACGCGCCATCAAGTCTGACGTCACTAGAAAAGTTATGTATGTATGTATGTATGCCCATACACCTTTTACTAGTTGTTGACTGAACTTTAGGGGAAAACCCTAAAGCACCTTGCTGTTCCAGGATGTTTATCGTATTTCCAGTAATTGAAGCTCTCTAAATGCACCACTGAATATATAGCAAATAAAAAATATTCTTTGTTTTTTTTTTGTTCCATTTTAGTCTTGTGCAATTGTAGCTGTGTATAGAACAACTTTGGGGGATAAATTTAATCCTTGGCAACACTGGTCCAGTATTAGAGTTTTGATGATATGCCACACACGCTGAGTTACAGTTTCTATTATTACATTGTGCTAACACTATAATTAGGGTTTTTGTGCTCTTTTTTTCTGTGTGCTTTATTTAAAGTTTGTGTCACCACAATAGTAAAACCTGCGTGGTTTTTGATGTGGAAAATGCTACAATTCCTATGTCACAAACATCACTTACCTTTTTAAGGGGGGGGGATATATATATATATATATATATATATATATATATATATATATATGCGCATTGCAGTAACACGTTTTGCCATACACATGTTTATTCCCTTAGTGTGTATTGGAACTTAAACAAAAAAGGGAGGAAAAAAGCAAATTGGACATAATGTCACACCAAATTCCAAAAATGGGCTGGACAAAATTATTGGCACCCTTAACTTTAATATTCGGTTGCACACCCTTTGGAAAAAAATTCCTGAAATCAGTCGCTTCCTATAACCATCAATAAGCTGCTTACACCTCTCAGCCGGAATGTTGGACCACTCTTCCTTTGCAAACTGCTCCAGGTCTCACTTATTGGAAGAGATTTTAAGATCTCTCCACAGGTGTTCAATGGGATTTAGATCTGGAATCATTGCTGGCCACTTCAGAACTCTCCAGCGCTTTGTTGCCATCCATTTCTGGGTGCTTTTTGATGTATGTTTAGGGTCATTGTCCTGCTGGAAGACCCAAGATCTCGGACACAAACCCAGCTTTCTGACACTGGGCTGTACAGTCTGACCCAAAATCCGTTGGTAATCCTTGATTTCATGATGCCTTGTACACATTCAAGGCACCCAGTGCCAGAGGCAGCAAAACAACCCCAAAACATCATTGAACCTCCACCATATTTCACTGTAGGTTCTATGTTCTTTTCTTTGTAGGCCTCATTCCGTTTTCGTTAAACAGTAGAATGATGCGCTTTACCAAAAACCTCTATCTTGGGCTCATCTGTCCACAAGACTATTTCCCAGAAGGATTTTGGCTTACTCAAGTTCATTTCGGCAAAATGTAGTCTTGCTTTTTATGTCTGTGTCAGCAGTGGGGTCCTCCTGGGCCTTCTGCCATAGTGTTTCATTTCATTTAAATGTCGACAGTTCGTGCTGACACTGATGCTCTCTGAGCCTGCAGGACAGCTCGAATCTTTGGAACTTGTTTGGGGCTGCTTATCCACCATCCGGACTATCCTGCGTTGACACCTTTCATCAATTTTTCTCTTTAGTCTACGTCCAGGGAGATTAGCTACAGTGCCATGGGTTGCAAACTTCTTGCTAATGTTGCGCACTGTGGACAAAGTTCAAATCTAGATCTCTGGAGATGGACTTGTAACCTTGAGATTGTTGATATTTTTCCACAATTTTGGTTCTCAAGTCCTCACAGTTCTCTTCTCCTCTTTCTGTTGTCCATGCTTAGTGTGGCGCACACAGACACACAATGCAAATACTAAGTGAACTTCTGTTCTTTTTATCTGCTTTCAGGTGTGATTTTTATATTGCCCACGCCTGTTACTTGCCCCAGGTGAGTCGGCTGTCATGCCCCCTCCCATAAACTTGCATTGAGGTGCGGGGTGTGACGTCACACGGGGGCGGAGTCGTGTCGTCACGATCTTCCGTCCTGGTGGTCGAGGTGGACTCAGCCTGAGGACCTCCAGCGGTTCCAGAAGCCGCTACAGGTGGGTGCTGCATGGTAGATCCAGGGGGTCCCCAGCAGCGGGACCCCGGCGATCTGACATCTTATCCCCTATCCTTTGGATAGGGGATAAAATGTCTAGGGGCGCAGTACCCCTTTAAAGGAGCATCACATGCTTGAAACAATCTGTTTTCCACAATTTTGAAAGGGTGCCAATAATTTTGTCCAACCCATTCTTGAATTTTGGTGTGACATTATGTGCAATTTGCTTTTTTCCCTCCCTATTTTGGTTTAGTTCCAATACACAAAGGGAATAAACATGTGTATAGCAAAACATGTGTTACTGCAATCCTTTTCTGTGAGAAATACTTCATTTTCTAGAAAAATGTCCAGGGTGCCAACATTTACGGCCATGACTGTGTGTATGTAGATAAAATATATACATTTTTTCCTTCCCTTGAAGCTTTAGGACAGTTCCCCTCCACACTGATCATGGCTTAGAAAGCTACAGCGATATACACAAGGCATGGTTTCTTGCCAGTTTTTCAAGTCTTTTTAAGGCTATGGCAATATTTAAATGTATTTTAGGTCATTGTGCTTATGGAGGGGGTGGGGGGCAGGGGCATTGTGCAGTTGCCCATAACAACCAATCAGTTTCCTTCATTTATCTGAAGCCTTTTTATAAATGAAAGAAGTGACATGATTGGTTGTAATGGTCAACTGCTCCACTCTTCCTCTACATTGGGTTTAAAAACGTCCCCATGGTGTTTTTCCTATCTTCTGGACCGGCATGTGTTTACTTTCTGTCTGATGGCTCTTCACTCCTCTTCCTCCTAAACGATCGTCTTATATGACTTATTACCACAATAAAGGTCGACCTTTTATGTACAACAATGTATCAAAAGATGAATTCCGAGTTGTCTATAGCCTTTTAAAATGCTTGGTTGAAGAACAGATTATAATGGGGTAGAGGTGACCTGTGGGCTGGAAGAGGGCAGTCTGAGGCTATAAACCAACGCCAGAATTTCTGCACCAATTCTGCATTCAATTGGGTGGTTTCTGGCTTGTTCGAATTTGGTGCGGAATCCTCGCGCAGAAATTCTGAAGTGTGAATGGGAGTGCGGAATCCCCTTAAAGTCTGTTAGGCTTTAATTTGATGCGGAATTCCGCATGCGTAAATTCTGCCGTGTGAATATAGCCTCAAGGTCTTAATTCAGAGCACCCTGTAAGGAAGTGTTTTCCAACCAGGGTGCCTCCCGCTGTTGCAAAACTACAACTCCCAGCATGCCTGGACAGCCAAAGGCTGTCCAGGCATGCTGGGAGTTGTAGTTTTGCAATAGCTGGAGGCACCCTGGTTGGAAAATACTGCTATAAAGCCAGGTTTACACTGCAGAATTTCAAAGCCGATTCTGCTTACAGATGGGATGTCAATGGGATTCCGCTGCACCGTCCACACTGCGGAATTTAAGCGACAGTTTCCACAGCCAAAGGAATAATTTATCCTTTTTGTTTTTGGGCAGAAAACACTTTCCTAGCGGCGACTGATTCTGTCACTGCATAAAATCCAGTGTTTCAAACCCGCACCAGGAAACTTGCTGTGGATCCTGCACATGTGAACATGCCCTGAAGGGTGTATTTACATACACTGATGTGCTGTATGGTCAAAAATATGTTTCACCTATAGCGAAAACTGTAAAATTGTGTTCATGTAAAAATCTGTGCAAAATCCGCCATGTGAACGGTCCCTTTTTATAGCAGATTCTGTGTGGATTTTCTACATGTGAGCAGATAAGACATCCACAAATCCAATCCACCACTGTGGAGGATCTGCAGTGTCTGCCCTGGGTGAACATAACCTATAGCTATATTTTTGCCCTCTGTCTGGGATATTTTTGATTTGCACTTTTACAGAAGGCTGTGACAAAGGACAACACTCTTCTGTACAGTGAAAGAAAAATAAAAGCATGTTGACTCCTACAGACTTGGCATATGCCAGAAGTACACTCTCTTGGCATAAGCCTGGTGCATCGAAACCTATGAATATGTTTGGAATATGCACTGTGAGCTTTCCTGGAACATACACCAAATGTAGTTAAAATAGTTATTTGTGAACAGGGCCTAAGATGTAGTCCGTAGAGTGCACTGGTCTTCATGGATTGATGTTGGTATTTTTGTTGTGGAATTAGCAAAAAAAAAAATACAATAACTGCAAGCTACAGTACAATGTAAGCAAATGGAACGTTAACTCACAGCATAGAAAATCTACAGTGGATTCTGGGTATGCTGCGGACTGTCAAATTTTGGATTTCAAATTTGGATACATTTTAAAATCCCCCCCCCAAACAATTTCCTCAACACAAATCCACTAGCAACACATGCAGATTCCATTGGTGATGCTGGTGTGTAACTTGTACACTGTGTGTGAGCCCAGTTCTAAGCTCCTGCAAAGAGACTCCTTTTCGGTAGCCTCAGTTATAGGATGTGTTTACAGGGTATCGTGCCAAAGGAGGGGGCAAAAATACTGGATTTTTCATAAAGGAGTACTCTGGTTTACTAAAATGTGTCCCCTACCTAAGGGATAGGGGATGAGTATCTGATCGTGGTGGGTCCCCCGCAGACCCCCACCATCTCCTGCACAGTGCCTCTGCTCTCTGCATGAAAAGAGCTTTGTCGACCACAGCACAAAGTGGTGGTCTACATGCCCCCTCCATGTTTCTCTATAGGAGAGCCAGAAATACATGAGCGCTGTATGTCCGGCTCTCCCATAGAGATGCATGCAGGGGGCTTGTCAGCCTGCGCTTCATGCTGTGGTCAATACAGCTCCTTTCATGCAGAGAGCCAGGGCACCATGCAACATGTCGCGGGGGGTCTAGCCGCTCGGGCCCCCCACCATCAGACTTTTATCTTTTATCTCTATCCCTTGGATATTGGATACATAATAATATACCAGAATAATCCTTTAGCCTTGCTCTCATGGTAGAAAGCAATAAGTCCTGAGCATATTGTATTCACCGGTGACTGTGTCCTAGGTGAAATAAGCAGATAATTTACTGCCTGGGATGGCGCAGATCCAATAAAACGCTTCACCATAGACTATAAGTCTTCTCTATGGTCAAGTGCCTATTAGCTGAGGGTCCTGGTTAGCGGCTATGTATTTCTCACAGGGGATGAGGCTGCCAACCTGTGACTAAGTGACATACTTCTTATATAAGATGCTTGAATAAGTAACATGAGATCACCTGGTTACAGTACTGAGGAGCTGCAGTATTGCTCAGCTGCCAGCTTGTCGGCTTTTTATGATTCTTGACAACCCACCTGCTGCTAAATGTCCAGTGAAGTGATTCCCAACCGGGGTGCCTCCAGCTTTGGCAAATCTACAACTCCCAGCATGCCAGACAGCCAAATGCTGTGGTAGTTTTGCAACAGCTGGAGGCACTCCAATTGGAAAACACTGGTCCAGTGAAACACTAATGTAAAGGAACAAGGTATCCTTTCCGCTGAGTTGTCTTCTTCAGAGCTGATGCTTGGATGCAGAGATCCTCAGAGGATCATAAACAACCAAATGACACCCACTAAAGTGCAGATATCTCTTCATCCATAGAGATGAGGCCTCCTTGTTGCTGTAACACCTCTTATATAGCTGTTGGTTGAACAAGGTGGCTTTTCCTCCAAACTCCCCAGTATACCTGAATGTTCAGGTAAGGCTAAGTTCACACCTGTGTAGGAGCTCCATTGCACATCAAACATCACCGTACCTCAACTGATTCCATTGTCTCAACATCACAATCGCTTGGGACCCCTTGGCCTGTTGGGACAGTTGGGACCCCTTTGGCCTTTTTCGAAGGATAGGGCATCAACATTCAGAGGATTGATAAATCGCAGCGATACCCCTCTGATCAAATGAATGCAGTAGGATTGTGCCCCCAAGTGAACAAAGCATACCTGGTGTGGATGGCCAGCGCCCCATTCATTCTCTGAGTACTGAGCTCTGCAAGGTTCTGAAACCCCATAGAGAGTGAATGGAGCACTGGCAATGTGGTTGCTGTGGCTTTATTTATTCAGAGAATAACAAAGATTAGCAAGGATCTCAGTGGTCAAATCAGTCCGTGAGTTACCCCCATCTTTTAAATCGCGGGAGGTCTGATCACTGGGACCCCTGTGATCTCCTGCCCAGCTCCCAGGAGTGACCACCGTGCGGTGTGGGGGTAGACATGCCCCCTCTGTGCATCTTTATGGGAGAGCCAGAGATACACAAGTACAGCACTCGTTTATCTCTGGCTCTCCCATTGACAGTACATAGAGGAGGCATGTCTGCCACCACCACCACTTCGTGCACAAGGAGAGCCGATGTTCTGAACAAAAATCTTCAGAACATTGGGGCAGGGTGGGTTTGGTTGCGAGCCTGTTGGGAACCCCTGCGATCAGATGTTTATCTTCTATCCTGTGGCTAGGAAATAACAAGTAAAGTACAGAAGTTCCCTTTTAATTTAAGAGGTATTCTTGATTCTGAAAGTTTACATTTTTTTTTTCCCTTCTTTATTTTCATTAAGAGAATTAATTATCAATAGTTATCTTAAAGCCTACATACCCTCAGTACGCTTGGTCTATTAAAAGGTGTGATGCAATGGACTTTGCTTGAACAAAAATGATATCTCTGGGACTTAATTCGCCCTCATATAGGAACCTGGGATTCCCAGCCAGTCTCTAAAGCTAATATTGGAGAAAGAAATCCCGGCACTCACTGTTATCTTCTGTCAAGCGTTGTGTTTATTTACACGGTGCTAAATACAAAGGACGCAAGCCTTACTCAGACTGACATGCCGCATGTTAGTCTGAGTAAGACTTGGGCCGAAACGCATCCTATGTATTTAGCACCTTGTAAATAAACACACAATGTTTGGCACAAGATAACAGTGAGTGCCAGGATTTCTTTCTCCAATTGTTCAGTAACTGTCCTCGTGCACCACTAATAGAACCAGAGTGCCGACCCTTCCCACGTCTCTAAAGCTAATATTTGCTGGGCCTTATTCTGTGTAATACTGCCATCTGACCAGAGACGGTCTGTGCTTTCTTAGCTCTATGTGCATGATCTCATTGGATTGCAGACTAATGGACCAGGACTCGTACACATAACATGTAAGAGAATGTCCAGCACCATCTCGTGAAAAGGAACTTCTAAATTTGGTTGTCATGGGAAACAGGAACTCAAGCAATGAGACGTGTTTCGCCCCGCAGGGGTGAGAAGTTCCTTTTCACGAGTTGGCACTGGACATTCTTCTTCTTCTCTATAACTTCTGCTAAAGCACTACCTGTATGCTTGCTGCTGCATGGTTTCCATAACTTCAGACTTTCAGAAACCTAGCAGGGTGAGCTGCACCCCATCCCCCCCCCCCCCACGCACACATACACACACACACAGATACACAATCTCTCGACAGGCGCCCCCGCTTACTGCATGAAACGAGCATTTTCGACCACCGCACGAAGCGTCGGCCGACATGCCCACTCCATGCAGTTCTATGGCAGAGCCGGAGATTGCCGAATGCAGCGCTCCCATAGAGCTGCATGAAGGGGGCGTGTCGGCCGCTGCTTCGTGCGGTAGTCGAAAAGGCTTGTTTCATGCAGTGAGCCGGGGCGCTGGCTGGGAAATTGCGGGGGGGCCCCAGCAGTCGGCCCTTAGGATGGGGGATAAGTTGTTACATCCCAGAGTTATCCTTTCGACGTACGCGGATTTTTTGCTGCAGATTTCAATGTAAACTAAATGACTGAGCACAGCTTCTAATCAGCAGTAACAAATCTGCGCAGGATCCTGTGCGTGTGAACGGGAGTTGTTGAAATGGCACAATACAGCCAGGTCTTTGTATAGGTGCGGTCATGGAAAGTAAGCCATAAATAGCTGAAATGCCAATGAGCCTTTAATGTTGCACTCTAGGGGTCACAACACCACAATGACACCAAAAGATTGGCGTTAAACTGCATAATTTGAGTTTTAGAATACCTTTTATGTAGGCAACACATTTAGAACCAAAGTATTTGAGGTGTATGCATTGCTTCATGGATCTACTGAAGACATCCATTTATTTTACTGAGAATGTTTCTTTTAGTGGACTGATTGTCTGCTTTCTTAAGTTCACTCCTCAATGCGTTTATTTTTCTCCAGTTATTGGGTAAATCTACTTCATATTGTGATAATTTATTACATTGTCTCTCAGAATGATTAAATCTCTCAAATCTTTTTAAACAAGTGTCTTTCTTTCCTTTTTTTGGCAGGGGATACTACACAGAAGATGAGATCTGCTCAGCATCCTACTCCTGCAGAATTGGATGCCTATGCTAAGACGGTTGCCAACAATCCCTTGACAATAAAAATCTTTCCAAACAGTGTAAAGGTTCCTCAAAGGAAGCATATCCGCCGCACCGTGAACGGACTGGATACATCAGGCCAACGTTACAGTCCGTACCCTTCGCAGGTCAGCACAAAGACAGGACTCTTGGCCATTGTCAAGTCCCCAGCTAAAAGTGTTTTAAAAGGCTTTGACGGTGCCCGTGCCCGCCTTTTGCCAGACTCTATGATGAATCCCCCTTCTGCTCCATATGTTGCACCTAGCACTTTAAACCACCCTCAGAGGCTGACACGCCCCCAGCAAGCTCTTCAGCACGCGCAGGCCCTGCAGCATGCTCAGAGCATGCAACAGCAGACTTTGTCACACTCGCAGAGCCTGCCTCCTGGACTGCAGCACCCACAAAGCTTACCACACCCTCAGACGATGCAGCACCCACAGGGCCTGCCACAGGGGCTGCAGCATTCTCAGGGTCTGCAGAATTCGCAGAGTATATCCCAGCAACAGGCTCTTCAGCATCCACAAAGCGTGCAACACACGCAAGGTGTGCAGCATACACAGAGTATGCCACAGGCACTGCATCATGCGCAGGGACTTCCACAGACGATACCACGACAGCAGAGCATGTCACAGGCTCTGCAGCACCAACAGAACCTCCCACAGGTCCTGCAGCACTCTCAGAATATGTCTCAAGCGCTGCAGCACACACAGGGAATGCAGCATCCGCAGAACATGGGGTCTCAACATTCGCAAAGCCTGCCCCAACAGCCTGCATTACAGCATGCCCCTGGAGTAAGCCACCAGACTCTGCCACACCCTGCCAACAACATTCTGCAGCCAGGTTTACATGGAACACGAAAACTGCCTGATGCAGATGCCCCTCCGAATGTGACAGTGTCTACCTCAACTATTCCTCTTTCTATGGCTGCAACCTTGCAGCAAAATAGACCACCAGACCTTGGAAGCATTGTGCACCAGATAAACCAGTTTTGTCAGGCCAGGGCTGGCATAGGCACTACCTCTGTATGTGAGGGCCAGATAGCCAATCCTAGTCCTATCAGTCGTAACCTGCTTATCAATGCAAGTACCAGGGTTTCCACTCACAGCATCCCCATGCCTTCATGTGTTGGAACATCTGTAGATCATGCTGCTGCAGCTGCTATTTCCTCTGCCGCCTCGGGGAATGTCCCCATGGTGAACATGAGCAGAGTGCCTGCTTCGTATCCTGGTGATCTTAAACCCATGACATGGAACCAACATCAGCTTGCACATCTGCAACAAATGTGTGGCGATTCGGGTGGTCCTTCTGGGAAACACGCTCAGAGAGAAATTGCTGCCCAGGGCTTTCCTGGTAAGCAGACCCCTTACCAACAAGAACTGTGCATGGGCCAGTCTTTTGGCTTAAAACCCCCAATTGAAAAACCTACTCCTTCCCCTCCAGTGAATGGATTGCCGGGTCCCTTGCCATATACCAATGGACACTATTTTCAGCCCATATGGAATAACATTTTGCCTACTCCAAACAGCGACAGTTCGGGATCACAGGACCTTACCATGCCTTTCCATGGAGCACAGGCAGCCGGTGCACCCTTGGATTGTGCTGGGAATGCTCACTATAGAGGCGTTGGGGGAGGATCCTCCAACCAGAACAGCTTGATGCAGACCATGGATTACCTAACTGGAGGGGACTTTCAGCAGTCCTGCTTCAGAGATCAGAGCATGGCTCCACATGCAAAGATTCAAAGATCCCAAATGAGTAGAGCCCCTGAGTCAGCTGATAGTCGAAGTATTCACATTCAGCATCCAGGGTATAGGTAGGCGCCAGTCACTTTGCTACCGAGAGGATTTAGTCTTTATTGATAAGCAAGGCTCTTGTATCCTCTTCAGTCTGCAAACTTCGTGTGATCATTATATGCAAAGCAAGCCGGACGGTGCTGTAATTCACAAGATCTCGTACTTGCTCTGTACTTCTTTAATTTAATAATTTTTTTTATTTTTTTTGGGTGGCAGTAGTTGAGAAGACGGTTGCGGGTCTGTTCCTTAGTAGCTTCTCAGCACTGATGGGCTTTAAAATGCTGCTTTATTTCAGTCTTGGGAACACTAAGCCCTAAGAAGTGTGGTATCTCTCCCCAGTTTTTATTTAACTCCTTAACCCCCAACCTTTTCTTTGGGCTTTAGAGGTTGACTAATCAACTTTTCCTAATTTGAATAAGTTGCTTCTCTGAATCCTCTGCATCCGTGTACGTCTGGTTATAGCTTAGTGCCATTGTGCAACAGGAAACGGAATGCGTTGAAATTGATCACTGGATACATGCAGGATTTTGAGAAAGAAGTACTGTTTTATGCTTTCACAGGATTTTCTTTTTGTTTTATAGAACAGTATTGTTAGGTCTTTATGCTAAGAGCCCAAAGGTCCTTATGGTTTACAATAAGTCCCTTGTATTGTTTATTTAGCGTTTATTCCGCTTTGAATTAAAAGTAACTTTTTTCTTTTCAGAATTTCAGTTAAAGGGGGTTATCCAGGAAAAAACTTTTTTTATATATATATATATATATATATATATATATATATATATATATATATATACTGGCTCCAGAGAGTTAAACAGATTTGTAAATTACTTCTATTAAAAAATCTTAATCCTTTCAGTACTTATGAGCTTCTGAAGTTAAGGTTGTTCTTTTCTAAGTGCTCTCTGATGACACGTGTCTCGAACCGCCCAGTTTAGAAGCAAATCCCCATAGCAAACCTCTTCTAAACTGGGCGGTTCCCGAGACACGTGTCATCAGAGAGCACTTAGACAGAAAAGAACAACCTTAATCCTTTCAGTACTTATGAGCTTCTGAAGTTAAGGTTGTTCTTTTCTGTCTAAGTGCTCTCTGATGACA
Source organism: Hyla sarda (assembly GCF_029499605.1). Taxonomy (NCBI): domain Eukaryota; kingdom Metazoa; phylum Chordata; class Amphibia; order Anura; family Hylidae; genus Hyla; species Hyla sarda. The sequence goes on from NC_079190.1 coordinate 430,667,760, forward strand.
CGTGTCTCGGGAACCGCCCAGTTTAGAAGCAAATCCCCATAGCAAACCTCTTCTAAACTGAGCGGTTCCCGAGACACGTGTCATCAGAGAGCACTTAGACAGAAAAGAACAACCTTAATCCTTTCAGTACTTATGAGCTTCTGAAGTTAAGATGTTTTTAATAGAAGTAAATCTGTTTCACTTTCTGGAGCCAGTTGAGATAGATAGATATATATCTATCCTATCTAAGTTTTTTCCTGGATAACCACTTTAAGTATTAATCAATTGGTTTTCAGAGCGGTGGTGGTGTGCGCGCTAAGGCAGTTTGGTTACCTTTTTGATATGTCATCTATTTTTTTTTTTGATATGTATAGGCTAGCTGCTGTAGTGCCTTATATCAGTCTCATGGAACATCACCATGTTCTATTTATTGTTAGTTCTGGTTGCAAATATCATTTGAATATTCTATCAGTGGTCTCCAACCTGCGGACCTCCAGCTGTTGCTAAACTACAACTCCCAGCATGCCCGGACAGCCGTTGGCTGTCCGGGCATGCTGGGAGTTGTAATTTAGCAACATCTGGAGGTCCGCAGGTTGGAGACCACTGTTCTATATGGACCAGGAGATGTTTTTTTTTTTTCTCCAATTTAGGCCTGTATGCCCGTCACATGTGCTAGTCTCTACTGCAGACCCCTCTGGCCTTCTCATTTTGCTTCCTTTACGGCAGAATGCTTATAGGTATCGGGCTGCCAAAGAATATGCATGAAAATAGTAGTGTGCATTAGGAGAGTGAACAGTAACTTTGCTTTTTTCTGACTTCCCTATGTCAACACTGCTTGGCTGTAGGGTTCTAAAGGTGCCTGAGGAGAATGTATGATCTCTGCAGTTCAGGCCCCTAAATAAGATTGCAGATGGGCGTAAGACATGAACCTGATCATGTTTTCTGTATTTTTCTTGTTTTATTTTTAGAAAACTGCAACGAGATTCATACTTTATTTTTTTTATTTTTTTTTTATTTTCATTTTTTTAATTCGATGTTTTGTAGGAGTTACCCAGCCTTAGAAAAACAGAACTTTAGTTTCTTTAAAAAAAAAAAAAAACTGCACCATATTTCTTTGCTATTATGTGTGTGATTTTGCAGCTCTGCTCCATTGAAATGAATAGAACAATGTAATGCCACACACAACCTGCAGACAGGGGGTGGTGCTGCTTTTGGAAGAAGTTAGCTCTGGCTTTCTACAACTGGGTAAGGGTATGTTCGCCGCTGAAATTCCGCAGTGTGACCGGGTTTCGCGGAAGACCCATTCACACTGATGGTAATGTTCACTGTGTGGGCTTTTACTCGCGGGATTCCGCAGTGTGAACGTACCCTTACTCTCTACTAACTTTTTGTATAGTGATCTTCTGTGGCATGAAGAAGATACAGAAGCATGGCAGCTCAATCTAAACCCTTTCCATCAATTTAGAACATTTTTTTTATATTTTAAATAGGTTGTCTCGTATTGAACTATTTCCTGAACACATGGCCGAACAGACATCAATACTTTATCCATATTAATTTGGAGGCACGGTCTTAGTTATAAAATGTGAATTTACTCGGCATATTTGGGGGGGGGGGTGAAACATTCCCTCTTTTAACTATTACAGAACTTTTCACTTCATCTTTGTCCTCAGATCCAATCTCTTGGTTAAAAAAAAAAAAAGAAAATTATTTGAACACCTTTTTATAAATCGGAGTTTGAAAATGAAACTTACAGTGCAGAATTCCTGACTCAGAGCCTACACATGGAGTCATTTTTTATTTTATTTTTTTTATTATTTTTTTGGGGGTCAGGTAGGTGGGAAGAGCTAAAATAACCTGTGTTTACCTTTTCCTTTCTCCCATGCTGCCACTGTGCTCCTGGTACCCTGGTCCCACTGTACGTTGCTTCTAGGTTAGGAGGCAGCACGTGGATAGGCCTGCAGCTGTGTCCTAGGCCAGTGATTTGATTTAGTGGGCATATCCACGTACCGACCATGAACGTGCGCAGGACCAGGTACCATATGAATGAAAGCAGTGAGAGAGCCAAAGTCAAGTAAGGTAATTTTACCTCTTGCCCACCATCGTGAGCATAATAAACTATAAAACATTTAGATCTATGTATCAACAAGGTGTTAAAGTAGAGCATACAGCAGTTTAGAGCTGGCAGGCCCATATAGATAAGAGTCCATACTTAAATAATACTTAAGATAAAAGTTGTTGAAGGTCGTTGCAAGTGCCCAGAGCAGTGTTTCCCAACCTGGGTGCCTCCAGATGTTGCAAAACTACAACTCTCAGCATGCCTGGACAGCCTTTGGCTGTCCAGGCATGCTGGGAGTTGTAGTTTTGCAACACCTGGAAGCACCCTGGTCGGGAAACACTCACCCAGAGGGTTGTCTTAGGTGCTCAGAGCACTATGTATTAAAGGGGTACTCCGGTGAAAACCTTTTTTTTCTTTTAAATCAACTGGTGCCAGAAAGTTAAACATATTTGTAAATTACTTCTATTAAAAAAAATCCTAATCCTTCCAGTACTACTTAGCTGCTAAATGCTACAGAGGAAATTCCTTTCTTTTTTGGAACACTGATGACATCATGAGCACAGTGCTCTCTGATGACATCTCTGTCCATTTTAGCAACCGTGCATAGCAGTTGTATGTTAAGGTCAGCATTGTGGCTTAGTGGTTTGCACTGCTGCCTTGCAGCGCTGGGGTTTTGGGTTCAAATCCCACTAAGGACAACAATAAATAAAGACTTATTATTATTATAATAACGTCAGCAGAGAGAACTGTGCTCGTGATGTCATCAGAGAGCATTCCAAAAAGAAAAGAATTTCCTCTGTAGTATTCAGCAGCTAATTAGTACAGGAAGGATTAAGATTTTTTTTAATAGTAGTAATGTAAAAATCTGTTTAACTTTCCGGAGCCAGTTGATTTAAAAGAAAAAAGGTTTTCACCGGAGTACCCCTTTAAGAGCATTCCTGGCGCTTTTAGCTATGAATGACAGCTCAAGTCTCCTGATTGGACTCGGCACTTTCGGGGCAGGATCTTAAACTGCTTTTGTCTTGGTCATCTAGGTTGCATGGCGGAGATATCAGGTATGTATGGACTCCTTGACCTCTGTATGAGTGTTTTTGGTAAGCTCAGACTTGCTGACAGGTCTGCTTTTAACATTTTCCTGGCTGTTTGCAGCAAAAAATTGGGGTATAATGCATATTGTGAAGTCCCAAGACTTAAAGGGATACTCCCGTGGAAATATATATATATTTTTTTTAATCAACTGGTGCCAGAATGTTACAGATTTGTAAATTACTCCTATTAAAAAAATCTTAATCTTTCCAGTACTTATTAACTGCTGAATACTACAGAGGAAATGGTTTTCTTTTTGGAACACAGTGCTCTCTGCTGACATCATGTCCACAGTGCTCTCTGCTGACATCATGTCCACAGTGCTCTCTGCTGACATCTCTGTCCATTTTAGGAACTGTCCAGAGCAGCATGTGTTTGTTATGGGAATTTTCTCTTACTCTGGACAGTTGTTAAAGGAGATGTCGGGCGCAGACTTTTTCTATTCCTTCCTGCCCGGGCTGCAAAAAGACAAAACAAACTTTCACTTACCTCCATATGTTCCCCTGGAGCTCCGCAACAGCTGATCAGTTGGCCGGACTGTTTACTTCCTACTTCCTTTAGCCCCGTACGTCACACGGCGCTTCAGCCTATCACCGGACATTGCTGCGGCCGGTGATAGGCTGAAGCGCTGTGTGACATACCAGGCTAAAGGAAGTAGGAAGCAGACAGCCCGACCGATCAGCTGTTGCGGAGCTCTGGGGGAACATATGGAGGTAAGTGAAAGTTTGTTTTGTCTTTTTTTGCAGCCCGGGCAGGACGGAATAGGAATAAGTCTGCGCCCGACATCTCCTTTAAAATGGACAGAGATGTCAGCAGGGAGCTCTGTGTTCCAAAAAGGAAACCATTTCCTCTGTAGTATTCAGCAGCTAATAAGTACTGGAAGGATTAAGATTTAATAGAAGTAATTTACAAATCTGTTTAACTTTCTGGCACCAGTTGATTTAAAAAAAAATTTTTTTCCACGGGAGTACCCCTTTAATACAGTACGATATACGCTTCCCCTTGCGGTGGCTGCTTACACATTGGCACAGATTTATCAAATTGTGTGAGAGAGAATAAACGGAGAGGTTTTCCCACAGCGACCAATCACAGCTCAGCTAATGGGCTCTGGTAAAGTGAAAGCTGAGCTGTGATTGGTTGCTGTGGGAAAAGCACAAAGCTTGATAAATATGGGCAATTATCTTTTAAATCTGTTGCATAAAAAGTAATCCAACTGCTGTAAAGAAATGGATTGATCAGAGCATGGAGTGAAAAGATGGGCGTTCATAGCCTACCCCCTACATTTACCCTGTCCTTCATTACACCGGATTATAGTGGATACACAGGCGGTGCTCATTTGTTTCTATAGCAATACAATATATAAAACAGTATATCCTTAAAGGGCTACTCTGCTGAAAACATCTTATCCCGTATGCAAAGGTATAGGTGATATGGTGTTGAATCGCGGCGGGGGAGGGGGGGAGGGTCCCGCCGCTGGGGACCCCCTGCGATCTCTGCTGCGTTACCCCTCCGCTCCATGCCCGATGACTGGCGATGCCAGCTGCCACACCGCCTCCATTCACGTCTGTGGGAGGAGGCGTAGAGCTATGCACTAGCGGTCACACCCCCTCCCATAGACATAAATGGAGGTGGCGTGAGGTCATAAAGGTGGAACCTGAAAGCTTTCGTGTTCCAGACGCCGCCGCTGCCGGTCTGGAGATCGCTGAGGTCCCGCCGCTTGGATAGGGGATAAGATATTTTCAGCAGAGTACCCCTTTAAGTAGCAGTCTCTTATCTGCCTTTTGGACCAGCACCCTCACAATGGGCTCTTGTTTTAGGATTGATTGACCCAGTAGGTGGGTTTCTAAACCTTTTTAGTACACTGCATCATTCTTTTAAGCGATGTAAGATAATAATCAGGGAACGTGTTAGACTTAACGTGACATTACAACATACCTGCTAAGACTTTATTGTGGCCGCTAGTGGCTGAACTACCATTTGTATTACACTGTCTACAATTGATGCAGCTGGTTTATGCATATCGACGTGGCGGTGTCTCGTTATGAATTGTGATCTATTTTTCTTTAAGCACTTACATTTTTTTTCTACATTAAGGTGTTCTGTAATGCCTGCCATCATAAGATTGTATTCAGAGGTGGCAGGTTTGTTTCCAAAACTTGTGCACTTGAATCACTTCCATTGATCTGTATAGAATAGTCATACAATTTTTTTTTTTTTTTTTTTTTTTTTTTTTGCAAGGAATCTGCTTTGTGAATATTCTCACAGGGTCAGTTCACATGCCCTTATTTTTTATTTTTTTTTGCTGCAGATTTTGCTACCCATTGAAGTCTATGGGCGGCAAAATCTGCTGCAGCAGAGAGAAGTATGTGTGACCCTTAGGCTATGTTCACACGCGTGAATGTCTGCATGGAAAATTTCCGTGTGGGTATTCCCTGACAGCTGAGAGACTGGTTAATAGAAACCACCCCACTCATGTTGTGAGGCATTATATACCTAGCAGCCAATGGATTTATAGTTGTTTATCTCAGTTTGATTGGCTCCTCTCCGAGCAGACAAGTGAAGAAAACCAATTGGTAGCTGTCAGGCAGTCACATTCCACCAGCTTTATAAGTCAGATTTCTAGAAATTAAAATTTAGAGAACCTTTTCAATTACCCTGGTGGTTGCATTTTTTTATGGCTTACATGTAAACAATTTTATAGAATAGTGGTGCAGATGATATTTTGTGTTCTTGGGCCTTTTTAGGGCACATTCACTCCCCATTTTGTGCCTCTGAGGGCTGGATCCAACAGGAGAATCTTAAAGTGTACTATAAACAAAAACTTTTTATATAATGTAGATAACACCATTATATGTATGTTTGTAATATACATTGATTTAAAAATATGTATATTTTTCCCTGCAGCTATTGTCTGTGTGTCTCTAGGAGTCCAAATACAGGAAGTGAGGGTGGACAAGCAGGGCTCTGTGCAGTGAGACTGACATGCTACGGGCTCATACATCAGGATGATTGACAAGCCAGGATCCCGCACAGATCCCTGCTTGTCCTGTCCTCACCTCCTGTATTTGGACTCCTCACAGGCAATAGCTGCAGGGACAGCACTTTTTCGCCCATAAATACACACACTTTTTAACCAATGTATTTTACAAATATACATATAATTGTATTATCTACATTATATGAAAAGTGTTTGACGACAGGCACAGGGTACAATACATGCTGCCGCGGGCATCCGATCATCCTCATCCCTCACCTGCCTCTGCTGCCTTCCTCGGGTCTTCTGCTCTGATCTGCGATAGAGCAGACGAGCAGAAGATTGCCGATAATACTGATCAGTGCTATGCCCTATGCATAGGGGTCATAAGTGTAAAAAATAAAAGGACAAAAATGTGAAAAATCCTCTACCCCAATAAAATGTATATTGTCCCTTTTTTTTCCATTTTGCCACCAAAAGTGTAAAAAAAAAAAAAATGTAATAAACACGTTTGGTATCGCCTTGTGCGTAAACGTCTGAACTTTCAAAATATGTTAATGATCCTGTACAGTGAACGGCGTAAACGTAAAAAAGTCCAAAAACGTTGCTTTATTGTCACATCATATTCCAAAGAAATTAATAAAAAATGTACTATAGGTTTTATATATGCAAATATGGTACCAATAAAAAGTACACATCATGGCGCAAAAAATGAGCCCTAATACCGCCGCTTATGTACAGAAAAATTGAAAAGTTATAGGTTGTCAAAACAGAGGGATTTTAAATGTACTAATTTGGTTAAAAAGCTTGAGATTTTTTTAAAGCGGTACAATAATAGAAAAGTATGAAATCATGGGTATCCTTTTAATCAAATCACTAAGGTTTTCACAGAAGGTGAATAGTTAGCTCGCTTAAAACTTAACTTTTAATAGTATTTAGTAACAAGATAAATAGTCCTCAAAATACAAAAATAATTGTAAATAAGTATAGGTGAAGATGAGCTCAGATAATTGGTATATGGCTCAAAACTTCCCCTATTAGAACACAAACTCCTACAAAGAGTAAACTATGTAAATATACACAAAAATACAATGTTAAATCCCGACGCGTTTCCCCCCCTCTCCCCCCCCTTCCAAAATAGATAGTGTGGGGTTCATCAGGGGATAGATATGTAGGAAAGTTAACAAAGCTATGCAGCTGTGATACAAAAAAATGCCAGTTAGAGTGGAATATAGGATGTAAGGTCCAATAGGGACCACTCACTCAGACCCTCAAGTACCGTCCTTGTAAAGGGATGAATGCCCTGGGTGGCCGTATGATGACGGCTAGTCCCCTGCTGCTGCCAGGAGGGGACTAGCCGTCATCATACGGCCACCCAGGGCATTCATCCCTTTACAAGGACGGTACTTGAGGGTCTGAGTGAGTGGTCCCTATTGGACCTTACATCCTATATTCCACACGAACTGGCATTTTTTTGTATCACAGCTGCATAGCTTTGTTAACTTTCTTTCCTACATATCTATCCCCTGATGAACCCAACATTACTCCACACTATCTATTTTGGAGGGGGGGGGGGGGCGCGTCAGGATTAATAACATTGTATTTTTGTGTATATTTACATAGTTTACTCTTTGTAGGAGTTTGTGTTCTACTAGGGGAAGTTTTGAGCCATATACCAATTATCTGAGCTCATCTTCACCTATACTTTTTTACTATTTTGAGGAATATTTATCTTATTACTAAATACTATTAAAAGTTAAGTATCCTTTTAATCGTATTGTCCCACAGAATAAAGAAAACCTTTTTCCTCCTCTCCTTCTGAAAATCGTGACGCTTATATTTTCATCCACAGACTAGTATGAGGGCTTGTTTTTTGTAATTACATCACTAATTTTACCATAAAATGTATGGCGCAACCCAAAAAATACTATTTGTGTGGGGAAATTAAAAAGAAAACAGCAATTTAGCAAATTTTGAAAAGTTCATGCTGTACAATTTTCGGTAAAAATTACCTGTTTATTCTGTGGGCCAATACGATTAAAATGATGCCCATGATTACATACTTTTCTATTACTGTGATGCTTAAAAAAAAAAGTGCAAACGTTTTTAACCAAGTTTGTAAATTTAAAGTCCCACTATACTGATGGCAGTACGAGGGCAAATTTTTTGCGTAGTGGTCTGTACTTTTATTGATACCACATTTGTGTGTAGAAAACTTTTCATATTTTATTTTTTGACAAAAAGCAATTTTAGATTTTTTTTTCTTTACATTCAAGCTGTTCACCGTACGGGATCATTAACATATTAACATAACATTTTTATAATTTTTTTTACTCCTTTTGGGGGGTGAAATGGGACATCTTACTTTTTTTTTTATTGGGGGAGGGGATTTTTCAAATGTTTTACTTTTTAAACTTTTTTTTATAAACTTTTTTTTATAAACTTTTTTTTTACACTTTAATAGGCCCCATCAGTAAATTGCTAATACTGATCAGTGTTATGGGCTATCGTCTGCTCGATCTCAGACCAGAGAAGAAGCCTGGAAGGCAGCGGAGGCAGTCCGTGCCGTGGGCGATCGGATCAGCATAAAATGTAGCTGCGCTGCCGAAGATGCCGTGATCTGTATTGATCACGGCATCTGAGGGGTTAATGGCAGACGTCCTTGCGATCGCGGATGTCTGCCATTACCGGCGGGTCCCTGGCTGCTTTTAGCAGCCGTGATTTGCCGCACATGACCCGATCATTGCTCCGATGCTGGCAGTCATGTACAGGATGTAAATGTAAGTCATGGTGCGCTTTTTTTTTTTTTAATCAACTGGTGCCAGAAAGTTAAACAGATTTGTAAATTACTTTTATTTAAAAAATCAGCTGCTGTATGATCAACAGGAAGTTCTTGAATTTCCTTTCTGTCTGGCCACAGTGCTCTCTGCTGACACCTCTCTCCATTTTAGGAGCTGTCCAGAGTAGGTGAGAATCCACATAGAAAACCTATGCTGCTCTGGACAATTCCTGAAATGGACAGAGGTGTCAGCAGAGAGCACTGTGGTCAGACAGAAAGGAAATTAAAAAAGGGAACTTCCTGTGGATCATACAGCAGCTAAGTCCTGGAAGGATAACTATTTTTTAATAGAAGTAATTTAGAAATTTTCTCCACTGTTACTCCTGTAATATGATGTTGCAGTGAGAGGCTTGTTTTTGTCCCGATAAATTTTAGTAAAATGATAACACTCTGTTAAAGAGAAATTTACTACTAGTTTACCCCCAGTAAACTCAATACACAGGTGCTGATGAACCGGATTAAAATGGTGTATAACTTACCCGGATTGGTGCTACTGTTCTGGAGATATAGGGTGTATTAGCCTCCATTACTAATATGTTAATGTTGTTCCTTGCACAATGGAGGCAGGAACCGACATACTCAGCTTCCCTGCCTCCCTTTCTCCACCTTGTAAATAGTTATGGACTCCTTCTGGCCATGTGAGCTGAAGGAGGCCGACATATAAAAGCAGAGAGCGTGGAGGTATTGATGCTGGGTCCTGCCTTCATTGCGCAAAGGGTGACATCAATATATTGGCAACAGAGGCTACGTTTTCCTTCAAAATCATTGAGGTCTGTTGTTCTGGGGTTTGTTTTTTTTCGTTTTTTTTTTTTTTCCTCCTCCAATTCCTTTCCACCTAAATGCAGAAATTGTATGGAAAAGCAAAAAGACTTGTTCACACCTGCATGTGGAGGCTACAAATTGTTGCATTCTAGCTTAGCTGGTGCTATAAATATCAATACGGCAGATTGGTCATGTGATCCCAATGAACAATCAGAAAATGACACGCTGTAATGGGTAGACAGGATGTTGATCTCCTGTGTGGATGACTTCTGGTGAACTACATGATTACATCACCTATCCGATCCCAGTAGGCAGCTCCCAGACCCCTCCTCACCCAGCTCCACTCTTATTGTTCTTTCGTTAATACCTATGCATAGAGTGCTGCTAAAGACATGTCTGACCTCTATAGGAGACCAAGTGAGCAGTGATCTAGTAGGTGAGTCTGTACAGTGAGTAGCTGCAGAGTAATACAACTCCCTTAATCATACTGCCTGTCTCTAGTGTCCTGAAATATGAAGCCTAACTCTGAACTCACAATAGAATATCACGTAAGGGACTTCTTTTCTGTATTTAGCTATGACAAATCTTACTGCACTTAGATATGACAAAGCTAATGTAGTGATGAGTGTTTACTCTTCAAAGCCAGAGGGGACATGGAAAAACATAAGCTGCATTAGGGAAGCAGAAGATGGTGGTAGGCACACTATCCATGCAATATCAATTAAAACAGATATACACAGGGACTTCCTAGATTATTCACTAATAGTCTCTTCTGCACTATATAAGAAACAATGTCCTGCCTGGTAAGGAGTTGAACAGTCAGACTTTGCTGGAAATCTGCTGTAGTTGAGTGTTGGCCAGCCTCGTTGTTAGGAAGGCGATTTTATTTTTACCTTTTTGGGGACATAAAAGGGTACTTTGGCAGAGGGTTTAAAGAGAATTACATCAAACAGTGATACTGGAGGCTCCAATGGGAATTTTCTTTCTCTACGGCTGGAGTACCTTATTAAACAAGGAAAACACACACTCGTAGATTTGTCACTCCTTAGCAATCTTGTATCTGGACATTGCTTCCGCTGCTGACTGCAATAGGAAGCAAAAGAATGTTATCTGGGAAAGGGAAAATAAATACTTCTCCTTGCTCCCAGCACCACATTTGCATCTCAGAAGAATAAAGGGGGGGGGGGGGGGAATGCTGCATCGGGATCTAGAGGCTGCCATGCATTTTGTGAGCTGCAAACACTGAGCCGTCCCATTTTCTGCAGATTTGTAGGAGTCTCCGAAAGGGAACACCCCACTACTAGATGTTTATGGCATAAACTATCAATGTGCCATAAATATCTCCTATATGGCTATTCAGTTATATTGCCTGTACATCCGATTTTTGAAGGCAGCACCTACCATTCCAGCTTTACAAAAAAAAAAGGTCAGGAGGAGGAATGGGTGTTTTTGTAAACCCTCTTCATGTGGTCAAAAGTCACTGTTTCAAAGTTAATAAAGCAGCCAGTGCCCAAAGAATAAAAAAGCATTCTGATGCTGGAAGGGTCTGTTGGGCTCATTAGGCAACATTTGAAGACCTGCCTGGATTGGCTATCCTATAATAGATTCTTTATTTTTAGAGCTTTTTTGTATTTTTATTTTTTCTGTTCACAACATGAACAAACACTCTGTTCGTGTTTCCCAACCAGCCTGCCTCCAGCCGTTCCAAAACTAAAACTTCAAGCATGTCCGGACTGCCAAAGGCTGAGACTGCTCCACCCTTATTGTTCTTCTGTATGTCCCCATGCATAGAATGCTGCTAAAGATAAAAATGCCAGTGAGCAGTAATATAGTAGGTGAATCTATATACAATGAGTTGCTTTCTTGTACAGATTGTCTAGTGCAGTTTTTCCCAACCATTGTGCCTCCAGCTGTTGCTAAACTAAAACTCCCAGCATGTTGAGGAGGACTGGTTGGGGAAATGCCACTCTGATAACTAATAATTTTGTAGTATATCTTTTTAATGGGGTTGTTTAACAAAGAATTTGACATGGTGGGAATTCACCTTAGGGATGGGCATGTGCAGATGTACATAGGTGTAGTTTGGCCATATACATATATTTTCCTTTAAAAACATTTATTTACTGGATGCTTCGTCCATTTTTTTTTTCACTTGTGGGCTTTTATGTGAAATAGATCCTCAGAAGTTGGCCATTTCCAGGACTATGGTGTAGATTGACTGTTCGTGCCATTTTGAGCCCAACATTTTTGTTTACATTAGAAGCTTGTTCCTCTTCTTGCTGGTCTCAAAGCTCCTGGAAGACGAATGAGTGTGTACAAGACACTGTGAAGTCCTCCTGCAGTGCGTGCTCTGCAGCAACCAAAGGGTTACATTATGAATACTAGTGAAACGACGCAGGGCTGAATTCTGTATGTGTAGATATATAACGTAAGTCACAAGTCAACTGTGAAAATGTATATACAAGTTTTTTTTTTCCTTTTCATTAGTATTTTTCCTTTAACATTTTTGATCTCTAACCAATAGTTTTTACCCATACTCCACTGTACAGAACTGATTTTGCATTCTTTTTATTTATGTATTTATAATCCTGTTACCCATCGTCTGTATTAAATGCGACTTCACCCAGAATTATGTAGCCTATCTTCTAAAGAATTGGGTTTGGAAGGTAGACTACAAGGAGGCATTTACTACAGTGGGATATCTCAGTACACACAGTGGATGCCACCATTTTGTGCCTCAACGATAGTCATCACATCACTGGAAAAGTTATTTCAGAGTTATGAAGCCTTCCATGCCTCCCATTGGTCGCTTTGTAATGATGGCAATTGCTGGATCCTAGTGATGGTTTTGCCTAGAGATGGACAGATGTCAGGAGCCAGGTAGATTCTGCGCTTAAAAATTGCTGCTTGTGCCCAACTGGGTTGTTTTCTATAGATGTCTGATAGTTGCAATCACCTGGTCACTTTAAATAAGACCCATCATGCTCCTGAAGTGGTCTTGACTCTCAGTCTACAGTCATTTGTCTACTCCTGGCTTAGCCCATGAAGTTGTTGCATCGAACTTAACTAATCTATTCAACAATATTGGTGTACATCCCATATTAGTTTGTGGAAACGAGTCTTTTGGTGGTGGTTTGTGGTTTACATTGTAATGCCACCTTATGTATTTCATTGCTGCTGGACAGCCTTTACTACTTGTTGGCTTCTTCTTAAACCCTGTGATAGAATGAATTTGAGCACTGTCTGGCGCTTTTTACTTCATCGTACAGCGAAGGTATTGGAGAAAGATTGAATATAATGATCACAACGAAGTTTGATGAATATTAAACATGGGGAGGGAGAAAATGTAATACTTTCTATGTACACTGGCTAAAAGTTTAATGCTATACTACTGTAATTAAGTGTAATATTTCTGTACGAATGTTGCTTGTTAGTGTGGGTTTGAGTAGACAAGTATGAGTGAACCCACTGCCGTCACTGGCTGCGCCCTTCACAGACCTTCAGATAGACAAACAAAGCCTTAAGTATTTGCCTCTATAGATTTTTTTTTTTCTTTTTTGATTCTAAGTAGCCCTGTTTTTATTCTCCCACATATTCTAATAGTCACGCAATTATGATCGATTCCAGTCACTCATTCGCTTAGCAGAATTTCTTGGTCCAGATGGTCTTGTAAAGCACCCAGGAGAAGTCAGCTGTGTTCTTAGCCTCCCAAGTTATCAAACCCTAAGGATTTAATTGTGTTACCATTTCCTGTATATTTGTTAAAGGAACAGAATGACTAAAAGTGATTGTGTTGTGCCTACAGTAGGTTCTGCGGGGGCGGGGCATTGCACCAGATTCAAAGAACACCAAAGAGAAATCATCTGTCATGCTCCGCCCCTTCAGTTCTTGTGTTAGGTATAAGGAATATCCGTTTTGCACTGTTTTTAATCAAGGGCTCATTTTGCATAAGAATTTAAAGTTGTGTGTGTTTTTGTCCCCCCCCCTCTTCTGTAATTGTTTAGTGGTGGAAATGTTATTCTCTCTTTTTAAAAGGAGAGGGAAAAGCTATTACTTTTTTGAATTGTTTTCCTTTCCAATTTCCGGACAAGCAATACATAACCCACTATTAATTTTAAAGTTATGTAAATTGAGCCCAAGGCAAACAACATGGCTGCCTCTTTATCCTATATAGGGGTTGGCTCTGCTGCGACTTTCTGGACAAAGGAGTTGAAGCATTATATGATCCAAAGTATCAGGAATAGCGATACTTTGCTCAGAACAGGTTAAACATGTTTGTAGTTCTTTATTTATTTTTTTCTTATGGCTGCAAAGGGCACAGCTTATGAAAAGAACCAACTAATGTATCTCGTGTTTTATTTCTAGATTTGAGCTATACAAATAATTTGGACCAAAACGGGATGGGGCGATAACAAAACAACACTAGCTGATAAGGCATGTTCATTGCTGCTTTACCCTGTGTCCCGTGACTGGTATTAGATTTAATTGTTTACCTTTATTTTTTTTTTATTTTTTTTTTTTTATTTTTTTTATAATCCTTTTTTTTTATTTTTTTTTTTTTTATTTTTTTTTTTTTCACATAGAACTGTCTAGTTAAAGACCTACAACCCCTGGCAACTTGAAACCATAAAAACAGTGTCTCTTTTTGTTCCATTTAAGAATGAAGGCCAGTCCACAGAACTACTTTTCAGTTTTAGCATGTTTGAAAACCTAACATCTGTAGAAAAAAAGGCAAAATTATATTAAAAAAAAAAAAAAATAGAAAAAAGTACAAGTTTTGAAGTGACGTTCATAGGTGGGTAGAAATTCTTAAATTTGTTAATAGTAGAGGGGGGGGGGTAGTTTTTTTTTTTTTTTTTTTTATGTAGGTCTAACTAATTTTTCTTTTCCCCCCTGAATGTAGCTGTTTCTATTTTTTATTTCCAGATACCTTCCTTGACAAGAGCAAGGACCCTGCTTTATTTAATATTTGTACTAGCTTATTGAAAGGTGTTCTGAATTAACTTTTCCCGTGCCAGAGTGCTGCTATTGGTCTTCATCCTGGCAAAGGCTAATGGCAGAATATCCATAGCACAGTAACAAACTTTGGACTAAAACATTACGTGCTGGCTGGCGTTGCCTTATATTTAAAAACAAAGACGAAAATGTAAAAAAAATGCAAGTAATGTAAACATGCCTATGTTCTGCCAAATAACAACGAGAAATGAAGTTCTAATTTATTATTTCAAAATGGTGTCATGAGTAGTCACTTTCCAGTGCTGGAAAACCTTAATGTGAGACTGAGGCTGTCATGTCATGCAATATTCCCCAAACATGTTACCTCCCAGAAGCCACGGTTTCCTCCTCCTTCATTCCATACCTTGCCTGGGCCCTGACTTTTAAAGTGATATCCTGTTATGTTGGACCCTGTAAGCTGTATTTTACATCCAAATACAAACCGCCTCCTCTAATAAAAAATTGGAATCCTTAACTTGTGTTTTACCTGCTTTGTGGGTTGTTCGTTGGTGTGTTTTCTGGTGGGTGGTTGGATAGTGGCTGGACTGGATTTTATACCAGTTTGTTTAAAAAAGCTCACTTTGAAATCTTGTATAAGGGTAGGGTCACATGCGTGTTTCACGTTGCGAATGCGCCAAAGGCAGTCACATAGGCGAGCTGCTTGCTATGGCTGGGTGGCTCTGTGGCTGCTTGTAGCTGTGAGCGGACACACACGGAGCTATGAAGCCGCAGCAGGGAACTCACACTTGTGACTACTGTGGGTGCATCCGCAGCATTAAATACACTGCGAATGCATGTGACCCTACCCTTAGGGTCTCTTGACATGTACAGTATCTGGCGCAGGATTTGAAGCTGGCGATTTAAAACTGTTCTGTAATCTAGTTAACGGTGAACTCTGTAGCATAAAATCTGCAGCTTTAAACCCTGCATGTCAAATATGCACAGGAAACTGTACGTGTGAATAGACCCGAAGAGTACTGTATGTCTAACTCGGGAGGAGCCAGGGAGAACAAACCTCACTTATTTTTAAAGGGGTACTCCACCCCTAGACATCTTATCCCCTATCCAAAGGATAGGGGATAAGATGTCTGATTGCGGTGGTCCCACCGCTGGGGACCCCCGCAATATAGCACGCAGCACCCACCTGTTACTGCTTCGGAAGCGCTGGAGGGTCTGGCTCCCGACCACGGGGACGGAAGATCATGACGTCACGACTCCGCTCCGTGTGACTTCACATCCCGTCCCCTCAATGCAAGTCTATGGGAGGGGGCGCTTCTGGTGCAGTAACAGGTGGGTGCTGCGTGCTATATTGCGGGGGTCCCGCTGCTGGATAGGGGATAAGATGTCTAGGGGTGGAGTACCCATTTAACTTTTATAGGGTATAGACCGGTTTTGCTAAATCTCCCCCAATGTCATTGTTGTGTAACACATTTACCATTGCTTAACACAAGTTATTATTGGGACCCATTTTTAACATGTGCCCTTGTTATATATTTGTTGTCCTCTTCAGCTGGTTAAATGTACACTTGGCTTTACAAGTATCTCAGGGGCGTAGGCATTGTACTCTAGTCTGCTCAATATTCTGAATACTATGAATAGTCCCTGGCCCTATCCTAAATGAAGGATAGCCTTATGCCTATCCCACGCATGTTTAACCCGATAACGACCACGGACGAGTATAGACGTCCAGGTTGGCGGCCGTTCCCGCACCTGGACGTCTATACTCGTCCATTCTTCTCGTGGGTGCTGCCCAGTGCACCCACGAGATCGCGGCAGGGACTCGGCTGTATCACACAGACGGGACCCTGCTGCACTGCCAGGACCGAAGTAAACTTCGGTCCCGGCAGTTTTAACCCTTACAGCCGCGGTCGGAAGTGATCGCGGGCTGTAAGTGTTATGACAGAGGGAGGGAGCTCCCTCTGTCACTCCTGCAGCACCCCGCATCGCGATGCGGGGTGCTGTGTGTGTCCGCGGCTGGCCGGGACCTGCCGCACTGCCGGGAGTGAAGTTCACTTCACTCCCGGCAGTTTAACCCTTACAGCCGCGGTCTGAAGTGACCGCGCGCTGTAAGGAGTTCTGAAAGAGGGAGGGGGCTCCCTCTGTCTCCTCTGCAGCACCCCGCAGTGCGATCGCGGGGTGCTGCTGCATACCTGGGCAGCCGGGGGTCCTACAAAGACCCCCAGGTCTGCCCTGGGTATTGCCTGAAAGGACGTGCCAGAGGCACGTCCTAATATGCTGCCTGCTAGTGAAAACTGGCAGGCAGCATATAACTGCAATGCTTTGGAATACTAAGTATTCCAAAGCATTAAAAAGTGTAAAAATAAATAAATTAATAAAATAAGTGTAAAAATAAATAAAAATGTAATAAAAAGTTAATTTTTTTTATATATATATATATATTAAAAATACATTTATTAAATGAATCTAATTAAAAAAAAAGCATAATGTGTAGGATCGCATTGGCGGACATCCCCAGCATGTAATATGCTGCGGATGTCTACCATGTGATCCTACACATTATGCAGCAATCACGGTAATGAGCTCCCTGCTGCGGCTGGGTAGTCCAGTGTGTGTGTCCACTCATAGCGGCGGATTTCCCGCCAGCAGTCATGAGCGGACACACTGAGCTACCCAGCCGCAGCAGTGATGGATATATTCGCCATGAGCGGGTGCTTATTCCCACAACATGGCGGATATATCCATCAGGAGCCTTAACTGTCACAGACAGACGCGTTATACTGCCAGCTGACCAAGGAATAATCAGAGTGGTCCCTGGTGTAGCCAATAACTTGTAGGGGTGCGGTATATAAATGGGGTCACTTGTGTGGGTGGGGGTACTGTTCTGCCCTGAAAGCCAAATGGCGCTCCTCTCCTTCTTAGTCCTACCACGCGGCCAAGGAACCATATATGGCCAAAGCGGGGGTATTTCCGAACATGGGACAAGCAGCTAAATAAAATATAGGGTGCATTTCTTTCAATATCAGAAGTGATGTACAAAAAATATGCCCCCCAAATGATGCATTTGTGAAAAATTGCAAATTTCGAATTTTTAACACTGACTTTGTAATAATTCCTGCCAAAAAACTATGGTGTTAAAATACTCACTGTACCCCCTAGTGAATACCTTGAGGGGTCTAGTTTTTAAAATGGGGTCATTTGGGGGGGTGTTCCTATGCTCTACTACCTTTTTAATTTCTGCAAACCTTGCATAGCACACAAAAAAAATGTACTTTTCAAATTTTCAAAATTTCAAGTTAAATTGCTTCTAACTAATTTTAAAATGTTAATTAAAAACAAAAAAAATTACGTCAAAATAAAGTAGACATCTGAAAGTATAAGTTTCATAAACTATTTGGTCAGTATGTATAAATATATGCACCCTATTAGTGTTAAAATAGCAAAAAATCGTAATTTTTTGTAAAAATTTCATGATTTTTTGCATTATAAAAAAAGCTACAAATGATATCGGCTTACTTTTACTATGTACATGAAGGACGACTTGTGACAAAAAAAACAATGTCAGAATTATCGTGATTGGCAAAACGTTACCAGAGTTATTCTCTAAAGACAGACATCCCCGATTTGAAAAAACAGGCCTGGTCTTTCAGGGGCGTACAGGTTTATTTGGGCTGGTCCTTAAGGGGTTAAACTGAAATGACTGCATTAGCATTTGCCCCTTTTATTTAAAACTGACCAATATTCACAATGGGGGAGATTTATCAAAACCTGTGCAGAGGAAAACTTGCCCAGTTGCCCATAGCAACCAATCAGCTCGCTGCTTTCATTTTTATGAAGGCCTGTGAAAAATGAAAGAAGCGATCTGATTGGTTGCTATGGGCAACTGGGCAATTAAATTGGCAAGTTACAATTATGACAATTTGGCCAACATGGCCTTTTTAAAGAGATTTGCCCTTGTAGTTCTCTTCTGGCTTTACAAAGACCATATTGTTCAAGCTGTTTGAGTTGTATTGTGACAATTTTTAATGGAGTCGTAATTTTTTTTTTTTTAATCTTGTGGACATTAATGTGGTGCCTTGGATTTTGAAAACATGAATTAAACTATTATACCAGCCAAAATTACAATTTTATTGTTTCAAAATATCTGTCTCTAGTTGTAATAATCATGGCATTGTTACATGGTGGGCGATCCTAGTGCTGGGCGGTATATCGGTTCATACCGAATACCGTGTTTTTTCTTTACGATATGAATTTTCCAGCGTCTCTGGGAAGTGTAGTCCGAGCCGCACTGAACTGGCTGTGAGGAGCTGGGAGGGGACTACAACTCCCGGTGGATATGTGACTTCAGGGCAGGCGCGGGAAACTCGAGCAGAACGGCGGAGACATGGAGGAGAGTAGAGATGAGCAAAGTTACAGTGATTCAATTCGTCACGAACTTCTCGGCTCGGCAGTTGCTGAATTTAGCCTGCATAAATTAGTTCAGCTTTCAGGTGCTCCGGTGGGCGGAGAGTCTTCTAGGACTGTATCCACCTTTTCCAGCCCACTGGAGCACCTGAAAGCTGAACTAAGACTAACTTAAGACAGCAACCGCTGAACCGAGAAGTTCCTGACAAATCACATCACTGTAACTTCACTTATCTCTATAAGACACCCACGGATCAGCAGAACAAGTCTGGGAAAGTTTGTACTTAATTGCTTCACAACTCAGCCCACAGAGAGCACAGTAAGCTGGGGAATGAAGCACTTAAGCACATGCTTCTCCCAGCTTTGCTTATCAGTAGGGGTCTGCGCATGGAGACCCCAACTGATAACATTTTTTACACTTTTCATACAATTACAAAGCCAGAAAAAAATGTGGGGCAAAATAAAAAATAAAAAAATGGAATAGCACAATTTTGTAGGGCAAGGATTTTTTTCGGAGTTCAGAATACGGTAAATCTGACATGCCCTCTTGATTCTATGGGTCAGTACGATTCCAATGATACTAAACTTGAATCATTTATTATTTTATGGTTAAAAAAGAAAATTCTAAACTTTAAAATGAAAGAACTGTTCTTTACCATGTTCTCACCCCTATAACTTTTTGTATTTTTCCACCTACGGAGCTGTGGTAGGTTTTGTTTTTTGCGCCAAGAGCTGTAGTTTAACAGTACCACTTTTGTGTAATTCTAGCTTATTCACACACACATATATATATATAAAATTATATAATTTCTTTTTTTTGGGGTGTATTGTAACAAAAAAAAAATCAGCAATTTTTTTGCATTTATGCAGTTCACCGTGCAGGTTCATAAACATAATTTAATAGTTCGGATTATTATGCACACAGCTATAGCAAATATGTGTGTTCTTTTTTTGTACAGTGTTTCATTTAAAAAATGAGAAAATGGGGGTGACTTGAATTTTTATTAGGGGAGGATTTTTAAAAAAAATATTTTTAAAACCTTTTTACTTCTGTGCTCATGATTCAACAATCACAGAGGAAGACACCGAGGAACAGGTAAGAGCTCTGGCTTCCCTAACAACCCAACACCCCTCCTCTCCCCCCCCCCCCCCCTCCTCCTTCCCCATGTACATGTATGTCATGGGTGAGAAAGGGGTACTCCACCCCTAGACATCTTATCCCCTATCCAAAGGATAGGGGATAAGATGTCTGATCGCTGGGGACCCCCGCAATATAGCACGCAGCACCCACCTGTTACTGCTTCGGAAGCCCTGGAGGGTCTGGCTCCCGACCACGGGGACGTAAGATTGTGACGTCGCAACTCCTCCCCCGCGTCATGTACCGCCCCGCCCCCTCCCATAGACTTTCATTGAGGGGGCGTGACGTCACGATCTTCCATCCCCCTGGTCTGGAGCCAGACCCTCCGGCGCTTCCAAAGCTATATTGTGGTGGTCCCCAGCGACGGGACCCCCGCGAGCAGACATCTTATCCCCTATCCTTTGGATAGGGGATAAGATGTCTAGGGGTGGAGTAGCCCTTTAAGACCAGTACACTTTAACTTCCTTATATAAACATGAAGGGACTGTAGAAAAAATAGTCTGAATGCCTTCCACCAAAACCTGTCAGAAGAGTCAAAGAAAGACATTATCTGGAGAATTAGGAGCAGATAATGGATAATGACAGCACTTCTGATCTTGTGATGAGTCCTGTAGTTCTTGTGTGACTCTTAATGCACAGGTAGAAAGAGGTTTTCTTGAAATGTAATTTGAAATGAGACCTATTTTCTGTGAAAAGGAACTTCCCATTGGTATTGTTATATGAGGACAGTGGGTTATCTCTTCCCCAAAGCCTTTTGTACTTTGCTAATGTAGTCTTCGCTTTGTCATTGTCGCACCAGTTTTTAATGTACTCGTTAGGCGATGAAAAGGTTAAGAGGTACTCAAAGACATAGCTGACATTTGGAGAAAAGCTCTTACAAATAAAAGAAGGGTATAACATTTTTAATTGGCAAGAAGCTACTATATTGTTCTGGAATACCTGAGGCACATAGGGGGAGGTTTATCAAAACCCTTGTAGAGGAAGAGGGGGCAGTTGCCCATGGCTGATCAATCACTGATCAAACCACTGATCAATGTAAAAGATCAGTGTGTGCAGTGTCATAGCCCCCTATGGGAGCTATAACACTGCAAAAAAAATATGTGAATAAAGATCATTTAACCCCTTCCCTAATAAGTTTGAATCACCCCCCTTTTCCCATTTAAAAAAAGTGTTAATAAAAATAAACATATATGGTATCACCGTGTGCAGAAACGTCAGAATTATAAAAATATATCATTAATTAAACCGCACAGTCAATGGCGTACGCGCAAGAAAAAATCCAAAATCGTGTATTTTTGGTCACTTTTTATATCATGAAAAAATGAATAAGAAGCGATCAAATACAAAAATGGTTCCCCATACGCGGAAAAATAAAAGTTATAGGGGTCAGAAGATGACAATTTTAAACGTATAAATTTTCCTGCATGTAGTTATGATTTTTTCCAGAAATACGACAAAATCAAACCTATATAAGTAGGGTATCATTTTTGCTGTGGGCAACTCTGCAACTTTTCCTCTGGACAGGTTTTGATAAATCTTCCCCTATGTCCTTAAACTCTTAAGGACCCAGGACGTACGGGGACGTCATCGCACCCTGGGCTTTAAGGTCCCCGTACGTCCTGGCGTTTTCCGATTCCTGTCGTGCGCCGGGCAGAGATCGGAACGGCATGTCTGCTGATATCCTTCAGCAGGCATGCCGTGCAAATGCCGAGGGTGGTCCCGGGACCCCCAAATGTCGGCGATCGCCGGAGATCGCTTGCAAAATCACGCAAGCGATCTTCGGCGATTAGGGTCATTCGGGTCACTTGTGACCCGATGACCTGGAAATAAATGGTGATCGGCAGTGTACAATTACACCGCCAATCACCTGCAGTTGCTGGGGAGCGGTGACAATACTGTCACCGCCCCAGCAACGCTGCTATTGGCCGGCGATCGTCCGGCCAATAGCAGAGCAGCAGAGGAGGGGTTAACGGTCCCTTCCCGCTGCTGGACCCGCTGTTTTCGTTCAGTCAGCGGGTGCAGCAGCAGGAAGAGGACCGTTGATCCCCCCCTCAGAGCTCCGGAGCCCCTCAGGAGCTGTAGAATAGGGAAAGCTGAGTGCAGGGACAGGTAGGAGCAAATAAGTAACACAGTGTAATAAAAGGAAAAAAAAAAAAGTACAGACCCCCCCGACCCCCTAATAGGTCCCCCAGGGTCCTATTAGGGTCTGATCCCTTACCCCGGGTCCTATTAGGAGTTCAGGGAGCTGCGTGCGCCACCCCATTTTATTTTATTTTTTTGGCCACAGCTTTTTTTTTATATTACTGTTATTACACTTTTTACACCAAGCACCACACAGTACATACTTCCCCGCCCCACCCCCGCACACACACCCTCCCCCCGCCACTGACCCCCCCCCCCCCCTCCCGCCAACGTAGAAAAAAGGCGATAGCCCACCGGGCATTTTCGGTAGCGGAGGCTTACGCTTTTTTAGCCTCCGACTCCGAATCTGCCAGTGAGGACGATGAAGATCCAACTTTTTTGTGTTCTTCATCGCCCTCCTCATCATCAAGTAGTGATGATGAGTCCCCTGTACGGCGGCGGAGACGCCGCCAGGCGAGGCCACGCACCCCCCATGAGTGACCCAGTGGCCGACACTAGTACGAGTACTAATAGGAGTCCGGCCCCCCAGACAAGTGCAGCAGAGCCCCCTTCCGCTGACCCTGTCTGGAGCCCCCCAGAGGATTATCAGCCACGGATTCCTGAGTATGTTGGCGACTCAGGAATCCGGATTGACACGGCTGGGTTCACTGATCTGGACTTTTCAAATTTTTTTTTTCAGTGACAGCCTGGTCAATCTAATGGTGGAGCAAACGAACTTGTACGCCCAGCAGTTCATTGCCCACCACCCCGATTCCTTTTTGGCCAGGTCCAATGAATGGCGTGCCATTGATGCAGCGGAAATGAGGACATTTTGGGGCCTCACGCTCCATATGGGCCTGGACAAAAAACCAAGTGTCCGTCATTACTGGAGCGGGGACTTCCTATACCAGACCCCGCTTTACAGTATGGCGATGACACGGAAGCGGTACGAGGCGATTCGGAAATGCCTTCATTATGCAGATAATGAGGCATGTCCGCCCCGAGGTGATCCCACCCATGACTGGCTTTACAAAGTGAGGCCGGTCATCGATCACTTTGGGGCCAAATTTTTGGAGGCCTACGTACCGCTCAGGGACCTCTCTGTAGATGAGTCTCTCATCAGTTTTAAGGGGAGACTCATCTTCCACCAGTATATTCCCTCAAAGCGGGCGCGGTATGGCGTGAAGCTCTATAAACTCTGCGAGAGTACCTCCGGGTACACTTGCAGGTTTAGAGTGTATGAGGGACGAGATTCCCGTATTTAACCCCCAGATTGTTCCCCCACTCTGGGTGTTAGCGGGAAAATCGTTTGGGACCTTATGCACCCATTGCTGGATAAGGGTTTCCACGTATACGTATGGACAACTTTTATACCAGCATCCCTCTGTTCAAATCCCTTTCCGCCAGATCCACGTCCGCTTGTGGGACCGTGCGGAAGAATCAGAGAGGCCTCCCTCTAAATTTTGTTAAGACGCCTATCCCCAAGGGTGAGTCCCGTGCCCTGACCCATGATAACCTGTTGTTGGTCAGGTATAAGGATAAGAGGGATGTCCTTATACTCACCACTATTCATGGGAATGGCAGCACCCCTGCCCTGTGCGAGGTACCGCGGGACCGGTCCTCAAGCCCAATTGTATTATGGACTACAATCGGTATATGGGGGGAGTTGATCTCTCTGATCAAGTCCTCAAGCCATATAACGCCATGCGGAAAACACGGGCATGGTACAAAAAAGTTGCGGTCTACTTGGTACAGGTTGCCATGTACAACGCTTTTGTACTATCCCAGTACGCTGGCAACACAGGGACATTCCTCCAGTACCAAGAAGAAGTCCTAAGGTTCCTGATCTTTGCTGACCGGGAAAGAGCAGGCCGGACTTCCCAAGGGTCTGGAGTTATAGGCGCCAGGCCAACACTTTCCAGGTGAGATCCCCCACAGTGGAAAGAAGGGGCGATCCCAGAAAAAATGCAGTGTGTGTTACAGGAGGGGGATTCGGAGGGACACCAGGTACCAATGTGACACTTGCCCAGATAATCCGGGCCTCTGCATAGGCTGCTTCAGGGAGTATCACACTTCCATGGAGCCCTAAATTTTCCCTTTTCATTAGAATTTTCCATAATTTGACCAATGTACCAAGTCCAGAGTACATTTCAAAATATAACCCCCATAAATCACTAAATTGCCCCAAAAAAACAGAAAAAAAAAAAAAAAAAACCTGATAACACATCTGGGGGTATTTTTTCAAAAATGGGTCATAGGTTACTGAGTTACTATCATCGGGGACTTTTTATGTTGCCTCAAATGCGCAGCGCTCTCTCTCCAGCTGAGCGGGGTGAGCATTTGAGGCAACCGGTTAGGGATGGCCACACACATCACATTCCCAGAATGAGGACTCAGAGGATAGGGTTTGGGGCGGGCATATTTTTTTTTAGTTTTGGCTATGCTCTGGGTCATCATTCTGGGAACATATCCTGTTTTATTATTTTATGATTTATAGTTTTCTGGCCCACTGTACCCCATATTACGGGCCTCTGTACCCCACCTGTCTACCCCAGTTACGGCCCGTTGTCCCCCATAGTGTTCCCCTATTTTAGGGCTCAGTGCTCCCCCCCATTAATGCTCCTTGAGGGGGGGATCCCACATCCTGGCTGCTATAATAAGCTCAAGGCTCCTGACTGACTTCCCACTCCAAGACCTGGTGTGCACCCGCAGAGCAAAAATCATAAAAAATTAAGGTATGTACTTATTCCAAAGAAATGTATTTACAAATTTTGAAGTGTCTTTTCTGCTATAAACCCTTATAAAAATGTAAAATTTGGGGGAAAACCCACATTTTAGTGAAATTTTATTTTACATATGCAAAAGTCGTGAAACCCCTGTGGGGTATTAAGGCTTACTTTACCCCTTGTTACATTCCTCAAGGGGTCTAGTTTCCAAAATGTGATGCCATGTGTTTTTTTTTTTTGCTGTCCTGGCACCACATGGGCTTCCCAAATGCGACATGTCCCCCCATTTCAGCAAAGTTTGCAAATGTGACTCCTTCTCTTCTGAGCATTGTGGCACTCCTGCAGTGCACTTGATGTCCACTTATGGGGTACCTCCATACTCAGGAGAGATGGGGTTACAAATTTTGGGGGGTATTTACTGCTATTAACCCTTGCAAAAATGTGAAATTTGGGGGGAAACACACATTTTTGTGAAAAAAAAATAAAAAAAATGTACATATGGAAAAGTCGTGAAACCCCTGTGGGGTATTAAGGCTCACTTAATTCCTTGTTACGTTCCTCAAGGGGTCTAGTTTCCAAAATGGTATGCCATGTGGGGTTATTTTGTTGTTCTGGCACCATAGGGGCTTCCTAAATGCGACATGCCCCCCCCCCCCCCCAGCAAAATTTGCTCTCAAAAAGCCAAATATTACTCCTTCTCTTCTGAGCATTGTAGTTCGCCCGTAGTGCACTTAAGGGGAACTTATGGGGTACCTCCATACTCAGAAGAGATGGGGTTACAAATTTTGGGGGGTATTTACTGCTATTAACCCTTGCAAAAATGTGAAATTTGGGGGGAAACACACATTTTAGTGAAAAAAAAATACTCGAGAGAAATTGGGCTACAAATAAAAGTATAAATTTTCTCCTTTTACCCCTTGTAAAAATTCAAAAATTGGGTCTACAAGAACATGCGAGTGTACAAAATGAAGATTGTGAATTTTCTCCTTCACTTTGCTGCTATTCCTGTGAAACACCTAAAGGGTTAAAATTCTGACTGAATGTTATATTGAATACTTTGGGGGGTGTAGTTTTTATAATGGGGTCATTTGTGGGGCATTTCTAAGATGAAGACCCTTCAAATCCACTTCAAACCTGAATTGGTCCCTGAAAAATAGTGATTTTGGAAATTTTGGGAAAAATTGGAAAATTGCTGCTGAACTTTGAAGCCCTCTGGTGTCTTCCAAAAGTAAAAACTCGTCAATTTTATGATGCAAATATAAAGTAGACATATTGTATATGTGAATAAAAAAAAATATTTAGAATATCCGTTTTTCTTACAAGCAGAGAGCTTCAAAGTTAGAAAAATGCAAAATTTTCAAATTTTTCATCAAATTTTGGGATTTTTCACCAAGAAAGGATGCAAGTTACCAAAAAATTTTACCACTAAGTTAAAGTAGAATATGTCACGAAAAAGCAATCTCTGAATCAGAATGATAACTAAAAGCATTCCAGAGTTATTAATGTTTAAAGTGACAGTGGTCAGATGTGCAAAAAATGGCCGGGTCCTGAGGTGTAAAATGGCTGGGTCCTTAAGGGGGTTAAAGGGTAGCTCCCACCATCCTATTATTATTATTTTTTTTTCTGTCCCTGCCTATTGCCAATCTATCCCTAACCCCCTCCCTGCTTATAATTTTAATTTTTACTATATTAAAAATGCCTTTTGTCTGCCTGGCAGTGTGCTCACTACCAGGCAGACTTCCCCAGCAGGCACCACGTCACTGATGCCTGCTTGGGGGGACTTTCGCCCTTAGTTCATCTACACAGGGTGTCTCCAGCTTTTTCACCACTACAACTCCCAGCTTGCCCTGACATCTATTGGCTGTCAGGGCATGCTGGGAGTTGTAGTATTGAAACAGCTGGATGCACCCTGTGTAGATAAACTATTAGTTAGTTACATGCGGCGCTAGCCCCCCCCCCCCCTCCACCCCCCCCCCTCCCCGCATACCCCGTTCCCTCCATCACAAACCCCCCTCCTGCATACCTCGTTCCCTCATTACACTTACTGCAGAGTCCGGCAGCGGGCGTGCAGGGACAGCGACGGCGATGTGCGGGAGGAGTGGCCGGGGAGCCAATGCGCTCGCTCCCTGCCTGTCTGATTGACTGAATGAAAAAGGACCGATGCCCGGCTGCATCAGTCCTTTTTCAGGCGTGACGTCACGCCAGGCTGCAGCCGGCCACTAGGAGGGTGACCCCTAGTGGCTGGTTTTCAAATGTAAATTAAACCATTTTAATAAAAAAATAATAATAAAAGTATATTAGAGATATGTTGTAGTACATAAGTACTACAACATATCAAAAAATAAAGTTGGTGACCGTGCCCATTTAAGGGATTAAGCAAACATTTTGTCTTCTGTCTAAGTGGGTGTGAAGATTTGAGTAACATTTTACACAGACCAAATTGTGATGCAGAACATCTCCAAACGTCAGGTCTTGTAGTGTGCGCAGTGCCTTGCATATGTATTCACCCTTGTAATTTTCTACATTTTTGTCATGATAAAACCAGAGATTGTAATTTTATTTAATTGGGAAGTTGGGGGAGTTATATGGATTTCAGATTTTATTTGTTAATAATTTTGAAGTGTTGAGTGCATATATATTCACCCTATTTAGGGTACGTTCATACTGTAGAAGATCTGCTTGCTGAGATCCCATCTGGTGGCCACTGCTGAAAATACTTTGGTGAAAGGACTGCGGCACTGCACCGTCACCATTGACGCCTATGCAGTTCTTTCTTTATGCTGAACAATTTCTGCCGCTGAAATTCTGCAGTGTGAACTGGTCTTGTGGAAGACCCACTCACGCTGATGGTACTGTTCACTGCGCAGAATTCCACATTGTGAACATATCCTAAGTGTGAAACTCTGAAAAAAAAGTTCTGGTGCGACCGACTTCCTTCACAAGTTCCATTGGCAAGTCACATAATTATATAGGCTCCACGAAAAAAGAAATATGGTTCTATCGCAAACTTACTAAGACAAGGTCATCCAACCAAACAAGCCGCGCAAGGAGAAAATGATCAGCGATGCAACCAAGAGGCCCATGGTAACGTTGGAGGAGCTGCAAAAATCAACAGCTGAGGTGGGAGAATCTGTCCCCAGAATCACTATTAGTTGTGTACTCCTGAAATCTGGCCGTATAGGAGAGAGGCAAGAAGAAAGCCATTGTAGAAAATAAGCCGCAAGGAATCCTCCTCTAATCAATTTGAAATGGGGTTTATACAAACATACCTTGGTGACATATCATCTAGAAGGTTCTGTGTGAAGCCTTTATTAAGGTTTGTGGAAGAAGCTCTGATTCAACAATAGCATAGGCAGAAATCGAGCCAAGGAGCGTAGTCAGGATGTGATAGGTCAGAGGATTTGAAAGCTGAGAAGTTGGGCATTATGTAGGTAGAATTACCTGGCGACCAATCTGAAAGACCAGTCTGGGGTCAGAAGCCACAAATAGAAACAATAGAGCCAAGATGGCATGACCCTAAATCATTAGACAAGGGATTGCAGGCTGACTTTAAAGGGGTACTCTGTCCGTAGATATCTTATTCTCTATCCAAAGCATAGGGGATAAGATGTCTGATCGTGGGGGGTGCTGCAGCTGGGACCTCTGCAATCTCTGTGCAGCACCCAGCGTTTGTTTAGAACGCTTTGTGCTGGCGGTGGCGGTCGTGACGTCACGATCATGCCTCCTCAATGCAAGTCTATGGAAGGGGGTGTGGTACACCCCTCCCATAGACTTGCATTAAGGGGGTGTGGTTGCGTTTTCACGACCCCCGACGCCCGCTCCAAGCGCTTGGAATGTTCAGAACGATGGGGCAGCGGAGTGCCCCTTTAAATAGGTTCTATTTCTGGGCAGTGTAACATCTCTGATGAAGGAGAGCCACTGCTGAATGTAGGGAGACAAAGCCGAAAAAGGGAAGAGGCAACCACTTGCCTCCTTAATATTTAGCACTGGAACTAGACAAAGTAAGGAAGTATCAATAGGATGGAAGCATTTTCCATTGAGCTTCTTGCAATCCAGGATTTGCTCAATGTTTAAATCTGTTATGATTTAATGGCAGCGCCAGAAGGTGTCTTGGTCTTTATCTGTTTGATGATTTACATGGAGCAGAGAGTTATAACCAGATTAACCTTCTTTAGTACCTGAAATATTCCAATGAGACATGTGTCTCAGGTTTGAGCCTTCAGGTTTATGTAAAACAATGTCCTAAAATCTTAGGCCGGTCTATTGTGCGCCTAATTTATCAAAAGTCGCAGGGCTCTTAA
Organism: Hyla sarda; assembly: GCF_029499605.1. Classification (NCBI taxonomy): domain Eukaryota; kingdom Metazoa; phylum Chordata; class Amphibia; order Anura; family Hylidae; genus Hyla; species Hyla sarda. The sequence continues at coordinate 430,697,102 of NC_079190.1, forward strand.
TAAATTCTGCGCACGGACTTCAGGCTCTACAGTTTAGACTGTTTTTAATCCTGCTCTACCATGGTCTGACATTTCGGCATATTTTCGCCTGATGCTAATTTTCCCTGAAAAGTCGCAATTGATAAATTCAGCACCAATGCATTTTTCCATCTAAAATAGCCTAGAATGCATCATGAACAAAAAATCATGAAAAAGTTGCACGTATTTAGATTGCTACTTCCTGGTCGACAATTTTAGACTGGAAAAAACTATCGAAATCCTTTGGCATAAATGTTTGACCACCCAGTACCCCCGGCTGTACGGAGCAACCACTGCGGTGGCAGAGCGGTGGTCAACATGTCCCCTCCATGCATCTCTATGGGATAACTGGAGATACAGTGCTCATGTAACTCCAGCTCTCCCATAGAGATGCCTGGAGGGGGGTGTTGACCACTGCTGAGTGCGTTGCCGCTCCATGCATTGGGAGAGCTGTATAGGGGATAAGAGCTTCATTACCGGTGTTCCCCTTTAAGAGACACATCCCAAAGCATAGTCATGCAAGTTATCATTCTAAAGACAGGGCTTTATCCTCAATTCCTCTTTTGAGCTCCCAGAAGCATCTCACAGTTCCACGGTCTCTGACAGTTTTCTTTTAGCCGCAGCGGAACAAGAAAACAACAGGATGTAATTTATGATACAATCTTGGCTCTTTTTTTAAGTAAACCATTTTTTTTGTGTTTGTGTTAGGGAAGCTTCGGACTGGGAAAAAAAACAGGAACTTGTGGAGGAGTTGCTGTCTGTGATTCAAAACAAGATTTATTCTTGCAGACCTAGAAAATGCTTGCGCTATTTAGAATATGGTAAGTCCAAGAGTGGGCATGGGCAAGTCATGGAGCACCGGGAGGGTACAGATTAAATTATTATGGAAGGGTTAAAAAACAAAAGATGAATAGCTTTTTCCCAATAAAGTCCCCCAAAAATCTTTCTAATTGTTTATTTATTTTTTTAATAGCTAAGAACAGGACTTAGTGTAAGTGTAAGCTTTTTTTACTACTCGCAATGACATGCAAAAATTAACCCATAAAAAAATGAACACATGGCATCACATGCAGCTCTGTACCCCATAATATGGTGCTTGTATAGAATCAAACAGCATATACTGTATATCTCCTTGTAAAACTGGAAGCATACAGAAGGATTGCAGAGCACCACAGATGTTAATGACACTTAATAAAAAAGAATAATAAAAGCTATATTCTCTAACCGATATTTTGGTAGCTTCAATGCTTACTATCTGTCACTTGTTGAACCGGAGTCCGAAGAAGAGTCAGATGAAATAGAACAATGGGACTGCAGGTTTTGGCTACATTGGGTTTATTGCATTAAAGGACAACTATAGTGGTACACATTTATATATGCCCATGCCCGGGCCTCAAAAATAAACAAAATAAACTCATACATACCTTCCTATGAGCCCCCATTGGTCCGGCACAGGCCTCACGGTCCGGCAGTGCTGCCGTCATTCCACTTCCTGGGGACGCCGATGTCCCGCCCCGGCCTGTGATAGGCTGAGCCCACTGTCATGTAAGAAGCTGGCCAGAGCTCCTTACATGACAGTGGGCTCAGCCTATCACCGACTGGGGCGGGACATCGCTGCGGCCGGTGATACGCCGACGGCTCTGCGGTGTCCCCGTCCCCAGGAAGTGGAATGATGTCAGCACTACCGGACAGTGAGGCCTGTGCCGGACCAATGGGGGCTCGTAGGAAGGTATGTATGAGTTTATTTTGTTTGTTTTTGAGGCACGGGCATATATAAATGTGTACCAATATAGTTGTCCTTTAAGCTAATGCAGTGTTTTTCAAAGAGTGCATCTCCAGCTTTTGCAAAACTACAACTCGCAGCATACCCAGACAGCTGTTACTGTTCATTAGAAATCAAGAGGAGGACATAGGGGGAGATTTATCATTGCTTTTAGAGCATTTTGTCTATGTTTAGGCGCAGTTCAGGCGCATGCCGCATATTTTGAGACTTTTATGCGCCTTTTGATATAGACAGTTTCACTCTTTTTGCCTACCCATATAACTTTTTCTTTTTGACCATGCAGTGGTCACGTATTTATCATTTGCGACTTTTGTCAAAAGTCGCTATTTTGTGCGCAAATGTACATTTTTAGGCGCAAAGCTACACCACCTACGGCATTCAGTTAACCCGGCGATGCGCAGCATCGAACGGGTTAACTTGCAGAAGTCCCTCTGTTACCAGCCCGATAGCCAATAACTTATACCGATATTCCGGTATAAGTTATCGGCTATCTCTCCCCCCTCAGAAGCTGCTGCAGATCAATGCTTTAGCGGGGCCAGAGACTGCTGGTGCCCGCTTCTCTCCCCCTGCCTGTCCTGGGGTCCTCCCTAGTCCAACCACCGTCGCCGCTGCCCCATTGCCTCCCCCATCCCCAGTATTATAATTACCTGTTCCTGGGGTCTGCGCTACTTCTAGCTCCGGCGGCGTCCTGAGCTGTCACTGGGCGCACTGATGGTGACGTGGCGTTGAGGACGTCACTCGTCATTGTGCAGGACGCCGCAGGAGCCAGAAGTAGCGCGGGCCCTGGGAACAGGTAATTATAAAACCGGGGATGGGGGAGGCAATGGGGCAACGGCGGCATCAGAGGCAGCAGTGAAGGTCGTCACTAATCTTCGCTGCTGCTTTTAGGAGTTTCAAAACTGCAACTCCCAACATGCCCAGACAGCCTTTGGCTGTCTAGACATGCTGGGAGTTAAAGTTTTGCAACATCTGGAGGGCCACAGTTTGGAGACCACTGTGCAGTGGTCTCCAATCTGTGCTCTTCCAGATGTTGCAAAACTACAACTCTCAGCATGCCCAGACAGTCCTGGCATGCTGGGAGTTGTAGTTCTGTAACATCTGGCCCTGCGTAGGCAGTCTGGGCATGCTTGGAGTTAAAGTTTTGCAACATCTGGAGGGCCACAGTTTGGAGACCACTACACAGTGGTCCCCAATCTGTTCTCCTCCAGTTGTTGCAAAACTACAACTCCCAGCATGCCCTTCGGCTGTCCGGGCATGCTGGGAGTTGTAGCTTTGCAACAACTGGAGGCACACTGTCTGGGAAACATTATCTGTTTTCTAACTCGGGGTTTCCCAACCCGTGTGCCTCCAGCTGTTGCAAAACTATAACTCCCAGCATGCACTGACAGACCATGCATGCTGAGAGTTTTAGTTTTGCAACAGCTGGAGGTTTGCCCGGCTATGTGCTGACAAGTACTTGCCAGTGCATGGCCAGTATTTGTCAGCGCTTTCGCATACCAACGCTCAACACGTGGCGTACCCCTATGGGTACGTGTACCACGGGCTGAGAACCCAGGCCTCTGGTTGTTGGTCTGACTCTTTTTTTTTTTAGAAAAGGTGTACTTTAGACAACTTTTCACACTAAAGGAGAGCTGCACCTTATTCATCATTATGCTGCACATTATTGATGAATAAGGCGCACGCTAGTCAAAGTATAGACAAAAAAAAGGTGGAAATTTGATCTAACATAGACATTTCTTGATAAATCTCCCCCATAATGTTTGGGAGATCTATGTCCACATTAAGCACATTGGGTACCCTCCCTATCAGTCAGTTGCCATGCACTCAATAAGTATATCTTCATTTATGATATTAGACCAGTGTTTCCCAAGCAGGGTGCCTCCAGCAGTTGCAAAGCTACAACTCCCAGCATGCTGGGAGCTGTAGTTTTGCAACTGCTGGAGGCACCCTGCTTGGGAAACCCTGCATTAGACTGTTACACAAGTAAATGATGCATTTTGTTTATTGTGGTCAATCGTTCCAGGTACTAACTGTAGAGGACACATATACCTGTACTACCACCAGCTATATGCTTTATCATACAGCACAAGGCATACACTGATCTTTCTGTATATGTTAACAACTCCGCAAAGGAAAAGCCTCTTATGGTTCTGCAGTCACTAGAGATGAGCGAACTTACAGTAAATTTGATTCGTCACGAACTTCTCGGCTCGGCAGTTGATGCCTTTTCCTGCATAAATTAGTTCAGCCTTCAGGTGCTCCGGTGGGCTGGAAAAGGTGGATACAGCCCTAGGAAAGAGTCTCCTAGGACTGTATCCACCTTTTCCAGCCCACCGGAGCACCTGAAAGCTCAACTAATTTATGCAGGAAAAGTCATCAACTGTCGAGCCGAGAAGTTCGTGACGAATCAAATTTACTGTAAGTTCGCTCATCTCTTGCAGTCACATTACTAAACCAAACTATATAGCTAAAGAACTGTGGCAGATAACAACGTGAATGCAAATAACAAGAATTTTTATTATTCAAAAAAGAATTCTAATAAAAACAAGGATGGCGTCTGACAAACATGGAGCAGCTCTCATATGGAAGCTGCTAGTATGGAGTAATCTAAAATACCCACACAGCATAAAGGGGAAGTACTAGGAATCTTACAGCAGCAGAACAATAGTAAGGTGCTGTATCCAACTACAGTGCATAAGGTACAAACATAAAGTGCATAGGCAAAGTACAAGCGCAGGATCACAGCAGCAAATACCTACACGTGCAGACAAAAAGTGCAATAGAGAGACGTCCACCCCTACGTCCGTTTTGGACTTGCGTCCTTCTTCCGGGGTATCCATATGAGAGATGCTCCATGTTTGTCAGACGCCATCCTTGTTTTTATTATTAAAAAAGAATTATAATCAAAATTCTTGTTATTTGCATTCACGTTGTTGTCTGCAACAGTTCTTTTGCTATATAGGTTGGTATATTCGTATTTTCTGTATTGACAGTATACACATGTCCATATAGCCTTAGGACAGTGGTCTTCAAACTGTGGCCCTCCAGATGTGGCAAAACTACAATTCCCAGCATGCCCGGACAGCCGTTGGCTGTCCGGGCATGCTGGGAATTGTAGTTTTGCCACATCTGGAGGGCCACAGTTTGAAGACCGCTACCTTAGGAGCACTGTAGGGAACATTTTTATAAGCGCCCCTCCTACACAAGGCTTTATACTGTGTCCTTTTGGTGTAGTCACATTACTATAGTACACTATTTATTTCAGGCTCCTATTTTGTAAATTGAAACTACGAGGTGCTATGGCTGACCACCTCTGTAAGAACCCCCCCCCCCCCCCCATCTTCTGCCAGGAAGATAAAGTACAAGCAAAGGATTCAGCCCTAATACAGGAAAGCGTCAGATGGGGCAAGAAGCCAATGGTGCCCATCACCCAAGTTACAGACATCCAGTGCCTGGTGCTAAATATGGTCCTGCATAAGCGTTCGTATTTATACGGCTGGATTCACACACTAGTGGGAGATTTATTAAAACCTGTGCCGAGGAAAAGCTGACCAGTTGCCCAAGCCTTTTTCTAAAAGTTAAAGAAGCGATCTGATTGGTTGCTATGGGCAACTGGTGAACTTTTCTTCTGCACAGGTTTTGATAAATCTCCTCTAATGGCCCAGCTGATTAATTTGTTAGAGACAAAAACTGGAGTAACTTCCTCCACAAGAACCAATCACGGCTTAGCCTTCATATCTTATCGAGCTCTGGTAAAATAAAAGCTGAGCTGCTGTGGGCAATTAACTACAGTTTTTGACTTATTTTGGTCTTTATTTAGGGTACAGTCCCACATAGTGCTTACACAGCGTATTTTACGCAATGTATTTCATGCTGCGTAACAGGACATACGCATTGTATTCTCCGATGAGCATACACACAGGGTTACCCAGCAGTAGCCCTAAACCTCACTAAACACACAGGGCTGAGCTGGGGAAGCCCTGTGTGTATGCTTATCACAGAATACAAAGCATATTTCCTGTTGCGCATTGTGAAATATGCTGCGTAAGTGCAACGTGGGACCATATCTTTAGTTGTTTTTTTTTTTTTTACTAAAATCAGGGAGTCCAAACTCAGTACTCAGTTCCTAATCCCGATCATGTACATATAATTTTTATGTGTCTATGACCTATATATCCCGTACAAATAGCATTTATACCTTGCTCACTTGCTTTGTCTTCTTGCCTTGTGGAGGGGGTGTGTCCATCTCTCTCCCTTACTGTGATGACTCATATGCTCTGAGTCTGGGAGCAGCCTGGCAGTCTGCAAATCACTGCACTCTAACCTTTCTTCTCCGGTTTCATGCTGTACAGATTGCCTGCAGTATTCCTAAGACATTATGGTGAGTTTATAACAATGTAAAATGTGTAAATATAAAAACAGATCTTTCTAAATTAGTGCAAGGATTTTAATGATAAAAGTACAGTAGTTTTTATGCATACATTTTCTATCTGTTCCTAGTAAAGCTGGATGCTTTCACAGACTCCTGAATGTCTCATCAGCTTCTTTATTATTCAGGAGTCAGAGAAAGATTTGGCTGTTCAAGCATGCTGGGAGTTGTAGTTTTGCAACAGCTGGAGCTGCAGTGTTTGTAAAGCCGTGTTAGAGCAGTGTTGCATTTAGCTGTTGCAAAACTACAACTCCATGGGAGTTGTAGTTTAGAAACATCTGAAGGCTGCAGTGGTACAGCAGTGATCTCCTGGATACCAACACACTTTAGGGCCGGTATGAGTTGAAAACTTGCGCCCTGTGTAAAATTGCTTCTGCTCCTCCCCTCAGCTCTCCGAAGATTTCCGAAACTAGAGCTGGGGGGAGGGCAGAGCGAAGGTAAAGCAGGGGGAGAGAGGAGGTACACGCCTCCCTCATCTCCCCTCCCTCTTCTCCGTCTGCCTTCGGAGAACGCAGGTTTGCACGGACAGAGCAGGGGGCGATAGGAGGTACATATGACTCCCTCCTCATCTCCCCTTCTCAGCCCCTCCTGCGTTCTCTGAACTCAGGTTTACATGGGCAGCAAGGAGGGAGTCATATCAAGGAGGGAGTGTACATCCTATCTCCCGCTGCTCTGCCTTAGCTATTACCGTGCAAACCTGCTTTTTCCCCCAAAACACTTATGGAAATCCTCCCCAGTTCTGCACCTCCCTCTACCGCTCCTGGACGTAGATTTTGACAGCTGTGAAAATCTAAGTCCAGGGGGCTGTGGGAGTGGGGTTGTGCATCTCCCTTTAGGAGGAGAGGGATTCTCACAGCCTCGCTCCAGGACGTAAATTTTCATTCACCTCCCTTTAGGAGGAGAGGGATTCCGACAGCACCGCTCACACAGCCCCCTGGATGTAGATTTTCACAGCTGACAAAATCTCCATCCAGGAGCGGGGCTATGAAAATCTACATCCTGAGGGAGGGGCAAGGAGGGAGCTGTGTACGGGGCTGAGGGAGGAGCAAAACTGCGTCCTGCACAGCTCTGCCTTCCCCTTCCCTCGCTGTTTGTTTAGAAATCTCCGGACAGCTGAGAGGAGGGGCCGATGGAAAATTGCATGAGGTGCAGTTTTGCACCTCACGCTGATATTCAGTATGCTGCAAAATACAGAGTAGTCTGTCTGCATATAGATAGATGACCTCTAGTGGCAACTATTTAAATTTTTTTGTGATTTTTTTTTAAAAATAAGATGACTTTTTTAAAGACATTTATCAGTAGTACTACAAAATATAAAAAGTTTATAAAAATTTCATAATGACAGTGCCTCTTTAAATGGGCACTGTCAGATACATAAACTTTTTATATGTTGTACATCTTGGCAAAAAATTAACCTTTCTAATATACTTTATAATAAAATGTTATTTGCTTTTTATAGAAATCATGGATTATAAAATCACAGTACTATCAGACAGGAGAGAGCACAGAGGAGACCTATCAGACAGGAGAGAGCACAGAGGAGTGCCATCAGACAGGAGAGAGCACAGAGGAGTGCCATCAGACAGGAGAGAGCACAGAGGAGTGCCATCAGACAGGAGAGAGCACAGAGGAGTGCCATCAGACAGGAGAGAGCACAGAGGAGTGCCATCAGACAGGAGAGAGCACAGAGGAGTGCCATCAGACGGGAGAGAGCACAGAGGAGTGCCATCAGACGGGAGAGAGCACAGAGGAGTGCCATCAGACGGGAGAGAGCACAGAGGAGTGCCATCAGACGGGAGAGAGCACAGAGTGGTGCCATCAGACGGGAGAGAGGACAGATTGGTGCCATCAGACGGGAGAGAGGACAGAGGAGTGCCATCAGACGGGAGAGAGCCCAGAGGAGTGCCATCAGACGGGAGAGAGCCCAGAGGAGTGCCATCAGACGGGAGAGAGCCCAGAGGAGTGCCATCAGACGGGAGAGAGCCCAGAGGAGTGCCATCAGACGGGAGAGAGCCCAGAGGAGTGCCATCAGACGGGAGAGAGCCCAGAGGAGTGCCATCAGACGGGAGAGAGCCCAGAGGAGTGCCATCAGACGGGAGAGAGCCCAGAGGAGTGCCATCAGACGGGAGAGAGCCCAGAGGAGTGCCATCAGACGGGAGAGAGCCCAGAGGAGTGCCATCAGACGGGAGAGAGCCCAGAGGAGTGCCATCAGACGGGAGAGAGCCCAGAGGAGTGCCATCAGACGGGAGAGAGCCCAGAGGAGTGCCATCAGACGGGAGAGAGCCCAGAGGAGTGCCATCAGACGGGAGAGAGCCCAGAGGAGTGCCATCAGACGGGAGAGAGCCCAGAGGAGTGCCATCAGACGGGAGAGAGCCCAGAGGAGTGCCATCAGACGGGAGAGAGCCCAGAGGAGTGCCATCAGACGGGAGAGAGCCCAGAGGAGTGCCATCAGACGGGAGAGAGCCCAGAGGAGTGCCATCAGACGGGAGAGAGCCCAGAGGAGTGCCATCAGACGGGAGAGAGCCCAGAGGAGTGCCATCAGACGGGAGAGAGCCCAGAGGAGTGCCATCAGACGGGAGAGAGCCCAGAGGAGTGCCATCAGACGGGAGAGAGCCCAGAGGAGTGCCATCAGACGGGAGAGAGCCCAGAGGAGTGCCATCAGACGGGAGAGAGCCCAGAGGAGTGCCATCAGACGGGAGAGAGCCCAGAGGAGTGCCATCAGACGGGAGAGAGCCCAGAGGAGTGCCATCAGACGGGAGAGAGCCCAGAGGAGTGCCATCAGACGGGAGAGAGCCCAGAGGAGTGCCATCAGACGGGAGAGAGCCCAGAGGAGTGCCATCAGACGGGAGAGAGCCCAGAGGAGTGCCATCAGACGGGAGAGAGCCCAGAGGAGTGCCATCAGACGGGAGAGAGCCCAGAGGAGTGCCATCAGACGGGAGAGAGCCCAGAGGAGTGCCATCAGACGGGAGAGAGCCCAGAGGAGTGCCATCAGACGGGAGAGAGCCCAGAGGAGTGCCATCAGACGGGAGAGAGCCCAGAGGAGTGCCATCAGACGGGAGAGAGCCCAGAGGAGTGCCATCAGACGGGAGAGAGCCCAGAGGAGTGCCATCAGACGGGAGAGAGCCCAGAGGAGTGCCATCAGACGGGAGAGAGCCCAGAGGAGTGCCATCAGACGGGAGAGAGCCCAGAGGAGTGCCATCAGACGGGAGAGAGCCCAGAGGAGTGCCATCAGACGGGAGAGAGCCCAGAGGAGTGCCATCAGACGGGAGAGAGCCCAGAGGAGTGCCATCAGACGGGAGAGAGCCCAGAGGAGTGCCATCAGACGGGAGAGAGCCCAGAGGAGTGCCATCAGACGGGAGAGAGCCCAGAGGAGTGCCATCAGACGGGAGAGAGCCCAGAGGAGTGCCATCAGACGGGAGAGAGCCCAGAGGAGTGCCATCAGACGGGAGAGAGCCCAGAGGAGTGCCATCAGACGGGAGAGAGCCCAGAGGAGTGCCATCAGACGGGAGAGAGCCCAGAGGAGTGCCATCAGACGGGAGAGAGCCCAGAGGAGTGCCATCAGACGGGAGAGAGCCCAGAGGAGTGCTATCAGACAGGAGAGAACACAGCGGAGTACTAGCTCGCCCTCACTTACTTGGCTTTGTCCATACCTGTGCTTAAGCTTGGACAAGGCCATGATTTTATAAGCCATGATTTCTATAAAAAGGAAATAAAAAATGTATTATGAAGTATATTAGAAATGTTTTGCCAAGATGTACAGCTTTTGAATCTGACAGGGCCCATTTAATATCAAAAGAAGTACCTAGGTGTCCAATGGCAATGTATCCAATATACAAAAGCCTAAAATGATCATTTCCATCATTCCATCATTATAGTATTAACATCTAGTCAAAGAGCATGTAAAATGTAAGAGAATGCAAGTATTAGGTTAGGGCTGCATAGCGAGTATGGTTGTGCAGCATAAAGACATCGAATGCAACAATAACATGTAGACAAATGGGTTCAATTTAAGATGACACTAAACCGAGACTCTGAGAACAAAGGTTCTTCAGAAATAAGTTGTAGTCGCATCTAACATTGAGTTCTTTACCTGAAAAGTCAGTTGCTATTTGCTACCAAAAATTCAACAGGTTTAAACATTTTGCGACTGACATGTCACATCGAGTTGTGCGTTATGTAACCACATTCACAGCCACTACCGAGGTGTCACAATGTAGCCTTGTAATCCTGATGTCACACAAACCGACTTAGTCTTATAGAGGCTCATTGCCCTGTACTTTGGGGTTTATGCATTTATGTGCTGCCATCATGTGGCCAATCTTCATAATGATTCTGTGTTTGAAATATAGCTAAAGTAAAATAATTAATAAATGTGTTGACTATATAAAGATAGATAGATGTTATTTTTTAAATTCCTTATAAGTTTTAAGATTTCTACTTACTAAGGGCAAAATTGATAAAAATAAATTCTACATTTAGAGACTAAAAAACCCCATCTAATGGAGTCCTGCTATAAAAAGTTGTTTGCAATGTTTTTCAAATGCAGCATGCTCTATCCATGGCATATTTACCTGCTTTTTACAGTGTCCATTAGAGGTATATGTTGCAATGTATGCCTCGGTTGAATGCCGCTGTATAGGTATTCAGTAACATTTGTCACCCATAGGCTCCCATATTGAAAATTTACTGCACTATTCCACAAAGCAGAAAAAAGTATAACTGTTGTATACAAGCCAAAAAGAGTCCAATTTTGTATTTGGTTCTGGACTGGCAACCTAGATATTCACATGCATAGTGTATGGACTCCAATGCTAAGTCCTTTCCTTTCACTTCTATGTTCTTAAGTATGTACACTGTTCAAAAAAATAAAGGGAACACTAAGATAACACATCCTAGATCTGTATGAATGAACTAATCGTATGAAATACTTTCGTCTTTAAATAGTTGAATGTGCTGACAACAAAATCACACAAAAATTATCAATGGAAATCAAATTTATCAACCCATGGAGGTCTGGATATGGAGTCACACTCAAAATCAAAGTGGAAAACCACACTACAGGCTGATCTATCTTTGATGTAATGTCCTTAAAACAAGTCATAATGAGGCTCAGTAGTGTGTGTGGCCTCCACGTGCCTTTATGACCTCCCTACAATGCCTGGGCATGCTCCTGATGAGGTGGCGGATGGTCTCCTGAGGGATATCCTCCCAGACCTGGACTAAAGCATCAGCCAACTCCTGGACAGTCAGTGGTGCAACGTGTGGCGTTGGTGGATGGAGCGAGACATGATGTACTAAATCGGATTCAGGTCTGGGGAACGGGCGGGCCAGTCCATAGCATCAATGCCTTCCTCTTACAGGAACTGCTGACACACTCCAGCCACATGAGGTCTAGCATTGTCTTGCATTAGGAGGAACCCAGGGCCAACCACACCTGCATATGGTCTCACAAGGGGTCTGAGGATCTAATCTCGGTACCTAATGGCAGTCAGGCTACCTCTGGCAAGCACATGGAGGGCTGTGCGGCCCCCCCAAAGAAATGCCACCCCATACCATTACTGACCCACCGTTCATGCTGAAGGATGTTGCAGGCAGCAGAATGTTCTCTATGGTGTCTCCAAACTCTGTCACGTCTGTCACGTGCTCAGTGTGAACCTGCTGTCATCTGTGAAGCGCACAGGGCGCCAGTGGTGAATTTGCCAATCTTGGTGTTCTCTGGCAATAGACAAACATCCTGCACGGTGTTGGGCTGTAAGCCCAACCCCCACCTGTGGATGACTGGCCCTCATACCACCCTCATGGAGTCTGTTTCTGACTGTTTGAGTGGACACATGCACATTTGTGGCCTGCTGGAGGTCATTTTGCAGGGCTCTGGCAGGGCTCCTCCTTACACAAAGGCGGAAATAGTGGTCCTGCTGCTGGGTTGTTGCCCTCCTACGGCCTCCTCCACATCTCCTGATGTACTGGCCTGTCTCCTGGTAGCGCCTCCATGCTCTGGACACTATGCTGACAGACACAGCAAACCTTCTTGCCACAGCTTGCATTGATGTGCCATCCTGGATGAGCTGCACTACCTTGTGTGGGTTGTAGACTCCGTCTCATGCTACCACTAGAGTGAAAGCACCACCAGCATTTAAAAGTGACCAAAACATGAGCCAGGAAGCATAGGAACTGAGAAATGGTCTGAGGTCATCACCTGCAGAACCACTCCTTTATTGGGGATGTCTTGCTAATTGCATATAACAGTGTTTCCCATCCTTTTTCGTCTCGGGGCACCCCTCCGAAAAAAAAAATTGCTGGGCACCTCTACCAAGGTTGTCGAACAAAAAAAAAAGGGGAAAAGCGCTGCAATACACAAAATGCACAATATCTATTTATCTATGGGTATGTAGATTAAAGTACTGCTTTAGATAGCAACTCACAAATGACATCTTCTCTAATCAGCGTCGTTCCTTTTTCTTATCCATCTGGTCCGGGCCATCATGACAATTTCTTCCAACCACAATTCTTCACCATTAAACCTGCAAAACAAACCTATTAGGCTCTGCACGTTTTTTTTTGTCCATTGGTGACAGAGGGATGTAGAAGAGTGTACACGGGTGACAGATGGATGTAGAAGAGTGTACATGGGTGACGGGAGTGCAGAAGAGTGTACTTGGGTCACAGGGGGGTGTAGAGGAGTGTACATGGGTGACAGAGGGGCGTAGGGGGTGACAAATGGGTGTAGAAGAGTGTACAGGGGTGGAAGAGGGGTGAAGAGGAGTCTACATGAGTAACAGAGGAGTGTAGAGGGGTGTACATGGGTGGCAGAGGAGTGTACATGGGTAACAGAGGGGTGTAGAAGAGTGTACATGGGTGTAGAGGAGTGTACATGGGTGACAGAGGGGTGTACATGGGTGAGAGAGGGTGTAGAAGAGTGTACATGGGTGACAGAGGGGTGTAGAAGAGTGTACATGGGTGGTAGAGAAGTGTACATGGGTGACAGAGGGGTGTAGATGGGTGTAGAAGAGTGAACATGGGTGACGGGGGTCGTAGGGAGTGACGGGGGTGGACAGGCGTGACAAGGTGGTAACAAAGGGGTGGACAGGGGTGACAAAGGGACAGAGAGGTGAATAGGGGATGGACATGGGTGACAAGGATGTGGTCAGGGGTGGACAATGGAGAGTGAACATGGGTGACGGGGATGGACAGGGGCAACAGAGAGGTGGAAAGGGGTTTGGCCAAGGTGACATGGATGACAGGAGATTGACAAGGGGGTAAAAGAGGGGTGGACTGGGGTGACAAAGGGACAGAAGGGTGAATTGGTGGGGGTGGACAGGGGGGTGAACATGAATGACAGGGGGGTGGACAAGGGAGATGGGGTGTGAACAGGGGTAACAGGAGGTCAGAGGGGTGAATAGGGGGTGGACATGGTTGACAGAGGGGTAGACTACATTGGAGAGATAGTCAGGAGGTAGGCTGGAGGTGGATACAGTCTAAAAGCGTAAGATTTGCTTGTTTTTGAATTTTTCTCCTCTTTAAAATGACTTGTTTCAGTGTATGAATTGTTGTGCATTTATTTCAGGTTCCACTCTTTGGAGGTTTGGATGCTGTCAGATCTGTAGACAGTTCTTACTGCAGCAGGAAATTGCATTTTTGAAATCTGAGATGTTTAAATTATCTGTTAACCCCTTAAGGGTGCGTTCACACGGAGTAAATGAAGAGTAATTCACGCTGAAAAATTTACTGGCGGCAAAAATTTTATTGCGCGCAGACATGGGGGAGAAAGAAGTGAAGGGTATTTCAGCCACTTCCGCGCAAATTGTGCGTGAATTTTTTTTAAAATTTTTTTACCATTGACTTCAATTGATTTCTGCTAGCGGATTCCACTTGAAGAATGAACATGTTCTTTCTTCAAGCGGAACGGAATTCAGCGTCGGAATTCTACTAGCAGAATTTCCGCAGTGTGAACAGGCCAGCAGAAACGACATTAAAGTCAATGGGCAGAGGAGATGTGCATTAGTTTGTAGCGGAGAATTTAAGAGGAATTACTCGAGTAAATTACTCCGTGTGAACGCACCGCACCCTAAGGACGCCGCCCTTTTTCACCTTAACCCGATAACGACCATGGACGAGTATAGACGTCCAGGTTGGCGGCAGTTCCCGCACCTGGACGTCTATACTCGTCCATTATTCTCGTGGGTGCTGCCCAGTGCACCCACGAGATCGCGGCAGGGACTCGGCTGTATCACACAGCCGGGACCCTGCTGCACTGCCAGGACCGAAGTAAACTTCGGTCCCGGCAGTTTTAACCCTTACAGCCGCGGTCGGAAGTGACCGCGGGCTGTAAGTGTTATGACAGAGGGAGGGAGCTCCCTCTGTCTCCTCTGCAGCACCCCGCATCGCGATCGCGGGGTGCTGCGTGTAATACGCGGCTGGCCGGGACCTGCCGCACTGCCGGGAGTGAAGTTCACTTCACTCCCGACAGTTTAACCCTTACAGCCGCGGTCAGAAGTGACCGCGCGCTGTAAGGAGTTCTGACAGAGGGAGGGGGCTCCCTCTGTCTCTCCTGCAGCACCCCGGAGCATCGCGGGGTGCTGCTGCATACCTGGGCAGCCGGGGGTCCTACAAAGACCCCCAGGTCTGCCCTGGGTATTGCCTGCTAGTGAAATATGCTACCTGCTAGTGAAAACTGGCAGGCAGCATATAACTGCAATGCTTTGGAATACTAAGTATTCCAAAGCATTAAAAAGTGTAAAAATAAATAAATAAAATAAAAGTGTAAAAATAAATAAAAATGTAATAAAAGTGTAAAAAAAATATATATCTTAAAAATACATTTATTAAATGAATCTAATAAAAAAAAAAGCATAATGTGTAGGATCGCATTGGCGGACATCCGCAGCATGTAATATGCTGCGGATGTCCACCATGTGATCCTACACATTATGCAGCAGTCACGGTAATGAGCTCCCTGCTGTGGCTGGGTAGCTTTGTGCGTCCACTCATAGCGGCGGATTTCCCGCCAGCAGTCATGAGCGGACACACTGAGCTACCCAGCCGCAGCAGTGATGGATATATTCGCAATGAGCGGGTGCTTATTCCCACAACATGGCGGATATATCCATCAGGAGCCTTAACTGCCACAGACAGACGCGTTATACTGCCAGCCGACCAAGGACCAATCAGAGAGGTCCCTGGTCCAGCCAATAACTTGTAGGGGTGCGGTATATAAATGGGGTCACTTGTGGGGGTGGGGGTACTGTTCTGCCCTGAAAGCCAAATGGTGCTCCTCTCCTTCTGGGTCCTACCACGCCGCCAAGGAACCAAATATGGCCTAAGCGGGGGTATTTCCGAACATGGGACAAGCAGCTAAATAAAATATAGGGTGCATTTCTTTCAATATCAGAAGTGATGTACAAAAATTATGCCCCCCAAATGATGCATTTGTGAAAAATTGCAATGTTCGAATTTTTAACACTGACTTTGTAATAATTCCTGCCAAAAAACTATGGTGTTAAAATACTCACTGTACCCCCTAGCGAATACCTTGAGGGGTCTAGTTTTTAAAATGGGGTCATTTTGGGGGGGTGTTCCTATGTTCTACTACCTTTTAATTTCTGAAAACCTTGCATAGCACGCAAAAAAAGATGTACTTTTCAAATTTTCTAAATTTTCTAAATTTCAAGTTAAATTGTTAGGCTTCTAACTAATTTAAAATGTTAATTAAAAACTAAAAAATGACGTCAAAATAAAGTAGACATCTGAAAGTATAAGTTTCATAAACTATTTGGTCAGTAAGTATAACTATATGCAACCTATTAGTGTTAAAATAGCAAAAAATCGTAATTTTTTTGTAAAAATTTCATGATTTTTTGCATTGTAAAAAAAAGCTACAAATGATATCGGCTTACTTTTACTATGTACATGAAGGACGACTTGTGACAAAAAAACAATGTCAGAATTATCGTGATTGGCAAAACGTTACCGGAGTTATTCTCTAATAAAGACAGACATCCCCGATTTGAAAAAACAGGCCTGGTCTTTCAGGGGCGTACAGGTTTATTTGCATTGGTCCTTAAGGGGTTAAGGACTGAGCCCTTTTTCGCAATTATGACCACCGTCGCTTTACGAATTAATAACTCGAAAATGCTTTTACCGAATATTCTGATTCTGAGATTGTTTTTTCATGACATATTCTACTTTATTTTGGTGGTAAATTTTCGGCGTTCCTTGCATCCTTTTTTGGTGAAAAATCCCCAAATTTCATGAAAATTTAGAAAATTTAGCATTTTTCTAACTTTGAAGCTCTCTGCTTGTAAGGAAAATGGATATTCCCAATACATTTTATTTTTATTCACAAATACAATATGTCCACTTTATGTTGGCATCATAAAATGGACATACTTTTGCTTTTTGAAAAAATTAGAGGGCTTCAAAGTAGAGCAGCAATTTTCAAAAATTTCATGAAAATTGCTAAATCTGAAGGGACAGATGTTACAGAACTACAACTCCCAGCATGCTTGGGCAGTCTAGGCATGCTGAGAGTTGTAGTTTGGCAGCATCTGGAGGGCTACCATTTGGGCACCACTGTAACATTGGTCTCCAAACTGTGACCATCCAGATGTTGCAAAACTACAACTCCCAGCATGCCCAGACAGCCTTTGGCTGTCTGGGCATGCTGGGAGTTGCAGTTTGGCCTTCCTAGTGGTTGCCACAGGAAAGATCACTTTACTTTCACTTTCATCCAGCAGTCTCCAGTGACGATCCGGGGTCACCAGGCATCTTCTCCAGGTACTGGCCTCCATCTTCTCCCCATGTTCCCTTCGACATCCAGGGGTGGGCAGAACAGGGGGTTGCCATGGCAACCCACTGTCCTGCTCTGCCATTGGTCAGAATCAGTTCTGACCAATGGCAGGGGATAGGAGGAGATCGATGAACTGCAACCTCACTCCTAGCCCTCAGGATGATCGGGGCTGTCACTGACAGCTCCGATCATCCCTATTTTCCCGGTGATCGGGTCACCAAAGACCCGATCAGCCTGGAATAGCAGAAAATCGCATGTCTGAATTGACATGCGATTTTCTGCGATCGCCGACACGGGGGGGGGGGGGGGGTCTCAGGACCCCCCTGGGCGATGTGCCGGGGTGCCTGTTGAATGATTTCAGCAGGCATCCCGGTCTGGTCCCCAACCGGCTAGCGGCGGGAACCGGAATTCCCACGGGCGTATTCATATGCCCCACGTCCTTAGGGACTCGGGATGCAGGGCGTATGCATACGCCCGGCGTCCTGAAGAGGTTAAACAAACCCAGACTGGGACTGCTGCAATGCCACTGCCACAGAGGACCACTAGAAATAGCAGATGGGTTACTGTAGGTTCTGGAAGACTTAGAGTTGTGGATAGAAGACATGTCCCACAGTCTGTGGTTCTCCATAATTCATTTGCAGCACTCTCAGAATGTAAGGGCAACATGTATGTTGGCTCAAGCACAGAAGGTGAGGAACCATCGACTCCTATGTCTAATCTATGCAAGACTGCAGCCAAGGACAAAAAAGATAAAGTGAAGTCTGAAAGGAAGCAGCTGTTGCTGGGTGATTCAATCATAAGAAGTGTGGAGCTTAAGGAAAATGGTTTTGTGAGATGTCTCCCTGGTGCTACTGCTAGAAGAGATAGAAGACGTTTTCTTAATATTGTTAAGCAAGCAAAGCAGGAAGGGGACGTGGATGTTCTTGTCCGTCTAGGGACAAATGACCTGGCTTGCAATGAAATTTTTAGAGGTGAAGGAAACTTTTATCACACTTGGTAATGTACAGGATTTTGCATCCACTGTTTCATTTTCTGAAGTTCTGTTTGTGCATAATGTTTAGAATGATAGGCAGAGGCGCATTAAGGAGTTCAACTTATGGTTTAGTAAATGGTGTCAAGAGCAAGGATTTGGCTTTGTGTCTCATGATAGCTCTACTTGGAATAGAAAGGAACTGTACTAAAAAGATGGTTTGCCCGCAGTTTAGGTAATGAAATCAATGAACTTGGGTCAATAATGGCATCTGAGAGTGTAGATTTAGTGGCTGTTACTGAGACATGGTTTAATGAAATTAATGACTTGGACATATCCATACCAGGATACTCTTTATACAGAAGAGACAGAGGAGGCAAGAAAGGAGGAGGAGTGGCCCTATATGTGAAAGCATAAAATCTAATCTAATACAAGTTAGTGAGGCCAACATAGAGTCGGTTTGGGTTGCGTTGCAGTTTGGTAATCAGACAGTAACTCGTGTAGGTGTGATATATAGACCACCTGGCCAAGTTAAAGAATTAGATGATCTACAAGTTGAAGAAATAGCTAAAATGACAATGAAAGGAGAAGTTATCATTATGGGAGACTTCAATCTTCCGGATATAAACTGGAAAACCAAAATAGCTAGTTCTGTCAGGAGTACAAATATTCTAAATTCCCTACTGGGATTATCTCTACAACAAGTGGTTGAGGAGCCAACCCGGAGGGAGGCCATTTTTGATTTGGTATTCACAAATGGGGATTTGGTATATGATGTTATTGTAGGCGAAAGCTTGGGATCTAGTGATCACCAGTCAGTGTGGTTTAATATAAGAACAGTGAAGGAGTCACCACGCACCACACAAAAGCAAAAGTTTTAGATGTTAGAAAAACAGACTTTTCAAAAATGAGATTAGTCATAAATGAGTCCCTATCAGACTGGAACGGATTACATGGAGTCCAAGAGAAATGGGACTACTTAAAAGACGCATTATTGAAGGCAACGGAAAACTGCATTAGACTTGTCAGTAAAAGCAGGAAAAGGAAGAGACCACTGTGGTACTCAGCAAAAGTGGGCAAAATCAAATAGCTTTTAGTAATTATAAAACAATCCAGAGCAATGAATATAGGGAAATCTACAAGATTAGGCAGAAAGAGGCCAAGCAGGTTATAAGAACTTCTGAAGTGCAGGCAGAAGAAAAACTAACTCAGTCTGTGAAAAAAAGGGGATAAGACATTCTTCAGATATATAATTGAAAAAAGGAAATTAAAACAAAGAATAACTAAATTAACCCCTTAACGACGCAGGACGTATATTTACGTCCTGCTCCCGCGATATGAAGCAGGATCGCGCCGCGATCCCGCATCATATCGCGTCGGTCACGGCACTCATCAACGGCCGGGACCCGCGGCTAATACCACACATCGTCGATCGCGGCGATGTGCGGTATTAACCCTTTAGAAGCGGCGGTCAAAGCTGACCGTCGCTGTGAAAGTGAAAATGACCCGGCTGCTTAGTCGGGCTGCTCGGGACCGCCGCGGTGAAATCGCGGCGTCCCGAACAGCTTGCAGGACACCGGGAGGGCCCTTACCTGCCTCCTCGGTGTCCGATCGGCGAATGACTGCTCCGTGCCTGAGATCCAGGCAGGAGCAGTCAAGCGCCGATAACACTGATCACAGGTGTGTTAATACACGCCAGTGATCTGTGCAAAAGATCAGTGTGTGCAGTATTATAGGTCCCTATGGGAGCTATAACACTGCAAAAAAAAAGTGTTAATAAAGGTCATTTAACCCTTCCCTAATAAAAGTTTGAATCACCCCCCTTTTCCCATAAAAAAAATAAGTGTAAAAAAAATAAACATATGTGGTATCGCCGCGTGCGTAAATGTCCGAACTATAAAAATATATAATTAATTAAACCGCACGGTCAATGGTGTATGCGCAAAAAAATTCCAAAGTCAAAAAAAGCGCATTTTTGGTCACTTTTTATACCATTAAAAAATTTATAAAAAGGGATCAAAAAGTCCGATCAAAAGATAAATCATACTGATAAAAACTTCAGATCACGGCGCAAAAAATGAGTCCTCATACCACCCTGTAAGTGGAAAAATAAAAAAGTTATAGGGGTCAGAAGATGAAATTTTTAAACGTATAAATTTTCCTGCATGTAGTTATGATTTTTTCTAGAAGTGCGACAAAATCAAACCTATATAAGTAGGGTATCATTTTAACCGTATGGACCTACAGAATAATGATAAGGTGTAATTTTTACCGAAATATGCATTGCATAGAAACTGAAGCCCCCAAAAGTTACAAAATGGCGTTTTTTCTTCAATTTTGTCGCACAATTATTTTTTTTTCCGTTTCGCCGTGCATTTTTGGGTAAAATGACTAATGTCACTGCAAAGTAGAAATGGCGACGCAAAAATTAAGCCATAATATGGACTTTTAGGTGGAAAATTGAAAGGGTTATGATTTTTAAAAGGTAAGGAGGAAAAAACGAAAGTGCAAAAACTGAAAAACCCTGCATCCTTAAAGGGTTAAAAACAAAGGAAGGAAAGTATGTAGAAGAGAATAAAGGTCTAGCCGACTGCCTTAATGAATACTTCTGTTCAGTTTTTACAGAAAAAAAAAAAGGAAAAGGACCTCCATTAGGGAGGAAGACTAATGAATTGTTTGATGCATGTGTCTTTATAGAGGAAGAGGTTCTACGTTTGCTATCTAAAGTGAAGATAACTAAGTCACAGGGGTCTGAGGGGATACACCAAAAATTATTAAGAGTTTAGTGGTGAGCTAGCAAAACCGTTAACAGATTTATTTAACCAATCACTGGTAACAGGAGTCGTACCGGGAGACTGGAAATTAGCAAATGTCGTGCCCATTCACAAGAAAGGAAGTAGGGAGGAATCAAGCAACTATAGGCCAGTAAGTCTGACATCAATAGGCGGGAAATTAATGGAAACCCTACTAAAGCATAAGATTGTGGAACATGTAAAATCCCATGGAATGCAAGATGAAAAACAACATGGGTTTACTTCAGGGAAATCATGTCAAACAAATCTTATTGATTTTTTTTGACTGGGTGACTAAAATAATAGATGGCGGGGGGCAGTAGACATCGCATATCTAGATTTTAGTAAGGCTTTTGACACTGTCCCACATAGAAGACTTATCAATAAACTACAGTCATTGAGCTTGGACTCTCATATTGTTGAGTGGATTAGGCAATGGCTGAGTGACAGACAACAGAGGGTTGTAGTCAGTGGAGTATATTCAGAGCAAGGTCTTGTTACCAGAGCGGTACCTCAGGGGTCTGTACTGGGACCAATTTTGTTTAATATCTTCATTAGTGATATCGCAAAAGGTCTCGATGGCAAGGTGTGTCTTTTTGCTGATGACACAAAGATATGTAACAGGGTTGATGTTCCTGCAGGGATACTCCAAATGGAAAATGATTTAGGCAAACTAGAAGAATGGTCAGAACTCTGGCAACTGAAATTTAATGTGGATTAGTGCAAGATAATGTACCTGGGGAGTAAAAACCCTTGGGCAGAATATAGAATATTTGACACAGTCCTGACCTTTGTATCTGAGGAAAGGGATTTAGGAGTAATTATTTCAGAAGACTTAAAGGTAGGAAAAAAATGTAATAGAGCAGCAAGAAACGCTAGCAGAATGCTTGGATGTATAGGGAGAGGTATAAGCAGTAGAAAGAGAGAAGTGCTCATGCCACTGTACAGAACACTGGGGAGACCTCTCTCGGAGTATCGTGCGCAGTTACTAGAGGCCCGGATCTCCAGAAGGATATAGATACTCTAGAGAGAGTTCAGAGAAGAGCTAATAAAACTAGTACATGGATTGCAGGACAAAACTTACCAGGAAAGGTTAAAGGACCTTAACATGTATAGCTTGGAAAAAAGAGGAGACAGAGGGATATGATAGAGACTTTTAAATACATACAGGGAATCAACATATTCAAAAGAAGAAAAACTACCACAAGAGGACATAGTTTTAAATTAGAGGGGCAAAGGTTTAAAAGTAATATCAGGAAGTATTACTTTACTGAGAGACTTTACGAATGGCCACACCAGTTGGGAATCACTGGCCTATAATTTCCACCTGTTGTCTGTTCCATTTGCACAACAGCATGTGAAATTGATTGTCAATCAGTGTTGCTTCCTGAGTGGACAGTGTGATTTCACAGAAGTGTGATTGACTTGGAGTTACATTGTGTTGTTTAAGTGTTCCCTTTATTTTTTTGAGCAGTGTATATAGAGAGAGCTGTCAATCACTAGTAGGGCCCCCTCTCCTTCTCTCTCTCCCCTTCTCTCTCCCCCTCTCTCTCATTCTCTCTCCCACTCTCTCTCCCCCCTACTCCCTCTCTCCTTCCTCTCTCTCCCCCCTCTACTTATCTCTCCCCCCCTCTCTCTCTCCCCCTCTCTCTCCCTTTATCTCTCTCTCCCCCTCTCTTTCCCCCCCTCTCTCTCTCTCCCCCTCTCTCTCTCCCTTTCTCTCCCCTCTCTATCCCCCTCTCTCCCCCTTTCTCTCTCTCTCCCCCCTCTCTTTCCCCCCCCCCCCCCCCCCCTCCCCTCTCTCTCTCTCTCTCTCTCTCCTCCCCTCTCTCCCCCTCTCTCCCTTTCTCTCTCTCTCTCCCTCTCTCTCTCCCCCTCTCTCTCTCCCTTTCTCTCCTCTCCCCCTCTCTTTCCCCCTCTCTCCCCCTCTCTCCCCCCTTTTCTCTCTCTCTCTCTTTCTCTCTCTCTCTCTCTCTCCCCCCCCCCCTCTCTCTCTCCCTTTCTCTCTCCCTCTCTCTCTCTCTCTCTCTCTCTCTCTCTCTCTCTCTCTCCCCCTCTCTCTCTCCCTTTCTCTCCCTCCCCCTCTCTCTCTCCCCCTCTCTCTCTCCCTTTCTCTCCCTTTTCTCTCTCTCTCCCCCTCTCTCCCTTTCTCTCTCTCTCTCTCTCTCTCTCTCTCTCTCCCTCTCTCTCTCTCTCTCTCCCCCCTCTCTCTCCCTTTCTCTCTCTCTCTCTCTCTCTCTCTCTCTCTCTCTCTCCCTCTCTCTCCTCCCCCCTCTCTCTCTCCTTTCTCTCTCTCTCTCTCTCCCCCCTCTCTCTCTCCCTTTCTCTCTCTCTCTCTCTCTCTCTCTCTCTCTCTCTCTCTCTCTCTCTCTCTCTCTCTCTCTCTCTCTCTCTCTCTCTCTCTCTCTCCCTCCCCCCCTCTCTCTCTCCCTTTCTCTCCCTCCCCCTCTCTCTCTCTACACTACTGGAAAACTTTTTCTCCAGACAGGTTTTGATGAATCTCCCCCAATATGTATAGTGTGCACAGTCGCTATTGTTGACATTGCAGAAATGGTCTAATTTCAGCTACAGGAAATGATTTGCAAACCTGGAAGAAATACACTACAAAGCAGTAAAACCACATTCATATACTTTCTTTGTATGATATGATGTTGGGGAGAGAAGGATGGGGCATGCTGGATTTAAAGGGAACCAATCATCAGATTTGACCCTATATAATGCTTGGCAAAGCGTTATATAGGGTAAAATTGTTGTCCTCACCATCCCCGGGGGGACGCTCCTGCCCCCAGGGATGGTGAAGATATGAAGTTATAAACTAGTCACCGCCGTAAGTAGTCACCTGGGCGGAGAGCTCTTCTCATCTACTCCCGTTCTTCGGCCGGCAGCGACGCCCCCTCCGCTTGATTGATGGGCCGCGTCATTGTTCCGCTCACTGAACAGACGGAGCAGAGTGATGACGCGGCCCATCAATCAAGCGGAGGGGGCGTCGCTCCCGGCCGAAGAACGGAAGTAGATGAGAAGAGCTCCCCGCCCAGGGTGACTACTTACGGCGGCGGCGGTGACTAGTTTATAACTTCATATCTTCACCATCCCTGGGGGCAGGAGAGTCCCCCGGGAATGGTGAAAATAAAGATTTTACCCTATATAACGCTTTGCCAAGCGTTATATAGGGTAAAATCTGATGATTGGTTCCCTTTAAACCTCACAGTCCTTTATTTCTCAGGGAGATAAGCCCCCTGTTTCAAAACAAAACAAATGAACACTCCGCCTGGCCCAACGTTCATGTTTGTGTATAGATCAGGAGAGATAGGTGTCAGGCAAGCAAACTGGCAGGCGGTTCACTCCCCTTGGTCTTTTTTTTACATTTTGTCATGTTATAAACACTGATTCAAATTTATTTAAAGGAGTACTCTGGTGGCATTTTTTTTTTTATATCTAAATTTAATATTACTTCTATTAAAAAAATCTAAATTCTTCCAGTACTTATCAATTGCTGTATGCTACAGAGAAAGTTGAGTTATTTTCTGTCTGACCACAGTGCTCTCTGCTGTCACCTCTATCCTTGTCAGGAACTTCCAGAATAGAAGCAAGTCCCCATAGCAAACTTGTCCTCTGGACAGTTCCTGACATGGACAGAGGGTGGCAGCAGTAGTCAAACTAGAAAAAACTACACAACCTCCTCTGGAGCTTACAGTAGCAGATAAGTACAAGAAGGATTACGATTTTTTAATAGAAGTAATTTAAAAATGTGTTTAACTTTCTGACACAAGTTGATTTGAAAAAAAAAAATGTGTTTTCCACCGGAGTACCCCTTTAATTAGGATTTTATATAATGGACCAACACAAAATAGTCCATCATTTGAATGTGGAGGAAATATTACATGGATTTCAAAATTTGTTACAAATAAAAATCGAAATATTGTCGAGTGCATATGTTCACCACCTTTACTGTGAAATCCCTAACAAAGACCTGGTGCCACCAATTGCAAGTCAATTAATAAGGAAATAGGGTCCACCTGTCTATAATTTAACCCAGTGCAAATACACCTGTTCTGTGAAAACCTCAGAGTTTGCTAGAGAGCATTACTGAACAAACCACTGTATGAAGACCAAGGAGCTCACCAAACAGGTGAGGGTATAAAGATGTGGAGAAGTATAAAGCTGCATTGCAGCATTAGGGTAGGAACACATGTTGCAGAAATGCTGCAGATTTGATGCAGCAGAAAATGTATTAAAAAAATCCCATGCATTGAACATCTCACAGAGCACCATAAAATCCATTATCAGAAAATGGAATATGGCACAAGTGCAAAACTACCAAGACAAGGCCGTCCACCTAAACAGACAATATGGGCAAGGGCAAGGGAAAAAATGAGAAACAACCAACAAAACATTTACCAATAGGCAAACTGATGGCTTGGTTTCCCAACAAAACTAGATAAAAATGAGGGTCTTCTTTTTGTTGCTTATAATTAGAAGCAACCAAGAAGACCCATGATAACTCTGGAGAAGCTGCAAAAGATCAACAGACATCCCTAGATGTGCAAAACTGGTAGAGACAAAAGGGGAGATTCATCCAAACCTGTGCAGAGGAAAAAGTTGACCAGTTGCCCATAGCAACCAATCAGAATGCTTGTTTAAGCTTTTTGTTAGAAAGGCTTCCGAAAAAAAAAAATTATCTGATTGGTTGCCATGGACAACTGGTTAACTTTTCCTCTGCACAGGTCTTGATGAATCTCCCCACAACCCCTAAAGACTATCCGCTATAGATTACAGCAAAAGGGGATTCTACCAAGTATTAACTCAGGGGGGTAAATACCTACACACAGATGTCTTCTTTTTTTTATTCTCATTATGACAATAAAATGTAGCTTGCACTTTTAAAGTACTATGCATTTTGTGTTGATTAAGTGGTACAAGTCTATTTGAAGAAGTACTCTGGGAAATACCTTTTTTTTTTTTCCTAAACTTGTACACAATTCTAGTATTTTAAAACAAACAAACTGAACTTACCTCCTGCCACTCACTCTGTGCCTCTGGTATCCCGATTCCTCCATCCAACCACAGCCATCCTCTTCCTTCTCCTTGTGGTCGATGTGTCACACTGCGGCTCAACTAATCACCGGATGCAACAATGTCTCGCTTCAGCCGGTGATAGACTGAGCGGCAGTGTGACGTATTGGGCCCTGTCCTGACTCAGCCAATCACAGGCCGGGGTGGGACATCTCTGCGGCTGACGATTAGCTGGGCTGCCGTGGGACGCGTCGACCACAAGAAGGAAGAGGATCGCTGTAGAAACCTGGAGCGGGCCACCGGAGGCAGCGGAGGAGCGGTGGGAAGTAAGTCCACTTTGTTTTTTACATGTTGCCATTTTGGGCAAGTCTTCAATTTTTTTTTTATTTAAGTTATATCCCAGAGGTTCTCCTTTAGGTCTATTTGTAACAGTAACAAAAAAAGCAAAAAGTCCAAGGGGGTGATACTTACTTATACCAGGCACTCTAACTCATGATCTGCAAACCCGCCCTCCCACCCCCCACCCTATGATTCAATCCATACATTGTGAAGTTTATATTTTTATTAATGTATAGGAGATATGTTTTCCCCCAGTAATAAACAGCGCCCAGTCATATTAAACAGTGTCATTGCACCTATCTGATATCACTGGGTACTACAGCATTTCACATCTGCTCTTTATTTCTCTAAAATAAATAACATATGAATAAGGAAAATGAAATGTATCCTTTTTTATTGTTCATGCAACATTTTTAAAATAACACAAAGTAACCGTATTTTTCGCCGTATAAGGACGCACTTTTTCTTTGGTGCGTCTTATACGGCAAATACACCCCTATCGGGTCTGTCCCTGCGGCCATCAACGGGCGGGACCCGCGGCTAATACAGGACATCACCGATCGCAGCGGATGTGCAGTATTAACCCTTAAGATGCGGCGATCAAGCTGAGTGCCGCGTCTGAAGGGAAAGTGACACTAACCCGGCTGCTCAGTCGGGCTGTTCGGGACCGCCGCGGTGAAATCGCTGGCATCCCGAACAGCTTACAGGACACCGGGAGGGCCCTTACCTGCCTCCTCGTTGTCTGCTCCGTGCCAGGATCCCCTGCATGGCGGCGCTCTCCTTCGACGTCATCACGTCGTCGCGCATACCGTCCCGTCATCCAAAAGGAGCGGCGTGCGTAGCGACGTGATGACGGCGACGGAGAGGCGCGGATCCCGGGGAAGAAGACGTCCGGAGCGTCGGGGGACACCCCGGGGACGCGGCGACATCGATGGAGCGACATTCAGGGCAGCGGTGACGGGTACGGGAGCGGCGGGGACACGTGAGTATTTCCTCCTATCCAGTGGTCTTCAGCCTGCGGACCTCCAGATGTTGCAAAACTACAACTCCCAGCATGCCCGGACAGGCCAACGGCTGTCCGAGCATACTGGGAGTTGTAGTTTTGCAACATCTGGAGGCCGCAGGTTGAAGATCACTGTTGGGTGCAGAAGCTTTATTTCTAGATTTTGCACTTTAAAATTGGGTGCGTCTTATATGTCGGTGCGTCCTATAGGGCGAAAAATACGGTAAAGCATTCTTTAAGAAAATGCGAGTACAAGTAAGGCTGCATTCACACGGCTGTCTAGACCCGTCCTGTTCGTCTCCTGTCAATAATAAAAACGGACTTTAAAAAAAAAAAAAAGGACAATAACAGATACAAACGGATGCAACAACGAAAACCTAAACGGGGGGGGGGGGGGGGAACGGAGGGCAGAACGCACTCTAAGTGGCAATAATTTGAAACACAAGGAGCTTGAACTTTTTCCAATTGCTCCTGTATCCTATAGATGGCGCTGTTTGTTCATGAAGAAGTTTAACCTTCCCGCAGACAGAGCAATGACTATCAATAACAAGAACAAAAATGTATTTATGCATATTCTATTTGGAAATAATGCTTACAGATTTTGCTTTCTTGTGAATCAGCGCTGTGGTTGGAACATGAGCGCTTACATTATGCAGGAATCCTCCGACATGTAAGAAATCGGTCTGTTTTACCTGCGAGTGATCAAAACATTCCACAAAATGCTGCTCTCAGCAAATCTAAACTGCAAAAAAAAAAAAAGTTAGATTTGCCAGATTTGCAGCTGTTGTATGGATAAACGAAAAACATGTTTTCATCATTTTACAATGCTAGCAAGTTGTATGACCGTAACAATATGTCAGCCATCCAAAGATCTGCTCCAGAACGGAACTTGTTTATGTCTTACTGGGAACGTAGCTACAAATGTACGTAGTGAAAAAAAGCTTCAAGGTTGGAGTTTACATGTAAGGACAAATAACGGAGAAAAAAATATCCAATTTGTATGAATATCTACACTTAAAGGGGTACTCCTCCTCCCCAGCGTTCAGGACATTTTGGGTGCGGGCTGCGGGGGTCGGGACGTAACGGCCTCGCCCCTCGTGATGTCACGTCATGCCCCCTCAATGTAAGCCCACAGGAGGGGGGCATGGTGGTTGCCCCTCCCATAGACTTGTATTGAGGGGGCGTGACGTCACGACCCCCGCACCCAGCATTTGCAAAATGTTCCGAACGCTGGGCAGTGGAGTACCCCTTTAACATCCTTGTAAGAAGTATTTGTTGGCTAAGCAATGCTTGACTCAGGTGACTGCAGTATCAGATAGTATAAGGACTTATCAGTTATGCCCAATCCAATCAAGTGCTTTCCTGTACGTCGCTGTAGGGCAAGGAGTTGCCTGTCCTGGAGATATGAAGCCAAAGCTAAGAGGGGATGAAGAAAAATAGGAAAAGTAGATTCCCTCTATCCATTCCGGCAAATGGCTTCAATAACTGCATCAAAATGCCATGTGTGAAGATACCCTCAGGCACTTGCCAATCTTTCTGAGTCCTGCCCCTGCAGTTTTTTAGCCAAAGCCAGAAGTGTTTTCAAAAGGAATGGGAAATATAATGGAAGGACTTATACTTCTCCTTCCTTCTGGATCCACTTCTGACTTTAGTTAAAAAAAAACTGCAGTGGCAGGAAAGAAAGAAAGTGAAATCCCAGCCTAAAGCAGGTGACACATCTTTATATTGTA
This sequence comes from Hyla sarda, assembly GCF_029499605.1. NCBI lineage: Eukaryota > Metazoa > Chordata > Amphibia > Anura > Hylidae > Hyla > Hyla sarda. The sequence goes on from NC_079190.1 coordinate 430,725,965, forward strand.
AAACTGCCACTGCGTTTTTTATTTAATTTTTTTTATAATCTTTCTTTTTTTTTTTTTTTTTCATGAAAGCTAGAAGTGGATCCATCAAGAAGTGGATCTTCTTTCCATTCAGAACTCATGAACAACTTAAAGGGGTGGAAAACACATGTTTTTAAATCAACCGGTGCATGAAAGTTTAACAGATTTTTAAATTACTTCTATTTAAAAATCTTATCCCTTCCAGTACTTATCAGCTGCTGTATGCTCCACAGGAAGTTGTGTTGTTCTTTCCGGTCTGACCACAGTGCTCTCTGCTGACACCTCTGTCCTTGACGGGAACTGTCCAGAACAGGAGAGGTTTGCTATGAGGATTTGCTCCTGCTCTGGACAGTTCCTGACACAGACAGAGGTGTCAGCATAGAGCAGTGTGGTCAGACTGAAAAGAATTACACAACTTTCTCTGCAGTATACAGCAGCTAAGTACAGGAAGGATTAAAGATTTTTAAATAGAAGTAATTTGCAAATCTGTTTAACTTTCTGGCACTAATTGATTTAAAAACATTTGTTTTTCCACAGGAGTACCCCTTTAACCCCTTATGGACTCAGCCCATTTTCACCTTAATTCTGGCCGCTCTCACTTTATGCATGAATAACTCTGAGATGCTTATACCTTTTATTCTGATTCTGAGATTTGGACTCTATCGGGCAGGCGTATAGGGTTTATGGGGGCACGGCCTGGCTCAGATATGATGAGCAATTTCGTCAGCGGAAGGCGGTTAGGGCGTCTTTGCAGTGGGACCACAAAGACCTTAGCCTGTGGATGTGCCTGATGGCAGTGCCAAAAGGGAGCAGGGCTCCACCGGTGCTGGCGTTTTCGGACCCGGGTTCGGCCGACCGGCGGGGGCGGGAAAAGGTTGTTGCTGGCAGTACAATGAGGGTCAGTGCAAGTTTGGGTAATCCTGTCGCTTTAGGCATGAGTGCTCCTGTTGTGGGGGGGGGGAGGGGGGGGTATAGCTTGTCTAGATGTTTCAAGAAGGGCTAGGGGCGAGTGGGTGGCGATGCCGACCAGAAGATGGGAAATGCCGGTGATGGTGGGAAGGATGCTTCCTTACCTCGCCCATTACCCCGATAGGCAGGGGGTTCAGCTATTGCAGGCGGGTTTTGAGGAGGGGTTCCACATTCCGTGTTCCTTGGAGCGTCCGGAAGGGGAAGTGCGGAATTTGGTTTTGGCACTCCGTCATTCGGAGGTGGGGCGGGAGAAATTGTTGAAGGAGGTAGGGTTGGGCGTGAAGGCTGGCCCGTTTTGGGACCTCCCAGTTGTTGATTTGCGTTTGTCCCCTTTTGGGTTTGGTTACGATGAAAAAGGAGAATAAATTTCACCTTATACACCACCTTTCGCACCCAGAGGGGGCGTCGGCAAATGACGGGATTGATCCTACGCTATGCACCGTTTCTTACACGTCTTTTGATAAGGCTTTGGTTTGGGTTCGGAGGTACAGGGCTGGGGCGCTGCTGGCAAAAACTGACATTGAGGCGGCGTTCCGGCTCCTGCCGGTCCATCCGGATAGTTTTCATTTGTTGGGGTGCTGCTGGGATGGAGAGTTTTTTGTGGACATGTGCCTTCCGATGGGTTGCTCCAACTTTTGTGCATACTTTGAGTTTTTTGCTACGCTTCTGGAATGGGTCGTGCGATCAGAGTCGCAGGTGGCGTCAGTTTTGCACTATTTGGAGGACTTTTTGGTTCGTTGGTCCGAAGGGTTCTGCGGTTTGCGCCATTTTGTGTCAAACCATGTAGAGGGCGGCGGCCCGTTATGGGGTGCCTTTGGCACCCGATAAAACGAAGCGGCCTACCACGGAGTTGAAATTCCTGGGTATCGTGATTGACACTGTTGCTATGGAATGTCGGCTTCCGGAGGATAAGTTGGCGGAATTGCTGACGGCGGTGGGGTCGGCGTCTCGAGCACGGAAGATTCAATTGCGCGACCTGCAGTCGCTGTTGGGTCACCTTAATTTTGCTTGCCGTATTATGCCAATGGGCCGTGTTTTTTGTCGCAGGTTGGTGACGGCCACATCTGGGGCTCGGCTGCTTTGTCATTTCGGTGGAGCTGCGGGCCAATTTGTTGATGTGGCAGGAATTTTTGGGTTTGTATAATGGGAGGTCGATGTTGATGGACCACCAGGTGTCCAATTGGAACATCGTGTTGTTCGCGTTGTTCAGTCAAGGGTTTGGGGCTTACTTTCAGGGTCAGTGGTGCGTGGGTGAGTGTCCGGAGTCGCGGAGGGTGGCGTGCCTGACTTGTAATTTGACGCTCTTGGAGCTGTTTCACATTGTGGTATCGGCGGAGATATGGGGCGATCGCCTTCGCAATCGGAAGGGTTGTTTTTGTTGTGACAATTTGGGCGTCGTGCAGACGGTTAATGCGCAGACGGCGGACTCCCCGCCGGTGGTGCGGCTGTTGCGGCAGCTGGTGTAGAGGTGTTTGGTTTTCAATGTGCAGTTTGTCGCTTTGCATGTGCCTGGGGTTCTCAATGAAATTGCTTACTCTCTTTCTTGTTTCCAGTGGGAGCAGTTTCGGAGGCTGTCGCCGGACGCAGAGGTTCGGGGCATTCCTTGCCTGGATTGGCTGTGGGCGATGGTGTGAGAGCGGAGATTGTGCTGTTTCAGCGGTAAGTCAGTGAGTCGACTTGGACGAGTTATGGTCAATGTTGGGGAGAATGGGAAGCGCTATTGTTAGAAGTTGATGGGGAGGTGGGGCCCGGGGATTGGGAGGTGTTGGTTTTATATTATGTGGGGTGATTATTTGGGGACGGAGCGTCTCCATCCGAACTGGGGCGCGGGTTGGCGGCGCTCGCGTTTTGGTTTAAGGTTCGGGGTTTGGTGGACATCACCAAGGCATTTTTGGTTCGGCAGGCAGCGAAGGGCTTTCGTAGAAGGATTGTGGTTCTGGACTCTATGCTCCCGGTGTCCTTCCCCCTGCTAGTAAAGCTGGGATAGGAGTTATTGCGGGTGTGTTTTTCGTAGTTTGATGTGGCATTGTTTAGGTTGGCCTTTGCTTTGGCTTTTTTCGGGGCCTTTCGGGTTTCGGAATTGGTCGCCCCTAGTAAGAAAGTGGTGGGAGGGTTTATTGTGTCGGATGTGGGGTTGGTGGGGCAGATGTTGGAGTGTCGTGTTCGATGCAGAAAGACAGATCAGTTGGGTCGGGTTTTCGTTGTACGGTTGTCTGTGGTGCAGGGGTCCATCATGGGTCTGGTGAGGTGTTTTTGCGCTTTCATGGTGCTTCGCCCGACTGGGGCGGGGTCCTTATTGGCTCATGAGAATGGGGAATTTTTGTTGCGTTATCAGTTCACACAGGTTTTTTGCTGCTATTTGGAGGTGCAGGGGGAAGTCATCTCGGGAGTTTAGCTCTCACTCATTTAGGATTGGGGCGGCCACGGAGGAGGCTAGATGGGGTTTAGGGTCTGAGGAAATTCGGAGGATGGGACGGTGGGAATCAGAGCGGTTTAGATAGGATGTTTGGCCTCAGTTGCTATGAAGGGGTTGGTTGCGGCTTATTGTGTGCTGTTGGGGTGGGTAGTTTTTGTTTATTTTTCTGTTTGTGTTTTTCAAAGGCCAGCTTCATGTCTCGTGTGGATCGTGGGGCATTCATACGTCAGGAGGGGCACCGTGAGGGCAGACATTCGCCCGCATGGACATCAGCTGGTACTGGACAAGGAGGTGGCCCGGGTTGGGTGGTTGGGAATAGGGGGCTTGTTGTGGGCGGGTTTGTTGCCATTTGGTAAATCATGTGTGGTGTTGGATAGGGCTCTTGATGTCCTGGTGTTGCATGTCGGGGGCAATGACCTGGGGGCGCGCACGTCCAGAGTGTTAATGAGTGATATTAAATCAGACCTGTTGAGGTTGTGGGCCTCATTCCCTGGGATCCTGATCATATGGTCTGATATCGTGGCCCTGCTGGTGTGGAGACAGGCAAGGTCGGTTCGGGGCATTAATCGGGCCTGGGCTAAAGTCAATCGCGAAGTTGGTAGATTTGTGGCCAGGAATGGAGGTTGGTGGTCAGACACAGGGATCTGGAAGTGCCTTTGTGGGATTTCATGGTGTCCGATGGCATTCATCTGAACGCCTTCGGGAGGGACTTGTGGGCGCTCGCCCTTCGGGAAGCTGTGGAGAGAGCGGTGGAGTTGTGGGTGGCTGGCTCGAGTAAGGTGTCACTCGCGCCTACTGTAGCAGGGGCTGGAGGGGGACTTGGAGGCAATTGGAGAGACCCGGAGAAGAGGATTGGAGATTAGTATGGTGGGGCTGAGGCCGGTGGTGGAAATTCCCTGTGGGAGCGCTCTCAAAGGGGGAATGGTCTGCGAATGAGGTGCCCTTGGGTCAGGTGAGACACGGCCCAGGGTAAAGTAGGAGACTGAAGATTCGGGTGCCTTCAGGACCCCCTCCTGCTGGGATAGGGTTTAAGGTTGTTATTTGCACTGTTGATAATGTTATGGGTAATGTTTACCTGATTATTTAATAAAGTTATTTATATTTGTTAAAATAAGTTATTTAATAAAAGTGGGCTGCTGTGGCCTTTTTCTACCCTACAGGGTGTTGGTATGTTTATTAAAGGTTTAAGGGGTCACAGCGGCATAGACTATCCCCTAGTCATGCACAAACTACCAAAGGGCATGCTGGGAGTTGTAGTTGTGCCTTCTGCTGTTGCATAACAATTCCCAGCATGCCCTTGTGTGCTTAGAAACAGCAGGAGGCCAGCCTTACCTCCTGCTGCTGTGCAGTGAAGATCCTGCCTGCCGCTGCCGACTCCGCTGCTGGGGCCCCGATCCCGCCGCCGTTGCCGGGGATCGGGGGCCCCAGCTTCAGGTACACACTCCCGGCACCCGTTCTTGTCCTCCGGAACAGGGGCAGAGCGGGTGCCGTAAGGGACAACCCCACAGCAGGTGTCCTGATTCGTCGGCCATTACAGGCTGACAAATCAGGACGATCGTGAGGTGACACCAGTGCCACCCCACTCCTGCTGCTAAAGGATGATAGGTGCCATCTCGGACCGCACCTGTCATCCTTTTTTTCTGGGTCACCAGGGACCCGATTGACCCGGAATAGCCGCAAATCGCCGATCTGAATTGATCGGCGATTTGCTGTGATTGCTGACATGGAGGGGGTCTCAGGCCTCCCCCCCCCCCCCCCGCCACCCCAAGGCATTGTCACGGAATGCCTGCTGAATGATTTCAGCAAGCATCCCAATCCAGCAACAGGGACCGGAGTCCTTAAGGATCGGGAATGCAGGGCGTATGCATAAGCCCTGCGTCCCCAAGATGTTAAAGGGATGCTCTAGTGGGAAAAAAAAATCAAATCAACTGGTGCCAGAAAGTTATACAGATTTGTAAATTACTTTTATTTAAAAATCTTAATTCTTCCAGTACTTATCAGCTGCTGTATGCTACAGTGAACATTGTGTAGTTCTTTCCAGTCTGACCACAGTGCTCTCTGCTAACACCTCTGTCCTTGTCAGGGACTTTCCAGAGCAGGAGAGGTTTGCTATGGGGATTTGCTCCTACTCCGGACAGTTCCTGACACAGACAGGTGGCAGCAGAGAGCAAATACTTTATTTCACCGTGTTCGATGTTTTCCTACTTACCTATCATATAACAATATACAGATATGGTGTCTGGCAGAATATTTATTTTCTTCTCCAGTTCCCTATCTGCTTCTAGTGTGTAAAGTGTTATGAAAGCATTCGCTGTCAATGTAGCATGGCTTCTATCGGGTTATCAGTCTTCTGCTGTTGTGCATGATCAATGATTCAGATCGTGCGAAAAGGGAGTGCTGATAGAAAACAGTGAAAGCTTCCTAGAAAGTTGTGTATTTTGCAAAAATGATGGCAGAACAAGGAATAGGGGCTGCAGGTGATATGAGCCACACGTGGGCGGAGGGTGCGACAATTGCCGTAAGAGCTGATGAATAACAAGTTATGAATCATGTAGATAGCAGGTAACCTCCACACAGCAGGCTGCTCCCATCGCCTGCCTGTCAATTGGTTATCTGCAAACTAAAGGGAAACCTATTTTGTTACATGAGTCACATTAACACCTTTGTACCTTTTACATCTTGTTATAGTCCTATGTAATTTGTTTTCCATTCTGTTACGTGAGTGTGTTATGTTTCTGAGAAGGGATTGTGCTGAGACACAACAGCTAGACTGAACAGGAGGAGCTGCAAGTGTGAGGGAGAGAGCAGCGTCCTGAGCCTACATCTAGCTAGGAGATGGATTTCTGACCAGCACGCTATGGCTATAGCCCATAAAACTCAACATTGACTTGCATATCATTGTCAATGATAATGGAATTAGCCTTAAAGCGTACCCGTCAGATCCAACAACAAAAAAAATCATTTTTTTAAAGGGTAGCTCCAACCATCACTTTTTTTTTTCTGTCCCTGCCTATTACCCATCTATCCCTAACCCCCTCCCTGCCTTTAATTTTTTTTTTTTACATATTAAAAATGCTTTTTTGTCTGCCTGGTAGCGTGCTCACTACCAGGCAGACTTTCCCAGCAGGCACCACGTCACTGATGCCTGCTGGGGCGGCACTTCCGCCGGTAGTTCACCTATACAGGGTGCCTCCAGCTGTTTCCCCACTGCAACTCCCAGCTTGCCCTGACATCTATTGGCTGTCAGGGCATGCTGGGATTTGTAGTGGGGAAACAACTGGAGGCACCCTGTATAGGTGAACACCGGAGCACATACCGCTCCCCGCCGCGCAGCCCGCAAACCCCCCCCCCCCCGCCCCCGGCCCCGTCGCGCCGCTCAACTAGCTCCCCCTCCCCCTTAGTTCACCCAGAGTACCCCCTCCCCGCCGCACAGCCCGCAAACCCCCCCCCCCCCGCCCCGCCGCTCCGCTCAACGCACTCCCCCTCAGTTCACCTAGTCAGTGTCCCTCCAGGCTTCCCCACTACAACTCCCAGGGTATGCTGGGAGTTGTAGTGGGGAAACTGGAGGCATAATGTATAGGTGAACAGTATACATAATACTTGAACATATACATAATACATGTATACATAATACAGTGAACATAATACTTTACCTTGTCCCCGAGCCTGCGCGCGTCCTCTGCCTTCAAAGCGCTCGCTCCCGCCTGTCTGATGACGTCACTGCTGAATGCATTCGGCCACTAGGAGGGCGACCCCTAGTGGCCGAATTTAAAAGTGATTTTAAACGGTTTTAAAATCACTTTTTTTAATTAAACTATATTAGAGATATGTTGTAGTACTTAAGTACTACAACATATAATTTTTTTGTTTTCAAGACAGTGCCCATTTAATATATCACTTAGTACCTAATCCTGAACATGTACGGTACATCTAATTTTGATGTGTCTAGCACCTTTATTTTTTTTATTACACTTTTAATTTAGCTCACTAGTCTGAATTCCTCTCAAAGGGAGGGGGCGTGGTCTCACTGTGCAGGTCTCCGTCCCCTCCCTCAGTATGCTGTCTGCTCACATCTCCCCTAGCATTAGCAAAACTACAACTCCCAGCTGACAGTGGGGGAATTTTTCCTCCAGCTGTGAGCCCTGCACTCACAGCTGTCAATCAAGGAAATGTGTCCATGACATAGGTGATGACGCAGGACTAGTATGTGTCCAAGCAGGCAGGGGGGGGGGGGCAGTTAGTTATTTGACTGGCTTTTTCAGTATTGGTTTTGTATGCTTTACAACATATCAAAAGTTTTTGTATCTGACAGTGCCCATTTAAAGCATAGCTGTTGTTTTAGGTTACTTTTAAGGATAAGCTGTGTTGTGTGTGTGAGAAGTACTATTTCTGGCCATTATATAACTTGTTTATGCCATTTTCCATACATTGCACATACACAAGCAAGGGGATTGTGCTCCACTATGTCTCCATACACGAAGGAAGAAGCAGGAAGAAGCATCAGCAGCATGGAGGACATTATAGAGCAGTAGTGAACAGTCTACACTGAATCAAACCCTGGGGTGAGACATATTACTTACAGTTAGTTTGTGTAGTCTATTTTCAATCTCTCAGATGATCCTGAAGGTAGCTTCTTATACGGCCAGCTTCTTACTCAAAATATTTTTTTTATTCATTCGCAATGTATGTAACTATAACTCTGCAATGTCAATACAACATGTGACTTGCTAAAAAAAAAAATCTCATTGTATTTCATTAGGAATTTTAGTAACCAAGGTTATCCTTTTTGAAAAACAACTCACCCAAATTGTCATGGAGTTCAGTACACTGTAATATCATTTACCCTCAAGTCAAACTGCATTTCAAGTCAAACTACACTGAATCTAAAATTGTCACCATCAACTCAATACATTTCATTGGGAATTTCTGATAAGTATCCAAGGTTTTCCTTTATGAAGGTTTTCCATGGTTCACCCAAATTTCCATGGATTTTAACCCCTTAAGGACGTGACCTGTTTGTCCTTAAATGGGCACTGTCAGATACAAAAACGTTTTATATGTTGTACATCTTCGCAAAACATTAACCTTTTCTAATATACGTCATAAGAAAATGTTATTTCCTTTTTATAGAAATCATGGCTTATAAAATCATGGCTTTGTCCAAGCTGAAGTACAGACATGGACAAAGTCCAGTAAGGGCTAGCACTCCTCTGTGCTCTCTCTGGTCTGATAGGATAGATGAGAGCACAGAGGAGTACTATCAGACAGGAGAGAGCACAGAGGAGTACTATCAGACAGAAGAGAGCACAGAGGAGTCCTATCAGACGGGAGAGAGCACAGAGGAGTCTTATCAGACAGGAGAGAGCATAGAGGCGTACTATCAGACAGGAGAGAGCACAGAGGAGTACTATCAGATGGGAGAGAGCACAGAGGAGTCCTTTTTAGACCGGAGAGAGAGCAAAGAGGAGTACTATCAGACAGGAGAGAGCACAGAGGAGTGCTATCAGGCAGGAGAGAACACAGAGGAGTCCTATCAGACAGGAGAAAGCACAGAGGAGTCCTATCAGATGGGAAAGAGCACAGAGGAGTCCTATCAGACAGGAGAGAGCACAGAGGATTACTATCAGATGGGAGAGAGGACAGAGGAGTCCTTTTTAGACAGGAGAGAGCACAGAGATGTCCTATAAGACAGGAGAGCACAGAGGAGTACTATCAGACAGGAGAGAGCACAGAGGAGTCCTATCAGAAGGGAGAGAGCACAGAGGAGTCCTATCAGACAGGAGAGAGCACAGAGGAGTCCTATCAGACAGGAGAGAGCACAGACAAGTACTATCAGACAGGAGAGAGCACAGAGGAGCCCTATCAGATGGGAGAGAGCACAGAGGAGTCCTTTTTTAGACCGGAGAGAGCACAGAGGAGTACTATCAGACAGGAGAGAGCACAGAGGAGTACTATCAGACAGGAGAGAGCATAGAGGGGTGCTATCAGACAGGAGAGAGCACAGAGGAGTGCTATCAGCAGGAGAGAGCACAGAGGAGTACTATCAGGCAGGAGAGAGCACATAGGAGTACTATCAGATGGGAGAGAGCACAGAGGAGTGCTATCAGACAGGAGAGAGCACAGAGGAGTGCTGTCAGACAAGAGAGAGCACAGAGAAGTGCTATCAGACAGTAGAGAGCACAGAGAAGTACTATCAGACAGAGCACAGAGAAATGCTATCAGACTGGAGAGAGCACAAAGGAGTACTATCAGGCAGGAGAGAGCACATAGGAGTGCTATCAGACAGGAGAGAGCACCGAGGAGTGCTATCCAACGGTAGAGAGCACAGAGAAGTACTATCAAGCAGGAGAGAGCACAGAGAAGTACTATCAAGCAGGAGAGAGCACAGATGAGTGCTATCAGACAGGAGAGGGCACAGAGAAGTACTATCAGACAGAAGTGAGCACAGAGGAATCCTTTTTAGACAGGAGAGAGTACAGAAGAGTACTATCAGACAGGAGAGAGCACAGAGGAGTGCTATCAGACAGGAGAGAGCACAGAGGAGTTCTATCAGACAGAAGTGAGCACAGAGTGGTCCTGTCAGACAGGAGAGAGCACAGAAGAGTCCTATCAGACAGGAGAGAGCACAGAGGAGTGCTATCAGACAGGAGAGAGCACAGAAGAGTCCTATCAGACAGGAAAGAGCACAGAGGAGTGCTATCAGACAGGAGAGAGCACAGAGGAGTACTATCAGACAGGAGTGAGCACAGAGTGGTCCTGTCAGACAGAAGAGAGCACAGAGGAGTGCTATCAGACAGGAGAGAGCACAGAGGAGTCCTATCAGACAGGAGAGAACACAGAGGAGTGCTATCAGACAGGAGAGAGCACTGAGGAGTACTATCAGACAGGAGAGAGCACAGAGGAGTACTATCAGACAGGAGAGAACAATGAGGAGTACTATCAGACAGGAGAGAGCACAGAGGAGTCCTATCAGACAGGAGAGAGCACTGAGGAGTCCTATCAGACAGGAGAGAGCACAGAGGAGTCCTATCAGACAAGAGAGAACAATGATGAGTACTATCAGACAGGAGAGAGCACAGAGGAGTACTATCAGACAGGAGAGAGCACAGAGAAGTCCAATCAGACAGGAGAGAGCAAAGAGCAGTGCTAGGCCACCCTCACTTACTGAACATTGTCCATGCCTGTTCTCAGCTTGGATAAGGCCATGATTTTTTAAGCCATGATTTCTATAAAATGGAAATAACATTTTCTTATGAAGTATATTAGAAAGGTTGGCGTTTTGCCAAGATGTACAACATATAAAGAGTTTTTGAATCTGACAGTGCCTATTTAATGACTAAGCCCCATGTCCTCCAGCTGCCATGGAAACCATTTGGACCCTGCAATTGTATTGAGGGGTTTCGGGTGGGGGACGTATGGAGCCCCTCCCTCTGTCAATCCTATAGATGCCATGGTCAGTACTTATTGCGAAGAAACTGCCGAGACCAGCGCAATCTGGATCCCAGCAGTTGTAGCGGCTGTGATCCAGGCTGTAATTGACAGTCTACTCCTGCTGCTGATCCTGTGCACTCTGTTTCTCAGTGACTGAGATCAGCAGGATGTTTGGATATGTCCATCCACACTACTGTGTTAGCTGTAAGGACATATCCATACATTTTTGGGTAGAAAGGGGTTCACGTACTTGGCACTCCTCTATGTTATGCAATATCATTTAGCCTGAGACAAACCAAATTATTTCGATATAAAATCTGTTTTGGCTCAGGCTAAGTGTTCTTGCATGACATAAAGGGGTGCCCAGTATATTGAAATCCATTACAATTTGGGTGATCCAAGATGGTTTTCATATAAGACAACCTTGGTTACTTATACATAAATCCCCATTAAAATACAATGTGATGTATTCAATTATGGCTTAAATATAAATGATGGTTTAGTCAAGTTACAAGTTATACTGACATTGCCAAGTTAACAATAGTTACATACATTTTAAATGAATAATTTTTTTTTTTAATAAGAAGCTAACTCTGCTCTCTGAGCTCCCTCTCCATCTTGCTCCTAACCCCTCACTTCTCCATAGATTTGTATAAGCAGCATGTAATCTGGTGTCTCAGTAAGCAGATAACACAGAATTGAGATGTGTTTTAAGTGTGAATAAAAGTTTAGTAGGGAGGGGAGAGGAAAAGAAGTGTGATAAGAGGAGAAAGAAGCATTTTTCCCTGATAAGATATATTGCAAAGATTTTTGTACTGGTACAATTTTGCTGGTAATATTGTTTTTTGCAAAGTTTGTTTAAATGACAGTGACCATTTAAATATTTTGTGCTGGGGCCTGTTGTGATAACATGTACAGCAACCGAGACGTCCCTGGTATTCCCATCACGGATGCAACATCTGTTATCTTTTAGAAGATCATTGCTGTGTTTTAATTCACTGCACTTATGCAGGATGTACTGTTTTCAATTTGCTTCTGTTTGCAGGAAAAAAAAGCTCAGTCATCCAGAAAAATGCAGTTTTTCCTGTTCAGATGTGTACTTATTATTAATGAGAGGTTGCCAGAGTTGTTGTATTATCACCACCCTTATGTTAATTTCCCCCTGAGGAGTCACTTTGTATGGCAAATCTCACAAGAGGAGTAATTAAAGCTGAACACAGGAATAGAGGAGTATAGATAAGCAAGAGATATACTAATGTTTAATGTGTTCAGAGTTATACTATACCAGACTATACTAGACTAGAATGTACTATACTATACTATACCAGACTATACTATGCTAGACTAGACTAGAATGTACTATACTATACTATACCAGACTATACTAGACTAGAATGTACTATACTATACCAGACTATACTAGACTAGAATGTACTATACCAGACTATACTATGCTAGACTAGACTAGAATGTACTATACTATACTATACCAGACTATACTATGCTAGACTAGAATGTACTATACTATACCAGACTATACTATGCTAGACTAGAATGTACTATACTATACTATACCAGACTATACTAGACTAGACTGTACTATACTATACTATACCAGACTATACTAGACTAGAATGTACTATACTATACCAGACTATACTATGCTAGACTAGAATGTACTATACTATACTATACCAGACTATACTAGACTAGAATGTACTATACTATACCAGACTATGCTATGCTAGACTAGAATGTACTATACTATACTATACCAGACTATACTAGACTAGAATGTACTATACTATACCAGACTATACTATGCTAGACTAGAATGTACTATACTATACTATACCAGACTATACTAGACTAGAATGTACTATACTATACCAGACTATACTATGCTAGACTAGACTAGAATGTACTATACTATACTATACTATACCAGACTATACTATGCTAGACTAGAATGTACTATACTATACCAGACTATACTATGCTAGACTAGAATGTACTATACTATACTATACTATACCAGACTATACTAGACTAGACTGTACTATACTATACTATACCAGACTATACTAGACTAGAATGTACTATACTATACCAGACTATACTATGCTAGACTAGAATGTACTATACTATACTATACCAGACTATACTAGACTAGAATGTACTATACTATACCAGACTATGCTATGCTAGACTAGAATGTACTATACTATACTATACCAGACTATACTAGAGTAGAATGTACTATACTATACCAGACTATACTATGCTAGACTAGACTAGAATGTACTATACTATACCAGACTATACTATGCTAGACTAGACTAGAATGTACTATACTATACTATACCAGACTATACTATGCTAGACTAGAATGTACTATACTATACTATACCAGACTATACTAGACTAGAATGTACTATACTATACCAGACTATACTATGCTAGACTAGAATGTACTATACTATACTATACCAGACTATACTAGACTAGAATGTACTATACTATACCAGACTATGCTATGCTAGACTAGAATGTACTATACTATACTATACCAGACTATACTAGACTAGAATGTACTATACTATACCAGACTATACTATGCTAGACTAGAATGTACTATACTATACTATACCAGACTATACTAGACTAGAATGTACTATACTATACCAGACTATACTATGCTAGACTAGACTAGAATGTACTATACTATACTATACCAGACTATACTATGCTAGACTAGAATGTACTATACTATACCAGACTATACTATGCTAGACTAGAATGTACTATACTATACTATACTATACCAGACTATACTAGACTAGACTGTACTATACTATACTATACCAGACTATACTAGACTAGAATGTACTATACTATACCAGACTATACTATGCTAGACTAGAATGTACTATACTATACTATACCAGACTATACTAGACTAGAATGTACTATACTATACCAGACTATGCTATGCTAGACTAGAATGTACTATACTATACTATACCAGACTATACTAGACTAGAATGTACTATACTATACCAGACTATACTATGCTAGACTAGACTAGAATGTACTATACTATACCAGACTATACTATGCTAGACTAGACTAGAATGTACTATACTATACTATACCAGACTATACTATGCTAGACTAGAATGTACTATACTATACTATACCAGACTATACTAGACTAGACTGTACTATACTATACCAGACTATACTAGACTAGAATGTACTATACTATACCAGACTATACTATGCTAGACTAGAATGTACTATACTATACTATACCAGACTATACTAGACTAGAATGTACTATACTATACCAGACTATACTATGCTAGACTAGAATGTACTATACTATACTATACCAGACTATGCTAGACTAGAATGTACTATACTATACCAGACTATGCTATGCTAGACTAGAATGTACTATACTATACTATACCAGACTATGCTAGACTAGAATGTACTATACTATACCAGACTATGCTATGCTAGACTAGAATGTACTATACTATACTATACCAGACTATACTAGACTAGACTGTACTATACTATACTATACCAGACTATACTATGCTAGACTAGACTGTACTATACTATACTATACCAGACTATACTAGACTATGCTAGACTAGACTGTACTATACTATACTAGACTATGCTAGACTAGACAGTACTATACTATACCAGACTATGCTAGACTAGACTGTATTATACAATACCAGACTATGCTAGACTAGACTGTACTATACAATACCAGACTATGCTAGACTAGACTGTACTATACTATACCAGACTATGCTAGACTAGACTGTACTGTACAATACCAGACTATGCTAGACTAGACTGTACTATACTATACCAGACTATACTATGCTAGACTAGACTGTACTATACTATACCAGACTATACTATGCTAGACTAGGCTGAACTATACTATACCAGACTATGCTAAACTAGACAGTACTATACCAGACTATGCTAGACTAGACTACTATACTATACTATACTAGACTGTACTATACTATATCAGACTATGCTAGACTAGACTGTACTAGACTATACTATACCACACTATGCTAGACTAAACTGTATTATTATACTATTCTATACCAGATCAGACTGTATTATACTACACTAGACTATACTATATTATACGATACTATACTAGACTGTACTTTATTATACTATGCTATACTAGACTGTACTTTATTATACGATACTATACTAGACTGTACTTTATTATACTATGCTATACTAGACTGTACTATACTATGTTATAATAGACTGTACTATACTAACCTATACTAGACTATACTATACTATACTATACTAGACGGTACTATATTATACTATACTAGACTGTACTATATTATATTATACTACTATACTGTTATACTAGACTGTACTGTACTAACCTATACTAGACTATATTATACTATACTAGACTGTACTATATTATACTACACTATGCTATACTAGACTGCTCTATACTATACTATGTTATACTAGACTCTACTATACTAGACTGTACTATATTATACTGCACTATGCTATACTAGACTGCACTATATTATACTATGTTATACTAGACTGCACTATACTATACTATGCTATACTAGACTGCACCATACTATACTATGTTATACTAGACTGTACTATACTAGACTGTACTATATTATACTACACTATGCTATACTAGACTGCACTATACTATACTATGTTATACTAGACTGTACTATACTAGACTGTACTATATTATACTACACTATGCTATACTAGACTGTACTATATTATACTACACTATGCTATACTAGACTGTACTATATTATACTACACTATGCTATACTAGACTGCACTATATTATACTATACTATGTTATACTAGACTGTACTATACTAGACTGTACTATATTATACTACACTATGCTATACTAGACTGCACTATATTATACTATACTATGTTATACTAGACTGTACTATATTATACTACACTATGCTATACTAGACTGTACTATATTATACTACACTATGCTATACTAGACTGTACTATATTATACTACACTATGCTATACTAGACTGCACTATATTATACTATACTATGTTATACTAGACTGTACTATACTAACCTATACTAGACTGTACTATACTAGACAATGATAGGCAGTGATATGCTGCTTATCCTCCCTGCACTCTTCACTGCAGCAGCTCTGCCATGCTCTCTCCCTGCCCCCTCACTGATGTCTTCTGTCCCCTCTCACTCTTCTATCAGCCTGTAATAAATCTTTCCCCTCACTAAATATTCACAGCACTTGCCTGCTGGACAGTTCATAATCTACTATGACGTTGGTCCAGTGGCAGAATCTCTGCAGCCCAAGAATAACGTGATCAGGAGATGGACCCAAAGTACCATTAACTTGCATGGGACTTCTGGTACATCTCTCGATAGAAAGAAAGATGGGTACCAAGTTTAACAAAATAAAATATCTTATTTAATTGATGAGGAACTGTCTGAAGCAGTAGAGGTTTGCTATGGGGATTTAGATAGTTCCTGACATGGACAGAGGTGGCAGCAGAGGGCTCTGTGGTCAGACTGGGAAGAACTACACAACTTCCTCTGTAGTATACAGCATCTGATAATTCCTGGAAGGATTAAGATTTTCAAATAGGAGTAATTTACAAATCTATCTAACTTTCTGGCACCAGTTGGTTTAAAACATTTTTTTCCCTCCAGAGTTTCCCTTTAATATTCCATACTTCCATAGATTACATCTCTTGGTGTGAGGATTGGAGACATCATGACATCTTTCCCACTATTACCGCTTGATTTATAGGCATACAAGAAGGAGTCTTGTCCCAGTGGACATGAAATAGAGTAACATGAAATCATCTCTTATGGGAAACAATCCATCATTCCTTTTCTGTGGCCGCACATCTTCCTAAACATATAAAGGGATGATCATTTTATGAAAGGCTTCTATCTGCCCGTGGGTACGAGTTCTTCTGAAGATGTTATTTTACAGACCCATCAAGTACAGTTTAGGCTAAGTTTCTTCTCGTTTTTTTGTCCTGCGTTTTTTGGTTAGAAAAAAATGCCGGAAAAAACGCCAATGCAATTTCCTGCATCTGGTGTTTTTTCTGGCATTTTCATTTGTGTGGGAATTGCATTTTTGGCCCCTTTGGCGTTTTTTTTTTGGGTACCCAAAATTTGTTCCATGAACTGTTCCATGATGAGAGTAGTAGTACCTGTACTAATAGACATAACGCCCCGGTTGTTAGTAGGGACACCCGATGTGATTGGCCATAGTATAGCAGAGATGCAGAGCGGCTCTATACAGCGCTCACATCTCTGCACTATACTCCGGCCAGTGATGTGAATAGAACATCACTCATTCGTATTTTCCGCCCAGAGTGGGGATTGGCTGGATAATGGCAGCCAATCACAGCTCTGAGGGAAATATATGGCCGGCCGGAGTATATTGCAGAGATGCGAGTGCTGCATAGAGCCGCTCCGCATCTCTGCTATAGACATGACGATCGCAGCGGGTGTCAGTAGTGATACCCGCTGTGATCTGTTCTTACCTGCCGGTACTACTACTCCAATCATGGAGCACACTCTACTCCATGCTGGAAGCTGTAGTACCTGCATTAATAGACAGATCACAGCTAGTGTAATGTCTGACACCCGCTGCAATCTGTCTATTAATGCTGGTACTACAGCTCCCAGCATGGAGCAGAGTGTGCTCCATGTTGGGAGTAGTAGTACCTGCAGTTAAGGAAAGATCACAGAGGATGTCACTCCTGACACCCGCTGTGATCCTCCTGTATAATGTATAGATTCGGGTGGCCACTCTTCTATGGTCCCCTGCACGGCCATATATATGCACAGTCATATTTCCCACAGAGAGCTGTGATTGGCTGGAGCCATCTGGCCAATCACAGCTCTCTGTGGGAAATATGAATAGGTGTATATATGCGACAGTGCAGGGGGGACCATAGAAGAGTGTCCGGCCACATCTATACATTATACAGGAGGATCGCAACGGGCGATCTGACAATTAGTACATTTACTACTACTCCCATCATGGAACAGTGTGCTGGGAGTAGTAGTACTACCTAAAAAATGTAAAAAATAAAAATAAAGAAAAAAGTGAAAAACACACACACTAAATTTTTATTATTGCCGGCTACATTTTTAGGTCCCTGCCCGCCCACATAAATTGATCCCTGTTTAAAAATTAATAAAAATTGTGTAATAAAAAAGATACATTTCGTTAGATACAATTTTTTCCATCACTACTGTATCTTTTTTATTATTTTTTTTTTTAAATGGTACCCTAAGAAACGAAAAAAAGGTATCTCCGTCACTTTTTTGGATCCAAAAGAGAAAAAAAAACGCCTGAAAAAACGCCAAAGTAAAAACCACATGACGTTTTTCTTGGTGCTTTTTTACTCCCACAGACTTCTCTGGGAGAAAAACGATACGATTTCAGGGGAAAAAACGCCAGTGGTTCAATATGCTGTGATTTAGCAAAACCGGCAAGGAGCTGAAAACCGCCAAACAAAAAAAAGGGGGGAAAACGCCAAAAGGAATAAAAAACTGAAAAATGGCAAGTGGAAAAAGAATTTTGCGATTTCTTATTGATTTACAGCCAACATCTGGCCGCAGCGTTTTTTGGACGAAAAACCGCCATGCGGCAAAATTGGAGTTTTTCTTGGCGTCCCCCCCCCCCCCCCCAAAGAAAAAAAAAACAAGGAGAAGCTGAGCCTTAGTTTGACGGACATCTCTGGTAATGACAGCTTCTGACAGTAAATATTCAGTAATACATTATTTATTCATATGCTACATTTGCTAGGCAGCATCCACAAACACATTAGTGCAATAACCTGGTGACCAGACTGTATATACAGTATTGACTTGTGAAGAATAGTTATCCATCGGTGTGCAGCAGCTGATGTCTGTACCTGCAGATCCCCCACATTTATAATAATTGAGGGTCATAGGTGTTGCCCAAATAATTGTTCCATTTAATGTCTATCTCCGTATTTCCCAACCAGTGTGACGTCAGCTGTTGCAAAACTATAACTCCCAGCATGCCCAACATGCTGGGAGTTGTAGTTTTGCAACAGCTGGAGGCACACTGGTTGGAAACAACTTATATATCTAGTGCCTACTGGTACAATTTGGGCACTAAATAACATTATTTTTCATTGCATGGCTCTATTATGTTGGGACTATATGACAAATGTATGTGTACAGAGCATCGCGCTGTTCTTTGAGATGCAGTATTATGTAGGCATGTGTTACAATATTATGGTAGCACTGTATGGCACTTATTTGGGCTACACATGATCTTTGTTATATACACATACATATATAGTGGCCCAGTACAGGAGTTCCACCCCTGTACCCTTGCTGCCCTATCAGGCGGACTCTATTTAGTGACCCCTGGGCCCCCTGTACCTATGTTCCGTGAATAGTGTTAAATGCCTATGATAATCAATGTAAAGTGTATATAGTGTTATGTACCTTTAAATACTGTTGTCATGAGTCTCCCCCATATAAACCCTGGGTGAAGCTAGTTCAGTCTCTTAGTCAAAGTCCAAGTCTTTGCTGAGTCCAGTGAGGTCAAGTCCTGAGAGAGTGTCTGGTGTCCTGAGGAGGCCTAAAGCCTACCACGCATCCACCAGTCCACTAACCCACAGGTGAACATGAAATCCTGGTAAGCTACAAATGGGGTGAAGTCTGTCTAGTCATTCCCAGTCAAGTCAGTCAAGATCAATCTGTGTCAGGTCAGCGTGGCCCTGCATCAAATTGTCCAAGTCCACTACAACTCTCAGCGAGCCCTGAAGTCACTGGTCACCACCTTGAGTCTGGCTAAGCTGTTAAGATTGGTACACCTGTCTAACTTAGTAAAGCTGCCATCGGTTTACCATTGGTACACCTGTCTAACTTTGCGTCGGAGTCATTATTTGCCCCCCCCCCCCCCCCCCCCCGTGCCTAGCCCAGGATCCAGCGGTATACCTTCGGGTGGTAAAGAGGTTAAACCACACCCTGGCGTCACAAATACAAGGTGTTAATGCCATCTGCCCCTAGGGTAATTCCATCTGCCCTCATCACATATATATATATATATATATATATATATACACACACCAGTAATGGCACAGCACTCAAAATCCTGAAAATTAGTGAATTTATTTCTGTCACATCAAACAAGCAATGTTTCTGCTCCTTGGTAGCCATTTGCCAGCTTGAAAATGTCTCCATAGGAGAAGTAATGTTGCTTGATTGATGTGACAGAAATAAATTCACTCATTTTTTAGATTTTGACGATTTGGCAGTACTTTGCATGCACTGGGTATATTTTTATTACATGGTATTTCAACTTTTATCTCCATACCTTTGATCATTTTTCTTCTAAGCTATAGTAAGATTCTAGCAACATGTCCGAGGCAAGCACTGAGCCCGCCCTCACTCACCATGCATTCACTTTTTCCCTGAGTCTGCTGTGCTGGGTCTCTTCATCCAATCAGACTGGTCTGTAACCCTCTTCCCTCTGTTTTTGTGTTGCAGTCTGATAGGACAGGAGTGAGCACAGAGGAGAGCTAATCCCATTCTCACTTAAGCTGGGACAAAGATGACACTGCAGCTGGACAGGATTATCTTCTGGAGAGTATGGGGACCCCTAGTGTTTTTTTTTTTGTTTTTGCTTTTTTCTTCTATACTAATGCATTTTCTTCTATGCTGTGATTTCTATAAAAAGGACATAACATTTTCTTATGAAGTATATTAGAAAGGTAAATCTTTTGCCATGATTTACAGGGGATGGAGGGCATACAGGTACGCCCTTGCGTCCGGGTACTAAAGGACGTAGTGCGTACCTGTACGCCCTCCGTATTTCCGATCACGACCGCTCGCTGGGCGGTGATTGGATATGGATGACTGCTGATATCTATCGTCTATCATCATGAGACCCCCCATGTCGGCGATTGCTGCAAATCGGCGGTCAATTCAGACCGTCAATTTACAGCGATTCCTGGCCAATCGGATCACTGGTGACCCGGTCGCCTGGAAAATAAGAGTGATCGGAGCTGTCAGAGACAGCTCAGACCATCCTAAAGGATAGGAGTGAGGTGGCAGAAGTGCCACCTCCTCTTATCCCCTACCATTGGTCAGTCAGGCTGACCGTCCAATGGCAGTTCGGGGCGGGCGGGGTTTTAAAGTTCATTTCCCCCGCTCTGCCAACTGACTGAAGTCCAGGCAGAGTGGGGGGAGCATGGCAGAGACATCGGGCGGCGGCAGGAGGAGGCAGGCCGGAAAGTGCGGCGGTGGAGGAGGCTGCAGTGAAGATCGCTGTTAAGTGATCTTCACTGTGACCTTCTAAAAGTTGCTAAACTACAATTCCCAGCATGCCCAGACTGCCAAAGGCATGCTGGGAGTTGTAGTTTTGTAACAGGTGTAGGCAAACTGGTTGGAAAACACTGAGCTAGAATCTGTTTCCTATCTCAGTGATTCCAGCCCCTGTGCTTCCAGCTGTTGCAAAACTACAACTCCCAGAATGCACTGACAGACCGTACATGCTGGGACTTGTAGTTTGGCAACAGCTGGAGGCACGCGGGTTGGAATCACTGAGCTGGAGTCTGTTTCCTCACCAGTGTGCCTACAACTGTTGCAAATCTACAACTCCCAGCATGTACAGTCTTTCAGTGCATTCTGGGAGTTGTAGTTTTGCAACAGCTGAAGGTTTGGGGTGCCCCCCCATGTGAATGTACAGGGTACATTCACACGGGCGGGGGTTTACAGTAGGTTTCCTTCTACAAGTTTGAGCTGCGGCAAATTTTCCGCCGCAGCTCAAACTCCCAGGGTAAAACTCACTGTGAACCCCCGCTTGTGTGAATGTACCCTAAAAACATTACACTACCACAAAATAAAGAGTAAAACACTACATATACACCCTTACATGTCTCATACGGCAGTGTTTCCTAAACGGAGCCTCCAGCTATTGCAAAACAACAACTCCCAGTATTGCCGGACAGCCATTGCCTGTCCTGGCAGGCTGGGAGTTTTGCAACAGCTGGAGGCACCCTGTTTGGGAAACACTGCCGTAGGGTTTTGGTGGAGACAAGCCTCATCCTTGTAACCGGGTCCGTCCCTATTGCAAATTCCTAATTTAGGCCTCAAATGCATATGGCGCTCTCTCACTATGGAGCCCTGTCGTATTTCAAGGCAACAGTTAAGTGCCACATATGGGGTATTTCCATACTCAGGAGAAATTGCGCTACAAATTTTGGGGGTATTTTTCTCCTTTTACCCCTTATGAAAAGGAAAAGCTACAGGCTACAGCAGCATGTTAGTATAAAAAAAAAATTTACACTAACATGCTGGTGTTGCCCCCTACTTTTCATTTTCACAAGAGGTAAAAGGAGAAAGAGTACGGAAATATCTGCGGACGCACAACAATGCTCATTAGTGAGTGAGCGCCATGTAAATTTGAGGCCTAAATTGGTAATTTGCACAGGGGTGGCTGTGGCTGACATGAATGCAAAAAAAAAACACCCACATGTGACTCCATTTTGGAAACTACACCCCTCAAGAAATGTAATAAGGGATATTGTGAGCCTTAACACGTGACAGATCTTTGACGAATTTCCGTTGAAGCTGGACGTGAAAATAAAAAAATTGTCTATTTTTCCCTGAAATGCTGGTGTTACCCCAAATTCTTCATTTTCACAAGGGGTAATAGGAGAAAAGCCTCCCAAAATTTGTAACACCATTTCTTCTGAGTATGGAAATACCCCATATGTGGATGTAAAGTGCTCTGCGGGCGCACTACAGGGCTCAGAAGAGAAGGAGCGACATTGGGCTTTTGGAGAGACAATTAGGCTGGAATTGAAGGCCATGTGCATTTACAAAGCTCCCATAGTGCCAGAACAGTGGACCCCCCCCATGTGACCCCATTTTGGAAACTACACCCCTCACGGATTGTAATAAGCGGTACAGTGAGCATTTACATCCCACAGGTGTCTGACAGATTTTTTGAACAGTCGTCATGAAAAATTTACTTTTTCATTTGCACAGCCCACTGTTCCAAAGATCTGTCAAATGGCAGTGGGGTGTAAATGCTCACTGCACCCCTCTGTCACATGGGGGGGGGGGGGGTTCTCTGTTCTGGCACCATGGGGGCTTTGTAAACGCACATGGCTCCCGACTTCCATTCCAACCAAATTCTCTCTCCAAAAGCCCAATGGCGCTCCTTCTATTCTGAGCATTGTAGTTCGCCCACAGAGCACTTTACATCCACATATGAGGTATTTCCTTACTCAAGAGAAAATGAATTACAAGTTTTGGGGGGCCTTTTTACCCTTTACCCCTTGTAGAAATGAAAATGGATTACAATAACATGTTAGTGTAAAAAATTGAGATTTAGATTTTTCTCCTCCATTTTGATGCTATTCCTGTGAAACACCTATGGCTAAGTTTCCACTTGTTTTTTTTTCTGGCAGTTTTTGGAAAACTGCCACTGCAGTTTTTGAGCCAAAGTCAGAAGTGGATACATAAGGGACTTTGGATACATAAGGGACATGGATACATAAGGGACTTTGTCCTATTCCTTTTGAATACACTTCTGGGTTTGGCTCAAAAACTGCAGTGGCAGTTTTCCAAAAACTGTCAGAAAAAAAACCAAGTGGAAACTTAGCCTAAAGGGTTAACAAACTTTTTGAATGTCATTTTAAATACTTTAACGGGGCAGTTTTCATAATGGGGTCCATTATAGGGGATTTCCAACATAAATACCCTCAAATTCACTTCAAAGCTTAACTGGTCCCTAAAAAATTCTGATTTTGAAATTTTCGTGAAAAAAAATGGAAAATTGCTGCAATAATTTGAAGCCCTCTGATTTCTTCAAAATGTAAAAACATATCAACTTTATTATGCCAACATAAAGTTAACATATTGTATTGTATATGTAAATCAATATATCATTTATTTGACATGTCCCTTTTTCAAATTTTTCCTGAAATTTGGGAATTTTTCACCAAGAAATGATGCAAGAATCGACAAAAATTTAGCACTAACATAAAGTAGAATATGTCATGAAAAAACAATCTCGAAATCAAATGTATAAGTAATAGCATCCCAGAGTTATTAATGCTTAAAGTGATAGAGGTCAGATTTTTTTAAAAAATGCTCCCGTCCTTAGGGTAAAAATGGGCTCTGTCCCCAAGGGGTTAAACATAGTTTAGTAACTTGTTTGTAAATAATTACATTCATAAATAGGACTAATGATAACATAGGGATCCCAGCTGCCGAAATGTAAGGAAAATTCGGATGACTCCCAAACATGGCCCTTTTTAGTGTAGAGCTAATTTAGGAGTAATTAGAGGAGCAGTTAGGGACTCAGTCCGGATAAGTCAGATAAAGGAAAGTTATTCAGTGGAGCAGAAGGGGGTTTAAAGGGGATTAAGTAGTAACTAGTACTTCCAGCACTGAAAGAGATTAAGAAAAACTATGTTAGTTATTTCTAATATCTACAGGAATTACATGTCTAGAAGGATATATTTGCAACAGACGCAACCTAGAATATACTGTACCTATAATTAAAGTGTAGCTTCGCCTTTCATTATCAATGACTACAGTCAGTGAATGTGCAGGTTTAGGACATTTTTCAGACATGTCACTGAGACAAGTAATAAGATGTATTCAGTGCGGGTCTGTTCCCTGTTACACCCACCAATTGATAAAACAAAGGGACCATTGCACTCTTCTGGGCACCCTGTCCGTTAACCTCTGGATCTTCCATTCTATCCCATACGTTTGGCCTTATCTGTCTGCCGGATAGGTAATAATTGTTATGTCACTGATTTGCCTTTCAACCTGGTAAGCAGGAATTGAGGCCGTAAGACCTTCACGCAGGTGGTTCTTCTAGAAAATATTTACTATGTTCACAAATTCTTTAAAGGGATTCTCCGCCCATAGACATCTTTTCCCCTAGCCAAAGGATAGCGAACTTCGCTCGATGCCGGATGACTGGCTATATGGTCAAGCCCGCTCATGATGTCACAGCCACGCCACCTCAATGCAAGTCTATGAAAGGGGGCGTG
Source organism: Hyla sarda (assembly GCF_029499605.1). NCBI lineage: Eukaryota > Metazoa > Chordata > Amphibia > Anura > Hylidae > Hyla > Hyla sarda. Next base: position 430,750,937 of record NC_079190.1, read on the forward strand.
ATGGCTGTCACACCCCCTCCCATAGAATTGCATTGAGGGGGCGTGACTATGACATCACGAGCCTCTGGTGCGGCACCCGACGCTCTAAACGAATGCCGCGTGCAGCAGGGAGATCATGGGGGTCCCTAGCAGCAGGACCCCATGCAATGAGACATCTTATCCCCTATCCTTTGGATAGGGGATAAGATGTCTAGGGGCAGAGTACCCCTTTAAGTGTGACTAAAATACGTTTTTTTCTATTAAATTAAACAAATTATTAACAATCCTAAATTGTCATTACTACTTCCCTAGTAGGCTTGCATACCGTATAGTGCCCTGGTTATTCAACAATATACACTGCTTAAAAAAATAAAGGGAACACTTAAACAACACAATGTAACTCCAAGTCATTCACACTTCTGTGAAATCACACTGTCCACTCAGGAAGAACACTGATTGACAATCAATTTCACATGCTGTTGTGCAAATGGAACAGACAACAGGTGGAAATTATAGGCAATTGGCAAGACCCCCCCAATAAAGGAGTGGTTCTGCAGGTGGTGACCACAGACCACTTCTCAGTTCCTATGCTTTCTGGCTGATGTTTTGCTCACTTTTGAATGCAGGCAATGAGCTGTGGCAAGAAGGTTTGCTGTGTCTGTCCACGTAGTGTCCAGAGCATGGAGGCGCTACCAGGAGACCGGCCAGTACATCAGGGACGTGGAGGAGGCAGTTGGAGGGCAACAACCCAGCAGCAGAACTTCTACCTCCGCCTTTGTGCAAGGAGGAGCACTGCCAGAGCCCTGCAAAATGACCTCCAGCAGGCCACAAATGAGCATGTGTCCACTCAAACGGTCAGAAACAGACTCCATGAGGGTGGCATGAGGGCCTGACCTCCACAGGTGGGGGTTGTGCTTACAGCCCAACACCGTGCAGGATGTTTGGCATTTGCCAGGGAACACAAAGATTGGCAAATTTGCCACTGGCACCCTTTGCTCTTCACAGATGAAAGCAGGTTCACACTGAGCATATGTGACAGACATGACAGAGTCTGGAGACGCCGTGGAGAATGTTCTGCTGCCTGCAACATCCTGTAGCATGACCGGTTTGGCAGTGGGTCAGTAATGGTGTGGGGTGGCATTTCTCCCTCCATGTGCTTGTCAGAGGTAGCCTGACTGCCATTAGGTACTGAGATGAGATCCTCAGACCCCTTGTGAGACCATATGCTGGTGCAGTTGGTTCTGGGTTCCTCCTAATGCAGGACAATGCTAGACCTCATGTGGCAAGGTATTGATGCTAGGGACTGGCCCACCCGTTCCCCAGACCTGAATCCGCAATGCCTTTTCCCAATCAACTCTTTTGCCCAAGATACTATCTACTTCTTATGTTTTGCATATTACCTAACCTCTGATAGCCCCCCTCAATAATTTCAAAGCCCTCATTGAATAGTAAACTGAAGATTGTTTAGTCCCTTGTGAATAATGGTTAATTTATCTTCTTTGACTCCTCATTGGTTTCCACTCCATCATTAAACTCAGTTAACCAAATGGAGTTCAATGAAGGACAGGGACATACCTATGTTCTTCACTTAAAATAGGTCCCTGAGCTGATATATTGGAAATGGAACATGAAAGTAGTGTAATAGTGCATGACTTTCCTGGTTCAGCAAATGAATCCTTGGATTCCACAACAAGATATGGTATAGTCTATATTCATCAGATCCAGTGGTTGTCTCATACCAGGCATAGGCAACCTTCGGCACTACATATGTTTTGGACTACATCTCCCCTGATGCTCTTACAGCCAAAATGCTGCTAAAGTATCATAGGAGATGTAGTCCAAAACATCTGCAGTGCTAAAAGTTGCCAATGCCGGTCTTATATCAAGCCCAATCTATGGTTCAGAGCTGGTTTTCATCAACAATATCTCTGTACTTTGCTCCATTCGGATTTCACTCAAACCTGACCAGTCTTCCTACCACAGCTGCTAAAAAACAGCCCCACAGGATAATGATGCCCCCACCATGCTTTACTGTAGGGATGGTATGAGGGAAACACTTGTGTCTTTTACTGAGAAGAAACATATTTCTGGCCCCTCTGTCATAAAGCCCAGATTGGTGAAGTGATGCAGTGATGGTTGACCTTCTGGGTTTCTCCCATTTGCACACAGGATCTCTGGAGTTCAGCCAAAGTAACCATTGTGTTCTTGGCCCCCACTCTTACCAAGAAATTCGCCCCTGATTACTTAGTTTGGTGAGGCAGCCAGCTCAAGAAAGAGTCCTGGTTGTCCAAAACTTCTCCCATTTAAGAATTATGGAGGCCACTGTTCCTTGGAAACTTTCAGTGTAGCAGACAATTTGTTGGACCTTCTCCAGATCTGTTCCTCTACACAATCCTTTCTCTGAGCTCTACAGGCAGTTCTTTCCACCTCATGTATTGGTTTTTGCTCTGATCTGCATTGTCATCATTGAGACCTTATATAGACAGGGTTGTGTCTTTCCAGATCATGTTCAATCACGTGAATTTACCACAGGTAAAACCAACCACATAACAATGTAATAATATCCAGACCACATCAAACCTTATAGCAGACTGTTGACGTATCCTTTTAGTAAGCAATAACAGAAATTTCAGTGGGGAAAACCTATTCTTTTCTTCTTTTTAAACTTATATCTTTATCTTCTCCTTACTGTTCCAAAGAATATAATTTGTACTATGGGCACATTACATAGCTCAATGATACCTGGAAAGTGGCCAGTGCACTTTTCTTAACCCCTTAAGGACTCAGCCCATTTTGGCCTTAAGGACTCAGACAATTTAATTTTTACGTTTTCATTTTTTCCTCCCCGCCTTCTAAAAATCATAACTCTTTTACATTTTCATCCACAGACTAGTATGAGGGCTTGTTTTTTGCGCGACCAGTTGTACTTTGTAATGACATCACTCATTATATCATAAAATGTATGGCGCAACCAAAAAACACTATTTTTGTGGGGAAATTAAAACGAAAAACGCAATTTTGCTAATTTTGGAAGGTTTCGTTTTCACGCCGTACAATTTATGGTAAAAATGACATGTGTTCTTCATTCTGAGGGTCAATACGATTAAAATGATACCCATTATTATATACTTTTATATTATTGTTGCGCTTAAAAAAAATCACAAACTTTTTAACCAAATTAGTACGTTTATAATCCCTTTATTTTGATGACCTATAACTTTTTTATTTTTCCGTATAAGCGGCGGTATAGGGGCAAATTTTTTGCGTCATGATCTTTACTTTTTTTTTGATACCACATTTGCATATAAAAAACTTTTAATACATTTTTTATCATTTTTTTTTTATAAAATGTATTAAAAAAGTAGGAATTTTGGGCTTTTTAATTTTTTTTCGTTCACGCCGTTAACCGTACGGGATCATTAACATTTTATTTTAATAGTTCGGACATTTACGCACGCGGCGATACCAAATATGTCTATAAAAAAAAAAATTACGCTTTTTGGGGGTAAAATAGGAAAAAACGGACGTTTTACTTTTTTATTGGGGGAGGGGATTTTTCACTTTTTTTTTACTTTTACTTTTACATTTTTTTACATTTTTTTTACACTTGAATAGTCCCCATAGGGGACTATTCATAGCAATACCATGATTGCTAATACTGATCTGTTCTATGTATAGGACATAGAACAGATCAGTATTATCGGTGATCTTCTAGTATTGTCTGCTCGATCACAGACCAGAGCAGGAGACGCCGGGAGCCGGACGGAGGAAGGAGAGGGGACCTCCGTGCGGCGTTATGAATGATCGGATCCCCGCAGCAGCGCTGCGGGCGATCCGATCGTTCATTTAAATCGCGAACTGCCGCAGATGCCGGGATCTGTATTGATCCCGGCACCTGAGGGGTTAATGGCGGACGCCCGCGAGATCGCGGGCATCGGCCATTGCCGGCGGGTCCCTGGCTGCGATTAGCAGCCGGGATCAGCCGCGCATGACACGGGCATCGCTCCGATGCCCGCGGTTATGCTTAGGACGTAAATGTACGTCCTGGTGCGTTAAGTACCACCGCACCAGGACGTACATTTACGTCCTGCATCCTTAAGGGGTTAAAGGAGTACTCCACTGGAAAAAAAAAATCAACTGGTGCCAGAAAGTTAAACAAATTTGTAAATTACTTCTATTAAAAAAATCTTAATCCTTCCCGTTACTTATCAGCTGCTGTATGCTCCAGAGGTTCTTATTTTTTTTAATTTCTTTTCTGTCTGACCACAGTGCTCTCTGCTGACACCTCTGTCCATTTTAGGAACTGTCCAGAGTAGGAGAAAATCCCCATAGAAAACCTATTCTGCTCTGGACAGTTCCTGACATGAACAGAGGTGTCAGCAGAGAGCATTGTGGTCAGACAGAAAGGAAAATCAAAAAGAAAAGAACTTCCTGTGGATCATACAGCAGCTGATAAATACTGAAGGATTAGGATTTTTTAAAGGAAGTAATTTACACAGTAATTAACACAGCAATAAATCTTGTGCATCAAATATGCGCATGATACTGTACATGTGAATACATTCTTAGAATAGGGTCACACGTAGCACATCCGAAGCGTATGTGATGCTGTGGATGCGCTACTGACAGTCCCTGGAGTTGGCCTTCTTCTGTGCCTGGTGGTCCTGCTTTGGTATGCACTTAGCTGCTACGATCAAACACACAGTGATCTGTGAGTCTCTGCACGCATGCACATTGTACTCACAGACATCGTGGCCACTCTCGGACTAACTCAGGGAATAGGGGGAGTGACTGCGATGTCTGTGAGTACAATGTGCATGCGCGCAGAGACTCGCAGATCACTGTGTATTTGCTACGAGCAGACAAGGCAGGATGAATGGGCACAGAAGAAGGCTCCCTATAGGGATGGTCAGTAGCGCATCCACAGCGTCAAATACGTAAGGATAATTTTATTACATAGATTAGGTGAATATAATAAAACCACTCTTACTTACCTTCTAGATTTTCCTCTACTGTTGTTCCATACTGATCACCACGGCCTGGACACACAGGAAATGGAAGGAAATGCTGCTCAGACAATCATTAGCCACAGTGGGTACCTACCTCAGCAAGTAACTGGCAGAGCAAGCATTTCCTGTGTTAAAAGGGAACCAGGACATGGAGATCAGGGGGGACCCAGTGAACATCTGATCAGCAGTGCTGGGGTTTGAGGAGGTGACTAATTCTATTTGTTTTTACCCAGTCTTCTCCTTGTAATAATAAAATGATCCTGTCTCCCCCCCCCCCCCCCCTTTAGAAGGGCATACCATATTGTTTTATATACTGTAGTTAAAAAGCTACTAGTGGTTAAAGGAGTCAACAAGTTGACTACTGACTATAATGGATTACAATTATTTTTATGTGTCACTCTATACCTGCTGTATTATTCCACATAGGAGACCATCATCCTAAAATGTGCCTTTTCCAGACTGTGACCAGGCTAAACCCTTACTCATCGCATTGCATGGTCTTATCAGTCATAACCAGGGAGTAGACATGGCAGGGACAATTAGATCTGCTTGATCTGTTTAAATTGGCTCCAGCTGAGCGGGTCCAAGGAGAAGGTGAAAGGTCATTGGGTATCAATAATTAAATACAAGGCCATGGAGGCAGCTGTTCAGTTCCTGTGTTATAGATTTCATTGGGAGCTCTCGAGGTCTTTGGAGCAGTAAAAGAATGGTATTTCCCTTTGTGTAAGGCTCAAGGGCTGACAGCAAGATGAAGAAAAAGGTCATTTCTATTCCTGGTCCATCAGTTATAGCAATGTATTCATGAAGAGGGGTCCTTTTCTCTACCTAAATTTGTGCCTAGTCTGGAGGTCTTAAAATATAGACCAATAAAACTCATAAATAAGTACTAACCATTGTATTGTAGAGTTACTCAGTTGTAGACTGGTAATCGGATTGTCTGTAATAATTCACACATCAATTCAGTACCAGCGGGCTGCACAATGCACCATTGATAGATCCTATGTGGATGTCTCTAAGGCTACTTTGTTTTTACAAAAGGGGCAAACCGGGCTCTCCCGTACCCCAGCCGGACCAGTGCTGAAATCCATTTACTTTAATGAACCGATCGGAGTCAAACGGTGACTCTGGTCGGCTCATTTTTGACCCATGTGCGGTTTCCTGACCGGACCTAAAACCGTAGTATACTACAGTTTTAGGTCCGGTCACAAAACCAGATACGGGTCAAAAATGAGCCGACCAGAGTCACCGTTTGACTTCGATCGGCTCATTAAAGTAAATGGATTTCGACGCTGGTCCGACTGGGGTACGAGAGAGCTCGGTTTCCCCGTCCCCTGGGTGGATCCGGCACTTGTAATGTAAAAACAAAGTGTGAATGCACCCTAATACAGACTGTTTCATAGAAAGCATTTCCAAAAGGGAACATAAATACATTTATTGGTCATTTATTATAATAAAAGTTATTAAAGGGGTTATCCAGCTTAACCCCTTAAGGACCGGAGGTTTTTCCGTTTTTGCATTTTCGTTTTTTGCTCCTTGCCTTTAAAAAATCATAACTCTTTCAAATTTACACCTAAAAATCCATATGATGGCTTATTTTTTGCGCCACCAATTCTACTTTGTAATGACGTCAGTCATTTTGCCCAAAAATCTATGGTGAAGCGGGAAAAAAAATCATTGTGCGACAAAATTTAAAAAAAAACGCTGTTTTGTAACTTTTGGGGGCTTCCGTTTCTACGTAGTACATTTTTCGGTAAAAATGACACCTGATATGTATTCTGTAGGTCCATACGATTAAAATGATACCCTACTTATATAGGTTTGATTTTGTCGGACTTCTGGAAAAAATCATAACTACATGCAGGAAAATTAATACGTTTAAAATTGTCATCTTCTGACCCCTATAACTTTTTTATTTTTCCGTGTATGGGGCGGTATGAGGGCTCATTTTTTGCGCCGTGATCTGAAGTTTTTAACGGTACCATTTTTGCATTGATAGGACTTATTGATCGCTTTTTATTCATTTTTTCATGATATAAAAAGTTACCAAAAATGCACTATTTTGGACTTTGGAATTTTTTTGCGCGCACGCCATTGACCGTGCGGTTTAATTAACGATATATTTTTATAATTCGGACATTTCCGCACGCGGCGATACCATTTATGTTTATTTTTATTTTTATTTACACTGTGTTTTTTCTTTTATGGGAAAAGGGGGGTGATTCAAACTTTTAATAGGGAAGGGGTTAAATGATGTTTATTCACTTTTTTTTTGCACTTTTTTTTTGCAGTGTTATAGGTCCCATAGGGACCTATAACACTGCACACACTGATCTTTTACATTGATCACTGGTTTCTCATAAGAAACCAGTGATCGATGATTCTGCCGCATGACTGCTCATGCCTGGATCTCAGGCACTGAGCAGTCATTCGGCGATCGGACAGCGAGGAGGCAGGTAGGGGCCCTCCCGCTGTCCTGTCAGCTGTTCGGGATGCCGCGATTTCACCGCGGCTATCCCGAACAGCCCACTGAGCTAGCCGGCATGCTTTCGGTTTCACTTTAGACGCGGCGTTCAACTTTGAACGCCGCGTCTAAAGGGTTAATAGCGCGCGGCACAGCGATCAATGCCGCGCGCTATTAGCCACGGGTCCCGGCCGTTGTTAGAGGCCGGGCCCGACCCGCTATGACGCGGGGCCACGCCGTGGCCCCGCGTTATAGATCGGGAGTGGACACATGACGTTCCAGTACGTCATGTGTCCTTAAGGGGTTAAAGAAATGTATCCACTATCCTTTGGAAAGGGGATAAGTGTCAGATGGTGGTGGGGGTCCAACCACTGGGATCCCCTATTCTCCTGCTCGGCGCCCCGACTCTCCTCCTGCACAGAGGGAGGGTCGGCAAGAGCCCTCTATTCATCTCTGTGGGAGAGCCGAAGCACTGTACTCAGGTATCTCCGGCTCTCCCTCACAACTCCACAGGAGGGGACCCATACAGGAGACCACGGGGGTCCCAGCGGTTGAACCCCCGGCGATGGGACACTTAACCTCTATCCTTTGCATATGGGATCATTTTTTCTAAGCTTACTACTCAGTCATTAACCCCTTCAGGACGGAGCCCATTTTGGCCTTAAGGACCGGAGCGTTTTTTGCACATCTGACCACTGTCACTTTAAACATTAATAACTCTGGAATGCTTTTAGTTATCATTCTGATTCCGAGATTGTTTTTTCGTGACATATTCTACTTTAACATAGTGGTACATTTTTGTCGATACTTGCATCCTTTTTTGGTGAAAAATCCGTAAATTTGATGAAAAATTTGAAAATTTAGCATTTTTCTAACTTTGAAGCTTTCTGCTTGTAAGGAAAATGGATATTACGGATACATTTTTTTTTGGTTCACATATACAATATGTCTACTTTATATTTGCATCATAAAATTGATGAGTTTTTACTTTTGGAAGACACCAGAGGGCTTCAACGGTCAGCAGCAATTTTCCGATTTTTCACAAAATTTTCAAACTCAGTATTTTTCAGGGACCAGTTCAGGTTTGAAGTGGATTTGAAGGGTCTTCATATTAGAAATACCCCATAAATGACCCCATTATAAAAACTACACCCCCCAAAGTATTCAAAATGACATTCAGTCAGCGTTTTAACCCTTTAGGTGTTTCACACGAATAGCAGCAAAGTGAAGGAGAAAATTCACAATCTTCATTTTTTACACTCACATGTTCTTGTAGACCCAATTTCTGAATTTTTACAAGGGGTAAAAGGACAACATTTTTACTTGTATTTGTAGCCCAATTTCTCTCGAGTAAGCACATACCTCATATGTCTATGTAAAGTGTTCGGCGGGCGCAGTAGAGGGCTCAGAAGGGAAGGAGCGACAAGGGGATTTTGGAGAGTACGTTTTTCTGAAATGGTTTTTGGGGGGCATGTTACCTTTAGGAAGCCCTTATGGTGCCAGAACAGCAAAAAAAAAACACATGGCATACCATTTTGGAAACTAGACCCCTCTGGGAATGTAACATGGGATAAAGTGAACCTTAATACCCCACAGGTGTTTCACGACTTTTGCAAATGTAAAAAATAAATAAAAAATTTTACCTAAAATGTTTGTTTTCCCCCAAAAATTTTATTTTTAAAAAGGGTAATAGCAGAAAATACCCCTAAAAATTTGAAGCCCAATTTCTCCCGATTCAGAAAACACCCCATATGGGGGTGAAAAGTGCTCTGCTGGCGCACTACAGGTCTCAGAAGAGAAGGAGTCACATTTGGCTTTTTGAACGCAAATTTTGCTCTGGGGGCATGCCGCATTTAGGAAGCCCCTATGGTGCCAGGACAGCAAAAAAAAACACATGGCATACCATTTTGGAAACTAGACCCCTCGGGGAACGTAACAAGGGGTTAAGTGAACCTTTATACCCCACAGGTGTTTCACGACTTTTGCATATGTAAAAAAATTTTTTTTTTTTTTACCTAAAATGCTTGTTTTCCCAAAAATTTTACATTTTTAAAAAGGGTAAAAGCAGAAAATACCCCCCAAAATTTGTAACACAATTTCTCCCGAGTACGGCGATACCCCATATGTGACCCTAAACTGTTGCCTTGAAATACGACAGGGCTCCAAAGTGAGAGCGCCATGCGCATTTGAGGCCTAAATTAGGGACTTGCATAGGGGTGGACATAGGGGTATTCTACGCCAGTGATTCCCAAACAGGGTGCCTCCAGCTGTTGCAAAACTCCCAGCATGCCTGGACAGTCAACGGCTGTCCGACAATACTGGGAGTTGTTTTGCAACAGCTGGAGGCTCCGTTCTGGAAACAGTGGCGTACCAGACGTTTTTCATTTTTATTGGGGAGGGGGGCTGTGTAGGGGTATGTGTTTATGTAGTGTTTTTTACTTTTTATTTTATTTTTTGTGTTAGTGTAGTGTAGTGTTTTTAGGGTACAGTCACACGGGCGGGGGTTCACAGTAGTTTCTCGCTGGCAATTTGAGCTGCAGCAGAAAGTTTGCGGCAGCTCAAATTTGCAGCCCGATACTTACTGTAAGCCTCCGCCCATGTGAGTGTACCCTGTACGTTCACATTGGGGGGGGGGGGGGACATCCAGCTGTTGCATAACTACAACTCCCAGCATGCCCGTTGGCTGTCGGTGACTGCTGAGAGTTGCAGTTTTGTAACAACTGTAGGCACACTGGTTATGTATCACTGAGTTTGTGACCTAACTCAGTGTTTCACAACCAGTGTGCCTCCAGCTGTTGCAAAACTACAACTCCCAGCATGTACGGTGCATGGTGTACGGTGACTGCTGAGAGTTGTAGTTTGCAACAGCTGGAGGCACACCGGTCGTGAAACACTGAGTTAGGTAAAAAAAAACTCTGAGTTTCACAACCAGTGTGCCTTCAGCTGTTGCAAAACTACAACTCTCAGCAGTCACCGACAGCCAACGGGCATGCTGGGAGTTGTAGTTATGCAACCAGCAGATGCACCACTACAACTCCCAGCATGCACTTTAGCTGTTTGTGCAAGCTGGGAGTTGTAGTTATACAACAGTTGAAGGTACACTTTTCCATAGAAAGAATGTGCCTCCAGCTGTTGCAAAACCATAAGTCCCAGCATGCCCATAAGGGAATGCTGGGAGTTGTGGTGGTCTGCCTCCTGCTGTTGCATAACTACAGCTCCCAGCATGCCCTTTTTGCATGCTGGGAGCTGTTGCTAAGCAACAGCAGGAGACTGTCACTCACCTCCAACGATCCAGACGCTGCAGGTCAGTCCTTCGTCGTCTCCGCCGCCGCAGCTGCTCCTGGGGCCCCGATCCCAACAGGGGCGCCGGGGATCGGGGTCCCCAGCACCGGGGGTCGTCTTCCCGCACCCGCTCACGTCCTCCAGAAGAGGGGCGGAGCGGGTGCGGGAGTGACACCCGCAGCAGGCGCCCTGATTGGTCGGCCGGTAATCCGGCCGACGAATCAGGGCGATCGTGAGGTGGCACCAGTGCCACCTCACCCCTGCAGGCTCTGGCTGTTCGGGGCCGTCAGAGACGGCCCCGAACAGCCAGTAATTCCGGGTCACCGGAGACCCGATTGACCCGGAATCGCCGCAGATCGCTGGACTGAATTGTCCAGCGATCTGCGGCGATCGCCGACATGGGGGGGCATAATGACCCCCCTGGGCGATATGCCGGGATGCCTGCTGAACGATTTCAGCAGGCATCCGGCTCCGGTCCCCAACCGGCTAGCGGTGGGGGCCGGAATTCCCACGGGCGTATGGATACGCCCTCGGTCCTTAAGGACTCGGGATTCAGGGCGTATCCATACGCCCTATGTCCTGAAGAGGTTAAAGGGGTACCCAGTGGAAACTTTTTTTTTTTTTTTCTAAATCAACTGGTGCTAGAAAGTTAAACAGATTTGTAAATTATCAGTGCATGAGAAGACAAAGAAAAGTCGGCACTCACCGGGTTTCCAATTCAGCAGATTTTATTGCACGTTGCTCACAGCCGTAATACAATTCTCGGGGAGACGACGGATGGTACAAGGGGGGTACCACAGAGAGGCGACACTTGTGTTTCGCACTTAGTAGTGCTTCAACGGGCCTATCTCTTTACCGGAACATGTCATCTTCTTATACAGGTGAGTTTAGTAATTGGACCTATCACCATCTAACACACCTTGTGACATTAAAAGAAGGGGAGGAGGTTGCTTAGTTAAGCTTGTTCCTACTTAGATCTAGCTCCTTGTTCAGACTGCCAGGACTAGTATCATAAAAAACACTCTTAGAAGCAAACTGAGACATCAACTTTATCATTAAGCCCTAAGACTCCCGTTGCGTCAGTAGCAATTATCCATTGTGTCTCTCTTCTAAGAAGGTTTTTATCAGATACAATACATTAAATTCGTACAAGACGCCCTCAAATTCGTCCTACAGAACAGTACTTTTGTATATGAAGGCAGATGGTATAGACAGGACACCGGGACCCCGATGGGGACACCGGTGTCCTGTACATACGCTAATCTGTATCTAGCTAATTTTGAGAATAACATAGTATATACTACTGCTAATCCATTCATAAAATATATTAGAACTTATGTCCGATTTGTGGACGATATTTTGTTAATATGGTCGGGAACCAGAAACCAATTTTATCAGTTCGTAGATTACCTCAATGACGTTAAAGGTTATAATATGGAGTTTACACACCAATATGGTGGAGATACACTAGAATTCCTAGATATTAAATTGCTAGTGAAAGAAGGGAAACTAATAAGTGAAGGATACAGGAAAGAAGTGGCCAAGAACACGATACTTCACTATCAAAGTTCCCACACACAAGCAGTTAAAAATGGTATCCCATACGGACAGTTTTTACGTTTAAAAAGAAATAACACTCAAGATTCAACATATCAAAAACAGGCAACTGAGCTAGAAAGAAGATTAATAGAATGTAACTATCCAGCAGATCTAATTAAGAAAGGGAGACAAAAAGCAGATGAGAAAAATAGAGAAGAATTATGCAGAAAAAAACATAAAAACGCGCCCTTGAATAGGTTTACGTTCACATTTCAGAATTCACCGGTAAATAAAATGATAGAGAGAGCAATTAGGAGGAATTGGTACATACTAGAGACAGATGAAGACCTCAAAGAAATGGCAGGAAAGAAACCATTAATCTCCTATAGAAAAACGAAAACAATCGGAGAAGTATTGAAACGTGCACATAACATACAAAAAGATAAAGAAAAGAAAAATAAAACAGACTGGTTAACTAGCCATGTACCAACAGGGAATTTTCAATGTAAAAATTGTAATTTTTGTAAATATAATCTCGGCTTGCAAACATTCAGAATAGGTCCAATTACCCATACGGTTAGCGAACTTATCACGTGTAAAACAAAAAATGTGGTCTATATTATATTTTGCCCATGTGGCTTCTACTATATAGGGAAAACAATCAGACAAATGTGCGCTAGAATTAGAGAGCACTTTTACTCTCTACGCACTAAAAAGGGAGCTCCCAGATTTATTTCCCATGTAGTGGAAGCCCATGGAGGAAGTCACGAATCATTAAGGTTTGCAGGAATAGAAAAAGTAGCTGCACGACCGGGGCTAAGATCTGATAAAAACCTTCTTAGAAGAGAGACACAATGGATAATTGCTACTGACGCAACGGGAGTCTTAGGGCTTAATGATAAAGTTGATGTCTCAGTTTGCTTCTAAGAGTGTTTTTTATGATACTAGTCCTGGCAGTCTGAACAAGGAGCTAGATCTAAGTAGGAACAAGCTTAACTAAGCAACCTCCTCCCCTTCTTTTAACGTCACAAGGTGTGTTAGATGGTGATAGGTCCAATTACTAAACTCACCTGTATAAGAAGATGACATGTTCCGGTAAAGAGATAGGCCCGTTGAAGCACTACTAAGTGCGAAACACAAGTGTCGCCTCTCTGTGGTACCCCCCTTGTACCATCCGTCGTCTCCCCGAGAATTGTATTACGGCTGTGAGCAACGTGCAATAAAATCTGCTGAATTGGAAACCCGGTGAGTGCCGACTTTTCTTTGTCTTCTCATGCACTGATGGTATATTCTACATGAGTCCGAGCACCACCGTATCCCCACTCCGCTGCAGCGACTTAGTGTCCACCCGCTTTCAGGTTCAGAAATTAGCAGTGCCGAACTACTCATCTATACGCTACAGATTTGTAAATTACTTCTATTAAAAAATCTTAATCCTTCCTGTACTGCTGAATACTACAGAAGAAATTCTTTTCATTTTGGAACAGAGAGCTCTCTGCTGACATCACGAGCACAGTGCTCTCTGCTGACATCTCTGTCCATTTTAGGAACTGTCCAGAGCTGCATATGTTTGCTATGGGGATTTTCTCCTACTCTGAACAGTTCTTAAAATGGATAGAGATGTCAGCAGAGAGCACTGTGCTCGTGATGTCAGCAGAGAGCTCTCTGTTCCAAAATGAAAAGAATTTCCTCTGTAGTATTCAGCAGCTAATATGTACTGGAAGGATTTACATTTTTTAATAGAAGTAATTTACAAATCTGTAACTTTCTGGCACAATTGATTTAAAAAAAAAGTTTTCCACAGGAGTACCCCTTTAAATCAACATTAAATACTTACAGTGACATCCTTGTAACCATCATTGAAGTCACAGGAGGCCCCCTCTGTGTTATCACCTGCTTCTTGTTCTCCATTGCTAGTAAATGTAAAATAATACATCTGGATAATATGGTGAAGTGATAGGCTGAGAAGTAGCTTTCTGCAGCAGATAGCTGCTTTCTATTAGCTACAATGGAAATAATGTAAACTCTGATACCCCAACCAGTCCAGAGCTAGACTAGAAGGAGATAGACCAATGGACACAGATTTATTTATAGTTGCTCAATGGGGTAGATTTGTCAAAACCTGTGGAAAGGAAAAGTTGCCCAGTTGCCAATAGCAACCAATCAGATTGCCAAAGTCTTTCTTCGGCTTTGTGACGGCTGCTACCCACTCTCCACGCAGACTCCTCACCGGAGTATACTCGACAATTTCACCTTTCTCCAGGGAATGCAGGGCTGGGGTAAGATAGTCTCTCCGGACAGCTCTCCAGTTCACAAGGGTGATGCCCCCATGCCGGCAGTCCATAAGTGTGCCAAACCCTCTGACTCGGTCAAACTGGGATGATTCCCCTTCCGGGGTGGCTGGCCATTCGTTGTCCTCTGGAAGTGGGGGCAGGTCGCAGGCCTCCTTGGCCCCAAGGGACAACTGCTGCAAACGGTCAGCCAGGTCCTGAAACAGTTGCACTGTGGCTGCGGCAACTTTCCGATCTGCTAGCACTGTCTTGGTGCTTTCTCCATGTGCTCTGGTGTATTCCGTCATCTCTGTACTCCTCTCTGCAATCTCCGGACTGAAGAGCGCTGGCCACATGGTCTCTTTTATAAGAGGCTCTGACAAAATGGCGGCCGGCCGGAAGGACGTCATCGGTGCAGTGCTGACTTCCGGTCCCCCGGCAACAACAGGCAAATGCCAGCAGTTCCACTTCAGCATGGAGACGACTACGTGACCCATTTTTGCGCGCTTCTCGGGCTCCTCCTTAACCCTTGCAGTAACAATTTGCAATGGAGTGCGTAGCATGGCTTTGGCCCGAATCTTACACATGGTAGCCACGGTGGTCACAGACTTAAGCACCATATACAGTGTTCTTCACCTCCCCCCTTACTTTTCTTCAGTGCCCGGCAAAGCACAATTTCACAGACAATGTCCCGTACACTTTTGGGCGCAATCTCTGTAGCAGCTTTCAACACTTTCGGACAATTCCTTGAGCACAGTTCTGACTGGGGGGGGGGGGGGGACTAGTGGCTTTGTGGCAATGGCACACACCCGTATCCTGTTCATGATCCCAAATAAGGTTGTGGTACCCGGGTGGTGTAGTGCAGGTAGTAGTAGGGGCAGGTGGTAATAGCACAGGGACAGATGGTAGTATAATCCCTTGTAGAGTTCATGACGCCAGGATGTGGTTGTATGGTGTAGGGCACCTCCGACAACCAACCCAGAAACGGCTTATATTAAATGATAGTCCAAAGCAGGTTTTGATGCAACTGGAACTTTACTGAAGAAGGCAGTATAATGTTTCTTACAGATAGGCAACTTCCACAGAGGTGACCGGGACACAGGGAACCTCTCAGGCTTGCTTGGACTTGTAGTAGTAATAATAACGATGATGCAGGCTACTTAGCTACTGTTATGACTTTGGTAGGGACAGTAGAGACTTGACTTGTAAACATGGAAGACTTACAGATTAGATGTGGCTGCAGATTTGTAGGCTTTGGCCTAACTGTACTGGGCTGAACTTGTACAGGACTGGTGCTTGCTTTACTGTCCAGGAACTAAGGGAGACATTGTGGAGACTACAGCCCTTTATATATCAGGGGGCTGGACTAAAGGCCATTGGTAGCTGGTTGCCTGTGGTTGTAGTGTCAGGACTTCAGAATTCTTAAGTCAGTCCCATGGAATGGAATTGAAATTGACAAGGATTTTGGTGTGGATGAAAAATTCAGAGTCCGATTGTTTTTCTGCTGCGCCATCCACATGGAGGAATTTTCCAATCCTGATTCTGCACTCCACAGAAAGAATTGACATGTGAATTATTTCTAAGGAATCTTCAAGGAAATGAATTGCCATCTATGGAGATGGCGCATTTCCGAGTACCCCTAATGCTAGCTTGTTCTGCTGGTGCCTGCCTTGGAGTGATTGGGGCCTAACAATCCCTATCCACACAATAAAGAGGGTAATGCAGATTTGTTCTTAAGATTTTTTTGTGTTTTTTTGCAGAAATCTGTAACATTGCTTTGTCAGCAAACCCCATGATTCAACTTTATTCTATTATCCCTATTTGCTGGCTATTACCCTGGGGAAACCTCTGGGACCGCTAAGCATTGTATCAGCTATCTGGGACCATCTGGCTGCTTTTTACTTTATTTGCATGAGATGACATCTAGACAGGGACTTAGGTTCATTACTTTGCACTCCTACTATGAAAAATGACCTCATCCAGGCTCCTGGGACCAAGGTTGTAAAGTATAACTCTAGAAAAGATTTTCATGGTCCTGGTAGATTGCTGAGACTGAAGTAAGTGTATGTAATGTGCGGTTACATCACGCCTCTCCAGGGACAACCTCTAAATATTCTGCTCCTGTTAGTCATCCAGAGAATTGTGTCATATGAGGACAGAACAGGAGATGTTTGGCATTTACATAAGACATGGTATGACACTGCCTACAGTACTCTCAGCACCACTATTCCAGTGCAGTGGTTGCCGAATCTAGGTCAAAAAATTTTTTTATTCGGATGCTATTTGATACACTGGGGTAAAGTAAAGGCGTAGGTGCTAAGGAATAGGAGGCAATTTTATTGCTAGTTAAAGGTTATCCAGTATTAGAAAAACTGCTGCTTCCAAAAACAGTTCTACACCTGACCACCGAATATACCATATTTATCGGCGTATAACACGCACTTTTAAAACTTAAACTTGAGACAAAAAGTCTGCCTACGTGTTATACGCCGATAAATCTTCTGGTCAGCAGCGGCTGCTTGTTAAGTATTAGCAGCACGGCCGCGGCCACTTTAAATCAGTGACCAGCGGCGTCTCCTCCCTGCTCTGGAAAACTGTCACTTGTTTTCTCCTGCACTATCCACAGGTACTGGTGGATAGTGCGGGAGAAAACAATTGACAGTTTTACTTTTAATTTTCCCTACCTCCCCCTCCCTCATCATTCCCCCTTTTCCTGCTTTTCATAGATTTGTTTATTTTCCTTACCTGGCTGCGCTTCGGCAGGTCAGGTCAGGTGGGGGTCTTGCGGGCTGTGGTCAGTGAAGCAGATGAGTGACGTCCTCTTCCGGCTCCTTGCGCGGCATCAGTGACGTCACTTTTCATTTCCTGTAGTGACATCCCTGATACCGCGCAAGGAGCCGGAAGAGGACATCACTCATCTGTTTCACTGACCACAGCCCACAAGACAGCCGAAGCGCAGCCAGGTAAGGAAAGGGGAAAGCGACCTCCCTTCAGGGACATAGGCCTCCTAAAATTTGGCCCCAAAGTGATTGATGACCGGCCTGATTTTATACAGGCGGTAATACGTGGGATCAGTTTGGGGGGGGGGGGGGACATGCCGCATTATCAGCATAATGCAAACCTTTCCGAATGGCCTCGAACCGGGGACAGGTCATAGCCATACTGTAGAGCGTGGTGTGGTAGAGGATGTCCCCACTCCAGTATTGCCTGACCTTTGGCTTTTTAACTAGGCCCATATGCAGCACAAGGCCCCAAAAGGTCCTAATTTCAGCCACCGGGACTAGCTAAAAAGGAGCCCGGGTTTGCACTGATGAATTGTTGAGCGTACAGATTCGTCTGGTCAACCATCAGATTGACAAAGTTGTCACTAAAAAAAACCAAACTGAAATAGTCCATTTCAGTGAACCCGACGATGTCAATCTTGATTCCTGAGTCACCAACAAACTCAGGAATCACAGGCTCGTGGTCCGCTGGCTGAGTCCAGACAAGTTCCCCGGTACCGGGCACCAGTAAATTTGGCTGGGGGGCTTGAATAGTATGAGCGCCGGGGGGACTCATACTAGCATGGGGCACAGGGTCAGGAGCAGAGGAGGTTTGTGGCCTCGCTTGGCAGGGTCTCCGCCACCTTGGTGGCTCATCATCAGAACTAGATGATGAGGAGGACAAGGAAATAAGGAAGGTGGGGTCTTCCTCGTCCTCTGAGGCGCTTTCAGTGTCGGAGGCAAGTATGGCATATGCCTCATCCGTTAAAAACGCCCGGTGGGCCATTTCCCTACTCTAATGGGGATGGGGTGTGTGTATGTGTGTGGGAAAAACTTTATTAGTGTATGTGCTGCGTGTGGTGTGGTGCGAGACTACCTCCCAAACCTACCCTAACAGAAAAAAATTACAAACTTAAAAGGAAAAAAAAAAACAAAAAAAAAATATATAAGACTTCTAGGGCAAAAAAAAGCCCTGCGCCAAAAAAAAAGTGTTTGCATAATCAGTGGTGTGCACACTGATTAGCGCTTGGTGGCGGCAGGGAACACAGAAGTCAGTGGGGGTTCCGGCCACTCAGCCCAGAACAGTGGCTGGTGGCACGTACAGACCCCCACACAAAATACCCGAAAAATAAAATAAAAAAACGCTTAGCCAAAAAAAACGCTGATCAGTGATAAGTCACTGACAGCGGTGGGGCAGGCTGCACGCAAAGGTATGGTCCGTCCACACAGCACAGGCCTGCTACTGGTGGCACGGACCGCCTATTGGTTCAAAAAAATAAAAAAGCCGCTATAACCCGAAAAAACGCGTGCACCACAAAAAAATAAAGAAATGCTGATCAGTACTACGGGACTGATCAGCAGCAGGTGGGCTTTAGCTAACGGTGGCGGACCTCTCTTTTATGGCTAAGAGGGCCGGGCCACACATTTAGAAAAAAAAAAAGGTCTGTGCCCCCCCCCCCCCCCCCCAAAAAAAAAAAAACCACTGGCGCAGACCGCAGTGACCCTGTAGGGCCTGGGTCACGCAGCTAAAGGTGCTGTGGACCCGCGAACACCATTTTTTTTTTTACTCCTAAACTCTTTCCCTGCCTAATCTAAAACTGTCCCTAAACGCTGCTGTGCCAGGGGGGCACAGAACAATGCCAGATGGCACTTTTTGGACTGTGAGAGGGGCGATACAGGACGGAGCTCCGCTCTGATTAGCACCAGATGTAAAATGGTGCTGATCAGAGCGGAGCATCCTGCTCCTGCTCTCCTCCCCCTCCTCATACACTGTGATTGGTGCGGTCACTACGGCCGCCCAATCACATCTGTACTAGGGGGAGGGTGACAACACTGCTACCTCCCAGTACAGTACGGATGGTGAATGGTGGTGTATACTAAACCACTGATCACCAGCCTTATCCGGGTCATCGGGTCACACATGACCCAGATGACCAGGCATCCCCGCAGATCGCCGGTTTGTATTTACCGGCGATCTCGATATGGAGGGTCCTCAAGACCTGTTGAATGATTTCGGCTCCGATCCCTGCCCGGTAAAATGTTAATTCTTCCAGTACTTATTAGCGGCTGTATACCACAGAGGAATTTCTTTTCTTTTTGGACTTCTTTTCTATCATGACCACAGTGCTCTCTGCTGACACCTCTGTCCATGTCAGGAACTGTCTAGAGCAGGAGAAAATCGCCATAGCAAACATATGCTGCTCTGGACAGTTCCTAAAATGGACCAAGGTATCAGCAGAGAGCACTGTGGTCGTGACAGAAAAGAAATCCCAAAAGAAAAGAATTTCCTCTGTAGTATACAGCCACTAATAAGTGCTGAAAGGATTAAGAATTTTTATTAGAAGTAATTTACAAATCTGTTAAACTTTCTGGCACCAGTTGATAAAAAAAAAAGTTTTCCACCGGAGTACCCCTTTAACATCAACTCCACCCAGGGCAGTGCCAAACCATTCAGCGACCCGCAGCTTAAACTGAATAGGTACTAGACTATATATAGGTACTATTTATATATGATTCATATGATTCATGTGGCCATTAAAGAAAAATTATTTTCAAGGAATATTCATTCTGTGCATTGAGTAAATTATAAGGATTAGGCAGTGATCATAAGGGATGACAGCCATGAATGTGGAACCTTTTTCATATCTCTAAATTCCCATGTCAGAAAATAACATTGGTTGGGAACTTTCTCCCAACATACACATGCACATTCAGCTAGAATCCATGGCTGGCACCCAAAGTAAAGTCCTCCATGTTATTTGCCCAGTGGCTCAAATATACAGGCATAAACCACAGTGTGAATACAGTTAAATATTGTGGTGCAACGTGGAACGGTGCAACAGTTTAATATTGTGGCGCAACATATGGCTTCTCTCTCTTGGATTTCTTATTTTAGTGACAAAAGATATATTTATTGAAAAGAAAAGAAACAACCGTACAACAGTACACTGCAAGTTGATGCAATACAAGCATACAAATGCATATAATATACAGAAAAACAAAAGGGAAATCCAGTAACAGTAGTTCCCAATAACAGGGAGGGGGGTAGGGAGGAGGGGGGGGGGGGGTAATGACTCAGGGGAGAGCCGAGCAATCTTCCAGTGTTTGAATACAGCTTATGATAGGTACATATCAAAATAAAGAAAAGAGCATCTGGAGAGTACAGAATCAAATCAAATTGCCATAAAGATAAATAGTAAGACATGTCTGGGGCATGAGGAGAGGATAGCCAGGGCTCCCATACTATATTGAACAGTTCAAGTGTGTCTGCCCTAAGGGTGTTAAGTTTCTCCGAGACAAGAATCTGATTAACCTGTGAAATGACCATGGGGCCAGACAAAATAGCAGCACGCCATTTGGAAGCAACATGGATACGTGCCGCTAGTAATATGAATTGGGCCAATTTAAAAGAAGCAAAGGGGAGTCCATGAGGTTTCCGTCCCAATAGACAGATATCAGGGGAAAGAGGGATTTGTCCCTCTAATACCAACGAAACGAGGTCCATGACCCGATTCCAGAAAGCCGTCACCAATGGACAAGACCACCAAATGTGAAGCATGGACCCCGTCTCAGGACATCCCCTAAAATAGAGAGGAGAGACCTCCGGGTAGACAGCATACAGATGAGCTGGGACATGATATGTCCTATGTAATATCTTGAGGGACATTTCGGCCAGTGAAACCTACCAACTTCCTTTACTGAGTTGAGAACAACAATTATGCCACTCAGAGAGGGATATAGATACCCGGAGGTCCTCCTCCCACTGGGACATAAATTTCAATTTAGTATCCTCAAGAGGACGATTAAGCATAGAATAAATAAGAGACAGTGACCCAGGACGGACGGGGGTGTAGCTAGGTATAGCTTCGAGAGAGGGGTCCGAAGGAGGGGGCCGAAATCTGGACAGAAACAGTTCTTTGCCAATAAATTTCTTTTTCCACCAGTAACTGATGAATATGGGTAAGTTTATTTGCAAACAACCAACCCAACGCTGATGACACAGTCCAGGTAGAAAAGAAGGGTTACGGAAAAGAGGCATAGCAAGGGAGAGAGGAGACTGGAGAGAGAGTTTGAAACGGACAAAGCGACAGAGCAGCAAAGAATAGCGAGAGAGTAAAGCAGGAGGAGGGATGAAAGAGCAGACTGGGCTGGATGACCACATAAGGGAACAAAGGGGGAGATTTATCAAAACCTGCGCAGAGGAAAAGTTGTCCAGTTGCCCATAGCAACCAATGAGATCACTTCTTTCATTTTTCACAGGCCTTCCTAAAAATGAAAGAAGCAAGCTGACTGGTTGCTATGGGCAACTGGGCAAGTTTTCCTCTGCACAGGTTTTGATAAATCTCGCCCATAGAGTATATGGAGATAAGAGATCATTTTCATGGGTGAGCCACCGAGGACCAGAAAAGCCTACATTACAGACCAGGAGTTGAGCTATACGTGCCGTTCTATAGTATTTTAAGGATATTGGGCACAGATCTCCAACACTTTTTTGGTAATACATAATAGCTCATGGAATTCTGGGATGGAGGTCTCGCCATAAAAAGCTAAATAGATCAGCTTGGAGTGCCCTAAGATCTGCCAAGCGAACTGGGATAGGAAGTGTCCTTAAAAAGTAAAGTAATTGGGGTAAGATCACCATCTTGACTGAGTGAAGACGACCCAGCCAAGAGACGTGGGGCAGATTCCACCTAGCGAGATCTTCATGAATAGTTTTGAAGAGAGGGGGATAATTCAATTTATAAAGAGAGGAAAGTTGCGTAGGGAGAGAGACACCCAAGTATGGAAGGTAGGAGGTAGTAGGGCGAAGAGTGAAGTTAAGACGTATGAGATTCTGTACTGAAGGAGGGGTATTGCAGAATAGTATCTCCGATTTATTCCTGTTAACCACTAGACCCGAGACAGTTGAAAAACTGTCCAAGACAGAAAAAAGATTAGGCAGGGAAATAATAGGTTTACTGAGGGGGAGTAGTAGGTAATCCGCAAATAGGTTGATTTTATAGATCAAATCAGCAATAGAGGCCTCCGATATGTTCGGATTGCTACGAAGGATACTCGCCAGGGGCTCCATAGCCAGAGCAAATAGAGCTGGAGAAAGATGACTCGCCTGGTAAGTACCCTGCTCAATAACAATAGGAACGGGGGAGGGAGAGGGGAGTTTGAGGTAGGTCCAGGAATTAGAGTAAAGAGAAGGAAGAGCCGCTACAAATGGGCCTGAGAAACCCATGGCCTGCAGGACTCCAAAAAGTAGGGTCCAAGAGACTGTGTCAAATGCTTTTTCAATATCAAGACCCAACAAGGTCAGGGGAGTGGAAGTAGTGGAAGTCCTGTGGACCACATTCAGCACCTTACGAATATTATCAGGGGCCTGTCGACCCAATATGAACCCCACTTGATCATTATGGATCGAATCCGGGAGAAGCCAATTCAGTCTATGGGCAAGAATGGAGGTAAAAATTTTCGAGTCAAGATTAATGAGGGAGATGGGGCAATAATTGGACGGGAGAAGGGGATCTTTATTAGGTTTGGGGATGACCATAATAGAGGCTGTAAGAAATTACGGGGGCATGGGGGAACCAGTCATTAGTTTATTACAAAAAGAGGTAATATGGGGAAGAAGAATAGAGCTACATTTTTTGTAATACAGAGCAGAAAGGCCGTCCAGGTCCCGGCACCTTACCAAGCTGCAAATCGGAGATTGTCTGTTTGACTTCCTCAGTCGTTATAGGAAGATTTAGAGAATCCCTAGCAGAAGAAGAAAGTGAAGGTAAAGAGGCAGAGGTGAGAAAAGCATCAATAGTGGCAGCAGAGGGAGGGGACGAGCGTTCCTTATATAGAAAGGAATAAAAAGAATGGAAGACCTTATAAATGTGTGGCACTCCAGGCTTTACCTGAATAGTATGAACTGCAGCTGGCGCAACACAGAGGCTAGCAACCTTTCTGGCTTATTGTCCCACTTATAATACGTGGCCTGTGTCCAACGCAACGCCTTTTCAGTGCGATCCGTGAGGACAGCATCTAATTGAAGTCTAGTGGTTCTTGTAGCCTGGAATAGATAAGGTTGGGTGTTCTGTTGATGGGCTGTAATCAATCTAGCTAGTTTATGTTCTAGAGTAATTGGGTTCTAGTCCTTTCCTTTTTCAATCCAGAAGCTATGGCAATAAACTTGCCCCACATAAACGCTTTATGGGCCATCCAGGTCCAGCCAACATCAGGAGAGGAGAAAGAGTTAGTAGAAAAGTAGGAAGAAAGAGCGTCCTCGACTGCAGTGCGGATATATGGGCGAGAGAGAAGAGACTCGTTGAGTCTCCAAGACTATGGGGTACAACATTTAATACCAAACTAACAGTGAGGGAAGACAATATCATGGTCACACCATACACATGGTATATGTTAAACGTACAACAAATGTGGAAGAGAGGCGACAGACTTAAGGATTCAATCGATCCTCGTGTATAGTGCGTGGGCAGAAGAAAAGTACGTATACCCCCTCTGAGCCAGATTGTGTTCCCTCCATGAGTCTGCCAAATCATGAGTAGCAGAGAGGAACCATCAGGCAGCCAAGTAAAATCAATGGATTTATTAGATGCAACGCGTTTCGCTGCGCATGCGCAGCTTCATCAGGCATGAAGCTGAGCATGCGAAGCGAAACGCGTTGCATCTAATAAATCCATTGATTTTACTTGGCTGCCTGATGGTTCCTCTCTGCGCCAGACAAACTCCTGACTCCCTGGTCTTTCGGTTTTGATTTTACTCTCACCCAGGAGGGCTGCAGTGGACCTTCTTCTTTACTTCTTCTGCACTTTACCTTGTTGTGTGTGGGCGCACAACCAACTTTGGTAAGCGGCTTGGGAATTACCGTCCCCTACCCCCACCAGCAAGATCTACTGATCCCGCACATGAGGCGCCTTCCTCCCTCTCTTTAAATCATGAGTAGCAGAAGTGTCCAAGAGGTGTCTCTGCTGTTTACCTGAACGGCGAAACACCCTCGTATGAGACCTATCAAGCACTCCATTAATTACCATGTTAAAGTCACCACACCAGATAAGGTGGTCGTAGGTAAGATTCTGTAGTTTTGAAGCAATGGCCATAAAAAAATACAGTGGATTTTCATTGGGTGCATATGAGTTGATGATGCACAGCCGAGACTCCTGAAAGAGACCCTCAAGAATTAAGTATCTACCTTCAGGATCAGTGTGAAGGTTAACAAAAGTAAACGGGAAAAAATTATGTAACAAAACAACCAAACCTCTGGATTTGGTAGTAAAAGAAGACGTATAGAATCGAGAGTAATTGGAATGAATGTGCTTAGGAAAGGAAGTAGTAGTGAAGTGCGATTCTTGTAAACAGGGTACATCAGGGTTATGTTTAAGATAGTCTATCATAGCCTTTTTACGCTTAATAGGAGAATTAAGCCCACAGACATTATGAGACATAACACGACACAGAAAATCCAGATGTAGAAAGATACTAGAAGAGACAAAGTAGGGGAGGGGAGGGGGAGAAAGCTCACAGGAAGAAGAGAGAAACACAGGGAGTAGGAACAAGAAAAAAACAAAAACAGGGAAAACAGATATAGGAAGCAAACAACAATGAAAAGGTATGGAAAGAGACAGAGGGAGGCAGACAGGGGGGGACCCCAAAGGGCTCACATTCCCCTGTGACCACCAACACCTCAGCGAGTAGGGCAACATGGTAATCCACACTGGGGAGCCCACTAACTAAGTGAAACAATACCACTAAAATATAGCATCACGATTTCAGGAAAAAAAAAGGGAAACAACCCCATAAAGGGGAGGCAAACAAACATTAACATAGATGCCTGCAAAAGACACAAAAACAGATTAGAGCACAGAATAGTAAATAATCAGGGCCCATGCATAGGACCAAATATAATGGAACAGCTTACACATTATAATATAAAACAAAGTCACTATGAGCACAATAGTAATGGTAATATAAACAACATGAAGGAACGGTGTCGTCTCGGGGGAGACGATGACTGGGTTTACCAACCTCCAGTCTGGCACATTTTCGGACAAACAAATCCAACAACATATGAGTCATATAAGGATTCACTAACTAAGGAAATAGTGAGAAAACAAGGGCCCCATAGAAACAACAACATGGCAGCGTCCCGTACAGTTGGGGGATAACACTACACCAGTCACAATTTCTCGTCCAGGCGTCTGTGGTAAAGGGCAAAGGCGTTTGTAGGGAGATTCCACTCTCTGCCATGTCTTCCTTACTTTAGCCAGACGCTGTGGTAGGGGTGCTGGATCATCATAAGGTATGTTCTCTCGGCGGAGGATCTCCATGGCTTCCTGGGGAGTGCGAGCAGTAAAGAAGGTGGATCTGATATGGAACTGCAAGCTGAATGGAAATCCCCACCGATAGTGCATTTGCGCCTTCTGCAGAGCTAGAGTAGTGGGGCACATATGTCTTCTCCTTTCCAAAGTAGTGGGGGTGAGGTCGGCATAAATATGAACTGAAGAAGGGAGACCCGGTAAGGAATCAACATTTCTTGCTGCTTGTAGAATGCGATCACATACTTCAGGGTAATGTAATCGGAGGACAACGTCACAGGAGATGTCCGGGTTTTTCGGGCGGTCCAGCGCTCGGTGAATGCAAAAAAGGGCCTTAAAAAGGGCCTTTAAGAGGGCCTTAAACAAACCGGTATAGCAGATCAGGGTCAGCACTGCATGATATTGGTGTTTGTGGTGTGGACTGGTGTGTAATCCAAGTATATCAAAGAAGGAATGGTCAGGAATCTGAGCGCCTGACCAGAGAGGATCATGCCGACCGCCTGGATATGCTGGAACTTTAGATTGAAGACCTAGAGCAGTGTTTCCCAACCCAGTCCTCAAGGCACACCAACATTCAGGGTTTTTTCAGTTACTCCATTGGAATAGAACAGGGAAAAATTTTAATCCTGGACTGTTGGTGTGCCTTGAGGAATGGATTGGGAAACACTTACCTAGAGAACAGGCCTTGCAAGGCTAATATTAGAATTCGAGGTCTACCTGAATCTCACACTCTTATCTCACTGAATCTCCCTCAAGTTACAATTTTAATCGGTTCCAGGACGACCATTGTATGCTGAAACCATTGTATGTTGAAACCACAACTCTATGGAAACCTCTTAATTGGTTCTGAAGCCACCAAAATGTAATCCGAAATTAGAAAAAAATTAGGTTTAAAAAAAAATAAAAATAAGTAGATAACTAATAGAGATAAAACAAGTCCTTACATATAAAAGTAAGAAAGAGCAGCTGGAAGCTGTAAATCACTGTCTATATAGAGGACAGGAACTTTTTAAGGGTCCTGTACAGTACACACAGTGTCCCAAAAAATTTAAACTGGAGCTGCCCCCACCTGGAGCAGCTATCCCTGACATAGGTAAAGAGTAGTACAGAACATGTAATACCTCCCTGTACTGTAGGGGGTGCTTCCAGATAGCCAATAAGTGTCCATTATAATTGGTCAGTTCTTCCAGCCATTGACTCGTTTTGCAGATCTGGACTGTCCGTAGCATTGTATGGTGAGTCTGGTTTCAAGTTACAATGGTCCAGAAAAGACCATTGTATGTTGAAAATATTGTATGTTGAAGCCATTGTAAGTTGAGGGATCACTGTATATCAAAGAAGGGTCCCGGCAATCAAGTTTCTTGCTCAATCTCAAAATGTGTTTATTTATGCCTAAAGATAGCATACATGACAGTACGCGTTACGGCAAAGCAGCCTTTCTCAACTGTGTGTCAGCATCTGTTAGGACGCATTATATATGACATCGTCCGTCTCACAGATACCACATCATCACAACTAATTAATTAATGAGAAACACATATGTGAAAACTTAAATCACAGTAAATACTTGTATCATTCCATGCGGAGTCTTCTGGAAGTAATCTTTCAGTTCACCCTCCCCCTAGGTCAAGCGGTGAATCCACAGTGCCTCTTTACGTATAAGCAGTTTCTTAATATCGCCACCCCTTCATGGTGGTGCTATTTCATATATACACTAGAGCAGTAGAAGTCTGGCACCACTAATGTAAATGGGTATATGAGAGCATCGATGTGAGAAATAAAATACAAATAGCAGGACAGACAGACACACGGAGCAATGGATGGAACAGGTGAGGCGGGGGTGGAACGAAGGGGCGGCAACCGGTTTCACGCACTGAGGCGCTTCTTGTGGCCCACATTCTAGTGTTTGCCAGAGGAAGCGCCTCAGTGTGTGAAACCGGTTGCCGCCCCTTCGTTCCGCTCCCGCCTCACCTGTTCCATCCATTGCTCCGTGTGTGTCTGTCCATCCTGCTATATGTATCCAAGCACTGGAATAAACCTACATTTTTCTGTTGCAACTCCGGCTGCGGTGAGTGCTTTATCTTCATTCTTTTCCACTATTTCATATATAACCTGATATTGTAACTGCGCAATGGAGTGACCCTTGTCCTTGAAGTGTGCTGGAATGGGAAGCAATAGGTTTTGGCATCGCATCCTTGACTTATATATAGGACGTATAGGAGACCGCACAGACATTTAATAAGGTACACCACGTTCCGTGATTGACAGGTAAAGTATTTTTTAACAGGAAATTTCTTGCTGGTATGGGGATGTGTGATCTGATCTCCTCTAATGATATTACTGCATTGGGCACAGTTCAGACATAGAAATGTTGTTGTTACATGTAAGTGGGGGTGATTTAAACTCATCTGTCCGTGGGTATGATTTTTCGAGAATGTGCCAGTAGCTTTTAATTATCCTGTCTATTTTAGGTGCCAAGGGATGGTAGGTCCTAATAAAGGGGATTATTTTGGCTTCTTTATTACGGGTCCTTCTCTCACAAGGTGGGGGATTTATTACTTGTTTTGGATAACCCCTTTCTAAAAACTTTTCCTCAAGTTCTTTTAATCTCACTTCTCTCTGTGTGGGATCTGTCACTATTCTTTCTATCCTCTTTTTTTGGGATATGGGAATTGATCTTTTTATTGCTGGTGGGTGAGCACTGGTGTAGTGGAGCAAGCTATTTTTATCTGTCGGTTTTGTGTATAAATCCGTATGTAGGCCACCTCTCCCATCTTTATGGATCACGGTACCAAAAACACTGACCTGTGATTGGTCTGCTGTCATTGTGAATTTTAATTCAGGTCTGACTCCGTTGATGCAATTAAATAATTCATCTAATGATGAGCGTGGCCCCTCCCAAATGCATCCAATGTCATCTATAAATCTATGCCACATTTTGGCGTATTTTTTAAAATTTTCGTGTGAATAGACATATCGGTCCTCAAAGTGCGACATGTATGCATTTGCATAAGGAGGGTCCACGTTCACCCCCATCGCCAATCCCCTGCATTGTAAGTAGTATACATCTTCAAATAAAAAATTATTCTCTTTCAACACAATATCTAGTATGTTCAGAAAAACAGTTTTTTGCAGATCGTTATAATCACTTTTGTCAAAAATCTATTTCGTAGCATCATACCCCTTATCATGTTCTATTGCAGTATATAAACTCACTACATCGATAGTCACTTACCAAGTTTCCTCTATTACATTCTCAATTTTTGAAAAAATTTCAAGAAAACCCCCCGTTAAAAAAGCCGTTGTAGATTTTATCAAAGGTGTTAGGGCTTTTTCTAAAGCAATGGATAGGAGACAATGGGGCGACCCGGGGGGTCGGTGAGACTCTTATGTATACAGGTTTTATTGGATTTTTAGCCATTTTTTCATCTATCACCCCGAGTCCCTTAATCTTATTTTGAATACCGTTGAGGGGATTTTCCCCCAATCTTAGGTACGTGTCTGTATCTGACAGCTGCAGCATCACTTCTTTCTTGTATGAAGTTGTGTCCATAATAACTATGGAACCACCTTTATCTCCTGGTTTTATGGTGATGCTGCGGTCAGGTGCCGGGTCAGATAGAGCTCTTTTTTCTAGTACAGAAATATTACCATGTACCTTATGTTCCCCCCTATGTATCTCCTTTACCAATCTATCAACATCATTTTTAACTAATTTGCAATGTGTTTCAACAGGATGATAATATTTAGGAGGCATAAAGTGACTTTTTTGTCTCAGGTTAAAGTCTTCCAATTTCAAAGTCCCTGTATCCTGGTTCAATTCCTATCCCGATGGGTCCATCTGTAGAGAAGTGTACTTTAAGTCTGATATTGCGGAAAAACCCCTCCAAGTCAATGTCTAGTTGGAAGGTGTCCAGTCTGTCTACTGGACAAAGCAACAGTCCCTTCTGAAGCACTCCGATATCCACAGATGACAAACATTTGGAAGAGATGTTAACTGCGATCTTGTCAGTACCGGTCCCGTAGGTGATGGCGGCCTCCTTGCCTCCCCGATGTCCTCACCTTTGCTGAAAAAAAGGGGGGCGCCATGGCTGGAACTCGTTTTCCAAGCTTGATGGAGAGTTGTTGCCCCTTTCTTCATAGGCTGGTCCTCGCCGCATGTTTCCAGGGGTATCCCGCCATTTTTATTCCCCTTTGGCTAAATATTCCTCAGTGTCCCTCAGGAATTTTTTTTCTTTTTCTTTCTGCCAAATCCTTGTGCATTCAAGTTCTCTTTCAATTTGGTGAAGTTGGTTAAGGTGTCCTTCAGTTGTTGTTCTGTTGCTTCAACCTCTTTCTTTATATCCACAATTGCTTTCTGCAGGAGATCAACAGTTAGGACAATGATGTCCATAGAACATTTATTTAGTATTTTTTCAAAGTCCCTGCAGTAATGCTCACCCTCTGCGAACAAGGTCGGCCGTAGGTTCACCAGCAGTCTGCGTGGAATCCGCTCCGTGTGATGGTATTCTGTCAACATTATATTCTGTAATACACATGACAGGAGACGGCGTGATTCCTTTTCGAGTGCTCGTCTCCTCAGTTCATGTGTTGGAGTCTTCAAGAAGTCCGTTGGAGTGGTTGTCTGTGTGGGACCACCCAGCGTGTAGGAGACCGCATCAACCGACATAAGTCAAGCCTAAACCGTGAATATGAGCTGTCACAGTTATTGACTTGAATATGATTTACTTTTGGGTTAACAGTATCACACCTTTATTTTCTACATTTTCTACACAGTGTGAACTGAAAGATTACTTCAAGAAGACTCTGCATGGAATGATACAAGTATTTACTGTGACTTACATTTTCACATATGTGTTTCTCATTAATTAATTCATTTTGATGATGTGGTACCTGTGAGTTGGATGATGTGATATATAATGCGCCCCAACAGATGCTGACACAAAGTTGAGAAAGGCTGCTTAGCCGTAACGCGTACTGTCATGTATGCTATTTTTAGGCATAAATGAACACATTAAAGGAGTACTCCAGAATAGGAAAATTGTACTCCATACTGCCAGCAGTAAAAAAAAATAAAGAGGTGCATACCTTCCTTCGCTCCCCCAGTGCCTCCGGTAACCCACTCCAGTCTCCGATCCTCTTCCTGGTTGCCAGTGGTCAACGAGTCATACTGCGCTCAGCCAATCACCGGCCGCAGCGAAGTCCCGGCTGGCGATAGGCTGAGCGGCAGTGTGACATTTTCCTCCCCAGCACCTGGTGCCGGAGGCACCGGGGGTGCGGAGGCAGGTATGTACCTCTTTATTTTTTTACTGCTGGCAGTATGGAGTACAATTTTCCTATTCTGGAGTACTCCTTTAAGATTGAGCAAGAAACTTGAGTGCCGGGACCCTTGTTTGTAATACTTGGATTAAACAAACTGGTGACCACCGCAGGGAGGTCAGTGTGAGATTCAGGTAGACCGCAAATTCTAATATTAGCCCTGCGAGACCTGTTCTCTAGGTCTTCAATCTTAAGTTCCAACATATCCAGGCGGTCGGCATGATCCGCACTTGTCAGGCACTCAGACTTCAGCCATATCGTCCGTTTTTATCTCCAGGTCCGCCACCCTCTGTCTGAGGTCCCCAATCTGCTTAGTGAAGTCCGCAACTGCCCTCACCAGCTCAGTTTTAAACATACCCTGGATCATACGAAAGAGGTCAGCGGGGGTGAGCGGGTCATCCTGCACCAGGGCATGTGTAGGAGAGTCGGCAATCCACTCTTCTTCCAGAAGCTCCGGGGCTCGCAGCGTGTGCTGGGGTCAGTGCCATCTTGGACTTGAGGTGTTCTAAAGATCTCAGGTATAGTCTGAGACAGCGAATGCTGAGAAGGTCCAGCTCAGGTCAGCTCCTGGTTAGCCATGAGGGCGAGCTTTAGGAGTAGTTTCACAGCTGTGGAGCCGATTAGGGATGAGCCAATCGAATCTGACGAATCCGAATTTGTTACAAATTTCAGGAAAAATTTTCTTCACAATGAATGCGAATATCGCCGCGATTCGATCGTAAGAATAGCTTCATTAAACACCATTTAGTGCGGTCCAGGCTCCAAGGCATCTAAGATGGTTGGTCCTTATGACATGGGGCAATGAATGCTGAGAAGGCGGGAACAAGGGTAGGTGGGATGACCTTAGATCACATGCAGCATGCAGCCTATCAGCAGCCAGCCACCACGGTCACAGCCCTATATAATCAGCAGCCATCTTGTGGCCACTCACATCAGCGTTGTATTGCAGAAAGAGAGGGACAGAGAGCAGTGTGTGTTGCACAGAAAAGCATTTTCACAGCAGCGATTCACCTCAAGCCCAAATCCAGCCTAGAAGCACTGATAGGGAAAAGAGAGAGATTGAGAGAAAAAGTACAATTGTGGGTGTATTACAGCAGCAATTCACCTCAAGCCCAAATCTAGCCTAGAAGCACTGATAGGGAAGGGAGTGAGATTGAGAAAGAAAATGCAATTGTGGGTATATTACAGCAACGATTCACCTCAAGCCCAAGATTGATTAAGAGAGAGTGCAATTTTGGGTGTAGTACACAGCGACTGTGTGCTGCAGCACAGGTGTGTACAACAACTGAAAAGCTAATAGTAGCCAGCCAGTTAGGGTGAGCAGAGCACTAACAGCCAAAATCACCTGCTATTAGTGCCTAATACTGGTTGAGTAGCGGAGCGTATTGTACTCAATTAAGTGTAACCTGTGCGTACGTAGGTGGTGTACCATTCTGTTCCTGTTAAAGTCTTACAGGCCTAGTTACTGTGAAAGGACAGCTAAAAGTACACACCTGCTGCTGTTCTAGACAAATACTGTTTTAAGCTTAGTGGTGCGCATTGTACTCCCCTCGTGGGTGCATACAACGTACGTACATCTAAATGGTGTACCATTTTGTTCATGTTAAAGTTTTAAGGTCCTAGTTACTGTAAAAGGCCAGGCAAAAGTACACACCTGGTGGTGTTGTAGACAAATACTGTTTTAAGCATACTGGAGCACATTGTACTCCCCTCATAAGTGCATACCATGAAGTGTCCCGCCTCCCTCTGCCCACCTCATCACACGTCATGCACTATGCACCTGCAATTGTATTATACATAGTTAGTACGGTCGAAAAAAGACATATGTCCATCAAGTTCAACCAGGGAATTAAGGGGTAGGGGTGTGGCGCGATATTGGGGAAGGGATGAGATTTTATATTTCTTCATAAGCATTAATGTTATTTTGTTCCAGGAATGTATCTAATCCTGTTTTAAAGCTGTTAATTGTTCCTGCTGTGACCAGTTCCTGAGGTAGACCGTTCCATAAATTCACAGTCCTCACGGTAAAGAAGGCGTGTCGCCCCTTGAGACTAAACTTTTTCTTCTCCAGATGGAGGGAGTGCCCCCTCGTCCTTTGGGGGGGTTTAACCTGGAACAGTTTTTCTCCATATTTTTTGTATGGGCCATTAATATACTTATATACGTTTATCATATCCCCCCTTAAACGTCTCTTCTCAAGACTAAACAATTGTAACTCCTTTAATCGCTCCTCATAGCTAAGATGTTCCATGCCCCATATTAGTTTAGTCGCGCGTCTCTGCACCCTTTCCAACTCCGCAGTGTCCCTTTTATGGACAGGTGCCCAAAACTGAGCAGCATATTCCAGGTGAGGCCGTACCAATGCTTTATAAAGGGGGAGTATTATGTCCCTGTCCCTTGAGTCCATGCCTCTTTTGATACATGACAATATCCTGCCGGCTTTGGAAGCAGCAGCCTGACATTGCCTGCTATTCTGTAGTCTGTGATCTACAAGTACACCCAGATCCTTCTCTACCAGTGACTCTGACAGTTTAATCCCCCCTAAGACATACGATGCATGCAGGTTATTAGTACCCAGATGCATAACTTTACATTTATCCACATTGAACCTCATTTGCCAAGTGGATGCCCAGACACTTAGTCTATCCAAGTCATCTTGTAACTTATGCACATCCTCTATAGACTGTACTGTGCTACAAAGCTTGGTGTCATCTGCAAAGATAGAAGCAGAGCTGTTAATACCATCCTCTATATCATTGATAAATAAATTAAACAACAGCGGTCCCAGTACTGAACCTTGGGGTACTGTTACGCCTAGCGCTCCGGGTCCCCGCTCCTCCCCGGAGCGCTCACGGCGTCTTTCTCCCTGCAGCGCCCCGGTCAGTCCCGCTGACCGGGAGCGCTGCACTGTCTTGGCCGTTGGGGATGCGATTCGCACAGCGGGACGCGCCCGCTCGCGAATCGCATCCCAGGTCACTTACCCGTCCCGGTCCCCTGCTGTCATGTGCTGGCGCGCGCGGCTCCGCTCTCTAGGGCGCGCGCGCGCCAGCTCTCTGAGACTTAAAGGGCCAGTGCACCAATGATTGGTGCCTGGCCCAATTAGCTTAATTGGCTTCCACCTGCTCCCTGGCTATATCTGATCTCCTCCCATGCACTCCCTTGCCGGATCTTGTTGCCTTGTGCCAGTGAAAGCGTTTAGTGTGTCCAAAGCCTGTGTACCTGAACTTCTGCTACCCATCCTGACTACGAACCTTGCCGCCTGCCCCCGACCTTCTGCTACGTCTGACCTTGCCTCTGCCTAGTCCTTCTGTCCCACGCCTTCTCAGCAGTCAGCGAGGTAGAGCCGTTGCTAGTGGATACGACCTGGTTGCTACTGCCGCAGCAAGACCATCCCGCTTTGCGGCGGGCTCTGGTGAAAACCAGTAGCCTCTTAGAACCGGTCCACTAGCACGGTCCACGCCAATCCCTCGCTGACACAGAGGATCCACTACCTGGAAGCCGAATCGTGACAGTAGATCCGGCCATGGATCCCGCTGAGGTGCCGCTGCCAAGTCTCGCTGATCTTCCCACGGTGGTCGCTCAGCAATCGCAGCAGATTGCCCAACAAGGACAGCAGCTGTCGCAGTTGACCGCCATGTTACAGCAACTTCTGCCTCTGCTACAGCAGCAACCATCTCCTCCGCCAGCTCCTGCACCTCCTCCGCAGCGAGTGGCCGCTCCTAACCTCCGCTTGTCCCTGCCGGACAAATTTGATGGGGACTCTAAACTCTGCCGTGGATTTTTGTCTCAGTGTTCCCTGCATATGGAGATGTTGTCGGACTTGTTTCCTTCAGAACGGTCTAAGGTGGCGTTCGTAGTAAGCCTTCTTTCAGGAAAGGCCTTGTCTTGGGCCACACCGCTCTGGGACCGCAATGATCCTGCCACAGCCACAGTCCAGGCCTTCTTCACTGAACTCCGGAGTGTCTTCGAGGAGCCAGCCCGAGCTTCTTCTGCCGAGACTGCCCTGTTGAACCTGGTCCAGGGTAATTCTTCAGTGGGCGAGTACGCCATCCAATTTCGTACTCTTGCTTCCGAGTTATCATGGAATAACGAGGCTCTCTGCGCGACCTTTAAAAAAGGCCTATCCAGTCGCATCAAGGATGTGCTGGCCGCACGAGAGATTCCTGCCAATCTGCAAGAACTCATCCATCTAGCTACCCGCATTGACATGCGTTTTTCTGAGCGACACCAAGAGCTCCGCCAGGAAAAAGACTTAGATCTCTGGGCACCTCTCCCACAGTATCCGTTGCAACCTACGCCTGGGCCTCCCGCCGAGGAGGCCATGCAAGTGGATAAGTCTCGCCTGACCCAGGAAGAGAGGAATCGCCGTAGGGAAGAAAATCTCTGTCTTTACTGTGCCAGTACCGAGCATTTCTTGGTGGATTGCCCTATCCGTCCTCCACGCCTGGGAAACGCACGCACGCACCCAGCTCACGTGGGTGTGGCGTCTCTTGGTTCCAAGTCTGCTCCTCCACGTCTCACGGTACCCGTGCGGATTTCTTCTTCAGCCAGCTCCTCCCTCTCAGCCGTGGCCTGCTTGGACTCCGGTGCCTCTGGAAATTTTATTTTGGAGTCGTTTGTTAATAAATTCAGCATCCCGGTGACCCGTCTCGTCAAGCCGCTCTACATTTCCGCGGTCAACGGAGCCAGATTGGACTGCACCGTGCGTTACCGCACAGAGCCCCTCCTCATGTCTATTGGACCCCACCTTGAGAGGATTGAGTTCTTCATTCTCCCCAACTGTACCTCTGAAGTCCTCCTCGGTCTGCCTTGGCTCCGGCTTCATTCCCCCACCATTGATTGGACCACCGGGGAGATCAGGAACTGGGACTCTGCCTGCCACAGGAAGTGCCTCTCCCCCCCTCCCAGTCCCGTCAGGCAAGCCTCTGTGCCTCCCCATGGCCCCCGTCCTGGTGTCACACTGCCCCGTGCCAGGCCTCGCCCTCTGCCCTCCCTCCCCATTCCCACTCCTGCTGTACTGCCTGCCGTTGAGGAAACCCTCCATTCTTTCCCGGTGTCCTCATCCCAGGGGAGGCAGTTACCGGACAAAGAGAAGGGGAGACCTAAGGGGGGGGGTACTGTTACGCCTAGCGCTCCGGGTCCCCGCTCCTCCCCGGAGCGCTCACGGCGTCTTTCTCCCTGCAGCGCCCCGGTCAGTCCCGCTGACCGGGAGCGCTGCACTGTCTTGGCCGTTGGGGATGCGATTCGCACAGCGGGACGCGCCCGCTCGCGAATCGCATCCCAGGTCACTTACCCGTCCCGGTCCCCTGCTGTCATGTGCTGGCGCGCGCGGCTCCGCTCTCTAGGGCGCGCGCGCGCCAGCTCTCTGAGACTTAAAGGGCCAGTGCACCAATGATTGGTGCCTGGCCCAATTAGCTTAATTGGCTTCCACCTGCTCCCTGGCTATATCTGATCTCCTCCCATGCACTCCCTTGCCGGATCTTGTTGCCTTGTGCCAGTGAAAGCGTTTAGTGTGTCCAAAGCCTGTGTACCTGAACTTCTGCTACCCATCCTGACTACGAACCTTGCCGCCTGCC
Organism: Hyla sarda; assembly: GCF_029499605.1. Classification (NCBI taxonomy): domain Eukaryota; kingdom Metazoa; phylum Chordata; class Amphibia; order Anura; family Hylidae; genus Hyla; species Hyla sarda. The sequence continues at coordinate 430,787,659 of NC_079190.1, forward strand.
CCCGACCTTCTGCTACGTCTGACCTTGCCTCTGCCTAGTCCTTCTGTCCCACGCCTTCTCAGCAGTCAGCGAGGTAGAGCCGTTGCTAGTGGATACGACCTGGTTGCTACTGCCGCAGCAAGACCATCCCGCTTTGCGGCGGGCTCTGGTGAAAACCAGTAGCCTCTTAGAACCGGTCCACTAGCACGGTCCACGCCAATCCCTCGCTGACACAGAGGATCCACTACCTGGAAGCCGAATCGTGACAGGTACACCACTAATAACCGGGGACCAATCAGAGTACGAATCATTGACCACCACTCTCTGGGTACGATCCATGAGCCAGTGTTCAATCCAGTTACAAACTAAAATTTCCAAACCCAAAGACCTTAACTTACCTGTCAGATGTCTATGAGGGACAGTATCAAACGCTTTAGCAAAATCCAGAAACACTATATCCACAGCCATTCCTCTGTCAAGGCTTCTACTCACCTCTTCATAAAAGCAAATTAGATTGGTTTGACAACTTCTATCCTTAGTAAACCCATGCTGGCTATCACTTATAATACTATTATCCCCTATGTATTCCTGTATGTAATCCCTTATAAGTCCTTCAAACAATTTACCCACAATGCATGTTAGACTTACCGGTCTATAGTTTCCTGGGGAAGACCTAGAGCCCTTTTTGAAGATTGGCAAGATTATGGTATGCACTGTATTTTTATATTTTTTTTATATATTTATTGCATGCATTGACGATCGGAGAATATGCCAGGGATCATATGTATGCATCTTTAACACTGATGTATGCTGTAGTTTACATACATGTCTCTTTATGCACTTTTTTACAATGTTTACATTTAATTGTTTAATTGATCACGGGGTCCTGCGTGACCATAAAAAGCCACAAGTTGTAACACTAGTTGCTTGATAATGGCTGAGTGAGTCAGCCGAAACGTCGCCTTTTTGCACCTTCAAGATGAATAAATAATCCACTTTTTTCACCATTTGAGTGCCACTGCATCTGCCTTGGAATATTTGTGGAGGATCCTGAACCGGGACCCTAGCTAGTGGGCACCTATACATACCTCCAGGAGTGCTGCTTTCTTCTTTGGAATGTCTATCTCATAGAGATACATGGATTGGACACTTATCCCCTATCCATTGAATAGGGGATACATTTTAGTAAGCCTAAGTACTCTTTTAATATTTTCTATAGGGCCTCATAGCTTCTGCGTACACAACTGTGCATAACATCCAGTATTTATGTTCCTGCCTCTACTGAAGCTACAAACAAAAACATGATTTTTTGGCGTATCAGTGATAGAGCAGTCCAGGTAAACGGTTTGTGGGCTGTATTGTGCTAGAATTTATATTTGGATTTTTTTTGTACTGAATCCAAAGGGAGAGAAGCATTGCCGTATGCTAGTTTATTGGTTTTATCTGAAAAAAAGGCCTCAGTGTGAACAAGTGCTCTAAATCGTATTGGTTTCTGTTCACCAAATAAGAAAATACACAAAAACACAAAAGTCACTTTGTTTATATGCCAATAAAGATCTCAACAAAGAAACACAGTAAAAATTCACAAATGCTATAGATGGTACTATGGCCGACATCCATATTAGGTCTTTGCTGTAGGACAATACGTTGTTGCCACCATGTTGCAGAATATTCTGGTTGGAAATGTTACTATTGTATGTAATGTTAATATTGTTGGAAATATAACAAAAAAGGTATTGAAGCTCTGAGGTTTATCCTGTGTGTGAAGATAATGGCATTCCAATCTGCATCAATGGCCCTTTCATTGATGGCCTTTTATGACCCCTGCCCTCTTAGTGTCATAGTCAGCTTACAATCAGTGGGGTCACCGGACCCTGTGATGTCACAGACATGTTACTTCTTACATAAAACAATTGGTGCTTGCATGTGGAGACAGCAATGGCTGTAAGATCATAAAGAGTAACCTGTGCGTCTGCGGTGACGTCAACTCCACTCACCATGTAAAGAAATGAGCAGTAGTAGATTAACAGCTGCTCATATCTCTCGGGCTTCATCCAGTCTGGTTAGTATTTAGCACAAGTCCGGCTACAAGTTCTTCACTTATTTTTAAGTTATTTTTTTATTTCTTTAAAATCCAGACAATTTCTTCCCAACTGAGTTAGTAATATGTATTTTAAGCCTTATCATAAGTACAGGGCCCTGGAATCACAGGTGCTATATAAATCTATATATATAAAACTCAATGGGGGACATGTATCATTATTTGTGTATGGTAGAAGCATTTTACCCCTTTTCCCAAATTCTAAATTATGCGCAGAAGCGCTAAATTTATCAACCAAGCGCAATGAGCTTCATAAATTGCGGGTAAATGTAGTAATCTCCTCAATCCACTCTTTGGAAAATAGAATCGATGATTTAGAGCATCTTGCTACGTTAAATCCAAGATGGCTTATATTTGCGCAAAAAAACAGCTCTTGCAGCAAAATTTTTGGTGTAAAGGAAAAGTACGCAGTTAATAAATCCATGCGTACTATAGATGTCACTCCAAGGCACCCCGATTCAGCCACATCTGGAGGACATGCTCTACCAAAACGTGCGCAAAAAAAGGGCTTGCGAAAAATTTTGCGCAAAGAAAATACACACAAAACAGGGGTAAAATCTTTGATACATGTCCCCCAATGTGTGTATGTTCCACAAAAACGTCCAAACGGCTAAAGATATTAACATGAAACTTGGCACACATGTTACTTATATGTCAACAACAAACATAGGATAGATAATTTAACCCTTACTCACCCCCATTGGCCAGGGGCGGGGTTTTTGTTTAAAGTCCCATGCAAATAAATGGGAAATGTAATTTCTCACATAACTTCTGTACGGCTGGAGATATTTCAATACCTGGAACACACATTACAGGTCGGGATATGAGGACGGGATGGGAGGTCGATATAGGAGGTTGAGATAGGAGGTCAAGATAGGAGGACGGGATGGTTGGGATAGGAGGTCGGGATAGGAGGACGGGATAGGAGGTTGAGATAGGAGGACGGCATAGGAGGTTGAGATAGGAGGTCGGGATAGGAGGTCGAGATAGGAGGACAGGATAGGAGGGCGAGATAGGAGGTTGAGATGGGAGGACGGGATAAGAGGACTGGATAGGAAGACTGGATAGGAGGTCGAGATAGAAGGATGGTCGGGATAGGAAGTCAGGATAGGAGGACGGGATAGGAGGGATAGTATACTTACCTGGTGCCGCTCCGGTTCTCCCACAATCTTCTGCTGTATCTTCCATTCTGGAACCGACTTGGAGCATGGGTGGAGCTTCATGACGTCAATGCTGCTATTTTCTGCTTGGCTCCTCTGCTAGCAAACAGCAGCAGTGATGTCCCTAAACTCTGCCCATGCCCCAAGTTGGCCCAGAACAAAATATACAGCAGAAGATTGCAGGAGAACCACAGCACGGAACGGGGCCAGGAAAGTATGGCTGTCATCAGTGTCACCTGCACTACCTGTCTGTACCAACTACTGATTTCCTTTAATAATAATATCCCTGATCCCCATTATATTATAATATAGAACAGCATTTTTTTTCAAACAGGGTGTCTCTAGCTGTTGCAAAACTACAACTCCCAGAATGCTGGGAATTTTAGTTTTTAAACAGATGGAGACCCTCTGTTTGAAAACACTGATATAACAAATGTTCTGCTATTGCTCCATTCATTCAGAAGACATTTGTTCTCCGTTCTCGGGATCAATGGGCTCCCATAGGTCGAACCCCCAATGATCTGCTGGTTAACCCCTATCTGTTGGATGGGGCTAAATCTTAATGAGGAGAATATCCATCTGTGGGTGGGGTCACACACAGCGCATCCACAGCGTATTTGACACTGTGGATGTGCTGCCAGCAGTCATAGAGTGGAGTGCATGAGGCTTCTAATGTACCTCTGTTTTTCCTGATAGATACTGTACAAATAAAAATAAAAAACTCCTGGATGCCAGCACTCTCTGGAATATAAGCAAGGAGATTTTCCGTGTAGACATTCCGGATGTGTGGACATAGCCACTTGTTTTTTTTTTTAAACACCCTTAAAAATACCACAATTGCCACACTGCATTTGTTGTTTTGTTAAAATCAGTGGCCAGATGTTAGCTGCAAGTCAATGACGTTTTTTGTATTTGACATTTTTTCACTCCTCTTTGCCATTTTTCAGCATTATTGTGCATGTTTAGGCTATGGCATTTTTTTTAAAATGAAATCTTGATGTTTCCACACAAAGGGAAAAAAAACGCATCTTTTTCCTGTGGTTTTTCCAGGCAAAATAACATTGAAAAAAAAAGTAGAAACTTAGCCTAAGGTATACAGGTCTATGTCAGTGTGTACGAGCCCTTAAAGAGTACCTATCACATTTCATAAAAAAATGTGATATGTTACTCAGTCCCTAATTCTGATTATGTACATATAATTTTTTTTATGTGTCTAGCACCTATATTTCTTTCACACATACCTTCTATATGTTGCGCACTTGGTTTGTCATTCTGTTCTTTGGGGCGGGGCATGTCCTCACTCACCATGCATTCACTACCTCCCTGAGTCTGCTGTGCTGTTCTGGATCTTTTCATCCAATCACTGCAGGTTGCTCTTTATCCCCCTCCTCTCTGTTTCCATGCTGCAGTCTGATAAGACAGGAGTGAGCACAGAGGAGTGCTAGTCCACCCCTCACTTACTGGATTTTATCCCTACCTGCACTTCAGCTTGGACAAAATTAAAGGGGTACTCCCCTGGAAAACATTTTTTTTTTTTTTTAAATCAACTGGTGCCAGAAAGTTAAACAAATTTGTAAATTATTTCTATTCAAAAATGTTAACCCTTCCAGTACTTATCAGCTGCTGTATGCCCCAGAGGAAGTTCTTTTCTTTTTGAATTTCATTTTTGTCTGACCACAGTGCTCTCTGCTGACACCTCTGTCCATTTTAGGAACTGTCCAGAGTGGGAGCACATCCCCATAGCAAACATATGCTGCTCTGGACAGTTCCTAAAAGGGACAGAGGTGTCAGCAGAGAGCACTGTGGTCAGACAGAAAAGAAATTAAGAAAAGAAAAGAACTTCCTGTGGAACATAAAGCAGCTGATAAGTACTGGAAGGATCATGATTTTGAAATAGAAGTAATTTACAAACGTGTTTAACTTCCTGCCACCAGTTGATTTAAAAAACATTTTTCCAGGGGAGTACCCTTTTAATGCTGATACTGGACAGGATTATGTTCTGGATGGTATGCGGAACTTTTTATTTTTTATTTTTTATAAGCCATCATTTCTATAAAATGGAAATAGCATTTTCTTATGAAGTATAAGAGAATGGGTAATGTTTTGCCAACATATGAAAAGTTTTGGAATCCGACAGTACCTATTTAAAGGAAAGCTCCTGTACAAATTAATGAACTGGATCACATTGTTGAAAACTGTCTGCGAAAAACCGCCCAGTTGCCCATACCAACCCGTCATGGCTCCTGTATTTATACACTTCAAGCATCCGTGAACGTGTGTTTCTTTCAGATCACTAAGACCTTCTGTAGAAATGACTCTCCTAATAATATGCACGTTAACTGGAGACATACAATTATGGGATCAAATGTCAATTCCAGTCTTCAAGGAGTGATGACTTCCTGACTGTGCCGCACAACCTCTAGTGTCGTTTATTGTTGTCCTGTATAATCCCTACTGTCTTTATCATGCTTTTTTTTTCTATCCCTTTTGCCTCTTTATATAACCTTGTAATCTCCCCTGTGTTTGTCACATCCTTCGCCCCATTCTTTCCTCGTCCTTTCCCTTCCTGGGCATCCTTTCATCTTGTCATTTGGCACTTCTCATCTGCCTGTCATTGCTTTTAATAGTAAGAGATCATCTGGCACTTGTGTATTTGATCTGTCAAATATAATCACACCTCACAGGCAATTACATTATTAGTCTGACAGGCAGCATTTCCTATAGCTGCCGAATGAAGTATCGTCTGTGATCTGTTTGTGACTGTAGTTAAAAGAAAAAAATAATAAAGTCAGATGTGGGTAGACGTTGCCTGTCTAGTGACATATTCTAATAAGGATCCATACGAGGATACATGGATGGCCTGAATACGGTCGGAATGAAACTTTAAGAGTAATAGCCGCCACTGGAGCTCATCGACCATTACTACAAGGCCTCTCACCTCAGAATACCCAGATTGCTTTAGCAATATGTCCCCACTGGGAGCAGTAACCTTGATGTAATCACATTTAGCCAATAAGAGGCGTCTGGAGATGGTCGGAATGATCAGAAGACAGTGATGAGATGTTGTCTCCCATCTCAAGTATGGTTCTTTAATTTAATAAATGACCAGAGGTTTCAGTGCACTAAACGTTCCAGTTAAATACAGTCGCAACTCTCCACAGGGACCGAATTATCGGTGATCCGGTGTATGGCAAATGTTCTAGCAAAGGGTGAATGATTTTTTTCCCTTCCCTTTCATATACTTTCTTAATCTGTAAATCAGTGTTTCCCAACCAATGCGCCTCACTGCACACTGCACCTCTGGATACAAAACTGTCACACACTGTACCCCCTAAATATATTGACCTCGTAATTGTGCCCCCTGAAAAAATCAATGGTACCACTGTATGCAACCTTAACCAATGAATGATGCTACTGTGTCCCTATATAAACTGTGCCACTATGTTATAAAGGAGAAATGTGATACTACATTGAGGTCTGGTACTGCCATCCTTGCTGACCAATGATTCTGTCAGTTCATGGCAGTGCAGCAGCATATCATACTCTGCCATGCCTCCCATTCTAAAAGGAGAGCTCCTGGATAGAAAAATGTATCTCCTATCCAATCTCCCACCCGACACCCTTGCTCTTCTACTGAGCGAAGTGGTTTCCCTAAACTTAAAGGGGTACTCCGGTGGAAAACTTTTTTTTTTTTTATGAACTGGTGCCAGAAAGTTAAACAGATTTGTAAATTACTTCTATTAAAAAAATCTTTATCCTTCCAGTCCTTATTAGCAGCTGTATGCTACAGAGGAAATTCTTTGTTTTTTGAATTTCTTTTTTTGTCTTGTCCAAAGTGCACTCTACCGACACCTCTGTCCATGACAGGAACTGTCCACAGTAGCATAGATTTGCTATGAGGATTTTCTCCTGCTCTGAACAGTTCCTGATACCAGCATCAGGTGTCAGCAGAGAGCACTGTGGACAAGACAAAAAATAAATTTAAAAAGCAAAGAATTTCCTTTGGGGCATACAGCTGCTAAAAAGTACTGGAAGGATAAAGATTTTTTTTAATAGAAGTAATTTACAAATTTGTTTAACTTTCTGGCACCAGTTGATTAAAAAAAAAATTCCACTGGAGTACCCCTTTAAGTTTGCAAGGGAAATAAACCACCCCTATTAAAAAAAAATTAAAAAAACGTACTTTATCTAATGTGTATGGCCAGCTTTACCAGGCACTTAAGGTGCGCAGACTGTGTATGGGACACTATACATCACATCATATACACATTTACATAGTGACAGACTGTTCTCTTAAAGGGAACATATCAGAAGTATATAACTGACTTGGGTAACATTAACCCTCTTCTACATATTATATAAAGTGCTATTATATCGTTTACATAATATTCTACAAATAAACAATTAAACTGAAGTCTGTAATATACACATCCATTACTGGGATATATTTCGGTGATATTTATTGGAGAATGCATGCCATACCCATAAATAAACACTTCAAGCAATTGCATATTATGGGAAACTGTGATTTAGGAAGTGCATATGGTTACACCAATGAAACAAATGTAGGTATTGGTTACAAGGTTAAATTCACAAGGTCAGCCATTATTAGGTTACCATCTGTGGGACGTTCAGCTCTCATTACTCAACCTCCTTCTGGTTTGTCATGACATCACCCACCATCAGCTTCTATACAAGCTTGGAAAAAAAGATCTCTTCATTTTCCATGTATTGATTGCAAATTTATTTAATATCACTGACAATTCTGACAGTAATTGCTTAAACAGGATTTTATTGGCCCCAAAATGTAACAATACAAAATATATAGAAAATACATTAGCATTATTTACTAGGCACAGTCCTATGAAGCATAGACGTCCACATGGGGTTCTGGGTCTGACATATGGAAGTGTTGCAAATTGTGAGGTTAACTTAGGAGGGAGGGGGATGCTGACTCTGATCATCCACATAACCCATTTTATTGTGCCCCCCCCCCCATCCCTGTAACCTGGCAGTTAAGGTAGCCATACACTTTCAATGGCTGTTAGCCAAAAGGAAGGGTATGCTGCTGCCAGACAGCTCTGGTTGTAGCTTATAGCTTGGAGAGTAAAAGGGCCAGGCAGTTGAAATCCAACACACCCAACCCTTCTCTACTCCGATATCATCTGAGAGTCAGGTTGTGAGGCTGTCATACACTTTATACAGTTGCTGGTTCTTCCAAAGTTGGGTGTATGGGCACCTTAAGGGCTCATTCACTCTATGGAATCTCCACCCGGAGCCATTCAGTGATACCATCTGTAGTGGATGCCAACAGAACAAGCTCCCACTAGGAAAGCTCATATAGATGGCATCTTCATAGACGGCAATGCATTTCGGCAGAGTCTGGTATCCGAAATTTCATAGTGTGAATGGTGCAGAAGAATCTCATTGAAAACAGTGGAGACTGCTGCACCCTATTTTCCACAGCGGAACTCCTGAGTGGAATTCCACTCGGAAAATACGTGTCACCACAGGGGAATTTAAGCATTACACCATGCAATTTCAAATCAATGGGTTGTCCGTGTAATGATGGTCAGGGCAGGTCCTCCAGAGTGAAAGCTACTCTTTGCAAGCAATAAAAGAAAAGTCTAATAGTCCAGCACTACCGTTAGATTCTCCAGGGTCAAAGCATATATGAAAGCTACAATTCGTTACCTAAAGTAACTGGTGGTGCTCTGACACGTAATGCATCGGCAAACAACATAATTCTTAGTAGATATATACTATGTGGGGAAAACAGGGGGAGTACAGCAAGGCTACAGCAGCTGTTTCGCACTGACTAGTGCTTCATCGGGCCTCCTTGAGGCCCGATGAAGCACTAGTCAGTGTGAAACGGCTGCTGTAGCCTTGGTGTCCGCCCCCTACCATGTGATCACGAGTATTTATTAATAAAAAAAAAGATTTTCAATGAAGATATAGTATTACTTTCTTTGCAAGCACTTTCCTCTTGATCCCAACAGAGGACCCCCCTCTCTTAACTCATAATTCCCTAACAAGTTATGTGAAATGAGTTTTGTACCTCTTTTGGAGGATTTATTGTTTCATTTGCAGTTCAACCACCTTGACCTACACCCCTGGCAAGGTAGGACTGCCTCATCGGAGGATCCATTGGTGGCCATCTGATGCCATAAGGTTCATTTTTGGCAGTTCCCCTCGACCCCATGTAATACTGACAGTAGAGGAAATGTCACTTTTACATGAAAAACTATTAAATATGTGCGATTTGAGTGCATGATGATAACAGCAGACATTACGATGCCATGAACATTTTCTTCTGTGAAGAGGGTATATTTATATTAGTCCTTGTATTCCTAGTTACAAAAGGCACAGCAAAAAAAAAAAAGCACAACTAAAGCTTGAAAAAAACATGAAATGTCCTTGTTTTACATGGCTGATTTCATTTTGTCCTGTACAGCACAGAAGATAAATGCTGCAATTTATTGGTTGTTGTTGACTTAATGGCCTGAGTTTCGATATGCAGCACGGTCCAGCACATACAGGTTCCTGGTAATGTCTCTTCAACTAGTTTGTGTCTAATAAAGTAATAATAGCACAAGCTTATGAGTCTGCCCTTCGCTGTACATTAACCCGGACAGAAGCAGAGCATGATAGTCTTTCATATGTTTCCCCAAGTTCAGGCATAAAACTCTTGTCTGTAGCAATGGTAATAAAAGCAGTAAGTGGTCTGAATCACGGCCTGATGGGGGAAAGTTGACCCACATATTGCATTTCAGGATGTGGTTAATCTCCATAAATGTGTTCCAGGTGTGGACCAAAAATGCAGATGTTTCTCTTCATTGTACTTGAGTTGTTCAATGTATTAATTCTGCATTAACACTATTTCTGCATTTACATTCATTCTACATTACATTACCTCTTTGTATGAATTTATTTTTATACTTTCAATAAGTCATCCGGTTGCTGTATCAAACAGTACCCATCATTGTTGTCATTATATGGTTTTTTAGCCACATACAATGCTAGGGAAACAATTATAACAGTACAGTTCATGCCGTAGTGTTAGACGTGTACATTACATAAAGGTTGGCCAATATGCTCATGTGTATGGAGGTCTTCCCCTAATGGAAAGAAGGGTTGGGCATGTTGGATTTTAATGGATAAGCCACTTTCACATCAGTGTACTGTTACGCCTAGCGCTCCGGGTCCCCGCTCCTCCCCGGAGCGCTTACGGCGTCTCTCTCTCCGCAGCGCCCCGGTCGGTCCCGCTGACCGGGAGCGCTGCACTGTCATGGCCGTCGGGGATGCGATTCGCACAGCGGGACGCGCCCGCTCGCGAATCGCATCCCAGGTCACTTACCCGTCCCGGTCCCCTGCTGTCATGTGCTGGCGCGCGCGGCTCCGCTCTCTAGGGCGCGCGCGCGCCAGCTCCCTGAGACTTAAAGGGCCAGTGCACCAATGATTGGTGCCTGGCCCAATTAGCTTAATTGGCTTCCACCTGCTCCCAGACTATATCTGATCACTGCCCCTGCACTCCCCTGCTGGATCTTGTTGCCTTAGAGCCTAGTGAAAGCGTTACTGTGTTTGTCCATACTGTGTACTTGACCTCCTGCTATTGCCTTATTGACTACGATTCTTGCTGCCTGCCCCGACCTTCTGCTACGTCCGACCTTGCTTCTGTCTACTCCCTTGTACCGCGCCTATCTTCAGCAGTCAGAGAGGTTGAGCCGTTGCTAGTGGATACGACCTGGTCACTACCGCCGCAGCAAGACCATCCCGCTTTGCGGCGGGCTCTGGTGAACACCAGTAGTGACTTAGAACCGGTCCACTAGCACGGTCCACGCCAATCCCTCTCTGGCACAGAGGATCCACCTCCTGCCAGCCGGCATCGTGACAGTAGATCCGGCCATGGATCCCGCTGAAGTTCCTCTGCCAGTTGTCGCCGACCTCACTACACTGGTCGCCCAGCAAGCCCGACAGATCGCCCAACAAGATCACCAGCTGTCGTACTTGACCACCATGACACAGCAACTCCAGTCGCAGCTACAGCAGCTTCAGTCACAGCTACAGCAATTTCAGTCTCAGCTACAGCAGCAACAACCATCTCCTCTGCCAGCTCCTGCACCTCTTTCGCAGCGAGTGGCCACTCCTAGCCTCCGCTTGTCCCTGCCGGACAAATTTGATGGGGACTCTAAGTTTTGCCGTGGCTTTCTTTCACAATGTTCCCTGCACTTGGAGATGATGTCGGACCAGTTTCCTACTGAAAGGTCTAAGGTGGCTTTCGTAGTCAGCCTTCTGTCTGGGAAAGCTCTGTCTTGGGCCACACCGCTCTGGGACCGCAATGACCCCGTCACTGCCTCTGTACACTCCTTCTTCTCGGAAATTCGAAGTGTCTTTGAGGAACCTGCCCGAGCCTCTTCTGCTGAGACTGCCCTGCTGAACCTGGTCCAGGGTAATTCTTCCGTTGGCGAGTACGCCATACAATTCCGTACTCTTGCTTCTGAACTATCCTGGAATAATGAGGCCCTCTGCGCGACCTTTAAAAAAGGCCTATCCAGCAACATTAAAGATGTTCTGTCCGCACGAGAAACTCCTGCTAACCTGCATGAATTCATCTAGCCACTCGCATTGACATGCGTTTTTCTGAGAGGCATCAAGAGCTCCGCCAGGAAAAAGACTTAGATCTCTGGACACCTCTCCCACAGTCTCCATTGCAATCTACGCCTAGGCCTCCCGCCGAGGAGGCCATGCAAGTGGATCGGTCTCGCCTGACCCAGGAAGAGAGGAATCGCCGTAGGGAAGAGAATCTTTGTCTGTACTGTGCCAGTACCGAACATTTCTTGGTAGATTGCCCTATCCGTCCTCCACGTCTGGGAAACGCACGCTCGCACCCAGCTCTCGTGGGTGTAGCGTCTCTTGATGCTAAGTCGGCTTCTCCACGTCTCACGGTGCCCGTACGGATTTCTCCTTCAGCCAACTCTTCCCTCTCAGCCGTGGCCTGCTTGGACTCCGGTGCCTCTGGGAATTTTATTCTGGATTCCTTGGTGAATAAATTCCGCATCCCGGTGACCCGTCTCGTCAAGCCACTCTACATTTCCGCGGTCAACGGAGTCAGGTTGGATTGCACCGTGCGTTACCGCACGGAGCCCCTCCTAATGTGCATCGGACCTCATCACGAAAAAATTGAGTTTTTGGTCCTCTCCAATTGCACTTCCGAAATTCTCCTTGGACTACCCTGGCTTCAACACCATTCCCCAACCCTGGATTGGTCCACAGGGGAGATCAAGAGCTGGGGTACCTCTTGTTTCAAGGACTGCCTTAAACCGGTTCCCAGTACTCCCTGCCGTGACCCTGTGGTTCCCCCTGTAACCGGTCTCCCTAAGGTCTTTATGGACTCTGCCTGCCATAAGAAGTGCCTCTCCCCCCCTCCCAGTCCAGTCAGGCAAGCCTCGGTGCCTCCTCATGGCCCCCGTCCTGGTGTCACACTGCCCCGTGCCAGGCCTCGCCCTCTGCCCTCCCTCCCCATTCCCACTCCTGCTGTACTGCCTGCCGTTGAGGAAACCCTTCATTCTTTCCCGGTGTCCTCATCCCAGGGGAGGCAGTTACCGGACAAAGAGAAGGGGAGACCTAAGGGGGGGGGTACTGTTACGCCTAGCGCTCCGGGTCCCCGCTCCTCCCCGGAGCGCTTACGGCGTCTCTCTCTCCGCAGCGCCCCGTTCGGTCCCGCTGACCGGGAGCGCTGCACTGTCATGGCCGTCGGGGATGCGATTCGCACAGCGGGACGCGCCCGCTCGCGAATCGCATCCCAGGTCACTTACCCGTCCCGGTCCCCTGCTGTCATGTGCTGGCGCGCGCGGCTCCGCTCTCTAGGGCGCGCGCGCCAGCTCCCTGAGACTTAAAGGGCCAGTGCACCAATGATTGGTGCCTGGCCCAATTAGCTTAATTGGCTTCCACCTGCTCCCAGACTATATCTGATCACTGCCCCTGCACTCCCCTGCCGGATCTTGTTGCCTTAGAGCCTAGTGAAAGCGTTACTGTGTTTGTCCATACTGTGTACTTGACCTCCTGCTATTGCCTTATTGACTACGATTCTTGCTGCCTGCCCCGACCTTCTGCTACGTCCGACCTTGCTTCTGTCTACTCCCTTGTACCGCGCCTATCTTCAGCAGTCAGAGAGGTTGAGCCGTTGCTAGTGGATACGACCTGGTCACTACCGCCGCAGCAAGACCATCCCGCTTTGCGGCGGGCTCTGGTGAACACCAGTAGTGACTTAGAACCGGTCCACTAGCACGGTCCACGCCAATCCCTCTCTGGCACAGAGGATCCACCTCCTGCCAGCCGGCATCGTGACATGTACTTCTTCATGTGTGCCCCATTATCACAACTCAAAATCAAAACTGTATGGAAGTGAATCCCTTGAAGGGGTACTCCGCCCCTAGACATCTTATCCCCTATATGCAAAGGATAGGGGATAAGATGTCTGATCGCAGGGGCCCTGCCACTGGGGACCCCTGCGATCTCCCTGCTGAATCTGGCATTTGTTTTGAGCGTCAGGTGCAGCGCCACGGACATGCCCCCTTAATGCCAGTCTATGGGAGGGGGCTTGACGTCCGTCACACCCCTCCCATAGGCTTATATTGAGGGGGCGTGGTCATGACGTCACGAGTGGGGTATGGCCGTGACGTCACGAGCCTCCGCCCCCCATCGCCAGTCATCCAGCGAAGTTCGCTCCGTTCACCAGATGTTTGGGGTGCTGCAGCCGAGATCGTGGGGGTCCCCAGCAGTGGGACCCCACGATCAGACATCTTATCCTCTATCCTTTGTGTGGTAGCAGGGTGTGATGAGGGCAGATGTTGTTACCCTAGGGGCAGATGGCATTAATCCTTTGTAATCGTGATGCCAGGGCGTGGTTTAGCCTAAAACCACCCGAAGGTTATAACGCTGGATCCTGGGGTAGGCACAGGGGCAATAAAGACCCTGACGCCAAGTTACGGACAACGGTAGCTTTACTGAGGGTAGACAGGTGATACAGTCTATGCAGTTAAGCCAGGGCCCAAGGAGGTAACCAGTGACTGAGAGACCTTAAGGGCTTGCTGGGACTTGTAGTAGGACTGGACAATTAAATGCAGACCATGCTGACTTGATAGATGACAAGGACTTGACTTGACTCATAAAGCTGTGACTTTAGCTTACTTGACTTGATGGTGGCTGCAGGACTTGACTTTAAGGCCTCCACCAGTCTGGACACACACACTAGGTACGACTGCACTGGACCTCAGCAAAGACTTGTAAGGAAAAAGAGAGAGAGAGCTAGCACCACCCAGGGCTTATAAGGGGGAGACTAACAGGGATCCTGGTTACCTCCTTGGGCCCTAGCTGCACTTTATAGACTTTACCATCTGTCTACCCTCAGTAAAGCTACCGTTGTCCGTAACTTGGCGTCAGAGTCTTTATTGCCCCAGAGCCTAGCCCAGGATCCAGCGGTATACCTTCTGTTGGTTATAGGCTAAACCACAACCACATACAAGGGGTTAATGCCATCTGCCCCTAGGGTAACAACATCTGCCCTGCACCACACACCCCTCCATACCACAAATACACTGCAGAACATATGTACAGGGGGAAACAGGTGCAACGGGCCCTGGGGACACTGAAGGAGGCTGCCTGACAGGACAGCAAGGGTACGGGGTAACATCTCCCATACTGGGCCAGCACATTTGGCTAGGGGATAAGATGTCTTTGGGTGGAGTACCCCTTTAAACCTCAGCACTGCTGCAAAGCTCACAGTGGGTGATGTGATGCAGGGGTATATATAGAAGAAAGGGAGACATCAAAGTAAAAATCTAAATAAGGCCCCATTTGGGTGTTAATTTTCTGTAAAGCAGCCTGTAGAAGGAAGAGTTAAACGAGTTACTCTGGTGCTAGGGTGTTATTTTTAAGATGCCTAGCCTGTCCCCTATAAAATAATAAACCTTTACTTACCTTCCCATGGTGTCTTCAGTATAGCTGCTCCAGTGTCTGATGCAATTCTCTTCCTGCTCAATATGTCACATTGCCAACTCAGCCAATTACCAGCCGGGATGGGAAACCGTTACGGCCATTGCTGTGTTGCATGGTGACAGATCGATCCCCGACACCAGGAAGAGAATCGTGCCAGGGACTGAAGTAGTAATACCGGAGAAGCACAGGAGGTCAGTAAAGGCTGGGCATCTAAAAAAGAATAATAATAAACACCCCATCCACAGTGTACCCCTTTATGCTTGGTCCCCCCCCCACCCCCATCTTCTAACATGATTCTTTAACCATGGGTTGACTTCTCACACCCTCATCTGCTAATGGGCCCTACCGGCCATTAAAATTAAAATATTTGACTAGCTGGACCCTTGCTTTTCAGGGACCCCATAGCTGCTGCATAGGCTGCCTCTAAACTATGGGGGAGATTTATCAAAACCTGTGCAGAGGAAAAGTTGCCCAGTTGCCCATAGCAACCAATCAGATCGCTTCTTCATTTTTAACAAGGCCTCTGCAAAAATGAAAGAAGCAATCTGATTGGTTGCTATGGGCAACTGGGCAACTTTTCCTCTGCACAGGTTTTGATAAATCTCCCCTTATGTTCGTTGCCTACATGTACATTATTCTCTGTGTGTTATTTCATTTTCCCATTGCTTCATTTGAATATCTGTGAATGACACATTGAAATAAATCATATAATTATTCTGTCTCTGGTGGTTGAATGTTTTTGTAAAGTCCATGTAGAATGAATCAATGGTTATTTTTGTGTCTTTGAAGACGGATTCCACTTTCCTTGCAAAAACAGAGATGAAGGAAATGAGGAACCCCCCCCCCCCCCCCCCCCTTCTCTGGAAATGGGGATTACACTGTTTGATTATTCAACTGTTTTTTCCGGAGCCACATCCTGGGATATTTAGTGCTGAATGTATTACGGCTTCCTTGATGCACAGGACATGGGAAACATGTTGGATTGTAGGAGCTCAGAGATATCTTTCAGTCATTCGCTCCCACTGCTAATTGTACAGCAGGGACCCTGAACAAATATAGACTTCCCCCCCTGATTGTAGGGCACATCCTCTGCAGACAGGGAAAGTAGATGCATCTGGCCAGCAAAAGGAAATACACTTTGTCTGCTTACAGTGATCAGAGCCTGTGTCAGAGATTATTTCTTGTGAAAGGATTACAGTCCGCAAAACTGTTGAGAACCTTGGCAGATTCCCAGTATCAGCAAGCAGCTGTATACAGTACAATCTCCCAATAACGCACACTCACGGGGAATAAAAAAGTGTCCGCTATTGAGAGACGTCCCCTAAAAATCTTTCTGAATGACCGAAAACTGACTGTACTGTACTCACTCCAGACTGTAATAACCTATAAAACATGATAAAAAGTGATATTACAGTAGAATCTCCCAGTGCCGTTTAATCACCCCTTATCCCTCCCCTTGTATCATTTCATCCCCCTTCATACCCTGTGCCACCTTATGCCTTGTGCCAAATGGTCCCCCCATTACCCCATGTGTCACATCATTTCCCCTTGATCCCCTGTGCCATTTTTATTCCCCCTTCATTACCCTATGTACAAAGTCATCACCCCCCCCTTCTTTATGAAGTGGCACAGGGGGATAAATGGGGAATGAAGTGGCACAGGGGGATAAATGGGGAATGAAATGGCACGGGGGGATAAATGGGGAATGAGATGGCACAGGAAATAGTAAAGAGGAGGTGAGGAATTTGCACAGAGGGTAATAAAGGGGGAATGAAATAGCACAGAGGAGATCAAGAGGAAATTATGTGGCACGGGGGGGGGGGGGGGGTAAAAAAAGGGGGGGTGATTTGGCACAGGGGAAATAAAGTGGCACAGGGACATCAGGAAAGGAGGGGGGTGAATGATGTGGGCGGCGGATGTACAGAAGCAGGAGACCACTGTTTAAACATCTGTCTTCTGCTTCTGTGCTGGGGCTTCTGCAGTGGGTGTATCGGGGGGCCTGGGCCCTTACTGGGGTATTGGCTGTACACCCTGACCCTTGTCCCCTATTGGGAGTGTTTTGTCCCCTACTGTCCCCTATTGGGTGTGTCCGCAACTGCTATTGGGAGTGTCCCCTATTCAGAGGGTGCAAATACATTAAGTCTTATGGGACTCTCCCGGGGAATTAAAAACTGTCCACTATTGGGAGGTGTCCCCTATTGGGAGGTGTCCACTAAGGGAGAATTTACTGTGTATACAGTATACAGTATTTCACATAAGTGAGTACACTCCTCACATTTTTGTAAATATCTTATGATAATTTTTCATGTGACAACACTGAAGAAATGACACTCAGTTACACTGTAAAGTAGTGAGTGCCCAGTCTGTATAACAGTGTTTGACATTCATGGTTCCCTCAATGAATTGTAGGTCCCCAGTGCCAGCAGCACTCATGCAGGCCCAGACCGTGACACTCCCACCATCATGCTTGGCACGCTTGACACCATCTGAACCAAATAAGTCTTGGTTTCATCGGACCACAGGACATGGTTCAAGTAATCTATGTTCTTAGTCTTTTGCTTGCCTTCGGTAAACTGTTTGCAGGCTTTCTTGTGCATCATCTATAGAAGAGGCTTCTTTCTGGGATGCATTCAGATTTAAGTCATGCAGACCAATTTGATGTAGTGTGCAGCAGTATGGTCTGAGCACTGACAGGCTGACCACCCACTGCCCCCCCTCCACACACACACACACACACAAACCTTTAACCTCTGCAGCAATGCTGGCAGCACTCATACGTCTATTTCCAAAAGACAACCTCTGGATATGATGCTGAGCAGGTGCATTCAACTTCTTTGTTCGACCATGGAAAGGCCTTTTCTGATGAAACATGTCCTGTAAAAATGCTGTATGGCCCACTCTGCTGCAGCTCAGTTTCAGGGTCTTTGCAATCTTCTAGTGTGGTGGCCCAGTACGGGATGGTGTTACCCCGTACCGTCCCTGCCCTGTCAGGCAATGTCCCTCCGTGTCCCAAGGGCCCCCTACAGTCTTTTCCCCATTGTAAATATGTTATGCATTATACTGTGTATTGTACCAGTGACCAGCTGAACCCAATAGTGACCTATGGGCTCCCTGCTAGTCTCCCCCATATAAGCCCTGGGTGGAGCTAGCTTATCTCTTTTAGAGCTTAGAGCTCTATGTGCTGAGGTCCAGTGCAGTCAAGCTGTCTCAGTGTGTGTATGTCCGGAGCATTGGAGGCCTCAAGTCAAGTCCTGCAGCCACAAGTCTGTAGCTCAGGCTTGGAGCAATCAATCGACGATCGGACGCTGCGGAGAGAGGTAAGGAGACCTCCGCCTGCGGTCAACTTTGATGGGTTAACAGCGCGCGGCACAACGATCGGCGCTGCGCGCTATTAGCCCAGGGTCCTGGCTATGATTAGCAGCCGGGACCGACCCGGTGTGATGCGGGGTCACGGCGTGACCGGGCTCAGGGCGTACAGATACACCCTGAGTCCTTAAGAGGTTAAGGATATGCAGTGGGAAGGCAGGACCCAATATCAAATTAAAATAGGGTCCATGCAGCCAGTTTGCCCAACCGAGAGTAAGACTGTCAAATGAAAGACCAAAATATCTCCTGTTCTGACAAGGTCCAGCAGATAACAACTGTGATGACTCGCTCTTGCAGATAGGTGCGGTTGCAGTATAGAGGCAAGAAGACAGTGCTTTTCAAATCAAAGTTCAGTGTTTTATTCACACTAAGCACACTGCAAACAGTCTTTGAACGCAGAACAAAAGGAAAACGTAACAAAAGTCCATCTGTATTTCCTAGGTGTTTGTTCACACCTGAGTTCCTGCCATGCGGCATCAAGCAAGACTTTTCCAGGCATCCAGCTAGGCTGTTCAGCAGCTTCCACTCTTGGAGCAACCACAGGGAAGAACTCCACACACAGCTTTCTCGGGCACTGTGAGCTGCAACGAGCAAATCCCCCTCAGCTGGTGAGGCAGCCTAGCTTTAAGGCCAACAAAATCTGGCCTGGATTGTGGGGAATGACCCCCACCCTACACTTGATCATTCCCAGTAAGGCCAGGAGCCTTGGTGACACATATCGCCCATCAACCACCATGCCCTTCACCTAGCATATATAATAGTGCCAGCCATACTTGGTTTGTTACCTGTTTGCATCTAATAACAGTCAAAAGCCTCCAGTGCTGCCAGGATGCCTAGCGGTAGTGCATGCTGCTGATATGGGACCTTTGTGGAACTGATATTTACCACTAATTCACCTTATTATGTGATAATATATTATTCATTATTCTGCAAGCTGCCCCCTCCGCTTACTACTGTCAGTAGAAGAACAAATGGGGGGTCATGAACATATGCAGAAAAAACACTTATTGGGTTCATCAAAACTTGTACAGTTGCCCATACCAATCAACCAGATCGCTTCTTTTATTTTTCAGAGGCTTTTTTAAAAATAAGAGGTGATCTGATTGGTTGCTATGGGCAAATGCCCCCCCACCCCCCTCCCGCTTGTCCTCTGCACAGATTTGGATAAATCTCTCCCATAGCCTGTAAAGCGATGATAAACAATTCTATCTAATTTATTGCAAGACTCAATAAATCAAAAGAACACTAGTGAATAGAGTTTAATAAGCATGTATGTAAATTACAGGCTCTTCTAATTATACACTTCTTTAATAACGTTCTTTTACATTGTGCTATCAGTTTACTCTAGTGAAACGTTAGGGTTATTGTTATGTAGAGTGGTAAACTCTAAGGACAGTGTAACCCTATGTCTCAAACATTTACATGACCCTTTGGAACAGCTGCGTCTACTATATAAGCTGCCAATTGATATTACATTTTAGTGTCTTCTGACAATTTTGCATCCATTGACAATCTAATATCTATTGGCAACGTCAGTCATCCCCCCTCTACTATTAAGGGAAACCTTAATGGAACAGTCCATCTGTTAAAGCTTGTCATCCACACAAATGTTGGCTATGAATATGGCGTTTTCGGTGGGACTGACTAACTATATAATGTACATGGGGGCCTTTTTACCTCTACATGACAGCAGATTTTGGGGGAGAGAAGGATCGAGCATGTTGTATCTTAATCGGCCAATCCTTTCGTTCTAGGTGAGATAAGTCACAATCAGCAGAGTCTGTACGAATATACATGAGTTTGGGTGGATCAAGAGAGTTAGCTGCCATTCGGTCAACATCCTATGTATAGTGCCAGCTTTACTCTTGGAGATAAGTGGTCTACATTTGTCTGGCAGTCGACTGTCTCCACAGATTTTGTTTAATGACAGATTTATTTGGTCACACCACATTCATGTTTTAATAGGGTAGTCAAAGTATAAATTGACTGACATATCTAATGTATATGGGGTTTAAAGTTTGTGATACTTAAGATGAAAGTCAGCTAAAATAGTAGGATTATAAAATGTTCTTGATGACTGACATTCGACCCTTTTCTGCTGTGTATGGCACAGATTTTCCTGTTTAGTCTGGCATGTTGATGGACAAATCTTTTGAATGATCAATTCCCTGGATGACCCATCCTAATCTTATGTGTTTTGACTTTATTTTGAATGATCCTTAGAGTTTCTGGGATTTTTGTTATAAATGGGTTATCTGTAGCACCCCTGTTGAGTAGTTGACTAAAGGGTCCCCTGTGATCATGTAAGCTCTGTGGCTTTTTTATCACTTACCATGCGCAAATTCATACATTGAATAGGAACTGTTCTTGATAGTGCAGGTCATCCCATTCACTTCAGTGGACTAAGCTACGATCCCTTAAATCTGTTGATCAGTAGGGGTGCATGAGGTCAGACCTCCCCCAATTGAATATTGATGGCCTATCCTAAAGGTGCCCATACAATTTAGATAGGTTCGGCCAACTGTCTAAGCTGTATGGTGGCCTCTTGTCCATCCACCGACAAATGATTTTGGTGGAAAGAAGGGTCAAGTTGGATTTTCACTTTCACGCGAACCTATAGTTTTGAAAAGAAGAAGCAAGCACCAGAGCAGTTTGGCTGCAGTTTACCACTCACCATAAAGTAAACATGAACATTCACCTGTGCCAATCATCCATGTGTATGGTGAGGTAAGAAGAGAAGACTGTCCACTGAATGGATAAACACCTTAAGGATGCCCAAAAATATAAAAGCCCCACAAAACCACCCAGACCACTGTTGCCCAAGATGAAGTAATATTTAGCAAGAAGTATGGTAATTCTGAAGAAGCAATAAAGAGTCAGTATAGTAAACATCAGGTAAGTGATAAGGCTTCTGTGGTTCCAAAACATTTGCCTTAAAGTATTTTCCAGGCAATCCTTCATAACAAATTGTTTTCAGACCTTTAATGATCCAAGGAGACACAAAAAAGAAGGGAGAATGTGGACTGTCCTGTCTAAGACCATAAACCTTGTCATAAATTATGTGTAATAGGAGAATTAGTGACAATTTGTTAATGGTGTTTAGTATTCAACAATGCTCTGAGCCTAGAGGTGACCTTATCTGAGCCTTGTACTGTGCACTTACATTCTAGAGTACTGTGCTAAGTATTGATCGCTGAGTGAATTGGGTAAATGTTTGGTCGAATGCAAAGTGTGTTCTATGTGCTGCTGAGACAAAATGACACCTACTCCCAGAACACGCACCCTGCAGAGCTCAGAGAACACTCTAGCACTAATGTGTGAACATAACAAATCCTCCCACACATAGTTTAAGGCTTTAACTTGGATTAAGAAGACAAAATATTTCCACCTTAAATGGCTCAATTATTAGAAAATTGATACTAAATGATCAGGATGGAGATAAAATAGCTAGATTTCTCTCACCTATAATCCAGACTGAAAACTACATATAGGATATTTGTTCTTCTTAAAGTCAAGGAACTATAATGGAGCAGGCTTTACATAGCTAATACATAGGTATCTAGGACGTATGAACTGTAAAGTAATTCAGATGGAGAATATTGGGCTATTGCAGTGTCTAAGGAGGCAGTAAAAGTCTGACGTCTCTACAGTATATCAGGAAGTATCACTTTACTGAGAGAGTAGTGGATGCATGGAATAGCCTTCCTGCAGAAGTGGTCGATGCTAATGCAGTGAAGGAATTTAAACATGCATGGGATAAGCATAAGGCTATCCTTCATATGAGATAGGGCCAGGGACTATTCATAGGATTCAGAATATTGGGAATACTAGATGGGCCAAATGGTTCTTATCTGCCGATACATTCTATGTTTCTATTACCCCACTGTTCAGCTAAAGAATAGACAGTGTCGTCTTCAGTGTTTCCCAAACACAGCTCTATACACATTGTACTGGCTGTGCCTTGTAGTTCAGTTCAATCCTGTTTAAGTGAAATGGTCTGAGATGCAATACCGCAGCCTCTTCATTCAGCCGATTGATGGCAGTGCTGGGAGTAAGACCCACACCTATCTGATATTGATAGACTATCCTAATTTTTTCTTGCATTTGTTTATAGGAAATCTGTCACCAGCGTCGCCAAACACTTAACTAATGGTACAGGGTAATAGTGCGGGTGATGCTGATTCCAACTCTGTTTATCTTTTTCTTCTTTTGTGGCCCCATTCCCAAATTACGAAAATGCAAATATGCAAATGAAGTGCTTTGGTGCACTTGGAGCGTTCCCAGCTCCATCATGCACTCTTCTGCTGGTTGGTGCCGGGGATGCCTGTGACAGATCCCCTTTAGGGTAGGGTCATTCTACACGGATTTGTAGGTGAACCGACCCTTAGTGTGTCTCCAGCTGTTCCCCCTGCTAGTAGCAGCAATCCGAAGCTTCGAGCGGTCACACACGGCGAATTGCCGCGTGAGTCACGGCGCGTGCGTGGAACTTCTGATCTTTGTTGTTTAAACCATTTTATGCAATGCATTTGAAGCATGGAAGGAAACGCATAGCAGGAATGCCCCGATGAGTCTTATGAATTCTCTCTAACATGCATCTCCATATGCTGTATGGGCAGACAGCCATTGAAGGACCCTGGTGTGGACAGTTTATGATGACTATTGTTAAGGAATAAGTTGGCAGCCTATGTAATTGCATATATGTACATATGTTATAAATCATAAATAACTAATAAAAATCCTTTTGTAGGAAATAAATGAGTTAATAAATCTTAATTTTAAACAATATGTAATAAAAAATAAACATGCTAACACAATCTTTTTACATGTATTACCTTTTATTATATAATAGTTACCAAGCTACATATAATAAACACATATTGGTACCATCATAACCATTAAAAAAACTCTTCTATACATACATTATATTATTTTAGGCTATTGATATTAAACAAGTTGTAAAAAAAAAAAAAAAAAAAAATAGGATTGATGGAATGCTTAGGAAACCAAATCATTCTGTTGGTCTTTAAAAGGAAACTGTCAGAACTTCCATGCTGCCATAATCACAAGTCCTTGGGTCAGTCCCCGACGGCCTCTTCCTGCCTTACTTGATAGACTTCGTCCTGTTTGGGTATAAGGAGAGATCTATCAATCAAGGCCCATGGGGCAAGTAGAAGTTGTCAGAGACTGCCCTGTTGATTTATGGTTCAGGCAGCATGAAATCTGAAAAAAAAAAAAAAAAAAAGGAACAGAATAGAAAAAAGGAACATGTCTCAGTATCTGGCAACATGTTTTAGAATTTTTCTCTAATCATCCAAAAAATCTAGGCGATACATTTCCTTTAAAGGCATACTCCGCTGCTCAGCGTTTGGAACAAACTGTTCCAAACTCTGGTACAGGCGCCGGGAGCTTGTGACGTCATAGCCCCACCCCCTCAATGCAAGTCTATGGGAGGGCCTGACAACCTTGCATTGAGGGGGCGGGGTGTCATGAGAGGGCGGGGCTCCCGATGCTAGCTCCAGCATTCACAGTTTGTTCCAAATGCTGAGCAGCGGAGTACCCCTTTAAGGTTAAAAAGGATCTGATCTTCAGGGGTCTAATAGTAAATCCTTTCTCCCAATGACCCCACAAGTACTTGTCGTGTAGTCCAAATGCACAGTAAATTTAAAAAAAAAAATTCATGCACGACCCATAAAAATAAATCTGACTATTTTGTTTCTAAGTAGTATTATGCTAGATATCATAAGATGGAAAACTAGAAATGGAATATATGCATACATTTTAAGACCGAATTCACATGTGGTATTTTAGTCGGCATGTAGCTGAAACCAGGAATGGATCAAAAACACAGAAAAGGGTGTAAATCTTGCCATGAGAGTTTTTATCTGTGTAGTTTCACTCCTGGCTTTGTCTAAAATGACCAGATCACTAGGTGTGAACCCAGCCTAAGAGTCAACAGTAACTAGAAAACGTAAGAGCCTTTATGCAGAATCTTCCATTTTTGAATATTTTGTTAGAAAGTAGACACATATCTCTGTCTGTTGAGGTCACCATGTGAGGCTGTATGTTCATATTTCTTTAGCTGTCATCCTCTATTTCCACTTTTCAGTTCGGCTGTTATTTTACGCCACAGGAGTATTAACATCAGAAATCCCTTTGGAGAAGAGGCCTTTGGTCATTGTATTAGTTACACTCCCTGGTTTAACTGGTTTGATTCGAGCGGCCTGATTCTTAAGGAGGGATTACAACAAAACAAGATTATTTCTACTGTAAATCCTCAATAACAAAAGATTCTGCCTCCTCCCAAGTCAAACTTTACCTGTAGCCTTATATGTCAGCAGTCACGTTCCTGAATAAGGTATAATGTGATAAATTATTAACAATAGCCGTATACGCTGAGTAAATCCAGCCCTCAATGAATAATTTACAAAAGCTGGCCACACACCGGCTCACCCGACTTACCTTTATTGCAAGAGTTACGGAAAACGGCTCTTTACTATCTTTCTTCTGAGATTTGCTTGTTCTAACGTATAGGTCAATAGCCTGAGGCTGCACTACTGAAACATTCTGATAACATTTCCTGTTCTGATCGCATTCAAAAGCAATGTTGTCATGGTGACTTTTTGGATGGATTCAGATTACTATCTAATATCTGCTACTACTCAAGCTAGGGGTACACCGGTGGTAAACAAAACATTTTTTTTAAATCAACTGGTGCCAAAACATTAAACACATTTATAAATTACTTCTATTTCAAAATCTTAATCCTTCCAGTATTTATCAGCTGCTGTATACTACAGAGGAAATTCTTTTCTTTTTGAATTTCCTTTCTGTCTGACCACAGTGCTCTTTGCTGACACCTCTGTCCATGTTAGGAACTGTGCAAAGCAGGATAGGTTTGCTATGGGCATTTGCTCCTACTCTGGACAGTCCCTGACACGGACAGAGGTGTCAGCAGAAAGCAGTGTGGTCAGACAAAAAATAAATTCAAAAAGAAAAGAACTTCCTCTGGAAGCTGATTTTAAAGTTTGTTAATTTACAGATCTGTTTAACTTTCTGGCACCAGTTGATTTAAAAAAAAAATAGTTTTCAACTGGAGTACCCCTTTAAAGAAGAAGTCCAGTGCTGAGCAATTTATCCCCTAGGGCAGGGGTTGGCAATCCCTGGCACGAGTGCCATTCATGGCACGCGGGGTGTTTTGGAGTGGCACGCGGGGCTGGCTCCGGGCGGAGAGGCACTCACTCCGCTAATGGGGTTCCGGGACACTTGTCCCTGATCCCCAGGCGAGCGATCGCCACTTTAACTGTGTTTGCACACGCACACACAGCTTAAGCCTCCTCTCAGTGTGAGCCGCAGGACCTGCAGCTTCACTGAGAGGAGACCTGTGAACTCTGACCCCACGAAGTGCAGGCACCAATGACGTCACTCATCGGCGCCTGCATTGTAGCGGGAGAAGAACGCAGCCAGCTTGTGCTGCCAAGGAGGTCCCTGCGTAGGAAATAGCAGGGACATTTATCATCATTGCTTTGGTGAGCACGTTCTGTAGGCATTTTTTTTTTATCTATCTATCTATCTCATATCTATCTATCTATCTTATATCTATCTCATATCTATCTATCTATCTCATATCTATCTATCTATCCCATATCTATCTATCTATCTCATATCTATCTATCTATCTCATATCTATCTATCTATCTCATATCTATCTATATATCTCATATCTATCTATCTATCTCATATCTATCTATCTATCTATCCATCTCATATCTATCTATCTAATATCTATCTATATCTCATATCTATCTATCTCATATCTATCTATCTATCTATCTATCTCATATCTATCTATCTCATATCTATCTATCTCATATCTATCTATCTATCTATCTGTCTATCTCTAATATCTATCTATCTTGTATCTATCTATCTATCTATCTATCCATCCAACTGGACAGCCCCTTTAATGTAACCATTAGTATCTGTAAGGATGCTATACTGTATGTAGTTCATGTATAAAACCTTATATGTATAAAAATAGGTTCTTTTACACCTGGATTATTCTCTATAGCTACTACAGAATGACTGGGCGTTTTATGAGTATACAATAATGAATCACTTATTGGTTATCATATTGTCAATAATTACTGTGATGCGCTGGTTATGATAATGATTTTAATAAGTCATCTATGGTGCTTCCTGAAAAGTACACAAACACCATATATGTGGTATCCGAAACGTGGAAAGCAATGTATAAGTGAGTCATTTCCGTCTTCTTCATTATCTTTATGACCGTAATGCTTTATTGACCATGTTAAACTCTTATCCTGCTAATGGTCACATTACAATCCCAAGTACAAACATTAGGATTTTTCGAAGGCAACATCACCAACAACTATAACATTCCAGGGGGAAGAAATATTAAGGAGAAATTTAGTTAGATAGATAATTTAGTTAAATAGATATTAGATAGATACATATGAGATAGATATGAGATAGATAGATATGAGATAGATATGAGATAGATATGAGATTGAGATTGAGATAGATATGAGATAGATAGATATATAGATATGAGATAGATAGATAAATAGATAGATGTGAGATAGATAGATAGATATGAGATAGGTAGATGTTAGATAGATAGATAGGTAGATAGATGTTAGATAGATAGAGAGATAGATAGAGTTCAAGTGGTTTTATTCCATTCCATAGCTGGAGGTTATGTAATAGAATAAAACCATTTGAACTTCTCCTCCTGTGTGCTCCAGCAAACTTCTTTTTTGTGGGTATCTGTGAGCTTCTGACCTGGGCTCTTTCTGCTGCTCTGCGCCAAAGACTTTTACCTATACTGAGGTGCTGCTCAACCTGGACTTTTGCTTGCGATAGATAGGAACAAATGGTAGAAGCAGCTTAACCTTTTCAGTTAAAGGAGTTCTCCAACTGAAATCTTTTATCCCCCGCTGTGCCCGGGTGGTAAAACTATACATAATAAACTTTCACTTACCTGCCTACGATCCCTTGTTGTTCCGATATCGCCGCTCGTGCTCCGGTCCCTGTCAGCTTCCTCTTCCTGCGGGTCGGTGACTTCACTCTGTGCTCAGCCTATCAGCGGCCGCGACGGGACATTGCTGCGGCCGCTGATAGGCTGAGCGCAGAGTGAAGTCACCGATCCGCAGGAAGTGGAAGAGACAGGGACCGGAGAACGGGACGGCGATATCGGAACAATGGGGGATCCTAGGCAGGTAAGTGAAAGTTTATTATGTATAGTTTTACAGCCCGGGCACAGCGGGGGTTAAAAGTTTTAGCTTAGAGAACACCTTTAATGAAGGTAGTGGGTGCCCGTGGATAGTGACTTGGTCCCAGTCGCAGACCAAGTATAGACATCCAAGATCCCAAACCAAGAATTCCAGCGGCACTCCAGGAATAAAGCAAATACAGTGTTTATTGACCCATGGTCCGCAGTGGATGATGATGAAGCATGCTTGAGAAAGACGGCGAGAGACTGTTGAAATGTTGCATCCACTGCTGACCATGGGTCAATAAACACTGTACTTGCTTTATACCTGGAGTGCCGCTGGAATTCTTGGTTTGGGATCTTAGATAGATAGATAGATAGATAGTTGGTCAGGTCATCTGCCATCTATGACCTTCTTTAATGGATCCTATATAGGGTGTACAGAGCTAGGTTGAGATGCAGTGTTCTAAGATATACCAATATCTCACCTTTTAATGCAAGATTATTTGTTATCATTAATTTAACTTCAATGCATATAGAGACTTCACCTGCAGAGGCCAGTGCATTCATAAAACCTTTTGGCTACCGTATTTTTCCCCCTATAGGACGCTCCGGCATAGAAGACGCACCCTTTTTTAAATGAGGAAAATCTAGAATACAATGTAAAGTATAGGTCACAGTGATCTTCAACCAGTGGACCTCCAGATGTTGCAAAACTACAACTCCCAGCATGCCCGGACAGCTGTTGGCTGTCTGGGCATGCCAGGAGTTGTAGTTTTGCAACATCTGGAGGTTCGCAGGTTGAAGACCACTGGTTAGGAGGTAATACTCATGTGTCCCCGCCGCTCCGGACCCGTCACCGCTCGTCACCGCTGCCCTGGATGTCGCCCTCCATCGCTGTCGCGGCGTCCCCTGGGTGTCCCCGTCGCTCCGGAACGTCTCTGCTGCCCCGGTATCCTCACTCTCCGTCGCAGCTCCCCGTCGCCGCCATCACGTCGCTACGCACGCCGCTCCTATTGGACGACGTGATAACGACGAAGGAGAGCACCGGCCATGCAGGGGATCCCGGCACAGAGCAGACACCGAGGAGGCAGGTAAGGTCCCTCCCGGTGCAGCCGAGTTAGTGTAACTTTTGCTTCAGACGCGGCGGTCAGCTTTGAATGCCGCGTCTGAAGGGTTAATACAGGGCATCACCGCGATCGGTGATGTCCTGTATTAGCCGTGGGTCCCGGCCGTTGATGGCCGCAGGGACCGCCGCGATAGGGGTGTATTCGCCGTATAAGACGCACCAACTTTCTCCCCCCAGTTTTGGGGAAGAAAAAGTGCGACTTATATGGTGAAGAATACGGTAAGTTTCTACTTGTTTTTTCTTTTTTTGTGCGTTTTTCCCAAAAGAAAAAATGCTGCGGCCAGATGTTAGCTGTAAATCAATGAAAAATCTCATAATTCTTTTTTATTTTGCGTTTTTCAGTTTGCCGTTTTTTAAATACTGTTGGCGTTTTTTTCACTCTTTTTTTAGCTCATTGGCGGTTTTGCAAAGTCGCAACATGTTGAGCCTAAGGCGTTTTTTTCCCCTGAAGTCGTGGAGTTTTTCTCCCATAGAAGTCTATGGGAGTAAAAAAAATGCCAAGAATAACGACATGTGGGTTTTACCTTTAGCGTTTTTGCAGGCGGTTTTTATTCTTCTTTGGACTTTAGCGATCCAAAAAAAGTAATGGGGATAATTTTTTAAAAATAAAATTTCATAAGGGACCATTAAAAAAAAAATAAAATAAAAAAGATATAGTAGTGATGGAAAAAATTTATGTAACGAAATTTATCTTTTTTATAACAACATTTTTATTAATTTTTAAAACAGGGATCAATTTATGTGGGCGGGCAGAGCACTAAAAATGTAGTGGACAATAATAAAAATGTAGTGTGTGTGTAACTTTTTTTTTTCTTTTTTTATTTACATTTTTTAGGTAGTACTACTACTACCAGCATGGAACACACTGTTCCATGATGGGAGTAGTAGTACCTGTACTATTTGACAGATCGTCCCGGGTCCGTTGCGATCCTTCTGTATAATTTATAGAAGCGGCCGGCCACTCTTCTATGGTCCCCTGCACTGTCATATATATACACCTATTCAGAGCTGTAGTACTTGCATTAATACACAGATCGCAATAGGTGTCAGAAGTCACACTCACTGCCTGTCTATTAATGCAGGTACTACAGCTCCCAGCATTAAACAGAGTGTGCTCCATATTGGGAGCAGTAGTACCGGCAGTTAAGGACAGATCACAGTGGGTGTCACTCTTGACACCCGATGCGATCGTCCTATCAATTGCAGAGATGCGGAGCGGCTCTCTACAGCGTTCGCATCTCTGCACCAGGATCGGTGTTGGGGCGAGGCAATCCAGGCAATTGCCCAGGGCCCCCATCCCCCAGGGGGCCCCCTTGCGGGCTGCTCAGTGGCGGATCCAGGGTGGGATCTGCCACTGAGCAGCCCGCAGGGGGCCCCGTCACATTTGGGACATCCCTGTGTCCCGAAAGATCTTTTCAGGACACAAGGATGTCCCGGTTACCTTTCTGTGCCCCGCATTAACTTTAAAAACGCAGGGGCCGCCGGGAGGTAGCACACACAGGGACATCACTGACGTCGGCGTGTGTGCCCATAGAAACGGAGGAGCATCGAGAAGGAGGACGCACGTGCATGGTAAGTTACCTGCACGTCAGCTTTGGTGCTCCGATAACCACACCTCCTGTCCCGGGACCTACTGTTATGACCTATAGGCCATAGCAGTAGGTCATGACCAATGACCAGAGGAGGGGTGGTCGGAGCACTGAAGTGGGGCAGTACACAGGAATACCGCTTCCAGCCATATACTGTATATGGCTGAAGGCTGTATGTCTGTGGGGGAACTGTACTGCACCTAATGTGGGGAACTATACTGCCAACCTAATGTGGGGAACTATACTGCCATCCTAATGTGGTGGAACTATACTGCACTTAATGTGGGGGAACTATACTGCACCTAAAGTGGGGGAACTACAGTATAATGCACCTAATGTGGGGGAACTATACTGCCAACCTAATGTGGGGGAACTATACTGCCAACCTAATGTGTGGGAACTAAACTGCGCACCTAATGTGGGGAACTATACTGCACCTAATGTGGGGGAACTATACTGTCAACCTAATATGGGGGAACTATACTGCACCTAATGTGGGGAAACTATACTGTGCACCTAATGTGGGGGAACTATACTGCATCTAATTTGGGGGTACTCTACTGCACCTAATGTGGGGGAACTATACTGCCAATCTAATGTAGGGGAACTATACTGCCAACCTAATGTGGGGAACTATACTGCCAACCTAATGTGGGGAACTATACTGCCAACCTAATGTGGGGGGAACTATACTGCACCTAATGTGGGGGAACTATATTGGGCACCTAATGTGGGGGAACTATACTGCCAACCTAATGTGGGGGAACTATACTGCCAACCTAATTTTGGGGAACTATACTGCACCTAATGTGGGGAACTATACTGCCAACCTAATTTGGGGGTACTATACTGCACCTAATGTGGAGGAACTATACTGCGCACCTAATGTGGGGGAACTATATTGCCAACCTAATGTGGGGGAACTATACTGTGCACCTAATGTGGGGGAATTATACTGCGCAACTAATGTGGGGGAAGTATACAGCCAACCTAATGTGGGGGAACTATACTGCCAACCTAATGTGGGGGAACTATACTGCCAAACCTAATGTGGGGGGAGCTATACTGCCAACCTAATGTGGGGGAACTATACTGCCAGCCTAGTGTGGGGGAACTATACTGCCAACCTAATGTGGGGGAACTATACTGCCAGCGAAATGTGTGTGTGGGGGGGGGGGGGCTATACTGCCAGCCTAATGTGGGGGAACTATACTGCCAGCCTAATGTGGGGGGAACTATACTGCCAGCCTAATGTGAGGGGACCTATACTGCCAACCTAATGTGGGGGAACTACAACCTAATGTGGGGGAACTATACTGCCAACCTAATGTGGGGGAACTATACTGTCCACCTAATGTGGGGGAACTATACAAAAATATAAAATTGTACTATTCTGATCCCTATAACTCTTATTTTTCTGTATATGGGGATGTATGAGGTCATTTTTTGCTCTGGGATTTGTAGTTTTTATCGGTACCATTATTGTTTTGATGGGACTTTTCAATTGCTTTTTAGATTTTTTTTATGGTATCTGAAGTGACCAAAAATTTGAAAATCTGGCCCCACTTTTGATTTTGCCCAGGGCCACGCTAAGCTTGAAACCGGCCCTGCTCTGCACTATACCCCATCCGGCCAATCCCCACTCTGGGCAGAAAATATGAATGAGTGATGTTCTATTCACATCACTGGCCGGAGAACAGAGCAGAGATGTGAGCGCTGTATAGAGCCGCTCCGTATCCCTGCTATATTATGGACGATCACATCGAGTGTCAGGAGTGACACCCGGTGCGATATGTCTACTAGTACAGGCACTACTACACCCATCATGGAACAATCTGTTCCATGCTGGGAGTAGTAGTACTACCTAAAAAATTTTAAAATAGAGAGAAAAAAAAGTGAAACACACACACACACACTTTATAAAAAATTAAGTAAAATTCCGTTAGAAAAAAATATAAAT
Source organism: Hyla sarda (assembly GCF_029499605.1). NCBI lineage: Eukaryota > Metazoa > Chordata > Amphibia > Anura > Hylidae > Hyla > Hyla sarda. The sequence continues at coordinate 430,820,175 of NC_079190.1, forward strand.
TTCTTAAATACATTGTTTACCATCACTACTGCCTCCTTTTTTTTTTTTTGTACCCAACAAATTTTTAAAAAATGTCAAAGGGATCAAAAATGCAATTTCCACTATAAGGCAAAAAACGCCAGAAAAAACGCAAGAAAAAAAAAACGCTAAACACAGGAAAATGCTGTGGCGTTTTTTCGGCCATTTTTTTCTTTGGGCCACAAAAAATCCAAGTAGAAACTAAGCCTTTCTCATAGAGAACCCACCTAATTTGTATTCATTTTTGCATCATTTAAAAGTCTTGAGAAATCCTCAAAGGTTTTGTCCTTAATGTAGTCACCTTGATTCATCGTCCCCCCTGGCTCCCTTTCTGGAGGCATCCCAAGGGGCACACCCATTGATGTTCTGGACAAAATTCCCAGATGATTTTATGAAAAAACAAACATTCAGCGGCATTAGTGACCATGTGGCGATCACAGTTTGAGACCCTACAAGGCCCTCTGTTTATTTATTCCATTTGTTTCTAGTGGCTGCACATAATACACACCATATGTGAATGTGCCCTCTCTATCCTTTCCCATGTCCCCTCATGATACATCACAATTAGTTTGCCCTTTAACATTCATGTGTTTGCTACATAGTGAGTCCAAAAGACATACGTCCATTTTGTCCGTGTGGGAGATTTGTTGTCCCTGAAAACCAGTCCCATATCTGACTCCGTTCCTTCCAAGTGAACAGGACTGAGCTGCAGTGCCGGACAATGATTTTTCTACTCCTTTAATTCGTGTGGTGGTGATGTGTACGTGCGCCAAATTTATTACATTTTCATGGCATGTGATAAATATGGTGCTACTTCCTATTTTTGCGAAATTACACTTCAGTACACCATTTGTTTATCTATTTCTGCCACTATTAACCTGTTGTGCCAAAATGTGCACCTTTTTTTAAAATGCTCTCCACAGCCAGTACAGTGATCCCTCAACTTACAATGGCCTCAACATACAATAGTTTCAACATACAATGGTCTTTTCTGGACCATCGTAACTTGAAACCAGACTCAACATACAATGCTACGGACAGTCCAGATCTGTGAAATGTGTCACAACTGGAGGAACTGACCAATCAGAATGGGCATTCACTGGTAAATCACCTGTATTACTGAAGTGTATGCACTGACTGGCTGTCTGGTAGCGCCCCCTACAGTACAGGGAGGAACTACAAGTTCTGTACTACTCCTTACCTGTGCCAGGGTTAGCTGCTCCTTTGGACACCAAGTAAGGGCGGCTTCATTTGGCACACTGGGTGTACTGTATAGGACCCTGAAGAAGCTCCTGTCCTCTACATAAACCATTGTTTCCCAACCAGGGTGCCTCCAGCTGTTGCAAAACTACAACTCCCAGCATGCCCGGACAGCCGTTGGCTGTCCGGGCATGCTGGGAGTTGTAGTTTAGCAACAGCTGGAGGCACCATGTTGGGAAACACTGACATAGACAGTGATTTACAGCTCCCAGCAGATCTTTCTTACTTTTATATGTGAGGATTTGCTTCATCTGTATCAGTTATCTACTTATTTTTGTTTAATTCTCACTTTTTCCTATTTTTGGATGACATTTTGGTGGCTTCAGAACCAATTACCAGGTTTCCATAGAGTTCTGGTCTCAACATACAATGGTTTCAACATACAATGATCGTCCTGGAACCAATTAATATTGTAACTTGAGGGACCACTGTATTGTAAACCAGGTCACGACTGGTGTAGATTTGCGTCAGATTGAGGGCTTTGCGACAAATTGTGCAACAAATCTCGCATTCATGACCACTTCAAAAAGTTAACCAGTCGATGGCATAGCTACACAATTATAGAAAAAGCTTCTAAAGCAAAAGTCGCAATAAAATGTCTCTAAACAGCAACTGAGACAAATTGTGTTACAAATCTACACCACAAAAACAGGGACTTTATATGCATATGCACCTTAAAGGGGGTAATGGATAAGGGGATAAGATGCCTGATCGCGGGGGTCCTGCCGCCGGGGACCCCCGTGATCTTGCATGCAGCACCCCGTTACAATCAGTCCCCGGAGCACGTTCGCTCCGGGTCTGATTACTGGCGAGTAATTGTGACGTCACGGCCCCGCCCCCGTGTGACGTCACGCTCAGCCCCCTCAATGCAAGCCATAGGCTTGCATTGAGGGGGCGAAGCGGGACGTCACACGGGGGCGGGGCCGTGATGTCAATGCTCCGGCCCCCGTGATTGCCAGTAATCAGACTCGGAGCGAACGTGCTCCCGGACTGATTATAAACAGGGTGCTGCGTGCAAGATCACGGGGGTCCCCAGCGGACCTCAGTGTTATAATAGTATTGAACCTCACGCTCTGTTTTTCATTGGTAGATCTTGTCTGTGGAGCTCCATGTTATATTTTATTGCTAAATAAAATTGGATTTTAATTTATCTATTTAAGTATAAGCTCTACATTTATTTCAGTGTAAAATGTATATAAGTAGAGTACTTAGTACTCAGAGTAAGGCCAGAGGGACACAGTTAATTCAAACATGACATTGACGTATGATAAGGATATATGTCCTGGAGGAACTTTTTGTGTATTTATACCACAAAAACAGGATATATAATAAATCCCACCCAAGTCTGGCGCTGTTTCTGGCGCTGTTTTCGTTAATGAGATCAGTGGCCATAATTCCTTTCTTTTAAGATATCAGTCCATCAAGTCTTAAAGGGGTACTCTGGTGGAAAACTTTTTTTTTCATAATCAGCTGGTGCCAGAAAGTTAAACAGGTTTGTAAATTATAGCAACAAAGGCACGTACGTGCACTCACCGCTCAGCGGAGACAGCTCGGCCTGAAGGTCCGGTCTGCGGAAGGCTGGGTCACAGCATCGGTGCAGGTAAGTGGGCGCTCGGAGGCTACGCCTAAATGTTAAAGGAGTTATCCAGGATTAGAAAAACAGAGCTAATTTCTTTCAAAAACTGCTCCCCGTCTGTCTCCAGGTTGGGTGTGGAATTACAACTTGGCTATATTCACTTCAATGTAACTGAGCTGTAGAACCACACCCAACCTGGAGTCAGACAGGGAGCAATTTTTTAAGAAATTAGCTCTGTTTCTCTATTCCTGGATAACCCTTTTTATCCTTCCAGTACCTATCAGCTGCTGTATGCTACAGAGGAAGTTCTTTTCTTTTTGAATTTATTTTCTCTCTGACCACAGTGCTCTCTGCTGACATCTCTATCCATGTGTCATGAACTGTCCAGAGTAGGATAGGTTTGCTATGGGGATTTGCTCCTGCTCTGGACAGTTCCGGACATGGACAGAGGTGTCAGCACACAGAGAGTACTGTGGTCAGACAGAAAAGAAATTAAAAAAGAAACTAACTTACTGTGGAGCATACAGCAGCTGATAAGTACTAGAAGGATTAACATTTTTTGATAGAAGTAATTTACAAATCTGTTTAACTTTCTGGCACCAATTGATTTAAAAAAAATTGTTTTCCACCGGAGTAACCCTTTAATGATATATCTGTCACCTTGCACTCATGTGCGTTGTTCAGAAAAGAGTCAACCCATGAAATTGCTGCCTGCAGTATGAGAGGATGGCATACTTATTATCACTGATTGGGGTTTTATGTGGGCACTCCATATAGAGATTTTATGTATTGAGGGCCTCTCAATGGTTTTGCACTATGACCCCCTCCTTAAATAGAAGCTTAAATAGTCCTCCAGGAACATGAGGGTAAATCATTGACTGAGTGTTTGCTGTAATAAGCGAATGAGTTGAAACATTTATCCAAGGATTATCATAGTACTGCAGTTACAATTGTTACGGTTATTATCAATGACTGCTCTTCTCTCCTTATTTCTGAATTACGGAGCCTTTCTCCGATTCTCATAGATTCTTAGAGGAAAAAAAATGCTTTGGTGAAATACATGGGGAAAAAAAGAAAGAAAAACTATTTTCTTCATGAAATCTTATGAGGAACATTGATTCATACATAAAATAAACTGTTTTCTTTTTTCTTTGGGAATGTCATGTGTCTTGTCAGCCTTGTACCAATTTTATACAATTCATCTGCCCTATCATCTTACATGGCTATCTACACATGAAGCCAAACTGAACATTCATCTATTTTCTACGATGTTGTTGACCTGTAAAGACCACACACCAAACCGAAATCAATTTCAGTGGAACCTGTTGATCTATTGTGTATGGAGGTGTCCTGACTTTTCTTTCAATGGTAGATACAGTGACCCCCCGACCTACGATGGCCCCGACATACGATCATTTCAACATATGATGCTTTTGTATGTCGGGGCCATCGCATAAACGGCTATCCGTCAGCGCTGACTGCTTCAGCTGCCACCGGATAGCCGTTTACGGTGCCCCGTGTGGTCCGCTGATGATCACTTACCTGTCCTCGGGGCTCCGGCGCATCCTCTTCGGGATCCCCTGTATCGTCAGCGCTCTCCATCGTCGTCATCACGTCGCTGCGCATGCCGTCCTGTAATCCAATAGGAGCGGCGTGCGTAGCGACGTGATGGCGGCGACGGAGAGCGAGGATGCCGGGGAAGCAGAGGACTTGCTGGAGCAACGACAGCGATGGAAGGCGACATCCAGGGCAGCGGTGACGTTCCGGAGCGGCGGGGACACGTAAGTATAACCTCCAATACCAGTGGTCTTCAACCGTTGGCTGTCTGGCCATGCTGGGTGTTGTAGTTTTGCAACATCTGGAGGTCCGCAGGTTGTAGACCACTGTCCTATACTTTACATTGCATGGATCCCTCAACATACGATGGTTTCAACAAATGATGGTCCATTTGGAACGGATTACCATCGTATGTTGAGGGACCACTGTATTAGGAAATGGTTTAGGCCAGTGGTCTCAAACTGTGGCCCTCCAAATGCTGAAAAACGGCAACTCACAGCATGACACCATGTGTAGCTTTCCTTTCTGCCAACTTAGATATTCTCTGACATGGGAGTGTAAGAATTAATGTTGATGTGTCTATAGTTCCTAATATGCAACTACTTTCAGTATCCCTGTCCTATAAGAGAAGTTTTCTACAATGTATGGCTATCTACATTTCGTATTCTGGCTATACTAAAGAGATATTCCGGCCATATACATCTTATCTCCTATCCAAAGTATAGGGGATTAGATGTCTGATCGCGGAGAGGGCCCGCCGCTGGGACCCCCCTCCCCCCGCGATCTCCATGCAGCACCCACATTCTCTGCTGGGCTGCTGCTCCAGTCTCGGAAACCTCTGTGTTTCCGGAACTGGAGACGTGACATCTCGTCATGCCCCCTTGTGAGATCATGCCACGCCCCCTCCATTCATGTCCATGGGAGGGGGCGTGACAGCTGTTATGCCCCCTCCCATAGACATGAATGGAGGAGGCGTGGTGTGACATCACGTCTCCAGTCCCGGAAACCCAGCTTTTTCTGAGACTGGAGCAGCACAGAATGTCCCCCACGATGAGACATCTATGGCCAGAATACCCCTTTAAGATATTTCTAACCTTAGAATGTATCACCTCTGGTTTCCAGCAGAAGAATCCATGGCACTCACCAGGTAAGAAGATTAAATTCCATAATAACAGGGACATATTAGTGGAAACAAACAGGAAGAGCCACTATAAGAGCCACGGATTCTACATTTTCTTACCCATGGAACAGATTTCCATCAAAGTATGGTCTCAAGTAGAGGAAGTGTTTGTGCACGGAGAACGGGCAAAGACGTGCCTACAGTGCAATAGAGAACAGTCCAACTATACCGCTCAGTGCAGTTTGGACAATGCTGTTAGGCAAGTAAAACTGCTGCTTACCTGCAGAATCGGTGCACAATTTTGCAGGCAAAAAACGTACCTGACAATCTATAGAAAATTGTGCCGAACAACATGTTTATGATTTTCTACTGAATTGCAACACATCTTGGCCTCATGGCTTCCACAAGGCGAGACTTTACCCTCTGTCACAATTGATCCATAGACATGATCATTTCAGTACCATGAGAGAATTTGGAGCATCAGCAATACTTGTTCTACTTGTTACAGTCCACTATAGGAAGTCCTCCATCCCTGACAAAGAAACGTTTATTGCAGACAGGTTTTGCGACACATTAATAATAGACAAATCAATACAATTGTGACACGTAGGTATGATCGAAATCTCAATATATGGTTCATCCCAATGGTTTTTTTTGCTTGCTGGACCACTGGGCACTAAGCCAAGGCTGGCAAAGTATCAGTCTGGGGGCCAAATTGAATTCTCTATGTCTAATTTCTGCCTTTTTATATCCTCAAATAAACTATTCCTGCTATTTTACACATAATTGATATACAGTTTGATGTTGTATTTCAATGTGTTCTAGTTACATTTGAGTGATTTCCCTTACTCTGTAATAGATACAATATGTGCCATCTCTGTATCGCCAGCCTCTAGTTTATTATTTACATTTAGATTTACTATGTGACCTGATTATTACTTCCTCTGCATTTGTGACACTCTCTACTCTTGCAACATTGGCCTAACCACAGACACTCCTGCCCCTGAGGTGTACCAACTGAAGGTACCACTCACAGGAATCCTGTAATACGCCATTCTAATTAACATATTAGCTGCAGAGAACAAAGGAAATGAGTAAACACATGTTATACACATCAACAGTGAGTAGTGTATCCAAGGAATAGTAGTTATGTCAGACCTGACTTTGTAGTGGACTGAGTCATGAAATTAACATATTAAACAATATTAACATTAAATATATGACAGGCAAAAAGGTGAAAATGTCATGATTATTCAATGCACAAACAAATTCTTGAATATTTTTTTCTTTTTAACAATATTATTGGTATATGTTTATCAGTCCCATTATATACATGAATTTAAAGGGGTACTCCGGCCCTAGACATTTTATCCCCTATCCAAAGGATAGGGTATAAGATGTCTGATCACGGGGGTCCTGCCGCTAAAGACCCCCACAATCTTGGCTCGTGGCATCACTGTCACGTCCCCTCGTGATGTCACGGTCATGCCCCCTCAATGCAAGTCTATGGGAGGGGGAATGACAGCCATCACGCCCCTTCCCATAGACCTGCATTGAGGGGGCGTGGTTGTGATGTCATGAGTGGGGCGCGACCATGACGTCACAAGCCTCTGGCGCTCCGACACTGCACCCTTTGGATAGGAGATAAGATGTCTAGGGGCGGAGTACCCCTTTAAAGGTCCATCTAAGATCGTCTTTTGATACTAACTGCACCCAAAACAAAGGTATAGACCAATTGTCTCCAGTGGCCCTTTATCTGTTGCAATCTCTAGACATCTACCGTTTGGAGTCCACTGGAATAAGCAACATATATTATATAACTGACAGTCAAGTGCTGCAGAACCCAAATACATTTGCACACATAGTAGAGAAAGGGCAGAAGCCACTGCCAGATACTCCTCAGACTGGGCACACAGACTGAAAACATGTTAGGCTAAAGACCCCCAGACTTACCATATTTAATGTGGCCTATATGCCTGTGAATGGGATAGTTGTAATCCAATTCCCCATCCTTCTTGTTGCAGTTTCTCTACAGACAATACAGGAAGGATGTGTTTCCAATATGGCCGCACCCAAGGAAGGAGAACATTTCTTTTACAAGCTCTTCTACATACTAATATTTATTAAACTGGAATTAAATACACAAACATGCCATTTAAGTTCCCCAAGTTCCCCATTTTAAGTCTACGGCTGGCCCATTGACTTTGGCTTAGTGATCTATAGACCTAAAAGATAAAATCTGAAGATACACTGGTGGTCAATGAGGGTCTTGGCTCTTCCGAGAGAGGAAGAAAAATTAAAGTTGTGGTAATGGATGAGGGGCTCAACTTCTATTTAGCAATTGCTGACAATTCTTGGCTTATCTTTTATAAACAGGAGTGAAAGAAATGGAGAAAAAACTGAGGAAATGGGGAAAAAGGATGGAGAAGCAATGGAGAAATAAGCAGAGTCCAAGAGGAAGAAGCAGCACGGTGAAGTGAGGAGCAGCCATCATAGCTTCTTCATTAACAATGATTGGCTTCTTAACCTTTTCCTTGCCTCTTAGATATCTAAACACAGACCCCCAATTATATATAAGTGGGTTTCCTCCCCTCACATAAGCATGAGGTTATGTTGTAGACTAATTTCTAGCTAGTTAGGAAAAATTGTCCTGAATACATTGTAAATCAGTTCTATTCATTCATCGATGAGTGTGGGGGGGGGGGGGGGGGGAAGCTTTTGTGGGTCGTACAATGATGGTAGAAAGAGTCCAATTAGAGAATGGAGGAGGATTAACTGACTGCCATTATGGAATACATGCCTTTCTTTTTATTTCCCAATGGTAATATGTAGTATGTGATGGTATGATGTAACAGATGTAGTATACCAATAATAATAGTAGTGATAATAATAATAATAATAATAATGTCAGATATAGTATACTAATAATAATGTCTACAATAATAATGTCAGATATTGTATATCAATAATAATGTATATCTCTTAACTATATCCAAATAATAACAATAATAAAATTAATTATCATACATACTATATATAAGTTCATACTGTATACACTGAATTTCATTATGATTCTCAATAATCCATAACATGTAGGCTTCCTGCCAATTTCTCAAGCTTAAAGGGGTACTCCGGCACTAAGACATCTTATCTCTTATCCTAAGGATAGGGGATAAGATGCCTAATCGCGGGGGTCCCGCCGCTGGGGACCCCTGTGATCTTCCACGCCGCACCCCGTTAGAATCAGCCCCCAGAGCGTGCTCGCTCCGGGTCTGATTACTGGCGATCACGGGGACGGAGCATAGTGATGTCACGGCTCCGCCCCCGTGTGACCTCACGCTCCGCCCCCTCAATGCAAGCCTATGGGAGGGGGCGTGACAGCTGTCACGCCCCCTCCATAGGCTTGCATTGAGGGGGTGGAGCATGACATCACACGGGGGCAGAGCTGTGATGTCACATACCCGTGATCGCCAGGCTTTGAGACATGAGATATACTTTACATGGCTATATTTTTTGCTTGGCAGGAAAAAGTATCATAGGATTGCAACTATGCAATCTACATATTTATAAAGGTTTTCTACTATAAAAAGAGAATTCTGTCTGGAAAATTGCTGACCATAAAATAGATGGTCTGAAAATAACCCTGCAACACCACATTAACCAATCCCTTCACTTCTGGCCCTTTGGAATATTTTGGGTTTGTTTTTTTTCTTAGTGACTTTGCTTTGCTCTAGGTTCCCTTAGTTACAATCATTCATTTGTAATGTAGAATTTTCCTTTTTCCCACTTGTGCCAAAATATCCAACGTGCGCCAAAACCCCCCACACAAACACACATAATAATAGAAAGAAAAAGAACACATTACTTACTAAACCTACAACAAATAAAACTCTATACTCTTAGTAAATGAAGGCCATAGTATAAAAAAAAATGCGGTTAGGCTGGAAACAAATAGGAGTTTTTTTTCGTTAAAATGATTTGCCGAATTGTGTTTTTTGGGGCTTAAAACGCTGTGGCCAGATGTTGCCTGGGAGTTCTGAGGGAAATATAAAATTCCATACCCACATAGCATTTTTTTTTTTAAAGGCTTAGTGCAAAACTGCAGCTTTGTAATAAAAAAAAGACAAAGCCTATACTAATACTCATTGGGGGAAATTTATCAAAACCTGTGTAGAGGAAAAGTTGACCAGTTGCCCATAGCAACCAACCAGATTGCTTCTTTTATATTTCAGAGGCCTTTTTAAAAATGATAAAAGGAATCTCAATGGTTGCTATAGGCCACTGTTCCTCTACACAGGTTTTGATAAATCTTCCCCATTATCTTTGGAAAAAACGCCACAAAAGCTTCATCTTGGAGGAAAAATTTAGAAGGCAGTTTTTTTTGGCTATAAAAAAACGCCAACCAACAAAAGTTGTGTCTGTTACTAGCCTAATTCCAAAATTGCTTTAACTGCCCAATTTTTTTTTTTAACTGTAATTTTTAGTAAGGAATTTTTCATTGTTACAAATCCAAATAAAAGAGAAAAACATACAATGATAATACAGAGGGCCGAAACCCAATATCAAACGGCATAGTATGAGTGAGAGAACAAGCAAATGGGGGGGCCAAGGCATTCTAGTAAAACCACAGAAATCCCGATAAAGGCCCTCAGTATCACGATGTTAACACAATAAATCCGTAACTATAATCATTGAAAGGCAGAAAAAGTAGTCAGTAAGGCCCTAAGGGCCACAAACAGAGGAAGAGGAGGGGTAGGGGAGTTAGGAAGGAGGGGGGGAGGAAACAAAAACAGTGGGGACAAACATACGACCACCACAAGAGGCTAAGGGAAGAGGAGAGAGAAAGAAAAAGAAGAGAGAAGGAAGAGAAAGTGAGGTCGGGAGATCAAGGCGGTTGCCTATCAGAGAAACGAACCCAATGTTCCCAGACAGAGAGGAATGAGGTGATAGAATTATTTAAAGAGGCCGTTAGAAATTCCAAAGAACGGATCTCACGTATTCGGGTTAACAAATCAGATTCAGAGGGAGGGAGGGTCCTCTTCCAACACTTGGCAATAAGGGTTTTAGCAGCTAGGGAAATATGCATGAAAAGCTTAAATGGTTTCTTAGACAGAGTGGGGTGAGAGAGATGGAGAAGGTAAATAAGGGGTCCAGAGCGACATCCCCAGAGTGTCAGATATCAATCCCTGCACTTTTTTTTCAGTAGTCAGCTAAGAGAGGAGAGGACAAGAAAATATGGAACACCGTACCCAGCCCCACACCACAACGCCAGCATTGAGGAGGGATATCAGGGTTCAGTCTATTTAACAGTTCCGGAGTATGATACCAGCCCATGATCAATTTAGGGCAAAAACCAGGGGAGACAGGGGACAACCCTGACTGGTTCCATTAGATAAAGGAAAGGTAGTAGAAGGAGCATGAGGATGTTTGAGAGAGGCAGTAGGAGAGGAGTAAAGACCCCGCAGTGCAGTTAGAAAATTGCCCGTTATACCAAATTTCTGGAGGGTAGCAAAACGAAAGGCCACCCCAGTCTATCAAATGCCTTTTCGGCATCTAAGCTAAGAACTAATGTGCTCGGACCTCTGATTGATTAAGTCAACGAGATCTACCACCCTTCTGGTGTTGTCACCACCCTGGTGGCAGGGTATGAACCCAACCTAATCCTTATGGATAAGAGATGGGAGAAAAGAGCAAAGTCTGACAGCCAACACCTTAGAAAAAAGCTTCAAATCAGAATTAAGAAGGGCAATAGGCCTGTAACTAGAACAATCGTGAGGGTCCTTGCCAGGTTTAGGTATCAAGGTGATTAATCAAAGATGAATGAATGATTTAAAAAGAGGAACGAGTTTAAGTACAAGAATAGAGGAGTAAGTCTTATAGTACAGGTACGTAAAGCCGTCTGGGCTGGGGGAACGACCAGTAGGAAGGGATTTGAGGACCTCCAGGAGTTCCTCCCCAGTGATAGGCGTGTTGAGGACTGCACAATCAGCCTCACACAAAGAAGGTAGGCCACATCGGGAAAGATAAAAATCAAGAGCTGCTGTTCATTCCACCGAATCAGACGGAAGTTGGAAAGGAGTAAAGATTAGTGCATTAGTCAACAAAGAGGCGAGAAATATCAGCAGGGTGATAATGAGGTACACCAGAGGAGTCCTTCAAGGCAGAGGGGGATTGAGTCCCCGCCCGGTCACACAGGCCCCTGACCAACATAGTATGGGCTTTGTTGCCTTTCTCATAAAAACGTTGTTTGGCATACAGCAACTGTCGCTCAACTCTATGGAGAGACAGGTCTCCCAACTGAGCCCGAGCACCACCAAGTGCCTCAGGACCTATAGAGAGGGGGCAGACAGTATGAGAGCGTTCAGGCAAGTGATCTCCACTTGGAGTTCCCAAGAGCGAGTCAGGGCATCACGCTTAAGTCGTGCACCCAGAGCAGTACAATACCCTCATTCAACTGACTTATGGGCTTCCCAGAGGACAGCCTGAGAAGAGACTAGTAGCAAAATAATCAGTTAGACATTGCTGTATTGACTCCCGGGAAGACAATGATTTAAGGAGTGAATTATTCATTCGCCAATGGCAGCTCCGGAGGGCTACTAGGGGTATAACTAAGCTGAGACTTTCTGTTCTGTCTGTGATAAGGAGGAGGCTGCAGGAAAGTGATCAGCAATACAGTGAAAGGTGGCACCAGTAGATAGACACAACTATAAGTGATGTTCACAGCTTAGCCTCCCCCTCCTTGTGGAATGATGTTTGCGAAAGTCGCAGAGCAAGACCTTTTTTATTCATGTGAATGGGACAGCTCCTGGCTATTGTTTTCTATGTCCGGCTGAAAAGCATATCTCTATATACTGGCAAAATGACAGACCCCAAAAGAATGTACAAAAAATGAAATAAAGAAATTACAAACCAATTAGAATAAATTAATATATTTTACTTTCTGGCTCTAAGCAGTAAAATCTAACACATGCATTCAAATGTTTCCTTTGTGTCACAGAGAATCCACAGTAAAAATCATGTATGCCTTCTTATGATTTTTTCCGTAGATGCAGTGGAATATAGTCCCTCGTGGAGGCACCATACATACAATGAGTCTTCAGGAGCCCTAGGTATAAATGTTCTTCTATAATATAGTAATGTCACAATCACTCTATTCTGGCTCAGTGGTTGGCATTGTTGCCCTGCAGCATTGGGGTCCTGGTTTCAAATCCAACCAAGGAAAACATCTACATGGAGTTTGGACGTTCTTGCCGTAAGTGCTGCGGAATATGTTGGCAGGAAATAAATCAAACAACTATTGTTACACTATGTATTCCTGAAAAATAATTGGAGCTGAATTTTTATCCAGCCTTTCCTGATAATTGACGGCTGCACCAGCTGAAATGTACATTAAACTACAATGCACCTTCTGGTAATGGGATAGAAGGAAAGCAGTAGTTCTGTGTCCAGCCGTGAGCACTGTACACTTCATATCCATTACATGTTATGTGAGCCTGACGTAGCCAACGCTTTTGTTCTTCGGGTGAGATGTTGTTTCTTGAAATCCCTCTGGCAAGTCCCAATTAGTTCATTCGAAAATAAACTTGTCAGCTTGGTCTACCGTTCCGCCCACCCCGCAGTCATTTAAGTGCGTTATACATGGGATTCCCTCTGGGACATACATGTCCCCTCCCCCATGGCGTCGCCGCGGTTCTCTATTAATGTGATCTCTTTCACATTTGCTGCAGCTGAGGTACATGATACTTAACTCACTCATTGCCAGTTTGCATGAGCTTCCTATTGCTTACACGTTCAAGTACATGAAATGTAACCAACTACAGCTTAAGGCTACATGCACCTCCGAAATATTTCTGCAGTTTGTCTGTGACTTTATTACAGTTGCAATTTGGCTGTAAGGAAAAAAAAAAAATTAGCCAAATCGCAATCACATGCAGCTTGTATTGAGGACAATGCTGGCAAAGTCACAAGTAATTTGCAACCTGCGACCAAAAATCCAATTTGGATTTTGTATGACTGTAATGTCACTGTAACATCATGACGCAAGTCGAATTGCGATCACATTGACAATCGTTATTTGCAATGTGACATTACGATCAACCAAAGTCGCCATGTACCCCAGCTTTACACCCTAAACTGACAGATTTGTTCTTGGACACATAATGTCCACTGTAAGGGTAGGTTCATGCTGAGGAATCTCCGTCCTGAAAAATTACGACCAGAGATTCCAAGTGTAGCCAGTGCTGACCGCATAGACTGCAATGTATTCCGCGCGGGTTTACCTGAAAGAATGAGCAAGATTTTGTGTTTATATTCACCATTTGTGGCATTTTTAGGCTTAGTGTAAAATCTCTTTTGGGAGTAGACGCTTAAAGGGGTACTCGGGTGGAAAACTTTTTTTTTTTTTAACCAACTTTCAGTACTTATTAGCTGCTGAATACTACAGAGGAAAAGTCTTTTCTTTTTGGAACACAGTGCTCTCTGGTGACATCACAAGCACAGTGCTCTCTGCTGACATCTCTGTCCATTTTAAGAACTGTACAGAGTAGGAGAAAATCCCCATAGCAAATATATGCTGCTCTGGACAGTTCCTAAAATGGACAGAGATGTCAGCAGAGAGCACTGTGGTCATGATGTCAGCAGAGAGCTCTGTGTTCCAAAAAGAAAATAATTTCCTCTATAGTATTCAGCAGCTAATAAGTACTGGAAGGATTAAGATTTTTAATAGAAGTAATTTACAAATCTGTTTAACTTTCTGGCACCAGTTGATTTAAATAAAAATAAAAAAGTTTTTCCACCAGAGTAACCCTTTAAAGGGGAACTCAGGTGGAAACAAATGGGAAACAAATGTTTTCAAATCAACTGGTGGCAGAAAGTTAAACAGATTAGTAAATTACTTCTATTTCAAAATCTTAATCCTTTCAGTACTTATTAGCTGCTGTATAATACAGGGAAATTTGTGAAGTTCTTTCCAGTCTGACAACAGTGCCCTCTGCTGACACCTCTGTACAAGTTGGGAACTGTCCAGATTACAAATATATCCCCATAGAAAACCTTTCCTGCTCTAGACAGTTCCTGACATGGACAGAGGTGTCAGCAGAGAGCACTGTGGTCAGACTGGAAAAAACTTTTTTCTCTGAAGTATAAAAAACAAAAAAGAAGTTTCTCTGAAGTATATCTGTAGCATACAGCAGCCGATAAGTACTGGAAGGGTTAAGATTTTTTAATAGAAGTCATTTACAAATCTGTTTAACTTTATGGCACCAGTTGATTAGATTTTTTTTTTTTCCACTGAAGTACCCCTTTAAGCTTCAGCACTGAAATTCCGTAGTGTGCGCTGTGCAGTGGAGTCCTATTGACAGCAATGTATATCTGAATGAAGGTAAAAAGACAAAACTTCCCATAGAGTAAGTAGTACAGTTAAACAATAGAATGTCAGCTGAAGAAACAGTTACAGACTGCTCACCTGGGGTTATTGTGTTAGAAGACACAACAGCTTGTAATCACATGGATAGATTTCCACAATGGTGGTGCTTCCTCTCGGGAGTCGACAATTCAGGAACAGGCTGAGTCAATATATGCAATAAGGGATGAATAGAGGAGAAAAACGCGGGGATATTTTCAAGCACAATCCAGCCAGAGTAACACAGCAATGGAATCCTGCTGCACCAGAGTTTCTGAATTACATTTTTAAGCGGAATTATGCTCGAACCCAGCCCAGTCTGAACCCAGCCTATGGGTCACCTTAAGCTTGTCTTAAGCAATGGCAGAGCTTTCTACAATCTAGATTTCTTAATCCAGTCTTTTAATTTCGTTTTTCCCTTATGTCCTACCAGCAGCACAGATTCCAACCTCGTGAAAAAATGTATGCACATACAAGTATAACTAATATACTTCATTGCCCTCCCTATAAGAGCGATCACCCCCCATCCACTGTGTTATATACTGTGGGACTGGTGGTGGTCTTTCCTCCTGGACAGATCTTGCCTTCGTGCCTGGCTCTATGGTTCAGTAGCAATTCTTCTACTTCTGCCTGTTCCCGGTATAAGCGTGGTCCGCCAATTTGATGGGTGCCGCCATCTTGCTGGAAATTGACATGTTCAGAGTCACTTCCTGTTTCACAACTCCAGCTGGCTGCGGCATTCTCCGATCTCCCTCTACTCTCCCCAAAGTTGTTCTTTTTTAGAAAGGAGAGTATTTCATATCCACTTATAGATTTTTTGATTTCTGATTTAAACTTATTATTAGAAATTAACAATTTATTAAGCTTCAAATACATTTCATTTTGATGGGATTCTGCTGAACTGTACACACGGCGGAATTTCCAAGGCAGACCATTCTGCCCCGGAAATCCCATTTTCAGCGTCTGCAAAAAGACTAGATATGTCAATTCTTTCTGCGGATTCTGTTTGAAAATGCATTGCCTTTTATTAAGATGGTGCATTTCCAAGCAGTCCATGTTTTTCGGGCGGGCATTCCGCACATTTTCGGCCATGTGAACATGGTCTTAGGCTGGCATCACACAGCTTAGTTATGTTTATTTTGGGTGCAAGGCAGTTCCTCCCAACAGTGCACATTCTAGATGACTTTTATGACT
Organism: Hyla sarda; assembly: GCF_029499605.1. Classification (NCBI taxonomy): domain Eukaryota; kingdom Metazoa; phylum Chordata; class Amphibia; order Anura; family Hylidae; genus Hyla; species Hyla sarda. Next base: position 430,836,300 of record NC_079190.1, read on the forward strand.
TTTTCATCTCATGCACCTCCATTGTTCTTGCTTGAACAAACGCGTCCATGTGTTTTGTTGGCGCCTTTCCCATTACATATCATGTGATGCATAGATTATGTGGAAATGTCACATTGGCCGGCACTTCTTAAGATCCCGTTCTTTATTGCAGATGAATAAAATAGATACAAATCTTCACATAAAACCACATAGCTGGGACAAAGGATGACGTGTTTCAGATCAGCTGATCCTCTGCATTGACTGATTTGTAATGTTAAAAAAACAACACAGAAAATCAAGTACTAAAACATCATTCTTAAAAAAACTCATAACATAACATAAAAAGCTGCCATTTCTTGTTAAACAAAAGAAGAAAGTAGTGGTCTCCTAACTGCGGGCATGGCTGGGCACATGTACTCCATACTGCCATAAGGTTGACCGAGCCGTCTACTGTACTTCCGATTGCCTGCAATGTCATATAGAGTATTTTCTGATAAATTAAGGTGAATACAACAGAGAAAAAGTCATAGTATGTTCAATCGTATGTATTTTCCATTTGAAGCATTGCTAGAGGAGAATATCTCCATGTATACAGCACCCAATGGAACGTGTATCGCCATGCATGATAACTGCATTCGCTGCCTTGCAGACTCCATGCATGTGTACATGACATTATCAGACATGTTCCATGTTTTGGCAGAATCCTCCATATTTTGCATCTTCAATCCTTGTCTTTGATTGTAAATTGCCTTCTTTGCCTTTTAAACTACTTAGCATTGCAAATTCTGCACATCTACATAGCAGATGCAGTTGTTAATAGAGCACAAAATAAAGAAAAATTAGAAGCTATATTAACCCTTGAATTAAATTTCTAATGAATAAGAGGCCCTGAAGGAGGCTACACACTTTAGACCAAAGCTGATGAAAACTGACAATTTCAACCATAATGATTATCCCTTATCCACAGCATAGAGTATAAGTGTTTGATCGTTAGAGGTTCGATCGCTGGGACACCCACAATCTCCTGCCCGGGGACACGGCTCTCCTAATGCCCAGAATGATTACCGCTCTATGCATGGAAAGTTGTCGGCCATCGCACAGAGCGGTGGTTGACATGCCCCCTCCATGCATCTCTATGGGAGAACCAAAGATATAAGAGTGTTGTACTGGCGGTGGTCGCTCCTTGCATGAGGAGAGACGGGGTGCAAGGCAAGAGATCTCGGGGGAGTCCCAGTTCAGACCCTTCTCAATCAAAACTAAGTTCCCATTTAACACATTTTTAAAAGTGAGTGACTGCTTTTGCTGACTGATGACCATCATCTTATAAAAGAGTCAACCATGTTTAAATTATTTTGGTCTAAATGGATGTATATGGGTCAATATGGGTCACTGAGTGGATATGGATCACTGGGTTCTGCACATGTTATATTCAGAAAACAATTAGTCATCCTTCTATAGGATATGTTCACACACCATTTTATCAACAATTTTTTGCTTGTGGCCAATTATTTTAATTATTATTTTATAAAATTCCACCTCAATTTCATAACATTACTTATACTCCACCTGTTATTTGCGTCTCTCTTGGGAGATATGCATCAAGCCGGCCGTGTAGGGAGCAGCCGGCCGTGTAGGGAGCAGCCGACCCTTCCAGAAGACTGGTTAGCCTAGTCCCGGCAGCATTTGTAAACTGTATTTACTCTAAATCACCTGGGCATCTCAGAGTAATTCATAGTGTCCTGCAATCGCAATGCCTGCATCAGCTTTAGAGCATTAAACTAATGACGGCTTCTCTTTTAGGATAGTGATCATATAAAGCCAAGTATTATCATGTAAATCATAATGATAACAGAAATCAGTCAAATGGCCCTGATCAATAGTTTACATATGTGTCAATGTTTAGAATTTTAATAGACACACACCGGTTAAATTGGCAATTAAAGGTTAATTTCCCACACCTGTGGCTTTTTAAATTACTGAGCCACAGGGAGCAGAAAAGAACTGTCACAAGATCTGTATAACAAGGTATTGGAACTTTATAAAGATTGAAATGGATATAATAAGATGCACACAACCTTAAAAATACCAGTCAGTACTGTTCAATCATTTATTAGGAAGTGGAAAATTCAGGGATCTCTTTATACCAAGCCATGGTAGGGGAGACCTATTGTTCACGACATAACAAAAAAACAAAATGGAGCGTGTTTAGAGAAGGAACAAAAAGGCCTATAGCAAAATGAATACCATCTGCACTGGCCATACTCACTGATGTTTTTATTTTTTTTGGGGGGGGGGGGTTAAGTTGGGAATCTTTAAAGGTACAGGAAATCTTTTAATATTTGTTGGCAAGATGAATGCAGCATGTTATCAAAGAATACTGGCAGACAATTTGCATTCTTCTGTTTGAAAGCTCTGCATGGGGCACTCCTGGACTTTGTACAAGGCCAAGTTGACCCTCCAGTGGTTACAGCAGAAATGTGTGAAGGTTCTGGAGTGGCCTTCACAGTCTCCCGACCTTAAAGGGGTATTCCAGCATTATACATCTTAGCCCCTATCCAAAGGATATGGGATAAGATGTATGATCGCAGGGGTCTCACCGCTCAGTGCAGCCCCCGGTATTCTGTGCGCTGCCTCCGAGACGGGAACGTGACGTCCCGACCACATCCCCTACTGACGTCACACCACACACCCCTCCATTCATGTCTATGGGAAGGAGCGTGACGGCCATCATGCCCCCTCCCATAGACATGAATGGAGGGGGCGTGGCCATTACGTCACGTCTATGTCTCGGAGGCAGCGCCTGGCACAGAATGCTGGGGGCTGCACCAAGATCGCGGAGGTCCCCAGCGGCAGGACCCCTGTGATCATACATATTATCCTCTATCCCTTGGATAGGGGATAAAATGTATAAAGCCGGAATACCCCTTTAATATCATTGAGCCACTCTGGAGAGATCTCAAAGGTGCGGTTCATGCAGGATGACCAAAGACTTTACATGACCTGGAGGCATTTCTCCAAGATGAATGGGCAGTATACCACCTGCTAATACTCAGGGCCTCATAGACCACTATTACCAAAGACAGTACATGGTGATTGATGCTAAAGGGGGCGATACACAGAATTAAGAACTAAGGGTAAGCAGAATTTTGAACATAGTTACATTAACATTTTTTTTATTTGTCACCATGTTGGATTTTATGATGGTGTCATTCTGTTATAACCTACAGATGAATGTGTATCCCATAAGTAATAAAGGAAATGTGTTTTACCTGTTCACTCATGTTTTTCTTTAAAATGGTCCATATATTACCAATTATTAAAGGGTATGCAAACTTTTGAGCACAATTGTACATGTCACTGTGAAATTTATAAAAATCAGTACAAATAAAAAATGATATCATATTTGCTCATGTTCCACCGTTTACACATGCAGAATATTAGAGGCGTAATCAGATTGGAGGCTTCTGCACTAAATAGGCCCATGAGAGAAGAATGAATGTTTATACAGCTTCTCACCATTATTATTATGCATCATCACACATTATCCTTTACCTCCGATGCATTTCAATGACTTTTTCAAATAACCATAAAAAATGTTCTGCTCACGAGGCTTCCAGTGTGTGAGTACCTAATAGAATGAGAATGGTTTCTTTTAACCATGTTCATTGCCTCAGGGTATTGGTCCTGGAAATGACCTACATTCTCTACTTCACATGACTATGAGGGCCCTCCAAGGACAGGGCAGTGCAGGAAATCAATTACTGTGTACGCGCTGCCCAACAATGACTTTATCCAAAAATCTACAAAAATTTACAAATGCTTTTATAAACCTACATTCAAATCTTGGATTATCCACAGATAATGACTTCTCTCAACAGGATGTCAGGCCAAACCGCATAGAGATATACTCAATAATGTATATACTGTACAGATATCTCAGATATATTCATAAAAGATCGGAGATTTGCATGTACATGCAACCATAGATCAGGTGTGTGATCAACAGAAACCCTTTCCGACGGGTTTCTTCATAGCTCGTGACTTATAAGTCACAATTCCTCAGGGAAAAATAAATAGTTCTTTTAAAATTATTGCCTATTAGCCAGGGCTGTGCCATCTGGGGGTATTTGTGGCTCTTACTGGTTTCTGCTTTAATATCTCTATGTTGACATATTACTACGTGATTATCTTGCAGGAATTGTTTGTTACAACAGGTGTAACTATCATCAGTGGAAACTTAAAGGGGTACTCCGCTGCTCAGCGTTTGGAACAAAATGTTCCGAATGCTTAGAGCCGTCACCAGGAGGTTGTGATGTCATAGCCCCTTCATGATGCCACGCCCCCTCAATGCAAGTCTATGGGAGGGGGTGTGGCATCACGAGGTGCCAGACTATGACGTCACGAGCTGCTGGCTCTAAGCGATCGGAACATTCTGTTATTGTTTATGGATATAATGGATTATCATCTATGCTGTGATGGTCCATGATACCGTTATCTGCTAGCCTTATTGAACCCAGTATACTGTAGCCAACCAACAATAATTTTACCGAGTCTTTTTTTTTCTTCCCCTGATGAATCATGCCTCATAAATCACGAGCCATGATGAAACACGTTGGAAAGAGTTTCTGTTGATTTACTGTATGTCCTAACACACCCGATCTATGGTTGGATATACATGCGAATCCCCCATCTTTTATGTGCATATCTGGTAGCAAACAGTATAAACATTGTTAGGTTTATCTCTGTGTGGTTTGAAGTAATCCATGCATTTTGACCTTACATCCTATAGGAAGAAGCCCTGTTTTTGTAGATATTTATCTGATATTGGAGTATAGGTTTACATAAGCTTTTTTTTTTATTCAAAAGGTTGTTATATTATAGTTCTGAATAAAAGTTGAGTTTTACATTGATTTATGCGGAAAACATTATAAATTACACAAATCTCATTTTCTGATATATCATACTTTGGAGACAGTCATCACGATTTAGGTCTTAGTAAGGCTGGGTTCACATATGTCTGGCATCTGGCATAGGGGAACTCAGCCTAAATCTCGATGCGTGTAGCATCCAGCGTCCATTGTTTTTGGATGTCGGACATGGGAATGCAGCAAGTGTCCAACCATCCGGCATCAAAATTGAGATGCTGGATGATTGTGAACTCCCCCATTCAAATGAATGGGATCAGTTCTAGAGTCAGTTTCCCTTCGGTGCACGCCATATATGTGAACCCAGCCTTATATTTTAGAAAAAGTTAGTGTCATATAGGAATTGCCACACAGCAGGTGACATATACATAGGAAAAACCATCGGACAACCACTCACTTAGTCGTCAGTTATATCCACATTCCTCCCCATAAACATGGACGCTGCATGGTAATGGGTGGTGGGTGCTAAGTGGCTGACAGATACCTGGCACCTGCCAGTAGCTTTTCTTCCAGCAAAACAAAGTATTGGGCACATTTAGGTCCAGTATGCTTGTTCTTCATTTCCTCCAATGCTATTTATTAGACTATTGAAGGATAACTCCATTGTTTGTCTAGTATGTATGAGCAGCTTTGGGATTACTATCATTCAGGAGTCTGAGCAATGTCTCCTGCGCTGTTTGGTATACTGTTATAGTTTTATGAGCAGCGTTTGTATCATTTATTCTCTGTTACATAAATGTAATGTTATAATAATAATATTAGGTTACAGGCGATAGTAAAATTAAACTATAACAAATGCCTGTCCTCCTATTACCACAGACGTATCATTACAGACCTCTCATCCTAATGGAATGTTTTAGAATACTCCATTTTTAGTATCCCATATAAGAAGCAGAGCGGCGTTTCACTGTTATCGTATACGTAAACTGCACTGTGAGCCGGCGGCAGGCAGGAAAGAGGGGGAGGGGGGACATACGTTTGCCAACAATGGTGACATTGTACTATGGATGCCACGCTCAGAATTTGTCATCACAAGAGGCAGTTCACCAGAGAAACAAGCATCAAAGTGACACATTCATGTTCCTAAGAATGTCCCTCAGGATTCCCTATGACAGTCATCCATATTTCTCCCACGTGTGGTTATTTACTCCCACATTAGGAATAATATAATGTATTTTTTAACTCTACCTCTCGTTGCTGAGTTGCCCATAGCAACCAATCAGATCGCTACTTTCATTTTTAAATAAACAGACCTGTGAAAAATGAAAGAAGTGATCAAATGGTTGCTATGGGCAACTCAGCAACTTTTCCTTTGCATAGGTTTTGATAAATACCCCATTGCCCCCACCCCCCCATGTTTCGATCTTCCCATTTTTTCCTAAGCCCTGTTGGATTGGCGTTCAGAGACTTTGTCGCCATTAATGGCAAGAATGGCACAGAACACAGCGATATTCTAACTGAGAGATGGAAATCAACATTGTAATTCATTATAATAACAATTTTAATTAACAGTTCTAGAGCATCATTTCTTTTGGGCCATTCCTCTGTTGTCCCTTCTGGAAATGTAAAGGGATTGTCAGTGCTGAAAGTGTTAGAGTTTGTATGAACGAATCCCATTGAATCCCATTGAATGGGGACAGGTCCTCTTCAATTCCTTAAAGGGGTACTCTGGTGGGTACTCAGAAAGTTAAAACAGATTTGTAAATTACTTCTATTAAAAAAAAAAATTGTAATCCTTCCATTACTTATTAGCGGCTGTATACTACAGAGGAAATTATTTTCTTTTTGGATTTCTTTTCTGTCTGTCCACAGTGCTCTCTGCTGACACCTCTGTCCATGTCAGGAACTGTCCAGAGCAGGAGAAAATCCCCATAGCACACATATGCTGCTCTGGACAGTTCCTAAAATGGACAGAGGTGTCAGCAGAGAGCAAAGTGGACAGACAGAAAAGAAATCCAAAAAGAAAACAACTTCCTCTGTAGTATACACAGCTAATAATTACAGGAAGGATTAAGATTTTTTTTTAATAGAAGTCATTTACAAATCTGTTTAACTTTTTGGCACCCGTTGATTGTAATGAGGTTTAAAGGGGTACTCCGTTACCTTGCTGTCGGAGCTCCGCTTTCCAGCTTCCGGAAGTTATTGTTCCGAACGATGTGTGTGCGGGCTTCCATGTTCAGGGCCGCCCCTCGTGACGTCACACATCGTTTGGAACAATAACTTCCGGACGCTGGAAAGTGGAGCTCCGACAGCAAGGTTACAGAGTACCCCTTTAAAGGGAGGGGTATGCGTGTAAAGAATGCTATAAGTTTCACTATAACTTTTCATAGAAACCTTTTTGGTGGCATTTATAATTTTGTAATATTTAACCCCTTCCCATGTATTATGGAATTTGAGAGAACACCAGTCCTATGTAACCCCTTACATCAGTGTTTTCCAACACTGTGTTTCCAGCTGTTGCCTTCGGCTGTCCAGGCATGCTGGGAGTTGTAGTTTTGCAACAGCTGGAGGCACACTGGTTGGGAAACACTGCTCTATATCATTCACATATAGACACATCACACCACAAAGGCTGCCCAGGCATGCCTTAGATGTTTGGGACAGTATCTAAACCAGTGTTTCCCAACCAGGGTGCCTCTAGCTGTTGCAAAAGTAAAAAGATATGGCTCTTGTAAGGGTAGGGTTCATACTATGTTACTGCTCATGTTAGTCTAATTCGTCAGCCTTTCGCCGAAAATGGAATGCTGACATATACTGTAGAAAGACGCAGCAGACCCCATTGCTTTCTATGGCGGTACAGAGTCACTCAGTTCAGGACATATGTGCTATTTCAAAAGTGCAGCGGCCTGTGTTTTGGAGTCCTTTAAAAATAGCACATATGTCCTGAACGAAGTCACTAGGTGACTCCCTTCGGCCATAGAAATGAATGGGTCCACTGCTCCTGTTAACAGTATACATCAGCATCCCATTTTCCTCAGGATGCCGCCAGTCCGACTTACGGGAGCACTGGCATAGGGTGAGGCGACCCTTGCTACTTCTATACAATAGTACACAATAATACAAACTCCAGAATTGGATATACAGCTCAATACTCACTTCAGAATGAGATATTCAATAAATATATAATAAATATGTCCCAAAGTTTGGACCAGCCGGGTGATGAGAATTTAGATTCAACATCCAAAAATGCTATATTTTAAATGTTACTAATGTTGTTACTGCTTCTATACCAAAAAATAAATAAATAATAATTCAAATCGCCATTATGTTTTTCTATAAAATGCTTTGCAGCTCCCGATACGTTTGCCCCCTTTGTTAATATATTAATATTATTACATTTTTAATATTATTTACTTATTATTTAATATTATGTTAATATTATTAATATTATTACTTTTCCGTTCATAGATGGCTGTGTGGGATAAGTAAGCCTACACCTGTCCCCTTTATGTACTCATGTATTTAGTTGCCTTGGATTTGCATGTGATCATCAGGTTAGCAGTGAGGAGTTATTTATGGCACAGCCTTTACTCCCTAGAGGGAAGACATTTGCATGGAAAATATCCTCCTATACAACAGCAAACATATAAGTGCATGACACACATGACACACATGACACACATGACACACATGACACACATGACACACATGTGGTGCTACATATGTGCACTTCAGCATGGTGAACTCAACGAGAAGCACTCCCAGTTAGTACGCTTTTAAATAATGGACAGATTTATACAACAGCAATATGCCCACAAATCCCTTGTGCTTAACCCCTTAAGGACCAAGGACGTACCGGTACGTCCTGAGTCCTCTCCCTTACTATAACGCAGGGGCCACGGCGTGGCCCCGCGTCATAGCGGGTCGGGCCTGGCACCTAGCAACAGACGTGACCCGTGGCTAATAACGCACGGCACTCATCGCAGTGCCGCGCACTATTAACCCTTTAGATGCGGCATTCAAAGTTGATCGCCACATCTAAAGTGAAACTAATCTGCTGCCGGTTAGCTCAGGGGCTTGTTGGGATCATTGGCGCGAACAGCTGTAGGACACGAGGAGGGTCCCCTTACCTGCCTCCTGGTGTCCGATCGCTGAATGACTGCTCAGTGCCTGAGATCCAAGCATGAGCAGTCAAGGGGCAGAATCATTGATCTATGCTATCCTATGGGATAATAAAGATCAATGTAAAGGATCAGTGTGGACAGTGTTATAGCCCCCTACGGGAGCAATAACACTGCAAAAAAAAAAAAAAGTTTATAAAGATCATTTAACCCCTTCCCTAATAAAAGTTTGAATCACCCACATTTTCCCATTTAAAAAAGAAAACTGTGCAAATAAAAATCAAAATTTTGATCAAAAAGTGCGCTAAGAGCCTCCATTTTTTGACCTAGAGTGCTGTTGCAACTTTCTTTTTTGTACATGTTGTATTTGCCACAACAGCGGGCACCTGTGTATTAGGTTGTTGTGCTGGCTATTTTTCCTTTTGTTTTACTTTGTAAGTTGGGGGGTGTGGCACCCTCTTTAGCCGTGCACCCCACCCCTCTCAGACTGGAGGTGGTTTAGTCAATGGCTGATCCAACATGTCACACAGTCAGAGGCTATATGCACAGCAGAGGTGAGTTATCATGTTAGGGTCCCATCCGATATGAGGCCACCTCCGTGTGGTGGATGGGGGGACACATTTTGATCAAAAGGTGCGCTAAGAGCCTCCATTTTTTGACCTAGAGTGCTGTTGCAACTTTCTTTTTTGTACAAATAAAAATAAACATATGTGGTATCGCCGTGTTAGGAAATGTCCGAATTATAAAAGTCCAAAATAGCGTATGTTTGGTCACTTTTTATATCATGAAAAAAAGAATGAAAAGCACTCAAAAAGTCTGATCAGTAAAAAAATAATACAGCTAAAATCATGGTGCAAAAAATGAGCCCTCATATCGCCCCATACGCGGAAACATAAAAAAGTTATAGGGGTCAGAAGAATCCAATTTTAAACGTATAAATTTTCCTGTATGTAGTTATGATTTTTTCCAGAAGTACGACAAAATCAAACCTATATAAGTAGGTATCATTTTAACCACATGGACCTACAGAATAAAGATAAGGTGTCATTTTTACCAAAAAATGTACTGCATAGAAACAGAAGCCCCAAAAATTTACAAAAAAATTGCGTTTTTTCTTCAATTTTGTCGCACAATGATTTTTTTTCCGTTTCGCCATAGATTTTTGGGTAAAATGACTGATGTCATTACAAAGTAGAACTGGTGGCACAAAAAATAAGCCATAATATGGTTTTTAGGTGCAAAATTGAAAGGGTTATGATTTTTAAAAGGTAGGGAGGAAAAACGAAAGTGCAAAAATGGAAAAACGCTCGGTCCTTAAGGGGTTAAAGGGGTTCTCAGGTGGAAAACATTTTTTTAATCAACTGGTGCCAGAAAGTTATACAGATTCGTAATATACTTCTATTTAAAAAGCGTATCACTGGCTGCAGCGGTGTCCCTCCTCGAAAAGTGATTGGCAGAGCGGGAAGAAGACCAGTCCTTAGTATTCTAAACTGTACTCCATCTACCAACACAGCAACTCTAGGTGAATAGAGGATTTGCACCTTCATTGTATTTTTCAACTCGAATGCTTAACACATTTCCAAAACATATGTAACATATCCGTACCCGATTTACCACATCTAGAACAGTCGGAGTGATCATATTTTCTGATTTTTTGGAGAAATGCTGGAGAATAATATAGTCCATGTATTGTACGGAATTAAATAAATTAGTGATTAGCGTTAGGAGACGAGTGTTTAAAGGGGTTATCCACCATAAGGTGATTTTAGTACGTACCTGGCAGACAGTAATGGACATGCTTAGGAAGGATCTGCGCTTGTCTTGGGGCTAAATGGCTATGTTGGGAGATTACCATAATACTGTGACTAGCTTTTTGTGAACTGGTATTTCCTATGTGAGTTGTTTTTTTTTTTTTTACTACAAATCCCCTAATTCCATTTTCCTCCCTCCCACACATAAGCTACCCCACCTATTGAAACATAAATGAGCTGCATCCATTCAAAAGACCTTTGGTTTTCAATCAGGTGCCTACAGCTGTTGCATTAGTTGCCGATTGATCTCTTTCACACCAAGCGATCCCTCCACCCATTGAAGCAGACAGGCTCCCTGTCATCAGCTGACTAGTGAGTCAGGTCTCAACCTGGGAAAAATCTCAGACAACAGTCATTGTGTATGCTGTTAAAAAATACATTTTGGGGTAAAAATCACATAAGAATTGTGGGAAAACCATCACACACAGGTACAGACACTATATTATGAACTACACTAACTTTACAGCCCCTGGAATACTCCTTTAATATTACAGTAAATCTGGGTCCATGTCTTTAGTCACCCTGGACCATATATGTTTATCCCTGAAGGCCAATCTACCATCATCTTGGTTAATAAGATTTCCATAAATCGTGGCTAAGGGCTTCGAGGTAATTCCTCCCTTTATTCATTTTTCAATCAAATGAGAATTTAAATGCTTGACTAATTTGGAAAAATTCAAACAAGGCAATGTCTGAGAGATTGTACTCCTGCTTTAGTCTGTTCCAAGACTTAAGTTTACCATTGTCCAGTGAAGCAGAGATTTTCTGCACACTTGCCTGATACGGGCGCTTCAAATGGCCCAACTTTGATATATCTTCTAAACCGTCATTAAACCAAATAGGGCAGATTCTAATATCCCTCTTATACCCAAGGCTTTTTCTAAGTTCAACCCATGTTTTACTGAATGTAGATACCATTGTTTTTTTTATTTTTATATACCTTCCCTTCTAGCTGTTTTGTTTCAAGAAGTTGAAGTATATTTTGATATTCACTTTGAGAGTTAGATATCAAATAATAAAATAAAAAAAAACATCTACTTGACTTCTGGCTGGCCACAACTTTATACTGACAGAAAGTACATTCTAATATTTAAAGAAGATCAGCCACTCTTTATTTTCGGAATACACAAATATTCTAGTTTGATTGTAGTTTTTTTTTCCAGCCCCAAATAAGTAAGTTGAACACCGATATAATCCTTCTAAAAATGTATCCTTTATCCATATAGGAGCCCCACAAAATACATTTTTAAAAGTATAGACAGGTAAAATTACCTTTAGTACCATAATTCTGTCTGCTCTTGAGATTGACAGTCTATCCCAGACTATAGATTTATTTTCCACCAGCAGAGGTGTAGTATTAAATATATGAAAATTGAAAGATTACTTGGGATTTTACTTCCAAGATATCTAAAATGTTCTCCTTCTTTTAATATTCTCAACATGGGAAAATCAAACTTTTCTCTACAGCCCAAGGGAAGTAGAATTGTCTTTGCCGAATCAAAAGCTAATGCTAAAAAGGTACCGTAACACCGGAAACCTCTATGACTCTATTCATTGATTTTCTGGGGTCTTCCAAAAATAATAACATATCGTCTGGGTACAACAACACTTTGGGGGACATTTAACAAAACCAGTATAGAGGAAGAGTGGTAAAGTTGCCCATAGCAACCAATCAGATCGCTTCTTTCATTTTTAAAAAGTCTGTGAAAAATGAAAGATGTGATCTGATTGGTTTCTATGGGCAACAGCACCACTCTTTCTCTAAACAGGTTTTGATAAATTCCCCCCCCCCCCCATGTCCCTGTTCCCTCCAACCCCAAAGCCTTAACAATATAGCCAATGGGTCAGTTGCCAGGGAGAAATTCAGATGATGTTAAACCATTGATTCCTATAGCAGCTCTTGGCTTTGAGTACAATACCTGGATGATTTTTATAAAGTCTTCTCAAAATCTCCCATAAAAAAAAAAACTACTTCACCCTGTCAAATGCCTTAGCAGCATCCAAAGACATGTAGGAGTGGGGGAAGGGGGGCCCCGCTTACCCAAACTGCAAATTACATTATAATCTACAAAGACTCTTTTTTTTTTTTTACACATCCCATCGGGTGTGCACAAACCCCACTAATTGGGGAATATTTTTTTTTTTTGGAATCTAGTGGAAAGAACCCTGGTGAATAACTTTATGTCAGTATTCAATAGGGATATTGGCCTATATACTCCCTCTCCAAGGGGTACTTATCTTGTTTTAAGATGAATATTTTTCTAGCTTGTGTCATGGATTCAGGAAGACTACCTTTCTCTATGGATGACAGTAAGGTCCTACACAACAAGGGGAGTAGCAACTATATTTCCGATAAATCTAAAAGGCCACTGATGGATCCCAATGCTTTCTCCAACTCCTCCTGCAACAGTTTTCGGAGAATCAAGTACAGTGCTATTTAAAAAAGTGAAATTTATAGAAACTCAAAGCTTTCTAAGGGTACGTTCACACGTATGCAGATTTGATGTGCAGGATTTGATGCACAGGATTTTCTGCTGCAGATTTCAATGACTGAGCACAGCTTCTAATCAGCAATTACAAATCCTGCGCATCAAATCTCCGCAGGATCCTGTACATGTGAACGTACCCTAAAAGTATTTCCATCTTCTCAACGGACTGTCTTACTTCTGATGTACAGGGGGTTTTCAAAAACGTTTTGCAGTTGCTGAATACAGGATTACTCCTAAGAATAATAGTTTGGAGTGTTGGGTTTTCTTCTGAAATCTTGCTACAGTTTCTATGTGCACCAGATCCTTGCAAGCTGATTGTCAACCACATTGTTTACTTGTTTATTTATATTTGTTCTCATGTATTTATTATCTGTTCCTGGCTTCATATAAAGTTAATACAAAAATACGAAAAGTACAAAAATAGGTGCACTAGTGTGGTAGATGTAAATAATAACATTGACTAACCCTCAAAACTGATGTAAAATTGAGACATTAGTCATTTTTTATGCTGGGGGATTGCCCTTAGACACTGACCCCAAGTGCAGGATTTGCCTCCCCAGTATAAATGCACATCGACATTTTGGGTTGAGCACATCCTGCCATCTTTGACCAAGTGTTCATATAAAGTTAGTATAATTAAAAACCTGAACATGTGAACACACCCCGAGTTCACATGAGGTGCATGCCCTAATTCCTCCCGATGATGGCGGGGGATCTGCCGAAACATGTAGACTGGGCATGTTTTATGTGTTTCAAAAAAAACTGTGTTGTTTGTGTGCACGTTGAGGACTGCAGCCTCATTTATATCATTACCAATGTGGGGTATTGCATCCAGTAATCATATATATGAAGCCCATAGGGCAGTATTTGTGCGAGGGGCGTAAGTATTTCACACCCCCTGCACCTCTAGGTGGGACTTATAGGGATTAAGTGAGGGGCGTGAGTATATATCTCCCCCTTCTCCATCCAGGTGGGGCGTACGTAACGTTTGCGGGCGCTGTTGGCGGAAGTTCAGCATTAGAATCTCCCACCACTGTCTGGAACCCTGACAGCCGCTTCCCCTCTCTGAGTCATGCTGTTTTTGTAAGCGAAAGTCGGGCGGCGCGGTCTCAGCATATGCTTGGCCGCCCCGTGGTGGTAAGTTCTTGGCTTACCTCTGGTGCCGAGCCACTGCGGGTAGGCTGGTATACAGGACCTATAAGCGTCTCACCCTCAGGTTGGCTAATTTGAGGTGCTAACGCAGGATGTGGGGATACTTCTCCCCACCTGGCTGGCCCATTGTTCCTCATCCTAGAGGCAGTCCCTTCACCCATACTTGCGTTTGGGCCTGCATTAGTGGGTCGGCACTGTGTTCGGCTCCCCTGGCGGATGTATGTATTGCTTTGCTAGAAGTACGTTTGTGCTACCAATTATGTATAGCAGATGTATAGCAGATGTATGCTAAGGGCAGCATGGTGGCTCAGTGGTTAGCACTGCTGCCTTGCAGTGCTGGGGACTTGGGTTCAAATCCCACTAAGGACAACAATAAATAAAGCATTATTATCATAATAATGTCAGCAGAGGGAACTGTGCTCGTGATGTCATCAGAGCCTTCCAAAAAGAAAAGAATTTCCTCTGTAGTATTCAGCAGCTAGAGATGAGCGAATTTACAGTAAATTCAATTAGTCACGAACTTCTCGACTAGGCAGTTGATGACTTATCCTGCATAAATGAGTTAAGCTTTCAGGTGCTCCCATGGGCTGGAAAAGGTGGATACATTCCTAGGAGACTCTTTCCTAGGACTGTATCCACCTTTTCCAGCCCACCGGAGCACCTGAAAGCTGAACTAATTTATGCAGGATAAGTCATCAACTGCCGAGTCGAGAAGTTTGTGACGAATCAAATTTACTGTAAATTCGCTCATCTCTATCAGCAGCTAATAAGTACAGGAAGGATTAAGATTTTTTAATAGAAGTAATTTACAAATATGTTTAACTTTCTGCCACCAGATGATTTAAAAGTACCCCTTTAAGCTTCATATTGTATGTTTCTAGTGTTTAAAAAAATAATGTGCACATGTTCTGTGTTATGAAAAAATAAAAAATAAATAAATAAAAAGAGTTCATACTATGCATATGGTGTCATGCTGTTTATTTGCTGGTAGCAGTTACATTGTCCATACACTCATTGCATTCATGCTGTACATACGCTCATAACTTTATACTGTTTACCTGCTGATAGCATTTATATTGTTTCATATGTTCATCGCATTCATATCATACCTTGTAGTTTTACTGGCAGGTGTTTTTAGCGGTTATGATGTTCACTCACTCGTAGCTGTTACTATACAAAAGCCAGTAGCAGTTATTTTATGTTCACGTGCTTGTAGCATTGCTACTGTTCATACATAGCATTTCACTATACATAGGTAGGTTTATCCTGTTTATACGCCTATAGTATTTATACTGTTCACACTCTCATTGCATTCACACAGTACATACACTCAGTAGTGTTATGCTGTTTATTTATCTGTAGCATTTATGTTGTTCATATGCTCAGTGCATTCATGCTGTACATACGCTCATAGCTTTATACTGTTTATAGTATTATACTGTTCATACGCTCATTGCATTCATGCAGTACATACGCTCATAGTGGTGTGCTGTTTATTTGCTTGTAGTGGTTATATTGTTCATACGCTCAGTGCATTCAGTTCATACACACGCTTGTAGTTTTACTGGCAGATGTTTTAGCAGTTATGAGGTTCACTCGCTCATAACGGTCACTATTCATAAGCCCATAACATGTTCATACATAGCATTTAACTATACATATGTAGGTTTATATGCTTATAGTACTGTTCATTCTCTCATTGCATTCATACAGGAAATACGGCTAAAGTGTTAAGCTGTTTATTTGCCTGTAGCATTTATATTGTCTATTTGCTCATTGCATTCATGCTGTGCATACACTCATAGCTTTATTCTGTTTATACGCTTATAGTATTGATACTGTTCATACGCTCATTGCATTCATGCAGTACTTACGCACATAGTGTGTAGTTTATTTGCTTGTAGGTTTTATTGTACATGCTCATTGCATTCATGCTGTACAGATGCTCATAGATTAATACTGTTTATCTGCTGATAGCATTTATATTATTCATACATTCATATCATACATACGCTTGTATGTAGTTTTTCAATATACATATGTAGGTTCCATACTGTTCACATGTAGTATTCACTGTACATAACTTTTATGCTGTAGCATAACGTGAATTTATAAATTTCTTTACATTATCACGGTAAGTATGCTCCCAGCACTTATGTTATACATGCACTAGTACATAGCATTGTTGATGCATACGGCCATAGTTTGTTGTTCTATGCATTGGTTCATAGTTATCTTGGTGCATACGTGCATAGCCTCCACAGTAGGTTTGTTTATTATGTGCATACGCTCCTAGTGTCGTATGGCCGTTGCATCTCTTGCTGAAAATACATTTATAATACACGATTTCAGCATTCATATTGGGCTTACATTTATAGCAGCTCTACTGAGCACATATTTCTTATGCCTGCCATCTCTGCAGGGGGATACACCACATAGGTTATTGTAATGGACATGTCCTCAGAGCAATAACATCTCGATTAGCAATTTTTGTGTTTACTCTTAGCGGGTTTACTCTATACATACGGTTAGCATGTTTAATGCTGTGCATACGCTTGACTTTATTCTGTGTTTATGGTTAGGGTGTTTTATTCTGTGCTAAGGTGTATACAATTAGCATGTGGTATTAACATGTTTACTCAGTACATACATCTTAGCCTACGGTCAGGGTATTTTATCCTGTGCATACCATTAGCGGGTTTTCGTTAAGTGCATACGGTTAGCGTGTTTTAAATTTTTCTTTTTGCGTTCAGTGAGCACGTTTTTTCTGTGTATATGATTAGCGTGTTTTATTCTGTGTGTACGGTTAACGGGTTTATTCTGTGTATACGGTTAGTGGGTTTATTCTGTGTATTTGGTTAGGGGGTTTTAATCTGCGTATACGCTTAGCAGGTTTTATCATGTTTGTCATGTGTTACGGTTAGTATGTTTAATTCTGTGTATCTTATGGTTTAGCATGTGTATTCTGTGCATGCAGTTAGTATGTTTATTATGTGCATATGGTTAGCTCGATGCTTCTCAAAGACCTGTCATTTATGTTATGTCTACAGGCACGAAGGGTTCACAAAAACCGTTCACGTGTACAGGAACGATGGGTTCACAAAGACCTGTCACGTCTACAGGCACAATGGTTTTACAAAGACGTGTTACGTCTACAGGCACAATGGTTTCACAAAGCCCTGTCACGTCTTCAGGCACGATGGCTTCACAAAGACCTGTCACGTCTACAGGCATGATGGTTTCACAAAGACCTATCACGTCTACAGGCACGATGGTTTCACAAAGACCTGTTCTACCTACAGGCACGATCGTTTCACAAAGACCTGTCACATCTACAGGCATGATGGTTTCACAAAGACTGGTTCACATCTACAGGAATTGTTTCACTAAGACCTGTCACATCTACAGGCATGATGGTTTCACAAAGACCTGTCACGTCTACAGGCATGATGGGTTCACTAACACTTGTCACGTCTACAGGAACTGTCATCTGCAATGGGTCATCACTCCTGAGACTAGTTGGGTCAGAATGTTGGCAGTTTGGGTATGTCTGACTATATAGTCTAATTCTTCAGGTAAGGTGCTTCATGAGCCTTATTTTTGGTCGACAGGTGATATGACCCCACATGGTCTATCATGTAGATAGGTTCTTGCTTGTCATTTCCCTGACAGTTAATTTTTTGCCTCTTAATAGCAGGGAATTGGTGCTTGTTAAACATGCCATAGAGCTATACCTTCAGTGTCCCTTTGAAGTCATGTCACAAGTAAGTATGTTAATAGGTATCGCTCAGTTAGTATACTGAAATAAAAAGCACAAACGGATGCGCTCCGTAGTGTAACACCAAAGGTGAGTTGGTAACGCTAAGTGTGAATTGCGCTTACCACATGAAGTTGTACTCCAACCAAGTACAACAATGGAACAGGGCGTATCATCAAAGGGTCTCTGCACCTTCGTCCCACTGAAATAGAATCACGATAAAAACAAGCAATCTCCAGGTAGCAGAGCGGGATCAATGGAAGCGCTGAGACCAGATAAGAAGTTAAAAGGATTTCACGGTCACCCGCTTCCTCAGATGCCTGAGGTAGCGGGTGACCGTGAAACGCGTTGCATTATGGGAAATAAATCCTTTTAACTTCTTATCTGGTCTCAGCGCTTCCATTGATCCCGCTCTGCTACCTGGAGATTGCTTGTTTTTATCGTGGTTCAGTTAGTATGTCCATCGGGTCCAGTTATCATTGTCAGGTCATTCTTTCACAAACGGACTTACTACCACATCTTCTCAGGAACGGGTACCGCCTCTAGTATTCACTAGTTGGTAGATGCTGCTCTTTCCAGCATGCAAGGTATAGTCTACTTAGGGTATGTAAAGCTTGATGCTGGGTGTATGCTGTGTTATTTTATGAATTGTTATTCATCCTATTTTGGTTGTTTTTTCCCTCTATAGGTGTGCCCTTGTATGCAGTTTAATGCACACCTCTGACCGCTATGCTAAGTTAAGGTTTTCGTACAGGTATGTATGCAACGTTTTCAGTCACTAGTACATGTCTGGAGCCCTGAGCAAAAGTATGAAGCCCATGGGGCTGTATTTGTGCGAGGGGCGTAAGTATTTTACGCCCCCCTGCACCTCTAGGTGGGGCTTATAGGGATTAGGTGAGGGGCGGGAGTATATAACTCCCTCTTCTCCGTCCAGATGTGGCGTACGTGACGTTTGTGGAACCCTCCCAACCCTCCCTTATTTTATTCTTTCATTATAGGGTATGCCCTCTATAGGCATGCCCTCGTATGCAGTTTATGGCACACCTCTGACCGCTATGCTAAGTTAAGGTTTTCGTACAGGTATGTATGCAACGTTTTCAGTCACTAGTACATGTCTTGAGCCCTCAGCACTGAACTGAACTTTGGTCAGTGCAGCAACATTAACTTTTAGACTATGTCAAGTCACTTTTATTTTAGAAAAGTTCTCAATAAAAGTTACATTTAGGGGAGTCCCCTTAAAGAGATTTTTGTGCCCTGGGCTGTGGCCCCGGGTTTCTGTGACCGTCAATATTGGAATCACTGGCTCACCCCTTGGGGTACTTGTGTCAATGTAGCATTTTGGTCAGGATTTTTTCCAAAAAAGGAGTGACCAACACATAGAAAACTTTAATAGAAAGATCTGCACCTTTTCCTAGTTTGGGAAAAAAAAAATACTGACAAAAATACTACATGTGAACCTAGCCTTAGGGTACATTCACACAGGCAGATTTAAATCCACCCGTGTAAACATACCCTTAGTGTGATCTAAATTTGGTTCCTTAAAGGTGTACTCCGCCCCTAGACATCTTATTCCCTATCCAAAGGATAGGGGATAAGATGTCTGATCGCGGGGGTCTCGCTGCTGGGGACCCCCACAATCTCCCTGCTGTACACGGCATTCCTTTAGAGCGTCGGGTGCAGCGCCGGAGGCTACGCCCACCCATTGCAAGTCTATGGGAGGGGATGTGACAGCCATAGACTTTCATTGAGGGGGCATGGCCTGACCGTAACGTCACGAGCCTCCGCCCCGCATCGCCAGTCATCCGGCATGGAGTGAAGTTCGCTCCGTGCACCGCGTGTCTGGGATCGCAGGGGTCCCCAGAAGCAGGACCCCCGCGATCAGACATATCCCCTATCCTTTAGGGGATAAGATGTCTAGGGGCGGAGTACCCCTTTAACCCCTTAAAGACCAAGGACGTATGAGTACGTCCTTGGTCCCGCTCCCGTGATATAACGCAGGGTCCCACGGTGACCCCGCATCATATCACGGCGGTCCCGGCATCATAGTGAAGCCTGGACCCGCCTCTAATAGCCTCAAAGCTGAGCCACGCGGCTAAAAGTGAAAGTAAAAGTGCCCAGCTAGCTCAGGGAGCTGTTCGGGATCACCGCGGTGAAATCGCGGCATCCCGAACAGCTGTACTACAGGAGGAAGGTCTCTTACCTTCCTTCCTGCAGTCCGATCGCCGATTGAATGCTTCAAGCCTGAGATCCAGGCTTGAGCAATCAATTGCCGACAACACTGATCATTGCATCTCTATGGAGATGCATTGAACAGTGTTAAAGATCAGTAAATGCAATGTTATAGCCCCCTATGGGGGCTAGAATATTGCAAAAGAAAAGTGTAAAAAAAATCATTAACCCTTTGAATTATCCCTTCCCCTAATAAAAGTTTGAATCACCCGGCATTTCCAATAATTAAAAAAAAACTGTGTAAATAAAAACAAAAATAAACATATATGGTATCGCCGCGTGTGGAAACGTCCAAATAAAAAAATATACCGCTAATCAATGGCGTACGCGCAAAAAAATTCCAAAGTCCAAAATAGCGTATTTTTGGTCACTTTTTATATCATGAAAAGATGAATAAAAAGCAATCAAAGAGTCAGATCAATACAAAAATGCTACCGACAAAAACTTCAGATCACGGCGCAAAAAATTAACCCTCATAGCGCCCTGAACACGGAAAAATAAAAAGTTATAGGGGGTCAGAATATGACAATTTTAGACGTATAAATTTTCCTGCATGTAGTTATGATTTTTTTCTGAAGTAATACAAAATCAAACCTATACAAGTAGGGTATCATTTTAACCGTATGGACCTAGAGAATAAAGATAAGGTGTCATTTTTACCGAAAAATGTACTACGTAGAAACGGAAGCCCCCAAAAGTTACAAAATGGCTGTATTTTTGCAATTTTGTCGCACAATGCTTTTTTTTCCCCGTTTCGCCGTAGATTTTTGGGTAAAATGACTGATATCATTACAAAGTAGAATGGGTGGCGCAAAAAAATAAGCCATAATACAGATTTTTAGGTGCAAAATTTAAAGAGTTATGATTTTTTAAAGGTAAGGAGGAAAAAACTAAAGAGCAAAAATGGAAAAACGCCCGGTCCTTAAGGGGTTAAGAAATAAAGGGGTCCATGTCTTGCACCTGTATTACAGTCAACGGAAACAGGCTATTTGGTGATTTTGGGGGCTTCCATCTTCTTTTGGGCAAAGGAACTCAGTGGGGGATGCCAAGCCCTAGGACCCTACAGCTAACGAAAGACAGCATAGTAGTCTTCCACAGTTCAGTCAAGGGCATTGGCATCAAAAAGCATACAGCAACAAATGGAAACACTAACCCAATCGGGAAAAAAAACACAAAAATATTTGTTTATTAGGAGTTGGTTTCCACCATTAGGCACATTGTACATAATTGGATTCTATCTCTTACAGCCTTTAATTATCACTGTGTAAATGACTGATCTGAATCATAATCCCCAATAAAGGCCGATATCTCTCTCCCCCCCCCCCCCCCTTCCCACATCCCATAGATAAGACTGGAAAGAACAGACAAAGCATAGCATCATAATGAGTTACTGATGAAAGGTGTTATATTAAAGTGAGCGTCTATATCTAGAAAAGTTGTCATGACAGACGTAATGACTATGTTAGCAGCTTCCAGGGAACAATGAGAATAAAGAACAGTGACACAATGCTGTATTTCTAATGTCTTTTTATGGGGAAGCTACTATATTCATAAGGTTTACGGACCTGTAAGAATAAATATACAGCATATAAGGGTAATGTCTTGTTAGGAGATATGATTATGAGGTTGTAAAATAGTAGAAAAAGTAAAAAGGAAAGTCAAAGACATATTGTAAAGGTTCGGTGGTTTCTATTTTTATTATTATAATATGGTTTCTAATAAGTCATGTGCATTAGGCCTAAGGATATGTTCACATCTATAAAAGTGCACTACTGTATATCCTTTGTATATGTCAAGATACTGGCAAAAAAATATTCTATTGTATTCTGCAGCAGGACCTATGGACTTAATGTAGTCTACTGGGGGCTAGAACCACTAGTACTGCAATGTATAAGGAACATAGGACATCCAGGGATCAGAACCCACCGTTTTGCATTTGGTGTATTGCTGAACACATTTTAGATCACACAAACACTATTCCCTGTTGAAACCCTGTGTATGTGAATTTTTGTTGGTCCTCACTTTATTCTGCGTGATTTCCCCTGAAACATTCAATATAATCCCCTTGTCGAAACAAATAATACCACTATGTTAACTGGGTTTCTATTAGGGCTGCGCGATATATCGCAAAAGCAATCGAATCGCGATTTTTGCTTTTTGCAATATGACGATACGGCCCCCCGGGAAAACATGCGATTACCTGATCGGGCTGGCTCCCGTGGCGGGGGCCGGCCAGAGCAGGTAAAAACTAATTTAAATACTAAAAGTCAGTGTTTCCCAACCAGGGGGCCTCCAGTTGTTGCAAAACTACAAACTCTTAGCATGTCCGGACCGGCAAAGGCTGTCTGGGCATGCTGGGAGTAGTAGCTTCACAACAGCTGGAGGGGGGGAATGTGACAAGGGGAGGAGGAATGTGAAAAGGGGGGGGGGGGGAGGAATGTGACAAGGGGAGGAGAATGTGACAAGGGGAGGAGAATGTGACAAGGGGGAGGAGAATGTGACAGGGGGAGGAGAATGTGACAGGGGGAGGAGAATGTGACAGGGGGGGAGAATGTGACGGGGGGGGGGGGAGAATGTGACGGGGGGGAGAATGTGACGGGGGGGGGAGAATGTGACGGGGGGGGAGAATGTGACGGGGGGGGGGAGAATGTGACAGGGGGGGGGGGGAGAATGTGACAGGGGGGTGGAGGAGAATGTGAAATAGGCGGTGGTCATAAAATGGGTAGGTAGATGTGAAATGGAGGCGATTGGACATGAAATGGGGGGATTTCACCATTTTTCTTATTATATCACATCGCATATTGCAATCGCACCTTTTTCCCATATCGTTCAGCCCTAGTTTCTATAAACGTAAAGATATTGTCTGGGCAAAGCTCGTTTTTTTAAAGTGACCCGGCTAATATACTTACCAATCCTACTCCCCCCTGCTGCCAGTTCCCTTATTGCCCAGTCTTCTGTGCCATCCTCTTTTTTATTAATTCCATGGCACTGACGTTACATGCGAGCAGGAAGTGCCAGCTCAGTGACCGATAAGAATCGACAGCATAGAGAACCAACAGTAAGGAGGAATTTCCTGTCCGCACAGAATGTCAGCGGAATTAGTGAAAAAAAAAAAAAAGGATGGCAATTATGACTGATCAATCAGAAAACCAGCAGCAGGAGGAAGGGGGGTAAGTATACCGCTTTGTTATATTGCCTGTTATATTTGTTATATGGCCACCATGCACATTATATACTCCATTGACTCTCCCAAATATCTACCTGACACAGGAAAATTAACTTCAGCAAGGCTGAATACAATGGCACTAATATAAAATAGAAATTAAATTAATAATAATCTTTAACTCATGAAATCATCACAAAAAGACCAGAATTTTCTTCATGGAGAGGATTTATTATACAAAAGTATAAAGGCAATCAGCTGCCCCTCCCATCCAATACATTAATTCTTCATTCAACAGAGATCGTTTAGACAATAAATAATTAACAACAAAAATAAGAATAATTCAGACACGCTACATGATACGGAAGATGTGAGTATCAGAGCCTTCTCACAGTGTTACAGCATCCACAATGTTTTGAGATAAACAGATTACTATTACTCCAGATATGGCTTCTCCGTCAGCCCTACCATATTTTGACAGCACACAGCAGATCCTAATCATTTTTGGCACTTACATAATAATCAACATGGAATTCATTTCTGGGGAGTAAGAAATTCAACTTTTTGTTCCAGGAATTTTTTATTACCAAAAATTTTCATACTGACCTAGAAAAGAATCTGGGAATGTCTGACCGAAATGCTGGTGTGTGTTATATCTCTTCCAAGTCGGCAGATCACTAAAGGAATCTGTCACACTGAAAATACAGATTAATCTGTAGTCAAGTCGGTGGTCCTTCTGAGTAATAGATGACACTCTATATTCACACTTAGACACAGATATCTGTCAATAACTGAGTAGGACCGCCCACTTGACTACTTTGTCCAAAGTGAGCAGAGATCTCTATCAATAAATGACAAGTTTTCCTGGAACTCTTCCCACAAAACTATATATCAATCTGCTCAGCTCCTCCTGCTCTATATCATGTTGCCTGCAGACTGGACTGTAATTCAATGTGGTGGGTTTCCTTTAAAGGTTGTCCTTAGGATCTTCTGGCTCATTACATATATACATGGTTAAGTGCCCATAACTTAGAAAAATGAGGAAAGGAAACAAACTTGTTATATCTTGCCCTTCGTCATTACAATAACTGAATTAATGTCAATAATATGGAGAATTCCTCTAAGGGGTTCTTGCTATGTATGCACAGTTACAAGCATTGTTCTAGTGGGAGGAACAAACTAGTATTTAGGAAAAAGCAGCCATTCATTGGAAATGTAGTGGAAACTCTGGAGCACCAGAATAATACACAAGAGGCACTGACTTATATACACCGATCATGAATTCAGTCCACTGAACGGCTGCTTTATTTCTTTGCTGAATTTCTCAAAGTATTTAGTCTGTAAAATCTGCTCAATTGTTTCACGCCATCCCTTTAGCCTGAAGACATATAAATGAAGCTTGGTGGGCTTGTAATAACATGTAAGTGTATCCAATGCAATAGAATAAATGTTCGAGATCTATTTATTGGAACAGACCAGTATTTTATGTAATAGTAAAGTCGGGATAATATGTCACATTTTCTGCCACATTCATGAACACCTGGATAACAATATAATCTAGATTTTCAGACTGGATAGAGGGACAAATCCGGCACTGACATCACTAGGTGTCCAATTAACACGGTACTGGAGACAGTCCGAGCCGACCTGTAATAATCTGGTGCGGTGGTGCTCAGCCTTAGATAGCATTGACATTCAACAACAAAGAAGAGATGAGAGACGGCACTCACCATCCAGGGAAATGCTTTATTCACAATGTGTGAGCATAACTGGTACAGGCAGGTCTGGCGGTGCGAGAGCGGGGGCGACTGGTCGCCCCCGCTCTCGCACCGCCAGACCTGCCTGTACCAGTTATGCTCACACATTGTGAATAAAGCATTTCCCTGGATGGTGAGTGCCGTCTCTCATCTCTTCTTTGTTGTTGGATAATCTAGATTTTGTTTCTTGCACCAGTAGCCAAAATGGCAAATACTGAAACACATCTAGATCACAGGCTACAGTCGACAGACACACTGTCCTAGTGAACAGTCTGATGAGGAGTCAAGTAAAAAAAAGCAGCCTTTAGAGTGCAGGTCATGGGTCCACCCTAATGAAACCAGAATCAGAACATTTTTTCAAAAGTAAGATTTAAAAAAAATTCTAATATAAAATCTAGGTCACTACAGGGACGACAGTTACACTTGTGATATTCTATGTACAAGGTAACTTCACTACGGCAGGAGAGGCCTATAACTCAGTGCTGTGCGCGTCTCAGTTAACTCACTGTCGGATTTTATTCACTGAAATGTACAGAGCTGCAGGGATCACATTAGACACGTCACATGAAAAAGAACATTCTCATCATACAATAATCAGTAACAGAATACCCCAGCTAAGAAATCACAAGAATCAATTCCCAACGCTGTCCATTACATGGCATTATCAAACAGTCAATTACAAAACAAGTAAAAAGGTTATAAAATTCGAGTAGAAAATGTTGCTGCGCAGAATACAAATGGACCGAACCTGGCGGCCACACAGGGTGACAAAGGGCCTCAAGACACTCCTCCGTTTGTCATCTGACGTGCATGTTATCGGTGTACTTATTGGCTAATGTCTTTGTTTAATAAACCCTTGGTTGGCAAAGTAGCCACTTAGGCTAAGATTTCCATGTGCTTCCATGCACAAGATGCCAGCACCACAAACACTCCTGAGGTAGACCCATCTCTGTTGTATTGCCTGGGAGGGTACACCTCGTAGTCCTCTCCTCTTGGTTAGACACTTTGGCTTTATGTTAGCACCTGGACTTTAGTTTTGCTCTCCGAATGACAAGCTCTTCGGTGCTGACCTCACAGACACCACTAGAACCTTTTTTCTTTTTGCAGCTCGGACAAAAATTATCAAATTCTCCCCTTTCACTACAATATTCAGCAGTCTATTGCACTGTAAGTTCACACAGAAAACTCCTGTATCGGGAGATGTTATGAAAAATCCTCAATAAAGGCCTCCCATTTGTTGCCATCGAAAGATGCCAGGTGACAAAGTTAGTCTCATTTTTGCAGCAGCTGTTCCACTGTTGCCAAAAGAGAAGAAAAAAGGTGAACTTTTGGTCACGTAGATTTTAGAAATTCATTTTCGTCATCACAAAAAAAAAAAAATTGTGAATGGTTTAGAATACCATCTTCCCATCTCCAAGGCTTCACAGTTGACTTGGTCATTTAAACACAAAATAAAATGTACACTTACTGGAGGACAAAATATCTGCACCTTTTTTGTAACCATCTCCCTTGTTCAAGCTAGGCCATCTTAGGTAGTGATACAACTCAAGAACTGAAACTGGAGAAAACACTACTCATTTTAGTGTGAAAACAAATCTCCTATTATAGATGTCCAAAAGTTTTTAAATTATGCAATTATTTTCTGGGGAATATCCACTGATGCTCTAAGAAATATAGCATTATCACGCACATAGTTGCGTTTTCGTATGTCCTCATGAGAGATAAACTTAGGATATCCAAAGCCAAGAGTGCTTTCATCCAGTGAATTTCGAAAGCCACTTGGTTTCTGGAAGTTTTTCCAGTTTGGGTCAGGGTTAAAGGTCTCTGTAATGTTCTGGGGTTTGGACAAGGAAGGATCACTTTGGTCAAGTAACGAAAACGTGACACGATACGAGAAAGGCCATTCTAGTAGGTTGTCATACTCGCCGGGGAGGACTCTTATATAAACTGAAAGGTAGGTGCCCTCACCGCTGCCATTTCCATTTATGAATGCAGAGACTTGGAGCTTGTAGCCATATCTATGAGTATAAAAGGGTGGGCTAAAGGACTCATAGTTGCCCCGGACCTTGGCTTCCTGCAGTTTGCGGGAATAGTCACTGATCTTCCATATAAGTATCCCTTCACTGCTCACAGACAGCTCCTCCACCTGCTTCCTCAGCTCTAGAATCTCCTGTCTCTGTCGGCCGACCAAAGAGGACATCATACTAAGGTGGGCTCTCATATTTTCTTCTAGATGTCTGCTCATACCAATCTTAGGGCACTAGTAAAAAAAATGGAGGAAATATACATTATTAGCTTCAAAAGTCTACAATGTATTTCTAAAATGTACTTCATTTACACCCATTTCTTCTTAGGATATATTCACATGTGGCAAAAAAAACTACAAAAAAAATACAAAAACAACAACTGCAACTTTCCCATTCATCTGAAAGGGGCTTGCAGAAATCCATGCACATACTGGGTATGGAAACATTGTTGCAAGAGATTTGCTGCATGTGAATATACCCTAATGGGAGCATAGCCAAACCGAGGACTACATTGAACTCTTACCCTGTGTTTGCAGCCGGATTCCTTAAAAGGACAAAGTACTAAAGCAGAACTACAGCTTTCCTTTAAATGTCCACTCAAGTCTTCTCTGGCGATGTTGGCAATGCCACACTGGTTGGGACAAGAGACCGGGTACCGTGGACACTGAAACTGGTGACTCTGCAAAAATGAAAACACAGCAAAATCTGTAAAATACTGTAAAGACTGTGGAGTGTGTAAGTAAAAATTTAGTAGCACTATCCCCAAGGACTAGCAAATTGTATATATATGATATTTTAATGAATGTAACCTTATGATCGCAATGATGGTTACATGCAGTCACTGTCAAATACATTCTTAGAGTAGGGTTACACTGCAGATCTGCTGGTGAGCCGACCCTTAGTGTGCCTCCAGCTGTTCCTCCCTGCTCGCAGTGGCAATCCGCAGCTCCGAGCAGTCACACAGAGGCTTGCGAGTCGCATGTGCTCGGCGACTCGCACAGTGATTGGCTCTGAGTGACTGCTCTTACATTCTTCCTTTTTTTATAATGAAAATGAAATGTATCTGAAAAGAAACTGCTAAACCAGCAATTCATAAATAATTGATGTAGGTAAAAGTAATTATGGGTTCCTATAATAAAATTAGCAATGGGACCCTACTATAGTATGGACCTTCGGCAGCACTTGAGCTCAGAACATAATAGCCTATTATTTGGAGCTCTAATCCAAGCCCATGAACCACATGAACAAAGACAGTATTGGAATAGTTCACCATAATTTCACAGTACAGGCATAATGCACAGACTGATGTCACAACAAATGGTGTAAATGTACATAGTGGGGTGACAATTCAGCAATAATGCAGCACAGGATTAATGTGATGATATCATTGTGTACATTATCCCTATTCTGTGAAGTCACAGGCTAGGCATAATGCACAGTCCATGGATAATATACACAGTGATATCACTGCACAGGAATAATGTTATGAGATTGTAGTGTATATTATCCCTATTCTGTGAAGTCACAGTCCATGGATAATATACACAGTGATGTCACAGCACAGCCAGCACATACAAAGATAGTGCACACAGTGATGCCACTGCACAGTAATAATTTACTTTTTCTAGGTCTCTCACTGTTTTCGTTTTTTCATGCCCTCCATCCACTATCTGCACCTTACATCTGAATGGGGGTGGGCTCCTTTAATTTCTGGCCACCAATGTCCCAATAGAAAGAGGTCCTGATACACACTTTGTATGTACTATGTTCTCTTTAGCCCTGTTGGTAGACCTCTTTGATGCACTACAAACCTGTGTTTCACTTAACTGGAATAGAGAGGTAATTCCCAGTGAGTTTATTGTATCACTATCTATGGATTTATTCTGATTATCCAGGGATTTATTTTGATATTCTGCCACATTGCAGTCGAGAAAGAAGTAGGGCTGGGCGGTATACTGGTTCATACCGAATACCGAAATTTTTGTGCTGCACGATATTAATTTTTCCCATACCGCAATACCGGTTTGGCCCCTCCCCCCTGGGAATGAATGAATTATCAGCCCAGCGCAGCGCTGTCCCCACATTGGGGAACTACCGTAATCATATGTGGCCCACTAGCGCTGTTCTGCTCCCCCCCACCAAATTATGTTACCCGCCAGCGCTGTTCTGCTCCCCCCCCCCCCCAATGATCAGCCCAGCGGGGCACTACTCACATATGTCACCCGCAAGCACTGCCCTCCTCCTCTTTGTTGCGGCCGCCGGCGCTGGAACGCTATACTGTACGCCAGTGGTCTCCAACCTGCGGACCTCCAGACCTGCGGACCTCCGGAGTTTTAGTTTTGCAACAGCTGGAGGTCCGCAGGTTTGAGACCACTGCTATACGCTGTATCCCTATGTCCGGGCTGCAAAAGATAAACAAAATAAACTTTGACTTACCTACGTCGGCCTTACGCTGGGGACGGGAACGTCTGAGAGCCGTCAGCCGAAGTTTATTTTGTTTATCTTTTGCAGCCCGGGTATAGGGATACAGCGTACAGCAGTGGTCTCCAACCTGCGGACCTCCAAATGTTGCAAAACTACAACTCCCAGAATGCTGGGAGTTGTAGTTTTGCAACAGCTGGAGGTCCGCAGGTTGGAGACCACTGGCGTACAGTATAGAGTTACAGCGCCGGTGGCCCCCAACAAAGAGGAGGAGGGCAGTGCTTGTGGATGACATATGTGAGTAGTACCCCGCTGGGCTGATCATTAATTGGGGGGAGCAGAACAGCGCTGGCGGGTAACATGATTTGGGGGGGGGGGGGGGGGAGGGGGAAAAGAAATACTGTTATGTACCGTGGAACCGCCATAAGCTAAAAAATACCGTGATATACATATTTGGTCATACCGCCCAGCCCTAGAAGGAAGTTTTCCCTTGGTATGGGGCAATTGGCATCAGCCTCATAGGGGGTTTTTGCTTTCCTCTGGACCAACACAGTAGGGATATAGGTTGAACTTGATGGACTCCGGTCTTTTTTCAAACTATTAACTATATAATATATTTATCTTTCATTAAAAGGGTAATTTATGCTGGAAATAGCGCTATAACGTCAATGCAGTATTAAGGCAATGACATACATCCTCATTTACATACAAAGCATATGTTCCCATCATTACCTGGATAGTGTCAAACACAAACTCCTTGCTGCAGTACGGACACGGCTGAGTACGCTTGGGGCACTCGGCCAGCGAATGCTGTGACAGTACACGTCTCATCATGCGAGCGCCACACTTGTTCTCACAATACACACTTTCTTGGGGACAGGAGCCCTGGTGATCCTAGTTCGGCAAAAAGAACAGAATGAGTTAATGCAATGAAAAAAGCCTCTGTAGACTGTGATGAAACGAATGAGTAAGATGTAGTCTGCGTGAAAAAGAGGAGAGGCATTTAAATGTTTGACACAGCTAATACATCAAAGATTATTGCTCTAAATTCTAAATGTGTAAGTCATTAGCTGAAAATGTGAACTATAAGACTGGATGCAGAGCTCCGGCAATGTGGCTGGCATGACTAGGAGGATTATTATTTTTATTTTTTTTTAAAGAGGATTTTGAAAATTGCCTTATAAGTAGATTGAGTTAAATAAAATGTAAATGCTGGAATGGTAAAATCGAGATACATGGAAATGAGCAATAAACAGACATTACAAAGTAAAGCGACAATTACACCTAAATCAATAGCAATAATTATACTGTATACATCACTGTGTAAATGCTACAGTAGTATAAACAGGAGATATTTCCACCATCCAATCAAAGAGACAAGGCAGGAGTAACATTGTTTGACCACATACGTCAATATCCACATCACCTGGCTGCTCAGAAGTCTTTTGCCTTCATAATTTGAATAGCTACTTAGCCTGAAAATGACAATATAGAAAAGCAGCCATCTTTTGACTTTATGCTTTAATGATGATCACAGACCTAAAAATTTTTAGCACATTAGGCCAGTTTTGATGGCATCTCCCAATATCAAATCTACTCTGGCCTGCTAAAGGCATTAGATTGTGTGCAGATCCTGCTAATATTGGTTGGATCTGACGCCTGATATTGCAAGACTATAAGAAAAACCCTGTTGCCTGGATACCTTATGTATATGAGGACCTCCACGAACAGCAGATATGGGGGAAAAGGGGATTTAGGAATGTTAGATTACAACATAACCAACCATTGTTCCTCTTGATATATCTCCTAGGACTGTATCTACCTTTTCCAGCCCACCGGAGCACCTGAAAGCTGAACTAATTTATGCAGGATAAGTCATCAACTGCCGAGCCGAGAAGTTCATGATTAATCGAATTTACTGTAAGTTCGCTCATCTCTAATTCTCACCTTCCCACTATAATAAATGTTTTTCTGGTGTAGTCGGAAACCATCGCATTTGTATAGCCAGGTTAACTCTATGAGATGAGGATCTACTTTTGGATTGGAAGAATGGTAAATAACGTTTTAGCACTTTTGTATCCAAGCACACTATTCTGATAGACATGTCAGAGGGTCAACATTCGAGTTGGGACCACCAATTGACCTGCTTGGCCAACTGGTGGTCCTTACTCCCAGATCACCCATGGATGTTGACCTTCTGACATACTGTATCTATTAATAGAAAAATATACTTGGATACAAAAGTGAAGCCCTTGTCTTCATTTTCAAAAGGGAGATGGCTACAAGTAAAATTAAGGGCCGACTTGCATCAGTGACATTTGTAGCTCCTGGATGCCTCCTGATATGACATGTCTGAAAGTATATTAAGGGAATCTAACTGGAAAACCTCAACTATCCAATTTCCACAAAGTAGCCCTTGTGGGCACAGGCAAAGGTCTAGAGTAGATGACTCTGAAAGCACATTGTGGCTACAGAGCTGAACAGATACCATTTACGGGGCTCTCACCTCATAGACCTCTCCTGTGAAGTCATTACCACAGAATTCACAGCGAACCTTGCGTTTTGGGCAGTCATGCTGCATGTGTTCTGGCAAATCTCGGCGTATGAGTTTGGTGCTGCATCGGTTAGGACAGGGGATCACATTGAAGGCACAAACGTTAAGATGAGTCTATGGGATGAAAAAAATTATACATTAAATAACCATACCTGTTATGAGATTTCACATTACCATTGTGATTATGTGGAAAGAAATGAGCCTGAAAAACTAACAAAACAAAATCCTTTCCATGTGCTGAAATAGAGATACTGTAGGAAAGCCTATTTTAAATACAGTGACCCCCCCGACATGCGATTGCCCCGACATATGATCAAATCGACATACGATGGCCTCTCAGAGGCCATCACATGTCGATGTCAGCATCGACATACGATGCTTTTATATGTCGGGGCCATCGCATTAACTGCTATCCGACAGCGCAAAATGCTTAAGCTGCTGTCGGATAGCAGTGTAATGTGCCCCAGCAGGTTCACTTACCTATCCCTGCTGCTCCAGGTCCTCTCCGGGGTCCGGGCCTCGCTTTCCGGCATTGTTATTAAGTAGCTGCGCACTCCATCCCGGCGCAACAACGTAATAATGTCACCAAAAAGCGAGGCCCGGACACCGGTGAAGATGCAGAAGACGCCAGACGACCCAGAAGAAGGCGCCGGAGCAGCGGGACAGCATCGGGAGCCCCTGGGAGACCATCGGGAGCGGTGAAGACGCGGTCCGGAGCGGCGGGGAAAGATGAGTATTTAATGCACTTTTACATTGCACGAATCCCTTAACATACGATGGATTCGACAAACGATGGGTCGTTTGGAACTAATTACCATCGTATGTTGAGGGACCACTGTATGTCTATTTCTACACCAAGAAGTACAATAAAACATCTTGGTGTTGAAAAGTGGTCATCTACAGCGATGGTCTTCCCAAAGAAAATGACCACTATGCTTAAGGTATGGTGGACTGAAAATGCCTCACATGAAATATAATCTGGATAAAAAGGTGTTCTTGTCAAAGAGTTGGTCTTTTGGCGAGGTTTTAATGTTTAGAGAAGGTGCTAATGTTGTTAATTGCCAGTAAAATTAAGAACAGCGAGTTAAACCCTTAGCTGGCAGAGTGTAAAGTCAGAAGTAAATTACTTAATAACACTTCTGCATGTCAGAGCGCTGTAGCCCTGGGTCATAGTCTGATGAACTTATCAGCTCCTTCTTATAATTTTATAATTGCCGAGTAATGTAGACAACTCTGCTCAGAGGTTCTGTCGTGTTACGTTCAGGTAGTAACCGTCTAGGCGGGACTCACTGCCAAGAGCTTTATGACCCAAAAAGTGTTTATCGAAACCGATTACAGTGGTCCCTCAACATATGATGGTAATCAGTTCCAAATGAACCATCGTTTGTTGAGGGATCCGTGGAATGTAAAGTATAGGACAGAGGTCCCCAACCTGCAGACCTCCAGATGTTGCAAAACTACAACTCCCAGCATGCCCGGACAGCCAACGGCTGTCCGGGCATGCTGGGAGTTGTAGTTTTGCAACATCTGGAGATCCGCAGGTTCAAGATCACTGGTATTGGAGGTTATACTCACGTGTCACCACCGCTCCGGACCGTTACCATTGCCCTGGATGTCGCCCTTCATCACTGTCGCCGCGTCCCCGACGCTCCGGGAAGGTCTCTGCTGCCTGGGAACGTCACTCTCCGCCGCCGCCATCACGTCACTATGCACGCCGCTCCTATTGGATGACGGGACGGCGCGCGCGGCGACGTGATGACGACGATGGAGAGCGCCGGCGATGCAGGGGATCCCGAGGAGTACGCTACGGAGCCCCGAGGACAGGTGAGTGATAGTCAGTGGACCACATGGGGCACCGTAAACAGCTATCCGGTGGCAGCTGAAGCAGTCTGCGCTGCCGGATAGCCGTTTATGCGATGGCCCCGACATACAAAAGCATCGTATGTTGATGCTGCCTTCAACATGCGATGGCCTCTGAGAGGCCATCGTATGTTGAAATCATCGTATGTCGGGGCTATCGTAGGTCAGGGGGGGGGGGTCACTGTACTAGAAAACCCAGAAGTAGAATTTTTCAACTTGAGGCTGAATTGATATTCAGAGACCACATTTTTTTTTTATACGAGTATTCAGCAAAAGTAAATACATGCCCAACAAACATTTGAATAAATACATTAATAGTGATGTGACTACGGCCATGTGGTCACCCATAACCTCACCTGGAGTTGTTTTATTTGCCCGCTCCAGCGGCACCCCTCTTCACTGTGTATACACCGAATGGACAGACTGAGGACTTGAGTTTCCAGCTCTCGATCTGGGTAAATCTAGAGATTTAGGAGACCAAAAACAAAAAGGAACTTATAAGACAAAGTGAAGAGAGAGGGGAATTTTAACCAGTGAATGCATTCTATATACACACACAATAGCTGCATTTTCATCAGGGTTGCACCTGCTATACACCAAGTGTGACCATCATGAGTAAAGCCATTGGCAATTGTCCTTGACTATGTGTAATAAAACATATGACAGCTGCCATCTCAGCTGCGCCCAACTCACTCAACAGGGCATTTGTCATGGAATGCCACGGAGAGAAAAGAAAGTTATATTGTGTGAGGACATTCCATCTTCCGTACTGAGCACGTGTGACAGGAAGAGTCTACACGAAGCACGAAAAAAACGGCTAGCTTTGTTTTACGCCTCCTCATGAACAATGCTAAGCTGGACTGACAGAATATATTCAAATCTGCCATTCAGCCTAAAAACTGGTACACAGAAGCATAGGTTCTCCTCTAATGCAGTCACCACAAAGGCCCTTTTCTCCCGTGCATCTCAAAACTGTACTGACGTTGCTTTATCTACAGTCTGTGCTGGTTTGGCTCGGACGCAAGATACAAAAGCGTGGTTTATACTCCTGATGGGGCTGCATTTAAAAAGGCGCCTGGAACAGACAGGCATTGTTGTGGGACGGAGAGTCTCTCGGGCTCAGCATAGTGGTTCTGGAGAAGTTTTCTTTGGCAGAAGCATCATTGGCCGGCACGGGTAGGGGCTATTTTGGTAGACAGATACTTAAGTAGAACAAAATTGACTGCTATTATGCAAAAAGATGTGTAGAACAAAATTTACTGCTATTATGCAAATAGATGTGTGTTCCCCTTCCGAGACAAACTAAATCTTCCAGGGACAGAAAACAACCTCTACTTTCATTGGAGAAGAGTTATTTGTCTTGTAATAATAAGCTCCTTTAGTATTAGCTTTTTTTTTTATAGCAAAAACCACCTTTAAAAGTAGTCACCAGTGAAACGTAAGACTAGGGTGGAGATTTATCAAAACCTGTCCAAAGGAAAAGTTGCCGAGTTGCCCATAGCAACCAATCAGATCGCTTCTTTCTTTTTTCAGAGGCCTTTTTAAAAATGAAAGAAGCGATCTGATTGGTTGCTATGGGCAACTCAGCAGCTTTTCCTCTGGACAAGTTTTCATAAATCTCCCCCTAGGTTAAAGGGGTACTCCCGTTGAAAACTTTTTTTAAACTTTTTTTTAAATCAACTGGTGCCAGAAAGTTAAAACAGATTTGTAAATTCCTTTTATTGAAAAAAAAAAAAAAAATCGTAATCCTTCCAGTACTTTTTAGGGGCTGTATACTACAGAGGAAATTATTTTCTTTTTGGATTTCTCTGATATCATGACCACAGTGCTCTCTGCTGACCTCTGCTGTCCATTTTAGGAACTGTCCAGAGCAGAAGAAAATCCCCATAGCAAACATATGCTGCTTTGGACAGTTCCTAAAATGGACAGCAGAGGTCACTGTGGTCGTGACATCAGAGAAATCCAAAAAGAAAATCATTTCCTCTGTAGTATACAGCCCCTAAATAGTACTGTAAAGATGAAGATTTTTAAATAGAAGTAATTTACAAACCTGCTTAACTTTCTGGCACCAGTTGATTTAAAAAAAAAAAAAAAAAAAAAAAAAAAGCTTTCCACGCGAGTACCCCTTTTAAGCTTTTTATGGAAAAGTGGAGTAATGAGGGTTACTAATAAAACCCAGCTTTCCCAGGACAATAGTTTCCAGATTAAACAATAATATAACCCCCTTTAGTATCGCAGTATGAATAGGTATAGTTGGGGAAACACGGGTGATAAACTTTGTAAGAGCTGAGATGGAGGTCACATTGGATAAGATAGGATGGAACTATTAAATAGCTTTCACTTGAAACACTACACAGAATAACTCAAGGACTTCTATTCAGTGACAAACTAACATTACTTATATCCGTGCATTTGCTGGCTGATAAGATGGCGACCATTATGTTCTGTTTGATTTGCGGTGACATGACCGGCAAGGTTAACTGGAGCGTATCCATTAGGAAGGTAAACAAGTGCACTTCCCTTTACTGGTTCGCAAATTGTCCTTTACATTATAGTCGTCTTTACCTTTGCATAGTCCAGGGGTAGTTGATCTTCTGGACATTTGAAAACACCTTCACTGCAAACAAAAGAGAAAGTAAAAGTTAACAGGGCACATCAGGAGACTACGTCGGCCATATCTACCAGTACGTTATAGATTATATACTGCGGCAAATGATATAAAATAAGTAAGGCCAAAGCGCTAGGCAGGGATATCCATCTAGGTCCCAGTTACTAAACTTGTCGGTCGTGTGTTAAAGGGGTTATCCAGGAATATCAACTGGCTCCAGAAAGTTAAACAGATTTGTAAATTATTTCTATAAAAAAAATCTTAATCGTTTCAGTACTTATGAGCTTCTGAAGTTAAGGTTGTTCTTTTCTGTCTAAGTGCTCTCTGATGACACGTGTCTCGGGAACCACCCGGTTTAGAAGAGGTTTGCTATGGGGATTTGCTTCTAAACTGGGCGGTTCCCGAGACACGTGTCATCCGAGAGCACTTAGACAGAAAAGAACAACTCAACTTCAGAAGCTCATAAGTACTGAAAGGATTAAGATTTTTTAATAGAAGTAATTTACAAATCTGTTTAACTTTCTGGAGCCAGTTGATATATATATATATATATAAAAAAATATAAAGTTTTTTCCTGGATAACCCCTAAGAAAGCTATAGTTACTGTGCATGCATGTAATTGTGCATAAACGTGCACTTTCCTACATGCAAACTTATATTGAGAAGATATCACAAATGCTGAATTATTTGACTTATTACACGTTGCACATTACATGCTGGGAACAGTAAATGACATTTCATTTACCAAAAATAGAGACATCTCTCTCTCGCTTACATAGTGACAACATAGTCCCCAGGGCTGTACACAGACTGCGATCACTCAACATCAGTTCCTGTCCCCAACCGGGCTCACAATGTCATTCTTTCCATCCCATACAGGGACAACATCATATATCTAACTGTACAGAGCAGTGTTTCCCAACCAGGGTGCCTCCAGCTGTTGCAAAACTACAACTCCCAGCATGCCCGGACAGCCAACGGCTGTCCGGGCATGCTGGGAGTTGTAGTTTTGCAACAGCTGGAGGTACCCTGATTGGAAAATACTGGTATGAATAGAAACATATATCAAGTTTCTAAAATAAACTATATTTAAATGCACCAAACCTTCCATATGTTTAGCGCAGCTTAAACAGAATTAGACATATGTTACTGGCCACCACATATGTGGGTCCTGTCCCCCCCCCCCCCCTTCGTGGGCAAATACAAATTGACAGCCACAATCCAGCTTTGAGCTCTTTCCAAAAAAATGCGCAAGACAGGGGAGAACTTATTTATAGGACAGATAATGTTTAGCGGCCAAAAATTCGCTTTGAAATAACCCACAGCCATAATCCTACTTCCTCGCAGCAGAGAGTTTGGTTTTCATCTTTTTTTTTTTATCAAAGAAATGACTGCACGGATCGGGCGTACTGACTATTAATAAGGTCAAATGTGCGCCTAATGTACGGCAGCGACTACATCAGACAGTTGGCCCCTAGGCCATTGCAATGTAATAACAAGTGCATTGGAGGAGACGTTACCCAGAGATAATTATAAGGAACTTATTATTATTGGAAGTTATGTAAAATTAGTAGTGCGTGAAAAGCAATTCGGCATGGCATAACCCCGAACTGGAGTTATGAGGCGCTTCAGAGGCAGTATGGGCTTATGACATCACTATGGGGGAGACTTATCAAAACCTGTGCAGAGGAAAACTTGCCCAGTTGCCCATAGCAACCAATCAGCTCGCTTCTTTCATTTCTAACAAGGCCTCTGCAAAATGAAAGAAGCAATCTGATTGGTTGCTATGGGCAACTGAGCAACTTTTCCTCTCACAGGTTTTGATAAATCTCCCCCTATATGTATTCCACAACAGTGTGTAGGCAGATCAACTCCTGTACTATCCTTACACCAGGGAAACGAACACTAAATGTTGTCTCCCCCCAAATCACCCCTATGGTTTAGGTCAGTGGTCTTCAAACTGTGGCCCTCCAGATGTTGCAAAACTACAATTCCCAGCATGCCCGGACAGCCGTTGGCTGTCCGGGCATGCTGGGAGTTGTAGTTTTGCAACAGCTGGAGGGCCACAGTTTGAAGACTGCTGGTTTAGGTCATAGACAAGTCACATGGGAGTTTTTATGGCAGGAAGCACAACAATTAAATTCATACTGGACCCAAAAGGTTATAAGTAGCCGGAGTTTTCTGTTTCAGTCAAAAAATTTTGAGGGGTTATCCACCATAAATTGATTTTAGTAGGTACCTGGCAGACAGTAATGGACATGCTTAGGAAGGATCTGCGCTTGTCTTGGGGCTAAATGGCTATGTTGTGAGATTACCATAACACTGTGGCTAGCTTTTTGTGAACTGGTATTTCCTGTTTGAGTTTTCTTCTTTTGCCTACAAATCCCATAATTCCATTTTCCTCCCTCCCACACAT
Source organism: Hyla sarda (assembly GCF_029499605.1). Taxonomy (NCBI): domain Eukaryota; kingdom Metazoa; phylum Chordata; class Amphibia; order Anura; family Hylidae; genus Hyla; species Hyla sarda. The sequence goes on from NC_079190.1 coordinate 430,875,509, forward strand.
CAGCCCCCCCCCCCCCACCCATTGAAACATAAATGAGCTGTAGCCATTCAAAAGACCTGTGGTTTTCAATCAGGGTGCCTACAGCTGTTGCATTAGTTGCAGATTGATCCCTCTCCCACCAAATGATCACTCCACCCATTGAAGCAGACAGGCTCCCTGTCATCAGCTGACTAGTGAGTCAGGTCTCGGCCGCATTGCAACCTGGGAAAAATCTGAGACAGCAGTCATTTGGTATGCTTTTAAAAATAAATATTGGGGCGAAAATCACAGAAGAATGGTGAGAAAACCGTCACACACAGGTATAGACACTATATTATGAACTACACTAACTTTAAAGCCCCAGTAGCATAGTCAAATAAAAAAAAAATCCTGGAATACCCCTTTAAGAATCCCACTAAAAGAGTTATATTTGGGTTTGCTGAATAATACTCCATATGGCTGCCAGTAATACCAGGGTTTGTCGCCCAGTTTACTAAATGCCAATTTTTCAATATTAGAAATACATCGCTGGCAACTATTTTCATGTATTTCCTTGCAGCAGTGTTCCGGACCTACATATACGTTGGATTTGAAGGCAGCCAACATAAAGTACTCTAAGTCTGGGGCAGTCTATAACTATTTTTTGCATGTCCTTTTAGTTGCCCCAGTGCCCCAATAATAATCATAGTTACTTATGACACTTGATCCCCAACCCTGTTTTTTTTTACTTTTTTCTTTACATACTGTTTCTTGCTGTTCTTCTGCTACCCTGCAGTGTATTAGGGGCGGTTCATCACATTTTCAGTTATACATTGGGATACCATAAAAAAGTAAATTCAATGTATACAGCAGAGTGTATCGGGAACCGCCCAGTTTAGAAGCAAATCCCCATCGCAAACCTCTTCTAAACTAGGCGGTTCCCGAGACACGTGTCACCAGAGAGCACTTAAACAGAAAAGAACAACCTTAACTTCAGAAGCTCATAAGTACTGAAAGGATTAAGATTTTTTAATAGAAGTAATTTACAAATCTGTTCAACTTTCTGGAGCCAGTTGAGATATATATATATCATTTTTCCTGGAATACCCCTTTAACATCTACTTGACCATCCTCAATTAGTGGTCTAGCATTAGATGGTGATCTACTTTTTGGCCACCACTTCCCAGTCTACCAACTGGATTGAATGGTTGGGTCAGCAACATATATATAACACAGGAGTAAGAACTCACATCTGCAGCACTCGTCTTTGATCCAAACTTTATTGACAGCTACGACAGACAACAGCCTGTTGTCTGTCGTAGCTGTCAATAAAGTTTGGATCAAAGACGAGTGCCGCGGACGTGAGTTCTTACTCCTGTGTTAATTACCTCTGCTGCTGCTGGTCCGCTCTTGGCACCGTCTGGATCCTGGACGGCGATCCTCCGTGTACCTGCCAAACCCCACTGAAGATGGCATAGAAGCAAGGTAGTGCCAGTGTAATTCTTCTCTTTGGATTTATATTTATTATATATATATATATATATATATATATATATATATATATATATATATATATATATCTCAAGATAATATCGTCTGAATACAAGCTCTGGTCAGTCATTTCCATCAAAGGAACTTGAATTTTAATGATTTCCGGCAAGAAATAGGTGTTTGCCATAATAAAAAGGTACAGGACCGGCAACATATCAGAACAGTATCTCACCATTTGGACACACTTGCAGCAGTTTAAGCCGTACAAGCGCTGGACTTTCTTACAAGCGCCGGATGACTCAATATGATCCCAATTACAGAGCACATCTGGGCTACGTTGCAGATGCTGCTATGATCTATGTTGCCAGCTGGCAGCCATAGACCTTAGTCCTGAACTCTCTCCCCTTTCTTGTAACTTCCTCCCTTCATAGGCAAATACTGTCCACACTGCACCACTGTGCTTGTTTGCTTTACACAATGGGCTACGTGTACATAGCTTCTCCTCCCGGCTGCATCATGCGATTCACAAGCCCCAAGTGGATACCACTCCATTGTAAAAACAGGGTGTTGTAAATAGCTCTCTTATTATTTGTACTCTCCTTAGCCTTTGCTAATGAAAGCGGTATGTTTTCTATAGTGCTTTGGTTTTTTACAATTACAGTATGTGACAACTTTGCACTGCACATGTGTTTGCACTATTCCTGTGAAAAGGGTCTTCTACAAAAACTCTTTATGTTCTAATGTAATACCCCATTACAGAGATATCACAATGTACCAACGAAAAGTTTAATACAGCGGTCCCTCAAGTTACAATATTAATTGGTTCCAGGACGACCATTGTATGTTGAAACCATTGTATGTTGAGACCAGAACTCTATGGAAACCTGGTAATTGGTTCTCAAGTCACCAAAATGTCATCCAAAAATAGGAAAAAGTGAGAATTAAAGAAAAATAAGTAGATAACTAATATAGATAAAGCAATTCCTTACATATAAAAGTAAGAAAGATCTGCTGGGAGCTGTAATCACTGTCTAGGTCAGTGTTTCCCTAGCAGGGAGCCTCCAGCTGTTGCAAAACTACAACTCCCAGCATGCCCGGACAGCCAAAGGCTGTCCGGGCATGCTGGGAGTTGTAGTTTTGCAACAGCTGGGGGCACCCTGCTTGGGAAACACTGGTCTATGTAGAAGACAGGAGCTGGTCTATGTAGAGGACAGGAGTAGAGGACAGGAGCTTCTTCAGGGTCCTGTACATGCTGGAAGTTGTAGTTTTGCAACAGCTTTGGGCCTGCTTGGGAAACACTGGTCTATGTAGAGGACAGGCGCTTCTTCGGGGTCCTGTACAGTACACACAATGTCCTAAAAAAGTAACATGGAGCCGCCCTCACCTGGTGTCCAAAGGAGAAGCTAACCCTAGTACAGGTTAAGTGTACAGAACATGTAATACCTCCCTATACTATAGGGGGTGTTACCAGACATCAGTCAGTGCATACGCTTCAGTAATACAGGGGTTTTACCAGTGAAATGTCCATTCTGATTGGTCAGTTCTTCCGGCCATTGATAAGTTTCGCAGATCTGGACTGTCTGTACATTGTATGTTGAGTCTGGTTTCAAGTTACAATGGTCCAGAAAAGACCATTGTATGTTGAAACTATTGTATGTTGAGGCCATTGTAAGTTGAGGGATCACTGTACATCATGCAACAAAACTAAAAACCTGAATACGAAAATGTGCAATGTGTCTTGGCACCTAATACATTAATGTACGGCAGGAGGTCTGCCGCAATGTCTCTCCCCTGCTGCCTATAATACCCCACAAAGCTAATATTTAACCTGATCCCTTGCAGAGAAAATAAACAATTGCACAAAGTTACCATCATGTGAATGGCCAACTACAAGGACGCTCGGGTTACTGTAACTTTAAAGCAAACACTTGCATTCTTTTTTCCTCTTGAACTGGAACAGAGTTCAGTCCTCAGAGAGAATTTTTCTACCCACCTCAGAGATCAGAAGCCGAGACCAGAAAACCACAGCGATGACAACACCGGGACCTGAAATACCGGCCATAAAAAGGAGCAGCGGTCGGCACAGTGTAACAGCCAGAATGCGCAGCATTAATATACTAAGCACACCTTCACATCTACTGTCAGGGGAATAGGGCCCTTCCTGAGCATGTCACTTTCTAGATATGACACACTGCAGCTAACTAAGCACACCCAGTACAAAGGGCAGATGAGGTAGATTACACCAGTCAGTCATTTGGAAAAGACTTGCTACATAATATGCAAAACCTAATTTTCGATTAAGTCAGCTTCATTGACTAGTTAAAGGGATTATCAAGAAAACATTTTTTATATATATATATATATATATATATATATATATATATATATATATATATCTCAACTGGCTCCAGAAAGTTAAACAGATTTGTAAATTACTTTGTTTTTTTGTAAAAAAAAAAATCTTCATCCTTTCAGTACTTATGAGCTTCTGAAGTCGAGTTGTTCTTTTCTGTCTAAGTGCTCTCTGATGACACGTGTCTCGGGAACCGCCCAGTTTAGAAGTGAATCCCCAAAGCAAACCTCTGCTAAACTGGGCAGTTCCCGAGACAAGCAGAGATGTCAGCAGAGAACACTGTTGCCAGACAGAAAATAACAACTCAACTTCAGCAGCTGATAATTATAGAAAGGATTAAGATTTTTTAATAGAAGTAATTTACAAATTTGTTTAAATTTCTGGAGCCAGTTGATTATATTCATATATATATATATATATATATATATATATATATATATATATATATATATAAATTCCTGGAATACCCCTTTAATGAGACCCTTAATTTACTCCTTTTTTATTTAGCAATGTTTTGTAATCTGGCAAAAAAAAAATGCAGCAGTACTGGCTTTTATCAGGTGAAATGTTTATTATTATCATCATCAGGTGAAATGTGTATTATTCTAGTTTTCTAGGAGTCAGGGCTTCGGGGAAAGGTGTCATGATTCTTCCTCACCTCCACTGAACAGCATTAAAAGGGAAAGGAAAATATGTGGCTCAGTAAGAGATGGGTCAGTGATATTTAGGCTAGGTTAAGACTACGGAATCTCCGGGCAGAAAATTTCCGCCCGGAGATTCCGAGTCCGGCCAGCACCGACTGAATCAGTCGGTGCTAGGACTGTACGGACACTTCAGTCTCCAATAGTTTGCAATGTGTTCCGCGAGTATTTCCGCCTGAAGAAAGAGCAGCGCCATTCTTCAGGCGGAAATTTCCAAGCGGATTTTTCCGTTCACAAATTCCGAAGAGTGAATTTATGAACGGAAACCCATTCACTACACTATACATTTTAGTAAGCAGAATTTCTGCCTGCAATTTCAAAGAGGAATTGCAGGCGGAAATTCCGTAGTCTGAACCTAGCCTAAAGGGAAAGGAAAATATATGGCTCAGTAAGAGATGGGTCAGTGATATTAACTCTTTAATAAACCATAGAATATAATGTCACAAAATATTATGGAATGTTTTATTGGAAGTCTAAATGGTCAATGAGAGATCTAGGAACTATACAATAGTATAGAGGCATAAAAGAGACATAAATGGTGTGTAATTGATACATAGTAGGAAATTGCATTTCTCCATTCATTTATATCGGGTGACCTATTCAGCAACATCTTACCAAGATCATCACATCGGATCCTGTCTCTGTTGTTGCTCATAAACAAAGCTCAGTATGTTATTGGAATGTGGAAAAATGACACACTATTTTGGCGCTTACTGGGTCAGGAGATGGAGTAAATGATGGCAGATGACTCCAGATTTAGGGTGAACAGCATTCTTTTATTGCAGTTTAAAAGGGTTGACAACGCGTTTCGAGGGGGTCTGCACCCCTCTTCCTCAGGTCAGGACGCCGGGTACAGACAGACATGGGCTGCTGCTGCTTCTTCTTCTGCCTTAAGGCTGACTACAGTGTTGTGCCTGGAGCACAACACACCCAGGTGAGCAGTTATATATTACACACCTATATACACTGCCGCCACGAGGTAAAAGCACAGGGTGCGCCGGTGCACGTCCCAATTTTTTCTCCATACATAATTGGAATGTGGAAGGAGCAGAAAGAACCCGAAAGAAAAGCAAGCAAACACAGAGAGATCATACAAACTCTGTGCAGATGTTGCCATAGTTAAATTTGAACCCAAGACCCCAGCACCCCAAGGCAACAATGTCAACCACTGAGCCACCATGCTGCACCTAGATAGGGTACTATAAAAATTGATGATATCTTGCTCTTTATAGATGGCAGAACAGTTGACCCGTAAGCCCCATAACTGTGAGCGTTAGGAGACTGTGAGATGAAAACAGCAGATGTAACATACTCTTCTGAGTCCTACAATACACACATCCTCATCGGCTGTGCCAGGCAGCTGCTTGTCTCCACTCCCAAAAATGCTGTGGGAATTCTTCTTTGGAATCTTACACTTTCGCTGAGAAGGGCCAAATCTTTTTCCTGCCAATCACCTGCTGTGTGACACTGGGGGCTCACCAGTGCAACCATGACATAAGGGAATACTTAGGCACCTGTCCTATAAAGCGCTGAAAATACAATTCAAGGACATGGAATAAAAGTACCGTATATACTCCGAGTTTTTCAGCATGATTTTTCGTGCTGAAAACGCCCCCCTCGGCTTATACTCGAGTGAACTCTCCGTCTGTCAATCCCTTCTCTGTGGTCTTCAACCTGCGGACCTCCAGATGTTGCAAAACTACAACTCCCAACTCCAGTTGTTAGTTTTCTACTCACCTCCCCTCGGTGGGAAGGAAGGGTGAGCTGGTCCGGGCCATCTATGCTGCAGGGACCGTCCAGTAGGGACGTCTGTGCGCCACAGACGTACCTGCGCATGAATGTCCCTGTGCGTCATCGTTAAAGGAAACGTCACTAGTCCGGGGTCGGCCCAGAGCGGGGGGGGGGGGTCTGGATGATGACGAAGGCCGCAGTGGTCTTCAACCTGCGGACCTCCAGATGTTTCAAAACTACAACTCCCAGCATGCCCGGACAGCCGATGGCTGTCCGGGCATGCTGGGAGTTGTAGTTTTGCAACATCTGGAGGTCCGCAGGTTGAAGACCATTGAAAGGGATTGACAGGCAGTGATGATGAAGGGGGGGGGGGGGGGGGGGGGGATTATGACATGGGAGCATGATGTATTTCCCACCCTAGGCTTATAGTCGATTCAATAACTTTTCCTGGGTTTTTGGGGTGAAATTAGGGGCATACGGTAAGCTGTATGCACTGCTAAATATATGTATACCGTATGCAACGTTAGAACCAAAAAGGAGCTACATGCATGGGCCAACATATATGAAGACAAGATACTCCAGCACAGTATTCGGGCACAACCTTTGTTAATATGGGCGCATTCTTCAGCCTTTGTTCTTCAACACCCCTCCCTTTTTAATACAAGCATCTCCCATCCTGAACCGTTTTGCTAAGGGCGAGACAATAAACAGACGATGTAATTGTCGGTTATCTCTCGGTTACTCCTATAAGTGAATAACATTCGTGCACATATGTCTGCAGAGTCTTGGGGAGGATAATAGTAATAAGTTCAGATTAATTCCCCTAGGCAAGTCAAATGCTAACAATATTGTGAAGCCAACAAAGTCCTGAACACCTTCCAGGATGTGTCAGAGAACAAGTAGATGACACCCAGGGGTCAAGTCCTGTGAAAAAAAGTAGGGGAACTCTTCCACTAAAGGGCTAGTCCTGCAGAACTCCTGCTAATGGGAACGGTGTTCTTGCTGTAAAAAAAAAAAAAAAGTGCAGGAACTCAGTTCCCATGTGTTCCTGCAGGACTTGAGCCCTGATGACACCCCCTCCCCTCCCCCCCCCCCCTTCTGCATAGCTAACCACCTCACTGCCAGGGAGATCTAACTATACTCTACTACTTATATGGAAGGGGCTATGTACAAGCTTTCTGGTATACCTTCTGGAGGTTACATACATGACTAGGTTGTTGGAATTCTTTAAAATAAATTAATTCCCACGATTGTATATAAAATAGATGTTGGTTCTTCACCTCTTCCATGCATTGTCCTAATAGAAAGATGTCTGGAAAGTCAAGGGTTTACCAATGTTTTAAAGTCTAAGTTCACACTGCCATTGTGCTCCGACCCGTTCTGGGTCTGTTCGCTTTTGTTTGTTTTTTTGAGCCGGACAGACCCAGAACGGGTCAAAGCACAACTTACAATGCTGGGTCCCGACAGATTTTATTGACTTTATTGGGTCCTTTGGGGATCCGGGATTTTACAGGAGTTGAGCAGAGAGAAGAATGTAGGACATGCATTATTTTTTCTCATCTCAACTCACGTCCTTCTGATGGACTGACTGATAGCACTCACTTTACCGGAGCGCAACGGCAGCGTGAACAAGCCCTAAGGCAAATCCACAACAAAATATACTTGTGTTAGGGCTCGTTCACACTGCTGGTATGCTAAGGGGAGCTCAGTCGGTCAATCCGTCAGAAGGATAGGAGTTGAGAAAAAAAAAAAAGATAGTGGATGTCCTATTTTTTTTAATCTTCACTCAACTCCTGTAAAATACCAGACACTTGGCGGACCTATTTTAAAGGAGTATTTGTAAATTACTTCTATTAAAAAATCTTAATCCTTCCAGTACTTATTAGCTGCTGAATACTACAGAGGAAATTATTTTCTTTTTGGAACACAGTGCTCTCTGCTGACATCATGACCACAGTGCTCTCTGCTGACATCTCTGTCCAATTTAAGAACTGTCCAGAGTAGGAGAAAATCCCCCATAGCAAACATATGCTGCTCTGGACAGTTCCTAAAATGGACAGAGATGTCAGCAGAGAGCACTGTGGTCATGATGTCAGCAGAGAGCTCTGCTACCATTTCCTCTGTAGTATACAGACCCTAAAAAGTACTGGAAAGATGAAGATTTTTTAATGGAAGTAATTTACAAATCTGTTTAACTTTCTGGCACCAATTGATTTAAAAAAAAAAAAAAAAGTTTTTCACGGGAGTACCCCTTTAAGTCACTGGGATCCGTTGGTGTCCGTTGTGCACCGACTCGTTCAGGGTCCATTTGCAAAAAAAAAAAGCCAACCGGACCCTCAACAGGTCATAGCACAATGGCCAAATGAAGCCTTAGCCTTACATGCAGAGTTAAAGGGGTACTCCACCCCTATACATCTTATCCCCTATCCAAAGGATAGGGGATAAGATGTCAGATCGCCGGGGTCCCGCTGCTGGGGACCCCGGGGATCGCTGCTGCGGCACCCCGCTATCATTACTGCTCAGAGCGAGATCGCTCTGCACGTAATGACGGGCAATACAGGGGAGCATCATTACGTCACAGCTCCACCCCTCGTGATGTCACGGCCCACCCCGTCAATACAAGTCTATGGGCCCCTCCCATAGACTTGCATTAAGGGGACGGGCCGTGATGTCATGAGGGGCGGAGCCATGTATTACCCGGCCCCTGTATTACCCGTCATTACGCACAGAGCGAACTCGCTCTGTGCAGTAATGATGGCGGGGTGCCGCACCAGCGATCCCCGGGGTCCCCAGCAGCAGGACCGCGGTGATCTAACATCTTATCCCCTATTCTTTGGATAGGGGATAAGATGCCAGGGGCGGAGTACCCCTTTAAGCCTTTAAGCCTTGTTCTGCATCTAGTAAAAAAAATCTACAGCGCTTCAGCAATAAGGGTGGAGACCCACTTTCCCATTTTAATTTTGGGTACATGAAATGTCAGTATGTATGACGCTTAGGAGGCCTAGCCTTATGTCTAGCCCAGTGTTTCCCAGCCAGGGTGACCCCAGCTGTTGCAAAACTACAACTCCCAGCATGCCCGGACAGCGTTTGGCTGTCCGGGCATGTTGGGGGTTGTAGTTTTACAACAGCTGAAGACACCCTGGTAGGGAAACATACACATTAAAGGGACCTATCCGATTAAAAGTAACAGAGCCTTTGATGTTTTGTAGGGGGGCAGATAACAGTATACATTAATATAAAATATTTGGCAAGTTCTATATTAGTCTACATGTGTATATATTTGTTCATATATACAGATTGTTTTAATGCAAAATCTATCATTTCTTTTGTTTCTCCCACAAAAAGTGTGCACTTTGGACCAATGACCTAGTGCGAGCTACCTCAGCCCCGCACAGCAGCCAGATAATGGTGTCACGGGCACAGCCCCAGCCAGAAACAGCCGTAGCAACACGGAGCGCCAATTACGTGTGTCAGAGGCAGAGACTATCCAGAGAGCGGAGACAGAGGATCCATTTAATGAGTCCAGAAATAATAGTGACCTTTTCAACCCAAAGTCGTCCAAAAGATTACCTCATCCCGTAATGTACTGGCAAAACACACTACAATAAAGGAGTATGTTTAATGTACACAGCTGGTTCGGGAATAACTTTTGTATTATGGGAGCGACATGGCGGAGGATCAGTGCTATGTTAATAAAAAAATAATAATAATAAAATGTATAGGATCAAATATTTCCCCCGAGATGCAAAAACGAATCATCGGGCCGAGGCCTTCCCTCACCTGTCAGTATGACGAAAACAAGAGTTTTCCATTCAATTACATTAAAGAGGACCTATGGTCATTTCTAAAATCTGTATGTAGTGGTATGTATAGATTCCTTAGAGGGGCTGATCACATACACTTTTATGGATTGTCGATACGCCCAGGCCCGTTGCTACAGGACAGGCAAACCAAGCAATTGCTTGGGGCCCCGAGCTGGCTGGGGGGCCCCGAGCAGAGCCGGTGCTTGCCCGTCCTGTAGCGACGGGGCAATTCCCCCCATCACTATTAAGGACATCCCTGTGTCCCGAAAGATATTTTGTTGGGACACAGGGATGCCCCCGTTAACTTTAAAAACGCAGGGGCCGTGCGTGCGCCCATAGCAACGGAGGTGCAGAAAACCGCAGCATCGAGGAGGAGGAGGAAGATGTGTGATGGCCAGCATGGTAAGTGACCAGCGGGAGATCTTCTTCGGTGCTCAGACCACCGCTTCTCCGCTCCCGGGAACTAATGCTATGGCCGTACCAGAGGAGCGGTGGTCGGAGCACTGAAGTGGGCAGAACACAGGCATACAGCCTCCAGCCATACACTGTATATGGCTGGAGGCTGTATGTCTGTGGGGAACACTGCCTGCCTAATGTGGGGGAACACTGCTGCACCTAATGTGGGGAGAACTCTGCTGCACCTAATGTGGGGAGAACTCTGCTGCACCTAATGTGGGGAGAACTCTGCTGCACCTAATGTCGGGGGAACTCTGCTGCACCTAATGTGGGGGGGGGGGGGGACACTGCCAGCCTAATGTGGGGAGAACTCTGCTGCACCTAATGTCGGGGGAACTCTGCTGCACCTAATGTGGGGGCCTCATATCGACGTTCGCTCACGTCGCACTCCCAGAATTCAAGGGCTGGCGTTACTACGTCCTGATGCCGGCCCTAGAGCCTGACGTGCGTGAACATCATGGGGGGGGGGGGGGGGGCTCCATGTCCATTTTGCTTGGAGCCCCCAAATTTCTTCAAACTGCCCTGGATACGCCCTGCCATTCTGGGGTCTTTTATTTCGATCTGACAGGCTGCTGAATCAGTCAGATGGGCATGCATAATTATGATGCGCTGGAGGTGTGGGTGGGTTTATCGGGCCGGAGGGGCCAGAATAATTTACTTCCCTACAGTACGCACTCCCCTCACTTCCTTCTGGCATACTCAGTCTCACAAGATCTTGAAGCGAGGGGAACGCATACTGTAGGGTAGTAAATTATTCACGCCCCTGGCCCCGATAAACCCACCCCTACCTCTAGCGCAGCATAATTAGGCACGCCCACCTGACGGATTCAGGAATCTGTCAGATGGGAATAAAACACCATCCATAAAAGACCGCGCCCCCCTCCCTATGAAATCTATACATATTTGTATATGGCGGTTTTAGACAACAGGTCCTCCTTAAGCAGACCTGTTGAATGGGATGAGGAACAAAAAAAAATAAAAAATTTTTTACTAGGAAGAGTAAAAACTATTAATTACTTTTCACTTTTCAATAACTGGAGCTTTCTTTACATTCTTGTAAGCTCTGATGCAGTCACATGTATGTATTTGATTGTTATTTATAGCCCTTTTAAGCAGACATATCACCTTATAATAGACTCCTATTGTTCTATTCTTGAAATGGCCTCAAGCTGTTCCATTTTTTTTTAGTGCAAGAGCTGCCCGGCCGACATATTTCCGAATCATTAGGCTGCGGTGTTATGTAAGCGGGTGATGTTTACCACCTTAATTAGAAGGGTGGAAACATTAAACTTAGACCTATTCTGCAAGTCTAATTAATTAAAATGTCAATGTTGCATCACTGTAAGTAGATAGTGTATATATATATATATATATTATATATATACACACACACACTATGTGTGTGTGTACAAGTTGCCTGGCTCCAGTGGAACTTCATCATGTAGCGTTCTATATATCAACCTCACCCTGTTTAGGATCTATATACACTATAGAGAGGAGATAAATCTGTGTAAACAGTCATTACATTATTGTGCAATTAAAGGGGTATACCAAGAAAAAAACTTTAATTTTTTATTTTTTTTTACATCAACTGGCTCCAGAAAGTTAAAACAGATTTGTAAATTACTATTAAAAAATCTTAATCCTTTCAATAATTATCAGCTGCTGAAGTTGAGTTGTTGTTTTCTGTCTGGCAACAGTGCTCTCTGCTGACATCTCTGCTTGTCTCTGGAACTGCACAGAGTAGAAGAGGTTTGCTATGGGGATTTGCTTCTAAACTGGGCGGTTCCTGAGACACATGTCATCAGAGAGCACTTAGACAGAAAAGAACAACTCAACTTCAGCAGCTCATAAGTACTGAAAGGATTAAGATTTTTTAATAGAAGTAATTTACAAATCTGTTTAACTTTCCGAAGCCAGTTGATATATAAAAAAAAGTTTTTTCCCTGAATAACCCCTTTATAATAATTTCCCCCTTAGACTACCGCTGTATAATAAAACTGCGTGACAGAAGAAGAAACTATAGCACTTCTAGCAGAGGCCAGGGCAACTGCAACCAACATACTCCTGTAACTACACCACTGCATATATCTCCACACGTATTGACAGCTAGATTTTAGGCCTAGTCACCTGTGACCCCTAGGCTCTTGGGGAAAATCCTTGTGTCCTGTCCTGTTTGGAATATTCCTATAAGGTTTAGGTGACACAAAAAGCCAATGCGCATGAATGGGAAGATATTTCATGTGAGGTAATGTAGTTTTGCTTATGGTGAGCTTACATATGTTGGCTGTGCATTAATAACCCCCGGAAATTCATATAAAACCTGCAGAACTAAAAAGGTAAACACCTATATCCAAACTGAATGTAAAAGTATTTTCAGGAAACCCTGACATGGTGAGGTATGAGGCACAGCCTCTTGTCTCCGTGAAGCACTATCCGTAATGGCTGCTTTTCATTTGAAGGGACTATTATTAAATACATACATCGCCGCTGGATGGTTTGAATAGGACACAAACCCGCAGTTTTCTATAGGAACACTGTAATTACAAAGCCCTTGTTAAACATAAATCTCTTTAAATGGAGAGTGCCACATGCTCAGTATGGAGGAGAAAAGTACAGTAGTTATTATAAGGAATAGCCCAATTTGTCATTATAACCAAAACTACAAATTCTCCTCGCGGACCAAGGAGAAATGCCGTTACGCATTTGGATTTAGAGTGAAGGCAGAAAGGAAAAAAGAGGGGCGCTCCGTGTGATGGTAGTAGAAGGACGAGATGGACCCAACCCACCACCTCGTTTTGGGTGTTGCCGTGGTCCGCTGGGGTGTTCCAGCAAAGCAAGCAAGACCCTGTGAGAGGTATTGGGCGAGTGTGCGGCTCACTTTCCCCTTTCCGTATCTCCAAGGGTACGGAAATGTGGATGCAAAATGGGCAGAAAAAAAGGAGGGAATTGGGTGAAGCGTTTCTGCTAGTAAAGGACGAGACTCAACAGCCACAGTTGCACAAGACAAGAATTTATTGGAATAGAAAATGTTTGGACAACGTGTTTCGGCGCCAACATGATCCTTCCTCGGGTCCACAAAGATCACTAAAACAATGATCACTAAAAGATCACCAAATAAATACCATATTTATACCTATATTTGTCATTGTTTTAGTGATCTTTGTGGACCTGAGGAAGGTGCATGTTGGCGCCGAAACGCGGTGTCCAAACATTTTCTATTCCAATAAATTCTTGTCCTGTGCAAGTGTGGCTGTTGAGTTCCGTCATTTGGATTTAGCATCCAGTTGTTAGATATCTTTTTCAAGAATTTTAAAATGGACTTGCTGGAACCTGTGGTGCCCTCTTCGTCTCTTCATTACCCTGGTCTTGCACAGGTCACAGAATATACTAACCTGCACAGAGCAGGGTCCGCGACTACATTTCAATCCTCACCCCCCATACAAGATAAGCAGTATAATTTTCCACGCTCCCTTTGGTGAAAGTGCTGTATTGTTTTGTGGCAGATAAAAAGCGTCCACATTTCCTTCCTTTTCACCTCCGTATTTCCAGCAGACAGTGATTTCCCATGGTCAGGGTTATTTAGGGGCACCAGAACAATAAGGAGACTCTGTTCTCTTACAGCGGAGGAGAAGGCGAGTCTGCCAGTACCTGCCAACATCCGACAGCTCCTATCTTGAAGATTTGGCCAGGATTTTCGCGGTCACAGACAACAGCCATAGTTTGCTTTGAAAATGGAGTTAAACTGCATGAGGATAAAAAAAAAAGCGTTTTATCCAGAAGTCAGAATACTATTGTTCACAGACGATATCTTGACTGGGCTAGCGAATGGAGCCATTAAACCAAGCTGATAAGACGCAAATTGTATTTGAAAGAAGTCATGAAAGGAAGGAGGGGCAGGGGGTTCATAGAAAAGACTGGTGCAGCGCCGGCCGGATTCATCCCGACTGGCATTTTGGAGTTAGACTGCTAAAATGTGTTTGTCTCAGGGGAAGTCAGAAATTAAACCGGCTATAGAGAGAACGTAGATAGTTTTGATGAAAACCAACTGTACATATTAGAAACATCCAGATGTCTTCATTTAGTATGCACACTCAGCTCAGTGAAGTGTGCAACCGAACCCAAAAATACTTTTCTGTTCAGTTTTTCTGGGACTAGGTGTAGGGTAGTGGTCTCTAAACTACAATTCCCAGCATGCCCGGACATCCGTTGGCTGTCCGGGCATGTTGGGAGTTGTAGTTTTGCAAGTTTGAATACCACTTGGGAAGGGGGTATGCATTCAAATCACACGTGTGACCAGTGCTGTGAGTCGGACGAAATTTTGGGTACCTGGAGTCGGAGTCGGCAAACAATGCACCGACTCAGACTCCTACTAAATTTAGATTGGAATTTAAAAAAAAAAGCAAGTTTAAATGTCCCAATTCACAAAAAGTTATAATTAATGACTTCTCTACTGTATAATTAATGACTTCTCTACTGTATTTACTGTAAGAATAAAGACCAATGCATGCAGTGCCTCACGTAACCGCAAAACGAACAAGTTAAGTGACCGTGAAGAAGCATGCTTTTCATGTGCTTCACTATATGGCGCGCAACGCACAATTAGGAGCGGCAATACTTATACTTTCCATAGTGTTGTGTTCTGCTGTTACAGGGAACCCATGGATAACCTAGCCTCTCACTGATAAGGGATTAAGTAAATATGTTTTTTGCAGGACTAGAGACACTTGTATAAGTGAAGGGAACGGAGGGTCAATAGTTCAAGACTGAAGCTGTAAACCATTGGAAAAAACTGCTGTCATTCAGCTAAGGCTATAAAAACTTGTAAACTCAGATTGTTAGCTTAAACTTTAAAACACGACTATGGGATTCTACTAGGGAAAACATGTTTTATAATAAATGCCCCTTCCTGGATCCTCCCACTGCCCTATATTCAGCAGCAGATCAACACACAAAAAGGAGAAGGCAGCAGCATCTTCTCTCTGCTAGAAGAGCTTAGAACATTTGTCTACCGACTCCACAGCCCTGCACGTGACCGTCACCTAATTTCCCCATGGATGCTCACCTGCAGGTGACTTGGAGCCCCACTTTACATGGTAACACGTAGATCAGGCCACCGAAAATATGTATACAAAATCCATTTTCTCTTCATGGTCAATGATATCCATGAAGTTATTAATGCAATGATCATTACTGTTTGTATAAGAAGTACCTAGCTTCTGGTTATTCCTTATAATAACCATCTGCGGAATAAAGGATTTCCCAGCGTTCCCATAAAGCGACCAGGACCACATTTCTATGGAGCACAACAATCGCTTTGTTATTGCAGATGCACTGGATGATGGAACCAATGTTTGTCATGGCTCTAGTGCAAACACAGAGCATCATTTGTTAGGGGAGTAAATGTATCCCAATGGACTGAACCAGCATTGTAGACTGGTGGCAAAAGGAAAGCAAGTCTGACTCCCTTTATCCTCCATTGAGGTCCACTTTGGGCATGCTGAAATATTTGCATCATGCTACATTGTCTATATATGATTTAAAGGGGTACTCCAGTGAAAAAACAAATTTGTTAAAATCAACTGGTGCCAGTAAGTTAAACAGATTTGTAACTTACTTCTATTTAAAAATCTTAATCCTTCCAGTACTTAGCTGCTGTATGCTTCACAGGAAGTTCTTTTCTTTTTGAATTTATTTTCTGTCTGACCACAGTCCTCTCTGCTGACACCTCTGTCCATGTCAGGAACTGTCCAGAGAGGAGAGGTTTGTTATAGGGATTTGCTTGTACTCTGGACAGTGCCTGACATGGACAGAGGTGTCAGCAGAGAGCACTGTGGTCAGACTGAAAAGAATTCCTTCTTATGGAACATACAACAGCTCATAAGTATTGGAAGGATTAAGATTTTTAAATAGTAGTAATTTACAAATCTCTTTAACTTTCTGGCACCAGTTGATTTAACAAAAAAAACTGTTTTCCACCCGAGTACCCCTTTAAATAAAGTAGCTCCAATGATGCTTTTATTAAGTAAGTGGAGAGAGGTTTCATGATGAAGGCCACGGCTCCTTAGTGGATACTTAGCTTCAGAAGGACCCGGCTCATGGCACTGATCGACCAGACAGATAAGTGGACTTGAAAGAGGATTTATTGACCAAAATGCAACGCGTTTCACTGCGCATGCGTAGCTTCTTCAGGCATAAATCCTCTTTCAAGTCCACTTACCTGTCTGGTCGATCAACGCCGTGAGGCGGTTCCTTCTGAAGCCAAGTATCCATTGCCGTATATGTTCCGGAGGGCATCAGACGACCTATTCTATATACCTACTCCATTGTTGTGTATGTGATTACACAACCGCCCAGGGTGAGCAGTTCATTTATAATTTAATCTCGCTTTCTGGGTCCAAAACAATATTATTCTATGGAGCGCTTACTTCCTTGTCTCTAAGGCTCCTTAGTGATAGTACACTTCACATTTACAGTAGATTGCAGTGAAAAATAGCATGCTATTTATTTGGGGCAGGGGGTATGGGTGAAACTGCAATAAGTAGCTGGTGCTTTATGCAGTTTTATCCACGCTCTATATCAAAGTCACAAAACATTTGTCACTGACCTACTGTGATTAAATGGTAAAATAGTCACAATGTGTTATACAACCATAAAGCCGTACCCTAAATTTACATGTAATCCTAATTACACGTACCTATGACATGTCAGGGGATTGGTTTGCCTGGCTTTTTCTTGATGAAAAAAAAAAAATAATAATAATAATAAAAAGAAAAAAAAGAAATCAGGAGCAAGAAGTGATGCTTGTAAGGAAACAAATGGTGTGTAACAGCCATTAGTGCGAGTTTCAATGATACCGGGCCTTTGACCTCTGCCCAGACACAAAAGGAGGCGACATATTGCAGGAGCACAGACCTTCGAGATCTTTCAGTGAAATTACCATGATACTGAGGATCACTTTACACACGGCCGGCATCATTCCCTGATGTTTTCAGTCTGGAGAGGATGACCTTGAGCGACATTTCCTACTTAAATTAAACAGGAGACTATGGTAACAGCAAAATAGCAAATTATTATTTTTATGGAGCGCACTCAGTTACAGGGCGCTGAACATATAAGGGGTTAAATTACCATATACTACACACACACGGTTGACCATGCATATTAATATATGTAAAAAATAAAAAAAATTAAAAAATGATATATATATATATATATATATATATATATATATATATATATATATATATATATATACACATATATTAGACAGCAACATTAATGCAAATTTAAGAAAAATTAAATATGCGTTTAAAAAAATAGATAATAAATAAAAATATCCTTTGTTTGAGCACAGGCTTTCTGAACAAAGCCTAGGTCTGCTTCCTCACACCTACTCCTAGCAGACAGATGTCGGCACAGCTACACCATCTGTTGCTAGGCAGAACGCGCTCATGGCGAGGAACTGCAACCTATGCAAAATTGACTATCAAGGAGGCAGCTATTAGCATACCTTGGGAGCGCGTGTTCCTACAATTAACCTGGGCCCATTGTTTTTCATTACAAGCCGGTGTCAAGCGAAGAGTAAGATTTAGAATAACCGCAAATTTTTGCGCAAAAATATAAAAAAATTAAATAAAATATGTATATATATATATTTTTTTTTTTTATTATTATTATTTTATTTTTTTAATATTTTTTTTTTATTTTTTTGTGACGGACATTTGCATTTTATAATATATTATTATAAGCCTTTTAGAATAACATTTTTAATTATCTATTGTTTCAAGGTAATATCCGGCTGGGACATTACGCTATAAATACTGGGTCAGGTCCGAGCCGCACAAATGGCCTGTGTGAACTCAGTCAGACGTGCCTCCTATAGTAACAGATCGACAGTATGTGGTGGGAATAAAGCAATCCTATGCATTGCCCAATAAAATAAATTTTAGGTTATTTCCTTATGTTCTAAATTGGGTTTCTAAAGCCTAATGCACACGGTATGGGTCACAGCGCCTCAGTGTTGCACGGCACCACGCTCCGTCGACAGCTGTACCATTGCTTGTATAGCCGGGGTTCTACAGCGACATACTGAAACCTATTATAGCAGGGGCACATTTTATGTTTGGAACTTATGTAAGATCACCATTAGCATAAGTCTACAGGGGTGTGTGACATTTCTTAATCACAATTCTTGCTAAATCATAAATTCTCTCCGTCTACTTCCGTCAATCACTGCTTGCAAGTTTGCATTGCAAAACATTGCCTTAGGGAGAATAGACCTATAGATACGTCATATGATGCTACAATTATTTTCCATCAGGTTTACAGAGATTGCAGCAATGTGGAGGGACAATAAAGTCATACGCCTCTATGGCAGTCCTACTATGTAAAAGAGTTGTCTCAAAATGTGGCCCTCCAGATGTTGCAAAACTTCAACTCCCAGCATGCCCAGACAGCCGTTGGCCGTCTGGGCATGCTGGGAGTTGAAGTTTTGCAATATCTGGAGTGCCACATTTTGAGACCACTGATCTAAAATATATACTTTGCAGTTAGCAATACATTGCATTCTTTTCCACCCCTAGTAATTCACTGTATAAGGTATCCACGTCTGACCCCCCCCCCCATTACCCACTTTTACCATATTTTCTCAGTAGCCAAGAACAAGATCATCTGAGAGCAAACATACACTCAGACAGGAGTCCCTGCCATGCCCCTGCTTACGGCATCACTGGATGTCTTCACAAAGACACATATATACTCCCTAGTTTACAATAAACAAAAGAAAAATCGTCAACGCTGCGGAGTAAATAATTAAAAAAATGAGACGGTGGTGAAAAAGATAAGATGTCTGCTAAGGTTACGGTGAGATGGGAATAAAGGAACCACAAAGTCCTCTGTACAAAGAGGGTATAGAATTGGCTTTTTTTTGAGCAGCGAGAACATGAAGTCGCCCAGGTAGAGAGTCATAAGCATAACGTGTATCCATGTGCATCAATGTCAGGTTCCTCGGAGATACTAGGGCAGGCACGAGCAGGTCTCTTCTGGGCTTCTCGTGCATTTATTCAACACTTGAGGCTTCCACAAGACAGGGCCTGCTCCCCACGCTTGGTGCACACAGCCAAGAGAATAGAGGAGGAGGGTCTGAGCAATGTGCCGTGTGGGATTAATATAAATCAGGGCTAGGCGGTTCTCCCCACGGGCCATGGTGTCATTTTCAGAAGCTGTGTTGTGAAGACGACGTGGCTGGTTAGCGTTACATGGCGTTCCTCGCACCCCGACCTTTCTCTAGATCTATCTCTGACGTGAGCCTACAGGGTGGTTATACCAGGTAATTCCTTCACGGAATAAATAAATGTTGCCCTGGTGAAAAATAGGGACCAAAATAGATTCCGACTTTACCTCTCTGGATGGAAAATTCATCAGCAAAATGAATGGAATATGTGTTCACAACAAAAGAGACCTGGTAGAGCTGTAGGTAAAAAAAATAAAAAAAATAACATAAAAACGGTATCGGGTCCAAGGGAATAAAAATATATGCCATTATACAGTACTAATATTTTGACCTAAATTTAAAGTTGGGAGAGAACCAAGGGCTGTAAGGATTGTCACCCAGCATTCCTGGATCCCTGAACAGACAATTCGTTATCAATGTGTCACAGTATATGTAGACGTATCTTTTTACGGACGCTTGAATTGTCTCTACACAAGTATTAAGAGATAGTAACGTGTTCGTGCTGAACCAGCAGAATACAATACTCCCACCCTGATGCACAACGTCAGACAACTGTGCGGAAATGCATTAATCAGCCTGACAAGTGTGTATAAAGGGCCTATGGGGTGAGCTGGGGGTATTAGTGCACACGTGCACAGGCAGAAATATGAGTAGCAGCTGCTAAATAAGCTGCCGCCCTCCTCCCCCTGTATATACCCAACTCCTCCCCACGTCACTCACAGCGCAGCAGCCATTGTGTGTCAGCCAAGTGGCACTTAATGAAGTCAGGGATTGAGAGGGGATGTTCATCAGGCCCTAGACAAAAGGTGGGAGAGGGAGTGAATAAATGGTTCTGCAGCTCTTATCCTTAGCCCTCTGCTTATCCAATCCGGAGAACACATCTTCATTATTAAGCCTTGTTTAAACGGCAAAATAGCTCAAGAGCCCGTACACCAACTCCTCAGATGTAATGTATGGCCAAGGATGATAATAGGAGGATTAGAAGCCCCAAACAGGCTAAATCTTCCTAGAAATACATTATAAATAATCGTCATTGTCTTCCGTATTGTGTTTATGACAGTATATGGCTGAATGAAAACTTCCCATGCAATGATTTCACGTCTTGTGCTGATATATATATATATATACACATACACACACACACACTCATTCAAAATAAAATTGTGAAGTTTATTACAAATATGCTTCTTATAAGAATATCAAATTTTAAGTTTAATGACAGTGCTCATTTAAAGTCAACTCGATGCCATGGATCAAGCTTTAGTATTTTACAGGCCCAAGGCATTGTATATGGAGTCTGTATATCTGTGTTAGGGTATGTTCACACTGAGGAATTGGAGAGGAATTTCCACGAGTAATTCTGCTCGCTTTTTCCTCTCCAAATCATTCAGAAGTGAAAACCCCCATAGAGTTGTACAGAATTTCTGCCCCTCAGTTCACACGGAGAAATTTCCTCAAGCAGAATTCTGACGAGGAAGTCTGTTCCGCTTGAAGAAAGAACATGTTCTTTCAGGCGGAATCAGCGTCGTTCTCCCATAGAGATCAATGTTATTTTTTTTTTTTTTTCAGTCAGAAGCTTTTCTACGCGGAATTTCCACATGAAAAAAAAAAGAGGAGTATTTATGAATAAAAAAAAATACATATATTACGCCCATACTCCACCCACTTTTTATTCACCAGCCATTTTGAGATTCTCATTTCTGATTCTGTGACTGTATCCAGAGTCTGTATAATCTCTCTCTGAGAAAAATGCAAAATTTTCACCAAAAATGAGAGGAAACGCCCCTGAAAATCAGTCTGCGGAAATGGCCGCTGGAACTCCTCCCACTCTTGATACTCCTCCTCTTCTCCTCCTCCGCATGAAACCTGCAAATTCCATGCGATTTCCGCGCGAAATCACTGCTAATTCTGAGCGAGAAAAAAAAAAAACGGTATTTTGGGGTGGAAATCTTCAGCGTGATTTCTGCCCCATTTCCTCAGTGTGAACATACCCTTAGGAGCTGCACAGTCTGTGTGCTGCTGTTCAGGCCCTCTCTGGAGCTTGTTCTTCATGGGTCCTTAAAGGAGTTATCCATGAATAGAAAAACAGAACTTAATTTCTTTCAAAAACAGCTACACGTCTGTCCCCAGGTTGGGTGCGATGTTACAATTTGGCTCCATTCATTTTAAAGAGGTACTCCGGCCCGAATTCATTTTATTCCCTATCCAAAGGATAGGAGATAAAATGTCTGATCACAGGGGGTCCCACCGCTGGTGACCCCCGTAATCTGTCATTTACCACCCAGCGCGCTGGAGGCTCTGAGTGTGCAGCGCGATGACCACGGGCCGGAGTATCCTGATGTCACGACTTCGCCCCCGTGTGCCATCATGCCCCCTCTCATAGACTTGCATTGAGTGGCAGGGTGTGACGTCACACGGGGGCAGATTCGTGACATCATGATACTCCGGTCCCGTGGTCGTCACGCTGCACACTCAGAGCCTCCAGCGCTGCAGAGACCTCGCAAAAATGGGTGCTGAATGACAGATTGCAGGGTTCCCCAGCGGTGGGACCCCTGTGATCAGACATCTTATCCCCTATCCTTTGGATAGGGGATTAGATGTATTAGCGCCGGAGTACCCCTTTAAAAGGTAGTAAGTGGTTATTTGTTAATGCAGATTATAAAAATTGTCTTATATTATTTACCCATTGACGGGAAGAACCTGGAAGCTAAAATAAATAGATGAAGGCCATTAGGTTTAACAAGCCATCAATAAATACATTTACCATCATAGACTAAAAGAAAATAAAAACTGCTTTCAAGCTGAGTTATCAGTGTAGATTAGCATTAAGAAAGCTTCTGGCATGTGCATCTAACATATCCTTATGGCCTCAATACACAATGTCTTATTTGTATGGAGGCCTCCTGACTCTCCCCTGACAGATGATGTTGGGGAAGAGAAGTATCAAGCAGGTTGGATTTCAACTGCCCGATCCTTTTGTTATCTGTAAGATACGTTGTCTCCAGAGTTGTATAACAGTGCCCCCCTCTACCCATTCTGAACACTTGAAGGGCCATCTGTATGGGGTAAAGGGACAGCTGTTGACTGAATGAACATACCCCCAACAGTTATTGAAGGTGTATGGACACCATTAGGCTCCATTTACCCAACAGATGCCTAAGAAGTGTTCCATCATCCTGTTAGGGTGGTATACTTTTTCATCTGCTGGAGGCATTCATTAAAAAGCACACAGCATGAGCCTATACGTGGAATCCATTGAAGACATCCATTAGGACATCTGCAAACGCAAAGGGAATGTACCTTGCAATGGCCACTTCCAGGGTTATCCTAAGGGTCTAGTCACACAGCAGAATTTTTGCATACAGAATTCCGCCACAAATGAAAGCCCAAAAGACTTCTATGGGATTCCGTACTCCCATTCACACTTCTGAATTTCCGCTTGCGGAATTCCGCTAGCGGAATTCCGCAAGCAGAAATTCAGAAGTGTGAATGGGAGTGCGGAATCCCATAGAAGTCAATTGGGCTTTCATTTGAGGTGGAATTCCACATGCGGAAATTCTGCTGTGTAACTAGACCCTAAAGCTCCACCATAGCTATCTGAGAATGGAGTCATTCCAATATCAAAACTTTTAAAGGAGGTGAAACATGTAAAGTTGAGGCTGGAGACCATTCTAAGAAGAGAGCAGGACGCTCGTGGGTGAACTAGCTGGTAACGTGCAAATATTTGCCCAGGTTGAACTGTTTCACATAACTTAAACAGAACAGGGAGTAATAAGAACGCTCTACATGTACAGTAAGGGACACTTGAAAGTACAACCTGACCTTTGATGAATTTGCACAAAAATATTATGGAATACCTCAAATAACAATTCTCTACTAGGACGATATTATAGGGATGGCTCCCATAAGAGTATATTTACATCGAGACACTACAAGGAGCAATTTGTAATTGTTATTTATGCACCAAAGGGTTAATCTACATATACTCATATGAGGAGGAGGTGGACGGCAAACAGGCCACTAAATAGTTATCATTTCTGCCCTCCGCTATATTAATAATCCCATGCAGAGTGAAGAATGTGAGGCATCTCTGAAAGGACCAACGCTTAGGTTTTTTGATGGGGAATCTCATATTATTAATGGTCTGTGTGTCCCTTTCTATCTCAGTATCCCACAACAATGTCCATAGTATTTACACATTCAGGAAAATAGCTCTGACCACTCTTGGTTACTAGCGGCTACCAAGTGGTTGTTAGGCAAAAAAACTTCCAATGGACACAATGGCTCATAAAGGTTCTAGTATTGGAGCCGAAACATTGCCTGAATGAATAGAGAATCAGCATCCTTAGATGAACCTTATCTATACATAGAATTTTTAAGGGGATGTTTTAAAGGAGAACTCCGGAATAGGAAAATTATCGTACATACTGCCGGCAGCAAAAAAAATAAACAGGTACATACCTTCCTTCGCTCCTCCGGTGCCTCTGGTAACCGGCTCTGGTCTCCGCCACGATCCTCTTCCTGATTGCCGGTGGTCAGTGAGTGATACTGCGCTCACCCAATCACTGGCTGCAGCGAAGTCCCGACTCGGCTGGCGATAGGCTGAGCGGCAGTGTGATGTTTACGGCCCCGGCAGCAGGTGCCGATGTAATGAAGAATTTTGGGTCTTGAAGCGTTCTCACACTGCCGCTCAGCCTATCGCCGGCCGAGTCGGGACTTCGCTGCAGCCAGTGATTGGGTGAGCACAGTATCACTCACTGACCACCGGCAACCAGGAAGAGGATCGCGGCGGAGGCCAGAGCCGGTTACCGGAGGCCCCGGGGGAGCGAAGGAAGGTATGTACCTGTTAATTTTTTTTTTTTACTGCTGGCAGTATGGACGATAATTTTCCTATTCCTGAGTTCTCCTTTAATCTGAGGCTTGCACACTGGATGTGCCTATAGTGCGGTAAAGGCAATGGCATCGGTGTTGAAAATGTTCATCAGCTAAAGAAGGGGGTCATACCGGATGGTCAGACAGACCCCACACCCAAATGATTTGGTGTACAGTACTATATTATTCATCTGAATGGGGCTTGTAGAAATGCTTTTTCCACTGAAACAGTCTGATTCAGATAGATGGAACCGTGTGTGTTGAAGCTACCTACCCTCAGTGAATCAGGTTTTGTTGTGTGTATATATATATATACACACACACATACGATTATTTATACAGTGGCACTACATATAGGTACACAGCATACTTTAGGCCTACCTCGGGTGCAGCTATGCATTATGGCACATAACTTTTAGTGAACACTTGCAAGAATCAGAACAGTCTACAAGCTACAAATCCCAACTACATGACATCAGTTCCATGAGACTAGAAAGTACTGAAATTCACTAAGTTTAGTAAATAAACAGCAGGTTTTCCCCAGTTCCTGCTCTAGACACCACATGCTTCGTGCCTGATCACAATTATTGTTATTTTATATGAAGATGCAATTTTCTTTTTTTTTTTTCTTTCAGGACATCAAAAGGAAACTAAACAGAATGGACGTCAAACTTTCTAATGTCATTAGAAGGTTTCTGAAAACGCTCATTTCCTCATTTTAAAGGATTACACACAGATAAACTACTTCTCAGAGTCTTTAAGGAGTTGACATCAGTAGCCGAGTTAAAGCATGAAAGTGCGATCCTCCTCCCTGACAGTATTAAACATGAGGCGTATACCTGGGGGGCATATTGGGTGGATCCCGGCGAGGCATTACCAAAGAAGATTGTAGCGTTACTCATAACATGACTGGAACTTTACTAGATCAATACTGGAGAAGGTTCCACATCCATCACGATATACTTCCACACCTTGTAGATACAACCACTAATGAATGGCTACATACAGCAGGTGGACATCCCCACAGACTGACCATATATACACATCCTAGTACTAATTTACAGACCAGCAGGTGACTTAATGCTAATGTCTTCTTGTATGCAATACATGTTCCTTTCAGAGCTACATAATCTTTTCTTTTCTTGATCAGCCAGTGCTGGTCCAAATACACATTATATAACTCTATGTGGGAATCTAGGTCAGGTAGAAAGGTTATGATAAAGGAATGAAAAAACTGTAGCATAAACATAAATTTGGAATATACTGTTCCAGCTGCTGGAAGCTAAATATATTCCATGATAGGGATGCCGTTAAAAGGGGTATCCCACTTTTGAAGAGTAGCTCCCACCATCTTTTTTTTTTTCCTGTCCCTACTTATTGGTTCTCTCTTCCTAACACCCTCCCTGCCTTTAAAAAAAATGTTCCTACCTTCTAAATTGAATTTTTTATGGCCATAACACTGCTCACTCTGCCTGAGCAGGAAGCAGAGTTCCCCAGAAGGCGCAACGTCACTGAAGCCTGCTGGGCGCCAGCTTCTGCCCTTACCTAGTCTATGAAACGCTCCCGTCGAGAAATGAGTGGCCAATCGCACGGCAGGCTGCTCCAGGGTCTCCTCCTCCCTGTTTCTCACTGCATGTGCTATCCAGGGAGGAGGAGTATAGGAGCTTTACCGGACCTGCCATGCTAAATTCTCTGCCAAGACCCTGGACCTCAGATAAGACCTCAGGTCAGACTTACCCCAAAATGACATGTACAGTCCTGGAGCATCAGCGCAGCACTGATATTCTGTGCGTGCACTGCCTCCAGACTGTACATGCCGGGGGCGGGGACCGGCAGCGCACGAGGCCAGTGAGCCAATGCGCGCAGCCCCGGCGTTCACATCGCTTGCTCACGCCTGTCTGATTGACAGGCAGGGAGCGAGCGCAGGCAGGGAGCGAGTGCAGGCTGGCTGAATTCGGACCAATTGCCCAGCCTGGATGGGTCCGAATTAAGCAGTGACGTCACAGCAAGCTGCAGCCGGACACTAGGAGGGAGACCCCTAGTGGCTGGATTTAAAATGGAAAAAACTATATTTTGAACGCACAAAAAAAATAATAATAATAAAAATAATTGATGTATATTAGAGATATGTTGTAGTACATAAAAAAAGTTCATGACTGTGCCCATTTAACTTCTAGGGTTATATTACCGAAATGGCTTGCAGATGACTTAGAACGTGTTTGCACTGGTTGCTGTAAAGATTAAATATCTGGATAGATATCAATTAAGTATATTCCTATTGAAGCCTATAAACATCCAATGCTTAGTGAAAAAAACTATTAGTCCTCAATATCAGCATTAGGGGATACAGTCTTTATTAAAAAGTGATCCACTTACAATCTTATAACAGACTTTTTGTAAAGATTTGACCATTTTAAGTGACATTTGGAGTTTACGGAAGTGGACTAAGCTGCAGTCAACTCAGAGGCAGGAATTTATATCCCTAATGCCAGACTATGGCTGGGTTCACACATTGTAAAATCAAGAGGAAAAATGGCTGTAAAAAATAGGTATAAAAATATTGCTGCATTTTTTTAAATCTAATAATGTGCTACCCAAAAGTCTATGGAAATGTGTCCGTCAGAGCACACATTTATTGTATTTAAAAAAAAAAATTTTATTTTAAACACTGGTCTACTCCAAAAATTAAAAAAAATGGCAATTATAAAAAAAATAAATGATTATTCATAATAATAATAAATAATATTATTATTATACAATGTGTGAACCAAGCCATAGGCAGAAGCTTATCGGGCGTAGGTGCCCCAAGTAGATCAGGAGTTGCGCATCTCTTAATACAGTTGGCATAAATTTTGCCTTCTGTGTGCCATGAACCGATATCTACGCCAGCTCATCCTTAATTTCGGCTAGAATTTCAGTCAGTTTCTGGTTTAAAGTACAGTAAATCCCGTCAAACCCCTCTCAAAATAGAGAAAAGGTGCACATTTTTGCATGCCACAAAAACTGGTGCCACCATAAGTTCTCCCATTGCGTTCCTTTGGATAGCAGCTGGTTAAAAAATTAATACGTTTAAAAAACAAAAATCATAAAATCTAGATACAAAAAGTCTGTGTGATCAGAGCCTTAATCCAGCAAAAGCCAATGACAAGCATGGTTCACCCAATATAGACTGATGACTACTTTGTGCCCACCTTGGTCTCCCAGCATGCCATGCTTGCCCACATTGTTGAACCTCACTCCAAATGACTTACAATCAAAGGCGATTACCTAAAAGTGAATAGAAGGAACCCCAATGGGTTCAAGGCAAGCAAGCGTGTTGGTGCATTGGTAGTGTGTGTCGGGGAGGGGGGTAGCTTTGGCACCACAGATGAGGGATTTTGGCAGTTTTACAAGCAGCAGAAGAGCTGAGGACACTGTAAATCTTCCTGACTGTAAGAGGCTGCAGGGATCTGAACAAAGGATTAAGGTGAAGGGCACAAGAACCCCTTGTTCTGTCCATTATTCGCCTATTCCCACCACATTGATGGGCATTTCCCCCTCGGCCTGACATCACAACATATTCACTTTCCAGCCTTGTGTTTGTTGACAACCAGTAACAACGCAACACAATGAGCCTCCTGCTGCTCCATTCACTTCTTTGCATTGACATTCATGCAACCTACCTCCAACTACAACCAGTACGACAGCTTTGGCTCCCCAGGGCTGGGATGGGTTGAACTGGAAGATTTTCCATACAGTCCGGCAGGTGGAAATCTACCCATTAGCCAAGAAGATTACGGAGCGCCATCCAGAGGGTCGTGTTAAGTCTACGGTAATAAAGTCACTAAAGTTTTCTCGGCCTGTCGTCTTAAAGGCGACTATCGGATATAGCAGAGAAATGCACTAGGTAAGCGGTCTCCAAACTATGTGCCTCCAGCTATTGCAAAACTACAACTCCCAGCATGCCCTGATAGGCAAGGACTGAGTGGTGTCCAAACTGCGGACCTCCAGCTGTTGCAAAACTACAACTCCTAGCATGCTCTGTTAGGCAAGGACTGAGTGGTATCCAAACTGTGGACCTCCAGCTATTGCAAAACTACAACTCCCAGCATGCCCAGACAGGCAAGGACTGAGTGGTCTGCAAACTGTGGCCCTCAAGCTGTTGCAAAACTACAACTCCCAACAAGCCCGAGCAGCCAACATCTGAGTATTCTTCAAACTTAAAGACTCCAGCTGTTGCAGAACTACAACACCCAGAATGCCCAGACAGCCAACGGCTAATGGGTCTCCAAACTGAAGACCTCTAGCTGTTGCAAAACTACAACTCCCAGAATGCCCAGACAGCCAACGGCTAATGGGTCTCCAAATTGAAGACCTCCAGCTGTTGCAAAACTACAACTCCCAGCATGCCCGGACAGCCGTTGGCTGTCCGGGCATGCTGGGAGTTGTAGTTTTGCAAAAGCTGGAGGTCAACAGTTTGGAGACCACTACACTGCATTTGTGAATAACCCCCAATGTGTTTTTTTTTTTTTTTTTAAACAATAACAATCAATATTTTGGTCCAAAACACTTTAAAATTTCCAAAAATTGGATACAATTAACATGGTGAGGGTTATTGTTGTACCGGCTGGATACTAAGTTGCATGCCCAAGAAAATACCAGGATCACTATGGCAAGGGACAGCTTGTTAGACCGGGTCAGGGATGGCTATGATCAGGGGGCATCATATGGGCAGACTGGCATAGCAGCAATGAAAGGGTTATAAAGAGTTGTCCCCAGCCCCTCCCCCCTTGCTCACCTGAGGAACTCTTGCAGGCAGGTGTCACAGAAGCGATGCCCACAGGTGGACACTTGCACGGGCTCCCTCATTGCCTTGCTACATAGTGGGCACTGAAACTTGCGCCTGAGCTTCTCCAGGAACTTGTAATCATAGCCTGGCATCTTGGGAGAAGAAGGAGCCAGCAGCAGAGCGATCACAGGAGAGGGGGAGGCGGGCACGTCCAAGGTCGCCTGTGTCACTCGCCGGCTGCCCCAGAACTAGGGGCATCAAGAAAGTAAATGCCCCCTCCAAGAGCAGGGTATCCGGATGACAGCAGCAGGGCAGGGGGCAGGATCCGTGTGTTCTCCCCCAGACACGGCTCTCCTTCCAGCTGTCTCTCCCAGATCTGTCTGCTCCAGCTCAGCTGCTCAAGGTACATCCAGCCCTGCCCCTCCTCCGCACGGCTACAGGGAGGAGACTGGACGGGCATACCAGCCGCTCCCACCAGGTGGCGCTGCAGAGCAGAGTCTAGAGCGACAACTGCTGCATTATATATCTGATATAGCATTACTGTGTTTCCCATTCCAGCTGTGCAAAACTACAAGTCCCAGCATGCCCAGACAGCCTATAGTGATGATAAGTTGCATAGACCAGGGTTTCCCAACCAGTGCACCTCCAGCTGTTGCTAAACTACAAGTCCCAGCATGCTCAGACAGCCTATACTGTAGTGATGATAAGTTGCATAGACCAGGGTTTCCTAACCAGTGCACCTCCAGCTGTTGCAAAACTACAACTCCTAGCATGCCCAGACAGCCTATAGTGATGATAAGTTGCATAGACCAGGGTTTCCCAACCAGTGCACCTCCAGCTGTTCCTAAACTACAAGTCCCAGCATGCCCAGACAGCCTATAGTGATGATAAGTTGCATAGACCAGGGTTTCCCAACCAGTGCACCTCCAGCTGTTGCTAAACTACAAGTCCCAGCATGCCCAGACAGCCTATAGTGATGATAAGTTGTATAGACCAGTGTTTCCAACCAGTGCACCACCCAGTGTTGCAAACTTCAACTCTCAACATGCCCAGATAGACTATAGTGATGATAAGCTGCATAGACCAGGATTTCCTAACCATTGCACCTCCAGCTGTTGCAAAACTACAACTCCCAGCATGCCCAGACAGCCTATAGTGATGATAAGCTGCAAAGACTGGTGTTTTCCACCCAGTGCACCTCCGACTGTTGCAAAACTGCAAGTCCCAGCAGGCTCAGACAGCCTATAGCTGGGGTCTCAAATCCAAATTATCTGGGGGCCACTGGAGGTAGCGGCTGGGTGAGGCTGGGCCGCATGCGCCGCTCACATTTAATGCCCCTATCATATGCCCCTCACATATAATGCCCCCATCATACGCCCCTCACATATAATGCCCCCATCATGTGCCCCTCACATATAATGCCCGCATCATGTGCCCCTCACATATAATGCCCCATCATGCACCCCTCACATATAATGCCCCATCATGTACCCCTCATCATCCACCAGCAACACCCCCCTCCCTCATTCTCCCTACCCCCTTGTGGTAATAGCATGAGCTGACAGATGATGGGGGTGCTACTGCTGGGGGGGGGGGGGGGGTAACCATTAGGTAGGCAACAGTTTCCCCACATTAGGAAGGTAGCAGCTTCCCCACATTAGGTAGCACAGTTTGCCCATGTAAGTAGCAGTTTAGTGATGGGGCAAGACTGGTTGCGCAGTCATATGTGCACAGGGTCCCATGTAGCAATGTTTGCCGAAGTGTGTGAAGTCTTCCGGCATTTAGCCCTGCTTGCCCG
Organism: Hyla sarda; assembly: GCF_029499605.1. Taxonomy (NCBI): domain Eukaryota; kingdom Metazoa; phylum Chordata; class Amphibia; order Anura; family Hylidae; genus Hyla; species Hyla sarda. The sequence goes on from NC_079190.1 coordinate 430,906,675, forward strand.
AAACAGGGCTAAATGCCTGAAGAAATCCCCTGCCCGGCGCCCGGAACTGCATGTCGGGCGATACAAATTCCAGATCCCTGTTGCGGGCCACAAAATTTTGTTCTGTGGGCTGCAAATGGCCCGCGGGCCAGGAGTTTGAGACCCCTGGCCTATAGTGATGATAAGCTGCATAGACCAGTGTTTCCCAACCAGTGCACCTTCATCTGTTGCAAAACTACAATTCCCAGCAGACTTAAACAGCCTATAGCAATGATAAGCTGCATAGACCAGTGTTTCAGTCTTCCGCTGTCCAGACATGCTGAGAGTGGTAGTTTTGCAACAGCTGAAGGCACACTTTGTGGGAAACACTGATCTATAGTGTTCAAATCTACAATGATAATAATAATAATAAGAATTCTTTATTTGTATAGTACACACAGACTCCGTAGCGCTGTACACTGTTCACTCAAATTGTCTCCAATGACATAATTTATTTCTATTTTTTTTAACCACATGTATTTACATACATTTGTTGGCTATACTTAACCAAATTGTTTATATTTATATTTAAGGTTAATCCAGAAATCTTTCTGTTTCCATTCCAGCATCTAGGCTAAGGCTATGTTCATATCAGCGTTAGGCTAGGGTCACATTGCTGTCATGCCCCGTGCCGTTCTGGGTGAGTTTCTCTCTTTTATTGAGACCCCAATGGATCCCATTCACTTGAACGGAATCTGTCGAGGATCCGGTAGTTTACCAGAGTGTTGCAGGGGAAAAATAGAGCATGCGCTAAGTCTCCCGTTACTATCTTCCGTCACTATAGACCATAGACTATAATGAGATTATCTAACGGCCGTATAGGATTTTGTAACTGCCGTTTTACAGCTGATTTTCAGACGGAACTTCGCACGGATATTTAAAGGGGTACTCCGGCGCTAAGACATCTTATCCCCTATCCAAAGGATAGGAGATAAGATGCCTGATCGCAGGGGTCCCGCCGCTGGGGACCCCCACGATCTTGCACGCAGCACTCCGTTATAATCAGTCCCCAGAGCACGTTCCCTCCAGGTCTAATTACTGGCGATCATGGGGGCCGGAGCATTGTGACGTCATGCCCCAGGCCCCATTGTGACGTCACGCTCCACCCCCTCAATGCAAGCCTATGGGAGGGGGCATGACAGCGGCGGGACCCCCGCGATTAGGATAGGGGATAAGATGTCTTAGCGCCGGAGTACCCCTTTAAAACAGCATGATTTTGTAGTGTGAAACAAGCCTATATCAAAAACTAATGGATCTTTAACACAAGGATCTATAAGGATAACTACCAACTAGGCAAGACAAGGTGAATCCGGCACTGCAAATCACAATAGATCCCGTCCTGGATTAGCCAGTCCAGCAAACAAAACCAGTGGGGCTGATCTGAGGGTGCACTCCAAGCCAAGCAAAGGATAGCAAACAGTTCAAAGAATACAGCGGATGCACTCACCCAGGGAAGCCCGAGGAAGTGCACTTAGGGTGCAGGAAACAGTCTGTCGCTGCGAGGCTGCTCCTCTGCGTCTACCCGCTACACCGTTTTATGGATCACTGAATAAAGATTTCATCTGGCAACAATTCCTGGGTGAGTGCATCCGCTTTATTCTTTGAACTGATCTATAAGGATAAGTTTATACATGGCAGATTTGCAACAGAAATTTCAGTCAGTGAAAAATCCATATCCTACGTGAGAACCAGGTTGTTTTTGCAGAATGTGTATATATTTCCGCAAACAAGACAAGCTTCTGGCTCCCCTTCTCAAGATCATGGGGGTCACAGCAGTCAGGCTCCTTGCAATCTGACATTTATCTCCTATCCTGTTGGTAGGGGACAAGTCTTTTAAAGGAAAAATGTGGTGCAAAACTTTTAAGCTTCCCTGTGCCCAGGCTGCAAAAACAAAAAAAAACTTTAGCTCACCTTCCCACGTTCCCCCCCGTTCTGTCCTGTTCCTCCGGTGCTGCTCAGCTCCCTGCTTCTTATCCTCGGTATGTTACACTGCGGTCAATGTATCATCGGCCAAGGCGGGACATCGCTGCGGCCGGCTATACGCTGACAACAGTGTGACGTTCCGAGCCCAAGAAGCAGGGTCGGAGGAACGGGATGCCAATACCGGCGCAATGGGAGAACGTAGGAAGGTGAGCTGTTAGTTTTTTTAGTTTTTGCAGCCCAGGCACAGGGAAACTTTAAAGTTTTCCACCGCATTTCTCCTTTAACTTGGAATACCCCCTTGGAATACCACTGTACAAAACATAATGGCCCACATTTATTGAAGGGGTACTCTGGTGTAAAACCATTTTTTTCAAATCAACTCGTGCCAGAAAGATAAACAGATTTGTAAATTACTTATCAGCTGCTGTTTGCTCTCTGCTGACACCTCTGTCCATGTCAGGAACTGTCCAGAGCAGGAACAATTCCCCATAGCAAACCTATCCTGTTCTCGAGATGGCACCTATCATCCTTAAGCAGCAGGAGTGAGGTGACACTGGTGTCACCTCACAATCGTCCTGATTCGTCGGCCGGTAATGGCCGACAAATCAGGACTCTGCTGTGGCGGTGTCCCTAACGGCACCCGCTCCGCCCCTGTTACGGAGGGCGAGAGTGGGTGCCGGGAGTATGTACCTGAGACTGAGGCCCCCGATACTCGGCATCGGCTGTGGGATCAGGGCCCCAGGAGCAGAGTCGGCGACAGCAGACGGATCATCAGAGGGCAGCAGCAGGAGGTAAGGCTTAGCAACAACTCCCAGCATGCACACAAGGGCATTCTGGGACTTGTTGTTATGCAACAGCAGAAGCCACAACTACAACTCCCTGCATGCCCTTTGGTAGTTTGTGCATGCTGAAGGTTGTAGTTATTCAACAGCTGGAGGAACATTTTTGTTAAGTAACAAACTCCCAGTGTTTTGCAACCAGAGTGCCTCCTGTTGTTGCATAACTTCAACCCCCAGCATGCACGGGCAACCAAAGGTTTTAGTAGTGTGCCTCAGCTGTTGCATAACTACAAGTCCCAGCATGCCCTTTGGCTGTCCAACAGGTGAGGACTTCCAAGGGGCGGTGAGGGATATCAGCGCTGACCAGGAATGGACACGTCCGGTGAGTAAAAGATTTTTTATTTAAATGCAACGCGTTTCACCGTACTAAGACGGCTTCATCAGGCATGCCTGATGAAGCCATCTTAGTACAGTGAAACGCGTTGCATTTAAATAAAAAAATTTTTACTCACCGGACGTGTCCATTCCTGGTCAGCGCCGATATCCCTCACCGCCCCTTGGAAGTCCTCACCTGCTGAATATTGCCTAGGTTGGGGAGGCTGCAGACCAGACTTGTTCTCTCATTCATGCAGACCATTGTTGTGTGTGAGTTCACACAACCGCCTCCGGTAAGGTTTTTTTTTTACTATTACTAACTGGACCCTGGAGTGGCGGTTTTACGCTATGGAGCACTCTTCCTTCTTGTTTTGGCTGTCCGGGCATGCTGAGAGTTGTAGCTTTTTGCAACAGCTGAAGGCACACTGGTTGCAAAACACTGAGTTTGTTATCTAAATCAGTGTTTCGCAACCAGTGTCCCTCCAGCTGTTGCAAACTACAACTTCCAGGATGCACTGATAGACCGTATATGCTGGGAGTTGTAGTTTTGCAACAGCTGGAGGCACACTGGTTGCGAAACAGAGAGTTAAGTAACAAACTCTCAGTGTTTTGCAAACAGCGTGCCTCCAGCTGTTGCATAACTACAACCCCCAGCATTCATGACAGCCAAGGGGCATGCTGGGAGTTGTAGTTTTGCAACAGCTGGAGGTTTGCCCCCCATGTGAATGTACAGGGTGCAGTTACACGGGCGGGGGTTTACAGGAAATTTCTTGCTACAAGTTTGAGATGCAGCAAACTTTCCGCTGCAGCTCAAACTCCCAGCGGGAAACTCGCTGTGAACCCCCACCCATGTGAATGTACGCTAAAAACACTACACTACAATACACTACACAAAATAAAAAGTAAAACACTACATATACATCCCCCTACACAGTTATGCATCCCCCCCCCCCCCCTCCCCTCCAATAAAAAGGAAAAACTTCTGGTACAGCACAGTTTCCTAAACGGAGCCTCCAGCTGTTGCAAAACAACAGCTCCCTGTGTTGCTGGACAGCCATTGACTGTCCGGGCATGCTGGGAGTTTTGCAACAGCTGGAGGTGCCCTGTTTGGGAAACGCTGCTGTAGGGTAATTTTGGTATCGGAGGCAAGTGCAATTCTTGCATCCGGGTCCGTCCCTATGCAAATCCCTAATTTAGGCCTTAAATGCGCATGGCACTCTGTCAATTCGGAGCCCTGTCGTATTTCAAGGCAACAAATGAGTGCCACATATGGTGTATTTCCATACTCGGGAGAAATTGGCAAACAAATATTTAGGGGCTTTTTCTCCTTTTACCCCTTATGAAAAGGTAAAGTTGGGGTCTACACTTGCATGTTATTGTAAAAAAAAAATTTTTTTTACACTAACATGCTGGTGTTGCCCCATACTTTTCATTTTCACAAGAGGTAAAAGGAAAAAAAGACACCCAAAATTTGTAATGCAATTTCTCCTGAGTACGGAAATACCCCATATGTGGGAGCAAAATGCTCCGCGGGCGCACAACAAGGCACACTGAGTCAGAGCACACTATGTACATTTGAGGTCTAAATTGGTGATTTGCACCGGGGTGGCTGATTTTACATGTGACCCCATTTTGGAAACTACACCCCTCACGGAACGTAACAAGGGGTATAGTGAGCCTTAACACCCCACAGGTGTTTGACGATTTTCGTTATAGTTGGATGGGAAATTTTTCATTTTCACAAGGGAAAATAGGAAAAAAGCCCCCCAAAATGTGTAACCCTATTTCTTCTGAGTAAGAACATACCCCATATGTGGATGTAAAGTGCTCTGTGGGTGCACTACAATGCTCAGAAGAAAAGGAGCGCCATTGGCATTTTAGAGAGAAAATTTGTCCGGAATTGAAGGCCACGTGTGTTTACAAAGCCCCCATAGTGCCAGAACAATGGACTCCCCCCCGACTTCGATTCCAAACAAATTCTCTCTCTGAAAGCTTAATGGCGCCCCTTCTCTTCTGAGCATTGTAGTGCATCCGCAGAGTACTTTACATCCACATATGAGGTATTTCCATACTCCGAAGAAATGGGGTTACACATTTTGGGGGGCATGTTCTCCTATTATCCCTTGTAAAAATGTAAAAAAAAGTCTTCATTTACACATCTGACTTTAACAAAAAGTCGTCAAACACCTGTGGGGTGTTAAGGCTCACTGCACCCCTTATTATGTTCCTTGAGGGGTGTAGTTTTGAAAATATTAGGCCATGTGTTTATTTATTTTTTTGCTGTACTGGCACCATAGGGGCTTCCTAAATGCAACATGCCCCCCAAAAACCATTTCAGCAAAATTCGCTCTCCAAAATCCCCTTGTTGCTCCTTCCCTTAAGAGCCCCCTAGTGCACCCACAGAGCATTTGACATACACATATGAGGTATTTCCTTACTCGAGAGAAATTGGGTTACAAATTTTTTTTTTGGGGGGGCGGGAATTTCTTTCCTTTTAACCCTTGTAAAAATTTAAAAAATGGCTCTACAAGAACATGCAAGTCTAAAAAATGAAGATTTTAAATTTTCTCCTTCACTTTGCTGCTATTCCTGTGAAACACCTAAAGGGTTAAGAAACGTTCTGAATGTCATTTTGAATGCTTTGAGGGATGCAGTTTCAATAATGGGGTCATTTATGGGGTATTACTCACAAAAAAGCCCCTCAAATCCACTTCAAACTTAACTGGTCCCTGAAAAATTCAGATTTTGAAAATTGCTGCTATACTTTGAAGCCCTCTAATGTCTTCCAAAAGTAAAAACATGTCAACTTTATGATGCCAACATAAAGTAGACATATTGTAAATGTGAATTAATATATCATTTATTTGGAATGTCCATTTTCCTTACAAGCAGAAAGTTTCACATTTAGAAAAATGCTAAATTTTCATGAAATTTGGGGATTTTTCACCAAGAAAGGATACAAGTAACAACGAAAATTTACCAGTATGTGAAAGTTGAATATGTCACGAAAAAACAATCTCGGAACCAGAATAAAAGGTAAAAGCATCTCAGAGTTATTAATGCATAAAGTGAGAGTGGTCAGAATGGCAAAAAAGGAGTCCTTAAGGTGAAAATGGGCTGAGTCCATTTTTCCTGTCACCTGTCACGAAATAAATTGTTCTAAACTACCTCAGTCTATGTTCCCTAACTACTCCTTACACCCCTCCCACCCTTAAAAAAACTCAGAGCTTTAAAAAGCTGTGTATCTTACCTTTATTCTTGCTCACATAGTGCAATCTCCCAGCAGGAGAAAGTGGGCATTTCCCAGCAGGCATGACATCACTGAAGCCTGCTGGGGGACCACTTCCACCCTCACATGGTTGCAGTGCTGTGATGAAGTCTGTGTTGCTATCAGTGAGGCTCTCCTGCAGCTTTCAGTCTGTGCAGCTTTCTGTCAGAATCTGTGGAGCTTTCACTTTCTGTGCAGCTGTCAATCAAGCTCCGTGCAGAGAAACACTTCATGAGTTTGGACTCCTGCCAGGAGGAGACCAAACTCAATGTATTAATTGTGGCAGGGAACAGAACAGAGCCACCTAGTGGCCATTTTTTCTATTACAGTTTAAACATATTTATGTTGATAATTTTAAAAGCAAGTGAATGGGAAAGTGTCTGCTAATTACACAAGGAACACTATATTAAACGTTTTATTTGGTGACAGGTACTCTTTAAATAGAAAATAATCCCGCACCCCAATATAAATTCAAAATACCCCCCTTTCCCTAATAATAAAACAAAACCAAACACATCTTATATAAAGTTGTATTCAAACTATTTTGATCACATCCCATCCCCAAAAATATTGAATAAAAAGTGATCAAAAAGTCAATACTAGACAGAAAAGAGAGAAAGAGAAAACAGAGAAGAGAATAGTCTAACTAGCATAGAGTACTCCACTGTGATACATTTGGCAGTCTCATCTAGTTGTGTTGCAGTATCAACACTAGGATAGTAGTAGCACTATGTCAGGGAAAGAATTAGAAACATTAAGGCCATGTTCACATGGCGGAATCTTCATGCGGAATACCGTGGAAGAATTCTGAAATTTACTGCCCATAGACTTTAATGAGATTCCCCAGCCCCATTCACACAGTGGAAATTCCGTAGTGGCAATTCTGTTGCAGAACTTCTACATTCCGCTAAATTTTAAGACCAGCCTTTAATTTTGCAGAATTCCGGCGGAATCCTATTGAAGTCAATGGGGCAATGAATTTCAGTGGAATTCTTTGTTTTGAGAACACAGAATTCTGCTGAAATTCCTCCGGAATTCCGGCAGAACTTCACAATTCCATTCAGTAAGTTTTGCTGAACGGAATTTGTGCGCAATTGCCAATTTTTCACCATATGAACATAAAGCTGGGTTCAGATGGCTGAAAATGTGCAAAAACATGGTGCAGGCATTCTGCACATTTGAATGAGGCAGCAGGCGGTAGGACCACTCGGAAATGCGTTGTCTCATAGACGGCAATGCATTTCTGAGCGGAAACCGCAGAATGATTAAAAATCTATTCTTTCTGCGGACACCAGAATCAGGATTTCCGCGACGGAAATTGAGCACAGTGCATCAGAATCCCCTTGAAATAAATGGGACCCTGCTGCAGCAGAATGTCTATGCAGAATGTTCCTGGGGAATTCCACACGGACATTCTGCCTTGTGAATAGACCCTAAGGCTGAAAACGTGTACAGGTCTCGATGCCTGTTAGATATTGCATTGTATACAATTTAGGTAAATCCTTATTTGTGCAAGGATTCAGCGGGTTTACACTACCCTTGGCACTTTGAAGAGTAGGCAGGACTTTGTGTAAAAGTTGGCGGGGGCTCAGTTCACAATAGCATCTGGCATTAAAGGGGTACTCTGGCCCTGAGACATCTTATCCCCTACGATAAGGGGTCGCCACCCGGCTGTTTGTGAGCTGGCACCGCAGTGTGCAGCTCAAACAGGTGGGTGGCGAATACAAGATTGCGGGGGTCCCCAGTGGTGGGACCCCCACGATGAGACATCTTATCCCCTATCCTTTGGATAGGGGATAAGATGTCTCAGGGCTGGAGTACCCCTTTAACTATTGCGGAAATCTACGATAGCTCCAAGCAAGCATAGATGTCTACATCCAGCACATGGGCAGATATATCAAGGGGCATGCACCTATGAAGGAATCTGCCAAATCCAATGGTAGGGGTGTTTTACAGAAGACCGACATGTGAAAGGCTGCTTATTATAGTAAATCTTCCCCCCATGAGTTTTATAATTTAGCAGTGCAAGTATCTATCCCGTCCTAAGGGCATATTCACTGAGGCAGATTTGATGCAGAAATGTCTGTGACTAACAATCAGTTCCATACATCTGAATGGGGTTTGGTAAGAACACGGATTTCTGAAAACCCCATTTAGATAAGTGGTATAAATTTTCTGCATCAAATGTGTAAAGTTTGAATGTACCCTTAGGCAGTGTTCACACAGCGTATTTTTAAGGCTCAAAGCCATTCTTGTATTTACAAGCAAAACAAGCCTAACATTTTCAAACTTTTTATTGGTTTTGGAAGTATTTTTATGCATGTTTTTGTTGTACAGCACATTTTTGGTATTTTTTTAAAGATTTACTGTCATTCTCTGCACACTTTATGCAAATCAGGTCTGGCATTTTTCAAGTATCTTTATGTATTTACACACAAGAAAATTGTCAAAACCACATGAGTAGAATCCATAGAAACCTCCATATTATGTCCAAAATAAGCATTTGTCACTTTTATTTTACAGACTTAATAATTACAGCCATAAAAGACGCACCTCAAAAAACTAGGAATCTGTTGGGGACAAAAACTGGAGCGATTTTCCCACAGCAACCAATCACAGCTCAGCTTTCACTTTACCAGAGCTTGTTAAGAACTGAAAGCTGAGCTGTGAATGGCTGTTATGGGAAAATCACTTCAGTTTTTGTCTCCAACAGATTCATAAATCTATTTGTGCATAGTCTAATAGTTTGCTACAGTGAATATAGTTTACATAAAGGAAAGCTTTATCAGCACCTGTGTAGAGGAAGAGTGGTGCAGTTGCCCATAGCAACCAATCAGATGGCTTCTTTCATTTTTCTGAGGCCTTTTTAAAAATAAAAGAAGAAAGCTGATTAGTTGCCACGGGCAACTGCACCACTCTTCCTCTACACCAGTTTTGATAAATCTCCCCCAAAATGTATTAAAGGGGTTGTCCGGCGAAAATGTTTATTTTTTTTTTATTTTTTTTTTAAAATAAAACACATGATCAAGCTGCCAAAAAAATCTATATATTCCTCCCTTTGGCCCCATGTAGCCTCTGGCATCGCTGCTCCCGGTCTCTTCTGCGTTCTACTCCATGGTGTTGGGGCCCTGGATGTCAGAGTGGCACTCACTGAAAGCGTGGCACCGCATGCGGCCAGTGATTGTCTGAGCAGTTGCTGGCTGGAGCAGAGTTCACCTTAGTCATTGACCGAATGAGCGACACTGACGTATTGGACCACAGCAAGTAGTATGCGGAGGAGACTAGGTGCAGTGGTACTTTGATAGGGACTATCACAGAATAGAAATACTATCAGTTCCAGAATTTTTCAAGTGTACCTGTCATTTCAGGTGACTTTTTAGGATAAGCTGCCCTTTGTGTTTACATGAGGAGAATCACTATTTCCAGGCATTACATAATTTGTATATGGTATTTTTTCTAGAAGACATTGAAGTGATTAACTATAGGGCCTAGAACTGCAGGGATTAATTGGGAATAGCAGATTAGGTCATGTGTGAACTACATGAAAGAGGGTTGTAAAGCTATGTTCTTGTCTGCATCTATTCAGTTCCTCTATTGCAAGCGACATTGTATTTGACGTAAAAATATGCATTCAACATCATTTTTCTCGGCAAAATGACTGACACCTTTGCGGTATTTCCCCAAGCTGCATGGGACATTAATGGGGTCCCTATTGTGATGAATTACGTGTTGTTTTGTAGTTTTCATTATCAATAGAAACTATGATCTATATGTGAACAGCATTTTAAAAAAAACTGGTCCACATTCGCATTGCTTCACAATGGCTCAGCTTGTTGTCAACAAGCTATGGTGAAGACTATATTTCAGGCTGTGATATAGGTTAGAATGCTGGAAATATTCCCCATGATGACATCGCACAGTTCCCCCATATGGACATGATGACATCACACAGTTCCTCTATATGGATATGATGACATTACACAGTTCCTCCATACGGACATGATGATATCACACAGTTCCTCCATACGGACATGATGACATCACACAGTTCCTCCATACGGACATGATGACATCACACAGTTCCTCCATATGGACATGATGACATCACACAGTTCCTCTATATGGATATGATGACATTACACAGTTCCTCCATACGGACATGATGATATCACACAGTTCCTCCATACGGACATGATGACATCACACAGTTCCTCCATACGGACATGATGACATCACACAGTTCCTCCATATGGACATGATGACATCACACAGTTCCTCCATACGGACATGATGACATCACACAGTTCCTCCATACGGACATGATGACATCACACAGTTCCTCCATACGGACATGATGACATCACACAGTTCCTCCATACGGACATGATGACATCACACAGTTCCTCCATACGGACATGATGACATCGCACAGTTCCCCCATATGGACATGATGACATCACACAGTTCCTCTATATGGATATGATGACATTACACAGTTCCTCCATACGGACATGATGATATCACACAGTTCCTCCATACGGACATGATGACATCACACAGTTCCTCCATACGGACATGATGACATCACACAGTTCCTCCATATGGACATGATGACATCACACAGTTCCTCCATACGGACATGATGACATCACACAGTTCCTCCATACGGACATGATGACATCACACAGTTCCTCCATATGGACATGATGACATCACACAGTTCCTCCATACGGACATGATGACATCACACAGTTCCTCCATACGGACATGATGACATCACACAGTTCCTCCATACGGACATGATGACATCACACAGTTCCTCCATACGGACATGATGACATCACACAGTTCCTCCATACGGACATGATGACATCGCACAGTTCCCCCATATGGACATGATGACATCACACAGTTCCTCTATATGGATATGATGACATTACACAGTTCCTCCATACGGACATGATGATATCACACAGTTCCTCCATACGGACATGATGACATCACACAGTTCCTCCATACGGACATGATGACATCACACAGTTCCTCCATACGGACATGATGACATCACACAGTTCCTCCATACGGACATGATGACATCACACAGTTCCTCCATACGGACATGATGACATCACACAGTTCCTCCATATGGACATGATGACATCACACAGTTCCTCCATACGGACATGATGACATCACACAGTTCCTCCATACGGACATGATGACATCACACAGTTCCTCCATACGGACATGATGACATCACACAGTTCCTCCATACGGACATGATGACATCACACAGTTCCTCCATACGGACATGATGACATCGCACAGTTCCCCCATATGGACATGATGACATCACACAGTTCCTCTATATGGATATGATGACATTACACAGTTCCTCCATACGGACATGATGATATCACACAGTTCCTCCATACGGACATGATGACATCACACAGTTCCTCCATACGGACATGATGACATCACACAGTTCCTCCATATGGACATGATGACATCACACAGTTCCTCCATACGGACATGATGACATCACACAGTTCCTCCATACGGACATGATGACATCACACAGTTCCTCCATACGGACATGATGACATCACACAGTTCCTCAATATGGACATGATGACATCACACAGTTCCTCCATATGGACATGATGACATCACACAGTTCCTCCATACGGACATGATGACATCACACAGTTCCTCCATACGGACATGATGACATCACACAGTTCCTCCATACGGACATGATGACATCACACAGTTCCTCCATACGGACATGATGACATCACACAGTTCCTCCATACGGACATGATGACATCACACAGTTCCTCCATACGGACATGATGACATCACACAGTTCCTCCATACGGACATGATGACATCGCACAGTTCCTCAATATGGACATGATGACATCACACAGTTCCTCCATATGGACATGATGACATCACACAGTTCCTCCATACGGACATGATGACATCACACAGTTCCTCCATACGGACATGATGACATCACACAGTTGCTCCATACGGACATGATGACATCACACAGTTCCTCCATACGGACATGATGACATCACACAGTTGCTGCAGATTTGCCAGCTGCGCATCCATGATGCAAATCTACTGTTCCACCACATCCCAGCGGTGATCTATTGGATGAGATCTGGTAACTGTGGAGACCATTGGAGTCCAGTGACCTCATTGTCATGTATGTGATTATGTGATGTGACATGGTGCATTATCCTGCTGGAAGTAGCCATTAGAAGATGGGACCACTGTGGTCATAAAGGGATGGACATGGTCAGCAACAATACTCAGGTAGGCTGTCGCATTTAAACAATATTCAATTCATACTAAGGGGCCCAAAATGTACCAAGACAATGTCCCCCCCCCCACCACCAGCACCACCACCATTACACTACCATCACCAGCCTGAATTGTTGGTATAAGACAAGATGGATCCATGCTTTTATGTTGTTTATACCAAATTTTGACCTTGCCATCTAAATGTCACAGGTAGAATCGAGACTCATCAGATCAGGCAACATTCTTTCAGTCTTTTTACCTTCTCCAATTGTGGTGAGTCTGTACAAACTGTATCCTCAGGTTCCTGTTTTACCCTGACAGGAGTGGCATTTGGTGTGGTCCTCTGCTGCTTCGGGGTTTAAAGGGGTTATCCAGGAATAAAAAAACAGATAATTTCTTCCAAAGACCTCTCCCTGTCTGTCTCCAAGTTGGGTGTGGTTCTGCAGCTCAGTTCCATTGAAGTAAATGGAGCCAAGTTGTAATACCACACCCAAAGTGGAGACAGACAGGGAGCAGTAGGTCTGTTTTTCAATTCCTGGATAACCCCTTTAAAGGGGTACTCTGGTGGAAAACTTTTTTTTTCTTTTAATCAACTGGTGCCAGGCAAACAGATTTGTAAATTACTTCTATTAAAAAAATCTTAATCCTTCCAGTACTTATTAGCTGCTGAATACTACGGAGAAAATTATTTTCTTTTTTGGAACACAGAGCTCTCTGCTGACACCTCTGTCCACTATAAGAACTGTCCAGAGTAGGAGAAAATCCCAGTAGCAAACAAATGCTGCTCTGGACAGTTCCTAAAATGGACAGAGATGTCAGTAGAGAGCACTGTGGCCATGATGTCAGCAGAGAGCACTGTATTCCAACAAGAAAAGAATTTCCTCTGTAGTATTCAGCAGCTAATAAGTACTGGAAGGATTAACATTTTTTTAATAGAAGTAATTTACAAATCTGTTTAACCTTCTGGCACCAGTTGATTTAAAAAGAAAAAGTTTTCAACCGGAGTACCCCTTTAAGGTGTTGTGTGTTTAGAGATAGTATTCTGCATACCTTTGTTGTAATAAGTGCTTATTTTAGTTACTGTTGCCTTTCTGTCATCTCGAACCAGCCTGCCCATTTTCCTCTGACATCAACAAGGCATTTTTGTGACACCCAACTGCTGCTCATTGGATATTTTTTGAAGAGGTTGTCTTATCTTGACCCCAGTCTATCTATATCAGCGGTCTCAAATTGTGGCCCTCCAGATGTTGCAAAACTTCAACTCCCAGCATGCCCGGACAGCCAACAGCTGTCCGTGCATGCTGAGAGTTGAAGTTTTTCAACATCTGGAGGGCCACAGTTTGAGACCACTGATCTATATATTGCATTTGAATGGCTGGGGGAGGGAAGGGTGTTTGAGGAAATGCTAAGAAAAATTTTAAAGGGGTTATCCAGTATAAGGTTATTTTAGTATATACCTGGTAGACAGTAATGGACATGCTTAGGAAGGATCTGCGCTTGTCTTGGGCTAAATGGCTATGTCATGAGATTACCATAACACTGTGGCTAGCTTTCTGTGAACTTGTATTTCCTGTTTTCTGTTTTCTTGTTTGCCTACAAATCCCATGATACCATTTTCCTCCTTCCCACACATCAGCCACCCCACCCATTGAAACTAAATGAGCTGCAGACCTGTGGTTTTCAATCATGGTGCCTACAGCTGTTGCCTTAGTTGCAGATTGATCCCTACACCCATTGAAGCAGACAGGCTCCCTGTCATCAGCTGACTAGTGAGTCAGGTCTCGACCGCATTGCAAGCTGGGAAAAATCCAAGACAGCAGTCATTTTGTTTGCTGTTAAAAAATTTATATTGGGGTGAAAAGCACATAAGAATTGTGAGAAAACCGTCACACACAGGTACAGACACTATATTATGAACTACACTAACTGTACAGCCCCTGTAGCATAGGCAAATAAAAAAAAATCCCGGAATACCCCTTTAAGAAAAACCTCTATTTGTATGTAGTCATTGTTAGTAAACTTTAGCAAGAGACTTTGGTCTAAATACAGTTATCCATTGTGGCATAAGACAGTCAGGGAGACTGCCAAGAATTGTATATTTTTACATTGGAATATCACTTTTTGTTAAAAAGCTGAACACATAGGCTGTAACTGGTTTCTAAAAGCCCTGGGGTGCTTTGTTTCAAATTCAGTATCATATTTTATATTCATTATACCCCCAGGATCCAATGAGCTTCACGGCAGACAAACTGGGATTTTGTGATACTAAGTTTTCTATTGAGTGCAGAGAAATACAGAAGAAGAATAATTCTACGTGACACATGTACGTGTAGTACTATGACACAATCTGTAGTTTTTTTTTTTTTTTTTTAAGAATAGTTGTGGGGGGGGGGGGGGGGGGAGAGGAGGAATGGAGTTCATACCAAATCATGTCGCCCCCTCCGTGGTCGCCTGCCTGACTCACCTTATTACAGGCCTTTATACTGTACCTTAACGTGGGTTCTTGCGTCTATGAAAATGACTGTTCACCGGGAGTTGGTGGGAAGATTTAGTCATTGATTACTATATGAAGTATGCAGGGGAGGATTAAAGGGAGTTTATCACCCAGACTTTGTGTTTCCTAAGTAGAACCAGATACTGGAACGTGTTCATTTTTTCTAATCTGTTTCTATTTTATTATTTATTTATATTTTTATTTTATTTTTTGTACATTATTATGGGGGCAGCCATCTTACCTGAGCTGTTTTTAACAGCATTTAGAGACATGCTTCATGGCAATGGACATAGATACAATAAACTGGAGGTGACCCTATTCACTTGTATGGGAGAGTTTTCTATTGATGCTCCGAGACCTGTGCGAAGGTCAAGTGCAGAGAGAGGGGAGGCTGAGCCTTGCTGTAAATTGTCTGATCCCATTTTATGTATCTACTGGTGTCACCTTCCACTGTAATCCCTTCTGTGATGATAAGAAGGATTATTCTATAACAGATGCTCATCTTCTGATAACACATTCTCTTTAAAAGGAAAACTGTCAGCAAGTTCACCCACACTAAACCCAATACACTGGGTTATAGTGTGGGTGAACAGGAGTTCCTACAGGGGTCACTTACTTTTTGTTTTTGGTCTATCAGCTGCCGAGTTATGCCCCTGTAAAGTTCCTTTCTTTAGTGTATGTATCACGATGCCGGCTGGCAGGAGGTGGATCCTCTGTGCCAGAGAGGGATTGGCGTGGACCGTGCTAGTGGACCGGTTCTAAGTCACTACTGGTTTTCACCAGAGCCCGCCGCAAAGCGGGATGGTCTTGCTGCGGCGGTAGTGACCAGGTCGTATCCACTAGCAACGGCTCAACCTCTCTGACTGCTGAAGATAGGCGCGGTACAAGGGAGTAGACAGAAGCAAGGTCGGACGTAGCAGAAGGTCGGGGCAGGCAGCAAGGATCGTAGTCAGGGGCAACGGCAGGAGGTCTGGAACACAGGCTAGGAACACACAAGGGAACGCTTTCACTAGGCACAAGGGCAACAAGATCCGGCGAGGGAGTGCAGGGGAAGTGAGGTATATATATAGAGTGCACAGGTGAACACACTAATTAGAACCACTGCGCCAATCAGCGGCGCAGTGGCCCTTTAAATCGCAGAGACCCGGCGCGCGCGCGCCCTAGGGAGCGGGGCCGCGCGCGCCGGGACAGGACCGACGGAGAGCGAGTCAGGTACGGGAGCCGGGGTGCGCATCGCGAGCGGGCGCCACCCGCATCGCGAATCGCATCCCGGCTGGAGGCGGTACCGCAGCGCACCCGGTCAGTGGATCTGACCGGGGCGCTGCAGCAACAAGGATGAGGCGAGCGCTCCGGGGAGGAACGGGGACCCGGAGCGCTCGGCGTAACAGTATGATTAGCGCTTTCAAGGCGGGACCCCCGCCTGCCGTCTGCTTCGGCCTCCCGCACTAAAGTTTCTAAGCCCGCCCCTGTTGTTTGAATATTCATTATCTTCAACTCCACATCCTTGTGACGTGGAGTCACATATCCCCAGTGCGCAGCGCTCTGTTTGCAGAGCGCTTGCGCATAAAGATTTTACCCAGCTCTCATGTCCTGGGCATAGAATTAGCCTTGAAAGCGCTAATCATACACGGAAGAAAGGAACTTTACAGGGGCATAACTCGGCGGCTGATG
Organism: Hyla sarda; assembly: GCF_029499605.1. NCBI lineage: Eukaryota > Metazoa > Chordata > Amphibia > Anura > Hylidae > Hyla > Hyla sarda. The sequence goes on from NC_079190.1 coordinate 430,923,524, forward strand.
GACCAAAAAAAGTAAGTGACCCCTTTATGAACTCCTGTTTACCCACACTATTACGTTTAGTGTAGGTGAACTTGATGACAGTTTTCCTTTAAAGGGGTTCTCCGGTGCTTACACATCTTATCCCCTATCCAAAGGATAGGGGATAAGATGCCTGATCGCGGGAGTCCCGCAGCTGGGGACCCCGGGATCATGCACGCGGCACCCCGTTTGTAATCAGTCCCCGGAGCGTGTTCGCTCCGGGTCTGATTACGGGCGACTACAGGGCCAGCGGCGTGTGACGTCACGCCTCTGCCCCTGTGTGACGTCACGCTCCACCCCTCAATGCAAGCCGACGGGAGGGGACGTGATAGCTATCACGCCCCCTCCCGTCGGCTTGCATTGAGGGGCGGAGCGTGACATCCCACGGGGGCGGAGGTGTGACGTCCCATCCCACCGTATATAGCTATCACGCCCCCTCCCGTCGGCTTGCATTGAGGGGCGGAGCGTGACATCCCACGGGGGTGGAGGTGTGACGTCCCATCCCGCCGTATATAGCTATCACGCCCCCTCCCGTCGGCTTGCATTGAGGGGCGGAGCGTGACGTCACACGGGGTTGGAGGCGTGCCGTCACACGCCGCCGGCCCTGTAGTCGCCCGTAATCAGACCTGGAGCGAACACTCTCCGGGGACTGATTACAAACGGGGGGCCGCATGCATGATCGCGGGCGTCCCCGCTGCGGGACTTCCGCGATTAGGCATCTTATACCCTATCCTTTGGATAGGGGATAAGATGTGTAAGTACCCCTTTAAGAAGAGGAATGGAGAATCTCATGACAATCACTGCAAATATATATTGATGTATATTTTGGTGATACATAAAGGTTATTCCTGATGACATGACACTTTCCTTAACTCACAACAACTGTAACATTATACTATACCTATATTATAATTTGAAACAAATCTCCTCCCTCTTCCTTAAGAAGTTCTGCAGCAACTAGAGGTATGTTAGGAGATATAGTAAAGGTTCTGCAATGGAAGGAGCAATAAGGAAAGATTGTCATGCCAACTTATGCCTGACTCCAGACATCAGACCCTTAAATTCCTTCAGACCCCAAACATTAAAACAAATCAGACTCCAGATGTCAGAACCAATAATTAATTCATGTGTCTGACCGCAAAATGAATTCAGACTTAAGTTGGATCCCAAGAATAATTTAGAAGGCATATCTTAAAACATACCTGTAAGTCTCATTTTAGCTAATAATTAAGTGACTCACCCCGAAACGCATTGTGCTATAGTGTGATATACCTAGAACTGTCTATTTTTAGAGCTATACGGACACATTTGAACTCAGCGAATTCCTGTGATTGCATTGGGGGGTCTGATAAGCCCACCCAAACCCACATCACCTTCATTGTCCCTATAGTTGTTGTGATTGACATTGATCAACATAACTAAAGGTTTAGCGGCGGGCATTAGCGTGATCGCTGATGTCCGCCATTAGTGGCGAGACCCTGGCTGATGATTTATAACCATGCAGTAAATGTACAGTGCTGGGCGTGAGGTAGCATGCTCAAGTGCCATACATTTGAAACACATGTCCTTTAGATGTCCCGTTACCGATACTAGCCATTTCCATGGTATCGGGGACCCGTTCAATGTCCCTGATACCAAATCCGATACCTGCTGCTGCTTCGCTGCCCCGTTCTCCCGTCCTCATCTTGGCATTCCATGGAGGAGCATGTGACATACACGTCACTCCACCTCCTCCACTGCGCCCAGTGTAACACTATGGAGGAAGCAGAGTGACGTTTATGTCACATGCTCCTCCAGAGAATGCCATGATGCGGACGGGAGGACAGGGCAGCGGAGCGTCAGCACCCGACAGAGGACAGCAGCAGGTTAGCTGTCTACAAGGGGGGGCCTGATACTAATGTCTAAAGGGGGGCCCTGCAAATGTCTAAAGGGGGGCCCTGCTAATGTCTAAAGGGCGGCCCTGCTAATGTCTAAAGGAGGGCCCTGCTAATGTCTAAAGGGGAAGCCTGCTAATGTCTAAAGGGGGGCCCTGCTAATGTCTAAAGGGGAGGCCTGCTAATGTCTAAAGGGGGGCCCTGCTAATGTCTAAAGGGGGGCCCTGCTAATGTCTAAAGGGGGGCCCTGCTAATGTCTAAAGGGGAGGCCTGCTAATGTCTAAAGGGGGGCCCTGCTAATGTCTAAAGGCTGCTGTCTACAAGGGGGGGGCTGTCTACAAGGGGGGGCTGCAAATTCCCTGTTCTGCCCAATGGAGAAGAGAGAAATCTTGGCTTATGTTACAGCAGCCGCCTCCATTGTACACAACAAGGACCCACATATCAGCACGGCGAGCAACGTCAGAAACCGGGTCACCCTGATGTCAGATTCCCTTTAAAATAAAAGTACTCGTAAATGGTATCGGTGAGTACTAAAATTAAAGTATCGGTACTTGTACTCCGTCTTTAAAAAATGGTATTGGGACATCTCTATTAATAATATAGTGATATATATTAATTCCTAACAAACCTGAAATACACAACATAAATTACTTCTACACTTCTGAACTGAACTACTCTGCTGAACATGGAATCAAAAAGCACCTTAGCTGGAGGTGAGAGATCTAGCCCATTATTAGTCTGACAATCCACTTCATATCTGTCAGAAAGTGAAGAGTCACCTCCCTCCTCCTCTGTAAACTGCTGCATGTTCTCCTTCATCTGTAGGACAGAGTCTTGATACAATCTTAAGCAGGTCAAATAGCTGAGAAAGCTGTTGTCTGACTAGTCACCATTGTCCCTGACTTCTCTTGCAAAATACACTTGGACAATAGCAGCTGTCAGTCATAGTCATCATGAGACTCCAGTTTGTCTTTTTTCATCTCACATCTTCTTTGTGAAGTCACATGAAAGATGTTTGTACATGTGATTGTCATGTGGCTCAATGTATTGCTATAGGCTATAGCTGGTTCACGAGTAGTCTGTGTATAATATCGATCTTAAAAAAAAGCTACGTTTGTGAAATTGCATTTTTACATCAATAAATCTGCTCCTAAAAATGGTTTGTACCGCCATACAGTCCCCAAAAACAGGAAGCATGACCCTTGTATGGTGAGGGCAGATGTTATTACCCTAGGGGCAGATGGCATTAACCCCTTGTGTTTGTGATGCCAGGGCATGGTTTAACCTCTACACCACCCGAAGGTATACCGCTGGATCCTGGGCTAGGCACGGGGGCAAATGATGACTCCGACGCCAAGTTACGTAACGGCAGCTTAGCCAGGCCCACGGAGCCGACCAGTGACTTCAGAGACCTCAGGGCTCGCTGGGACTTGTAGTGGACTTGGACAATTTGATGCAGGGCCACGCTGACTTCATACAGATTAATCTTGACTGACTTGACTGGGACTGACTAGACCGACTTCCCCCCGTTTGTAGCTTACCAGGTTTTGATGTTCACCTTTAGGCCTCCTTAGGATCAAATGATTTTTATTAAAATTTTTCAGAATTATGATAAACAGAAAGTTCGTCCAACTTAACACAACGACCAAAATAAAAAAGAAAAGGTAATACAGAAGTACATATTAATATCGCATATGCCTTCAAAAGAGTATCACTCGGTGAGGTTATAACATAAAACTTTATAATTGTATTATATCAACCAGATATTGTATAGTCAATGGGGGAGATTTATCAAACCTGTCCAGAGGAAAAGTTGCTGAGTTGCCCATAGCAACCAATCAGATTTCTTCTTTCATTTTTAACAAGGCCTCTACAAAATGAAAGAAGCGATCTGATTGGTTGCTATGGGCAACTGGGCAACTTTTCCTCTGGACAGGTTTTGATAAATCTCCCCCAATGAGTTAAGTTATGATAATTAATGGTAAAATCATACGGTATTGTATAGTCATACCTGATCACATTAGCAACGAATGCTACCACTCGTTTCAGGATCCCGTATTCCTCCTCTCCCTCATCTCAAAAAGCTGTGGAAAATTATATAAATGATGTGTGTCGCATAATAGACATTATCCCATATACATGTGAAAATGTTCTGACTAATAAGTTAGCCCTTTTAAATCCAGGCCTACATACAGTGAATGTTGGGTATAGAACTCCCATTTGCGATATCATGATTGCATACAGGTTACAAATTGCTGCTAAATGGAAGACTGCATCGTAACGTCTACAGCTGATATTATTGATGCGGTCAAATTGAATTGTTTCTTTGAATCGACGTATGCCTGGAAGATGAATAATGGAGCTGCCCATGAGTCAAGATGGAGGAGTTGGACGGCACATTGTCCTAAGATGTTAGGCCTCCTTAGGACAACAGACACTCTCCTCTCAGTGTTTTTATGGGAAGACTCTGGAAAGGTCCCATAGGTCACCCTATAGGTCACATGGTCACTGGTACCTTCCTTGGTTACAATACTTAAAGGTATATGACAAGTTATTTACATTACATCAGATAATACAGGTGGTTAACACAGATGTGGTAGCGGGGTGTGATGAGGACAGATGTTGTTACCCTAGGGGCAGATGGCATTAACCCCTTGAATTTGTGACGCCAGGGTGTGGTTTAACCTAAAACCCTCCAAAATTATACCACTGGATCCTGGGCTAAGCATGGGGGCAATAGAGACTCCTACGCCAATTTACAGACAACAGTAGCTTTACTGAGGATAGACAGTTGGTAAAGTCTATAGAGTTCAGCCAGGGCCCAAGGTGGTGACCAGTCAGTCAGAGACCTTAAGGGCTTGCTGGGGCTTGTAGTAGGACTGGACATTTGAATGCAGACCACGCTGACTTGGCAGATGACAGGGACTGACTTGATTTGACTCATAAATCTGTGACTTTATCTTACTTGAATTGATGGTGTCTGCAGGACTGGACTTTGAGGCCTCCAACACTCTGGACACAAACACTAGGCACGACTGCACTGGACCTCAGCAGGAAGCAAGAGAGAGAAGCTCCAAGAGAGCGAAGCTAGCACCACCCAGGGCTTATATGGGGGAGACTAGCAGGGAGCCCATAGGTCACTCTTGGGATCACCTGGTCACTGGTACCTCCTGGGTAACAATCACATGACATAACTCTTAAAGATACAACACATTTTATAATATAATACACTGCAGAACATATGTACAGAGGGGGGGGGGGGGACAGGTGTAAGGGGCCCTGGGCACACTGAAGGAGGCTGCCTGAGAGGACAGCAAGGGTACGGGGTAAAATCTCCCGTACTGGGCAACCACACAGACAAAAGAGGGACCCAGAGGTCACTGAATGTAGTCTGCCTGGCAGGGCAGCAAGGGTACAGGGGTGCAACTCCTGTACTGGGCCACCACACTTGGTTCCAACCTGAGCTGAGGCCTCTCTTCCTTGGGCTCCACAGCAGGCACAGGAGCTACCTATATCTATTGAGTAAAAGAACCTATGCCCTTATACTCATGTTTCTATTGATGAGATGGGTATTAGCTGTAAGCATAAGAATATGTAACTAGAACATCTTTATTGTCAAAGTATATACTATGTAAAATTCAAATGTTTTCATTGTTGTTACATTTCTATTGTTATTTATCATGCTAAATGTTAGGTCATCCTATTACATAGTATTCTGCTCATCCCGTTGGGCACTGCTGTAGGGTTACCTTAACTCCATGTGCCACTGTTGTGCTCCTCACCTCTCTAATTGCTATCTGCCTCCTATTGCTTCTTTCTCTGCCTGTAGGGTCCACACCTTGTTCTATGCTTCTTCCTTTAAAGGAGCCAGCAAAGGCACCAAACTAAATCTCCTTACAATCACCTTCAATATCAGGCAGTCACACCCACTCCACTTTGCCTGAGGAAAGGTTCCTAGTGATTGTGTTTTGTACATGTGGCATGTGTTTCTGGTGCAGTATATGATTCCTAGCTTGTCTCTTTGACTCCATCTATGCCTTTTCCTTTGTACCACATTTGCCTCTCTGTGTTTGACCTTGGCTTGTTTGACAAGACCTTGGCCAGTAACTGAACTTGAGAAGAGACGTTTAAGGGGGGACATGATAAACGTATATAAGTATATTAATGGCCCATACAAAAAATATGGAGAAAAACTGTTCCAGGTTAAACCCCCCCAAAGGACGAGGGGGCACTCCCTCCGTCTGGAGAAGAAAAAGTTTAGTCTCAAGGGGCGACACGCCTTCTTTACCGTGAGGACTGTGAATTTATGGAACGGTCTACCTCAGAAACTGGTCACAGCAGGAACAATTAACAGCTTTAAAACAGGATTAGATAAATTCATGGAACAAAATAACATTAATGCTTATGAAGAAATATAAAATCCCATCCCTTCCCCAATATCGCGCCACACCCCTACCCCTTAATTCCCTGATTGAACTTGATGGACATATGTCTTTTTTCGACCGTACTAACTATGTAACTATGTAACTATGTAACTCACGCTGCTTGTCCTCTCGGTGCCTCACAATGGGTCTTTTTGCCCACAAAGCCAGCCCCATCTATACTGGGATCATTTCCAGAGATAGCGACCTGGTGTCCTCTGCACAAAGACCAGATTTTTATATGAGTGGGTTACAAGGTGAAAGCTACTTAGACAACACTCTCCGGAGTGTCCCAAAGCCAAACCAGTTATGTGGCACAGCAAACCCACATCCATTTCCTGTTACACATAGGACTGTTAAAGAAAGACATGTCTATCAAGATGGAGATAATGTGGATGGAAGACTATTTGGTAACTCTTGGAACATTGTTTCCCTTTATTAACTAGATACAGAACAAATTAGACATTTTCTTTTGTTGTCAGATGCAGTCTTTGACATAAATGTAAAGTTTTTCATGACATACAACAGGCCGGCTTCAGTGGTCATGCATCAACGATTGTCATCCATCCATGTAGTGATCTCCCATTCACAGCTTCCGAACAGAACAATGCTCAGATTCATCTGCACATGGTCTGGGTTCTTTCAATAAGATGTATGGAGTAGTCATTTTTTTTATACCAAGGCATTCACCATCCAGACATCTACATTCTTTAGTGTATGACAAGCTTAGTCCCCACACCTTCAGCAGATTTGTAGCCACAGATGGAGGGGACCTGGACATAGCTGTCTTCTACAATAAGTTGTACACTGCTCAAAAAAATAAAGGGAACACTAAGATAACACAGATAAGATAAGATCTGAATGAATAAACTAATCGTATGAAATACTTTCGTCTTTACATAGTTGAATGTGCTGACAACAAAATCACACAAAAATGATCAATGGAAACCAAATTTATCAACCCATAGAGGTCTGGATATGGAGTCACACTCAAAATCACAGTGGAAAACCACACTACAGGCTGATCCAACTTTTATGTAATGTCCTTAAAACAAGTCAAAATGAGGCTCAGTAGTGTGTGTGGCCTCCACGTGCCCGTATGACCTCCCTACAATGCCTGGGCATGCTCCTGATGAGGTGGTGGATGGTCTCCTGAGGGATGTCCTCCCAGACCTGGACTAAAGCATCCGCCAACTCCTGGACAGTCTGTAGTGTAACGTGGCATTGGTGGATGAAGAGAGATGTGATGTCCCAGATGTGCTCAATCGGATTCTGGTCCGGGGAACCGGTGGGCCAGTCCATAGCATCAATGCCTTCCTCTTGCAGGAACTGCTGACATACTCCAGCCACATGAGGTCTAGCATTGTCTTGCATTAGGAGGAACCCAGGGCCAACCGCACCAGCATATGGTCTCAAAAGGGGTCTGAGGATCTAATCTTGGTACCTAATGGCAGTCAGGCTACCTCTGGCAAGCACATGGAGGGCTGTGCTGCCCCCCAAAGAAATGCCACCCTACACCATTACTGACCCACCGCCAAACTGGAGGATGATGCCAGCAGCAGAACGTTCTCCATGGCATCTCCAGACTCTGTCACGTCTGTCACATGTGCTCAGTATGAACCTGCTTTCGTCTGTGAAGAGCACAGGGCGCCAGTGGCAAATTTGCCAATCTTGTTGTTCTCTGGCAAATGCCAAACGTCCTGCACAGATGTTGGGCCCTCATACCACCCTGATGGAGTCTGTTTCTGACTGTTTGAGTAGACACATGCACATTTGTGCCCTGCTGGAGGTCATTTTGCAGGGCTCTGGCAGTGCTCCTCATGCTCCACCTTGCACAAAGACAGAGGTAGCGGTCCTGCTGCTGGGTTGTTGCCCTCCTACGGCCTCCTTACCACCTGCAGAACCACTCCTTTTTTTTTGGGGGGGGGGGGGGGTCTTGCTAATTGGCTATAATTTCCGCCTGTTGTCTGTTTCATTTCCATAACAGGATGTGAAATTGATTGTTAATCAGTGTTGCTTCCTGAGTGGACAGTGTGATTTCACAGAAGTGTGATTGACTTGGAGTTACATTGTGTTGTTTAAAGGGGTACTCGGGCCCTAATACATCTTATCCCCCATCCAAAGTATAGGGGATAAGATGTCTGATCGCGGGGGTCCCACCGCTGATGATCCCAGTAATCTGTCATTCAGCACCCACCTTTGCGAGCTCTCCGCAGCGCTGGAGGCTCCGAGTGTGCAGCATGACGATCATGGGGCTGGAGTATCGTGATGTCACGACTCCGCCCCATGTGACGTCGCGCCCCCTCAATACAAGTCTTTGAATAGGGGATAAGATGTATTAGGGCCGGAGTAACCTTTTAAGTTTTCCCTTTTATTTTTTTGAGCAGTGTATTTAGATGTCTTTAGGTGTGCATGTAGTGTCCCTTTAGCAAACTACATATGACAAGGATGCAGGATAAATCACGTAAGATGTATCATTATAGTACTTATATTTATGATGGTTGTAACCAGTACTTTGCATGCTATGGATATACCCAGTGATACACGGTTCATTCATTTCTTTATGTCTCATTGAGTTGACTATGGTGGTTGCTGAACATTCCACTCATATTTTACCGCTTCCTGCAAGCTGACCTGAAATGTGAAATGAGGAGATATTGTTGAGTAATTCTGTGGTTGTGTTGCCTTATAAATTGACTCTGCTTAAACGCATTCCTGAGAATACCCCTGGAAAACTATGACTGCACAGACTGAGTCATATGATGTTCAGCATCTGACCTTTGTGTAAGTCGAGGCCTTTTAATGTAAAAACATGAATGGACACTAGATAACTAGATATTTATCTACTGTGCAATGGTATGGCTTTAAAAAGGGGTACTCCCGTGGAAAACATTTTTTTTTTTAATCAACTGGTGCAAGAAAGTTAAACAGATTTGTAAATTACTTCTATTAAAAAATCTTAATGATTCCAATACATTTTATGGGCTGTATACTACAGAGGAAATTATTTTATTTTTGGATTTCTCGGATGTCATGACCACAGTGCTCTCTGCTGACCTCTGCTGTCCATTTTTGGAACTGTCCAGAGCAGGATATGTTTGCTATGGGGATTTTCTCCTGCTCTGGAGAGTTCCAAAAATGGACAGCAGAGGTCAGCAGAGAGCACTGTGGTCATGACATCAGAGAAATCCAAAAAGAAAAGCTTTTCCTCTGTAGTATACAGCCCAAAAAATGTATTGGAAGCATTAAGATTTTTTAATAGAAGTAATTTACAAATCTGTTTAACTTTCTGGCACCAGTTGATTTAAAAAAAAACTTTTCCACGGGAGTACCCCTTTAACACATTACACAATATGATCCCGCTGTATATGGCACAAGCAATAGATAGGTTACAGGAGACGATATTATACTGGGTATTGTATTCTGGATTTTTTAAAAATCCTTTAGTGCTTATTAAAAACATAAGTTTTTTTGTCTTGAGAATCTCTCAGTAGTTAGCCCTTTTTGTGTCTGCATTACAAGCAAAGTCACACTCTACAGATCGATAAGCAATTGCTAATATTATAATATTGTTGGGCTGATTCTAACTAGGTACCGTAATGGTCATTGATTATTAAATGCTTAAGGGCCTATTCTAACATTGCAGTCAAATAGACCCTGTTATCATTCACTAAGCAAGATCTGTTCTCAGTTGAAGTGGGTTAACATAGAATAAAATTATTTTTTTGAGAAAAAACATGTCTGTCACGCCCCCACCCATAGACTTGCATTGAGGGGGCGTGGCCGTGATGTCACGAGCCTCTGCCCCGTATCGCCAGTCATCCAGCACAGAACAATGTCTGGGGTGTGGCAGTGATCAGACATCTTATCCCCTATCCTTTGCATAGGGGATAAGATGTCTAGGGGCGGAGTACCCCTCTAAGGCCCCCATATACATAAGACTCTCACCAGATAATATCATTGGAGAGAAGGATTAGGAATGTTGAATTGTAACTGCCCCATCTTTTTGTTCAGGAGGAGATGACAACTGCTTATTACTTGGCCCAGCCTTCATGTGTATGGAGGGATCGAGGGGGTAGCTGTTGGCCAAACAAGTATTTTAATTAAAGAAAGCCATCTTATGTGCATAGTCACATTAAAGGAAACCTGTCATTGGTTTGATGCTGGTGGCTGATGGCTTCTCTCTTCTCCAGACCTGATTGGAATAGGAAAAGATCCATCAATCAAGGCTGGTAGGACGCGGAGAAGCCACCAAAGACACGCCAAACTTGTGGTATAGACAGCGAAAAAATGATGAGAGGTTCCTGTTAAAGTGTTACTGTCATTAACAATAACTTTTGACTCCTGAGATTTGTGCATTTCTCTGGATAGACTTCTGTAAAGAGAAATGGATGGATCTCTTGCCTGGCTGGAAAAGTAGCGCAGTGCCGCTAATAACTCACACTCACAGATGATCTCAGGAGTGAGACCTAGTGTGATCCACAACTATAAGTCATTATGCACATAGAAGGGCAATATTGAGAGATGCTTAATGGAAGCCTATGGATGCCAAAATAGAGCTTTGTAAAATTTGTAGTAATACACCAGTGGGGATAAAACCTTAAAGGGGTTCTCTGCCCTTAGACAAAGATAAGGGATAAGATGTCTGATCGGGACCCCCCACGATTCGTTTAGAATGCCGGCACCGGATGCCGGGCCGTTATGCCTCCTGCCATAGACTTGTATTGAGGGGGAGGGTGTGACGTCACGAGGGAGCGTAGCAATGATGTAGCACCGCATCGCTAGTCATCGGGTACGGAGCGAAGTTCGCTCAATGCACCGGATGACTGCGGTGCCGCAGCAGAGATCACGGGGGTTCCCAGCGGTGGGACCCCCGCAAACCGACATCTTATCCCCTAACCTTTGGATAGGGAATAAGATGTCTAGGGGTGGAGTACCCTTTTAAGGTGGACCTGACAGCTGGAAAACAGAGCTGTAAGTAACCCCATGACTAGATAGGCATAATTCTGGGCATACATCTCTTATTTAAATTGCACTGGGAAGAGCCCAGGTAATTCCAGTCTATTAACTCTTTATCACCACACTTGCATCTGCCTTCCCTGTTTATATTTACTATATGTACTAGGGAGAATTATTGTAGAGTGAAGAGCAATCAGATCTTGCAGAAAGAGGAAAACAACAGTCAAGAAGGTTGGGTAGGTAAAGGAATATAAGTGCAGGTGTGTAACCTATGATTACCACCCAAAAGCTGCTTTCTCTGAAAATTGTAAGGCTTTACAAAGACAAATTGTGTGAGCTTAAGAGACATCCGTACTTGGGAATTCCACAGGTGCTGAGCGACACAGAGGAGAATACGGTGATAGGTGTAAGCACCTGAGTTATGTAAGACAGTTTCTAAAATAAGTAGCACAGCTTCCTGTACTCTACATAAATATATCAGCAAGGCTGGCCCTATAATAGCCTCAAAACAAAGGTCCAGACAGCTAATCCGGTCTCAGAAAGGATAAAAGCTTAATGGCTATGTGGCTTTACAAGCGATTCCATTTAGGTTTTGTTGTATTTTATGTTGTTGTCACATAGTATATTGTTGCTAGTGCACAACGCCATGTGTATCAGAGAAGAATTACTGTACCGTTATATCCTACTGTGAACCCCATGCTTTACTGCTATACTGTCTCTCATTAGACCACTGTGAAGGCCGGGGCGGACTAGGAGCAGATCAATGTGTCATTAGGATTGTACCGACACAGTGTTCTGCAGGACTCAGCTGTGACTCTCTCACGCTTCAGAGGGTTTGAAAAATGAATGATAATGTAACCATAATAATAAACATAATAATTATAATAATAATAATAAACTCCCAAAGAAGAAATGAAACTTGCACTCACCACTAATTAAGACTTCTTCATTCTTTGTTTCTAAGCATTGTAGCAGGAGTATAACAATAATGATAATAATATTTATTTACATATATGCAGCACTAGAGAAAATCTGGCTCTGGAAAATTAATAAATATTTAAATTAGTTTTGTGTTTTTCATATATACATGTTTTTATTATTACTAATTATTTATAAAGAAAACACACTTTCACTTCATGTGAAAGAAAACTGGAATACCCAAAGGAAGGCCAGAAAACACAGGGAGAACAAAGTCTATGTAAATGTTGCTTCTTGTCATATGGGCCCCAAATTGGTCCTTGTACCCAACTTGGGGGAATCAAAATTCCCATAGAATGTTTTTAAAGTGTGGGAGAAACCCCACAAACTCCATGCAAATGTTGACCATGGTGGGATTGGAACCCAGGACCTCAAGAAACCCCCAAGAATCATTACCTTTAGTCTATGCATTCCAGGAACATCCTTCTTTTGTTTTTGAGCTATAAAAGAGACGACTGAAAACATATGGAAAAAAGTGGATATTTTTCTGAAAAACAGTGCGACACCAGCCTACATATGTATCGGGGTAGGTGATTATGTCTCTGTAAGGGGAGGTGCTCTGTCTGACCAAAACCTGAAATAATCCTAACAATATGATATAGTGGAATGGAGAGGCAGTAAGATGGGGGGAGTGATGGGGAGGGATTATTATTAGTTGTTTTTTTTTTTTCTCCTCTTCTTTTTTTTTCTCTTTGCCTTCTTCTTTTTTCCTTTCTCTCTCTTTCTTCTCTCCCTTTTTCTTTCTCCTCCTCTCTATTGTCCCTTCTTCCCTTCACTCTCTCTCCCACCTCTCCTCTCCCCCATGTTGGAATGAAAGGTGAGAGATTGAGAGGGAGGAGTTAATATTATTATTATTTCTTTTTCTACCCAACGATTAGGGGTGGGATATGGGAGGGGGAGGAGAGAGGAGGGATGATTGAAATTAGTAATAAGAATAGATGCGGGTGGTGTGGGTTGGACAGGGCACTGGAACCAGACTTGAGAAGTGTATAAGTAGGGGGGCGGGGGGGGGGGGTTAAAATTTTATAATATTGATAATATTTGAAGAAAATGAAAGTGCAATTTTATGAAGAATGTATAACTATTGTTATTGAAATGGAGTAATAAAGATAAATATTTTTTTTTAATTAAAAATTAAAGGAGTGGTTCTGCAGGTCGTGACCACAGACCACTTCTCATTTCCTATGCTTCCTGGCTGATATTTTGGTCACTTTTGAATGCTGGCGGTGCTTTCACTCTAGTGGTAGCATGAGACGTTGTCTAAAACCCACACAAGTGGCTCAGGTAGTGCAGCTCATCCAGGATGGCACATCAATGTGAGCTGTAGCAAGAAGGTTTGCTGCGTCTGTCAGCATAGTGTCCAGAGCATGGAGGCACTACCAGGATACAGGCCAGTACATCAGGAGATGTGGAGGAGACCGTAGGAGGGCAACAACCCAGCAGCAGGACCGCTACCTCTGCTTTTGTGCAAGGAGGAGCAGGCGCACTGCCTGACCTCCAGAAGGCCACAAATGTGCATGTGTTCACTCAAGTCAGAAACAGACTCCATAAGGGTTGTATGAGGGCCTGACATCCACAGGTGGGGGTTGTGGTTGCAGCCCAACAACATGCAGGATGTTTGGCATTTGCCAGAGAACACCAAGATTGGCAAATTCACCACTGGGGCCCTGTGCTCTTCACAGATGAAAGCAGGTTCACACTGGGCACATGTGACAGACGTGACAGAGTCTGGAGATGCCGTGGAGAACGTTCTGCTGCCTGCAACATCCTTTAGCATGACCCGTTTGGCGGTGGGTCAGTAATGGTGTGGGGTGGCATTTCTTTGGGGGCCGCACAGCCCTCCATGTGCTTGCTAGAGGTAGCCTGACTGCCATTAGGTACTGAGATGAAATCCTCAGACCCCTTGTGAGACCATATGCTGGTGTGGTTGGCGCTGGGTTCCTCCTAATGCAAGACAATGCTAGACCTCATGTGGCTGGAGTGTGTTAGCAGTTCCTGCAATCATCTGGGACATCATGGGGGATATTTATCAAAGTTGTCTATGTCCCGCATCAATATAGACCAAACTACAGAGTGTTAGTCTGGTCTATTGTGCACCTAATTTATCAAATGGCGCACAGCTCTTGATAAATTCTGTGCACAGACTTCATGATCTATGCTTTAGTCTATATTTAAACCTGCCCCAACATGGTCTGACATTTCGGCGTACTTTCAGCCTATGTGACTTGTCGCCGAAAAGTCGCTTTTGATAAATTCAGCACCAATGCATTTTTCAATGCATTTCAGTCTAAAATAGACTAGCATGCATCATGTTCTAAAAATCCTCTAGAGCAAAAGTCGCAGAAAAGTCGCACATATTTAGACTGCGACTTTCTGTGCGACAAATTTAGACAAGAAAAAACAGTCTAAATCCTTTGATAAATCTCCCCCCATGTCTTGCACCACAGACTGTCCAGGAGTTGGCGGATGCTTTAGCCCAGGTCTGGGAGGACATCTCTCAGGAGACCATCCTCCACCTCATCAGGAGCATGCCCAGGCATTGTAGGGAGGTCATACGGGCACATGGAGGCCACACTCACTACTGAACCTAATTTTGACTTGTTTTAAGGTCATTACATCAAAGTTGGATCAGCCTGTAGTGCGGTTTTCCACTTTGATTTTGATTGTGATTCCATATCCAGATCTCCATGGGTTGATACATTTTATTTCCATTGATAATTTTTGTGTGATTTTGTTGTCAGCACATTTAACTATATAAAGACGAAAGTATTTCATATGATTAGTTAATTCATTCAGATTTAGGATGTGTTATCTTAGTGTTCCATTTATTTTTTTTGAGCAGTGTATATATGCAGTGAATGTCACACTTTGGCTTCTAAATTTTGGGCAAGCTTAGAAGGCACAAATGTTTTTGCATGCCCTATAAGGACATCATAGGACACCATTTGCCCTAATTTAACAGGGTTTCACAGATGGTCATTAAGTAACTATGTATTATCTGTCATGATGTTCTGTGGATTAGATCAATATAGTCAACAGAATTGCCTACATTCTATTGATTTCAATTCAGATTTTTTTCACAAAGATAGTTACTTCTGTATAACCTTACTCTTATTTTTTATTCTATTTTTTAACCATAAGATTTGTTTACTGAAAAACTGCTAAATTCTTCATTTATCTAAAACGATGGATTGGATACATGTTATTATTTTTTCCTTCTGTAATTTTGATTAAATGTTATTACCTTATTCGTGATGTCCCGTTTGGAGCCTACATTTGGCATATATGGCAGGAAAAGCACCTGCTGTATATGACAAATGTATCGCCGGGGCTCTATTCTCCCGGAGGTGAAAAAAGTGGGGCCTTTGTCAGAACCGTACATGTTGGTTGGTTTTATAACTATTAGCAAAATATCCTACTGAATGCCTATACAGTTGATTATTCTGAGCCCTTTTATCGGTGGCACACATTAGTAGATCCTCACAATGTATACCCCGTTATAGGCCTTATGCACATGATGGAGCCATGTGAGTGAAGCAGGCTTTCCGTGTGCCAATGTATGGTGATTTTGGATTCTGCAGTGGAAGCTATTGCTACCTAAAGCATGCAATGGATGCTCATCTTTTTCGGCTGGACATTGCAGACATGAAGATACATTGGCTCGGGGGGTCAGTGGGTGTCATGTCAGGGCTTTGTAAAACTAGTGCTTGTACAGATTCATAATAAATGCATGGTCTTATATAGTTAAAACATTTTACAAATGAAAAACTCTCTGAAAAACATATATCCACTTGAAGCATATGAATAGACAATGCATATGTATTATGCTGCATCCGTTACATAATACCTGTTTGGCACTGAAGTTTTCACAGTCAGTTGATTTGAGATTGTTAAAACTTGTAGGAACTTGTCCCATCTTGTCCTGTAAAAGCCAATTATATCCAGACTAGCTACAAATCTACCGTCTACGGCCCATTCACTTCTCGGCTCCGCTATAATTCTTAATCTAATTGTAATTTATGCAAGGTCAATGTCATACAGGCTACAAAACACTGGGACAATTTAGAGCCTGAATTTTCTTCTCATTAAAATCTTTAGTTTATAGATCGTGTCTTCTAGACTTTCAGTAGCTGCATGTGGGCTCTGAATAGCAAATAATAGAGGTTAAATGAAGAAGGTTAGAAATACAAATTGCTGGTAGTTAAAGTTATGTGCCAGCAAGTTAGGTGTTATGCAATGGATGCTATTTCAGGGACAGTCTAAACACCAGCTTTTTTATAGAATCGAATTAAGGGTACGTTCACACTGTGGAATCTCCGCTCGCTGAATTCCGCAAGCGGAGATTCCGCCTGGTGGCTGCCGCCGAAAATACTTCGGTGCTAAAGCCGCTAGTGAAATTCCGCGAGAATTCCGTAGTGTGAACGCACCTTAAGGGTGCGTTCACACTACGGAATTCCACGAGCGGAACTCCGCGAGAAGAATTCCACGGTGTGAACTTAACATTACAGTGGTCCCTCAACATACGATGGTAATTTGTTCCAAATGAATGATCGTTAGTTGAAACCATCGTATGTTGAGGGATCCGTGCAATGTAAAGTATAGGACAGTGGTCTCCAACCTGCGGACCTCCAGATGTTGCAAAACTACAACTCCCAGCATGCCCGGACAACCAACGGCTGTCCGGGCATGCTGGGAGTTATAGTTTTGTAACATCAGGAAGTCCGCAGGTTGAAGACCACTGGTATAGGAAGTTAATACTCACCTGTCCCTGCCGCTCACCGCTGCCTGCCGCTCACCGCTGCCCTGGATGTCGCCTTCCATCACTGTCGCCGCATCCCCAGACCGTCTCTGCTGCGTCTCTTCATCGGTGTCATCACGTAGCGGCGCACGCCGCTCCTATTGGATGACGGGACAGCGTGCGCGATGAAGTGATGATGACGATGGAGAGAGCTGACTATGCAGAGGATCCCGAAGAGGACGGTCTGGAGCGCCGGTACAGGTGAGTGACACCCACCGCCTCTGAGAGGCCATCGTATGTTGAAATGATCATATGTCGGGGCCATCGTAAGTCGGGGGGTCACTGTAGTGTGAATGGGTCTCCGTGAGACCCGTTCACACGGCGGAATTTCAGCGGCGGACAATTCCGCCGCTGAAATTGTTCAGCGCAAAGAAAGAACATGTTTATTCTTTGCGCGGATTCCGCGGCCCTAGCGTCGAAGCATATTCGGCGGCGGCCGCCAGACGGAATCTCCGCTCGCGGAATTCAGCGAGCGGAGATTCCGCATTGTGAACACACCCTTAGTTGGTAAAGTAGACATAGCTAGTCCCAAATCTCCATTCATTGGTATGGGAAAATACTTTAGCAACTAAATGTCATCTTGAAAGACATTCATGGAGATTTATCAAAAACTGTGTAGTGGAAAAGTCGACCAGTTGCCCATAGCAACCAATCAGATTACTTCTTTCATTTCTGACAAGGCCTCTGAAAAATAAAAGATCTAATTGGTTGCTATGGGCCTCAATGAGGGACATTTATCAAAACCTTTGGAGAGGAAATGTTGACCAGTTGCCCATAGCAACAGAGGCGGCTCTAGACTTTTTGAGGCCTTAGGCAAAAATAAATCTGAGGCCCCCCAAGCGCGATAAAAAAGAAGAAGAAAAAAAAAGTAAAAAAAAAACAAACAAAAAAATGTAAAAAAATATATATATTTCAGCGGGGCTCCCCTACCGAGGTTGACGAGCAAAAAAAAGAAAAAATTGGTAAAAAACAAAACAAAAAACGCAATGCACTATATCTATTTATCAGTGGGTATGTAGTTTAAAGAGCTGCTTTATACAGCAACTCACCAATGACGTCTTCTCTAATTTGCATCATTGCCTTCTCTTCTCCATTTGGTCCGCGCCATCATCACGATTTCTTCCACACACAATTCTTCACCGTTAAACCTACAAAACAAACCTATTAGGTTCCGCACTTTTTTTTCCATGGGTGACAGAGGGGTGTAGAATAGTGTTGAGCGGCATAGGCCATATTCGAATTCGCGAATATTCGCGAATATATGGACGAATATTCGCGAATATTCGCATATTCTCGTTGTATTTTCGCATATGTAAATATTCGCGTGTGCGAAAATTCGCATATGCGAAAATTAGCATATGCGCATTTTCGCATATGCGAAAATCCGCACGCTTGTCTCACACAGTAGTATTAAAGCCTTCTTTACACCACACAAGCTGGAAGCAGAGAAGGGTGATCACTGCTATGTGTACTGTGAAAAAAAAATAAAATAAAAAAAACGAATATTCGTAATTACGAATATATAGCGCTATATTCGTGAATATTCGCGAATATGCGATATTCGCGAATAAAATTCGAATTGCGAATATTCGCGAGCAACACTAGTGTAGAAGAGTGTGCATGGGTGACAGAGGAGTGTACATGGATGAAAGAGGGGTGTACAGAGGGGTGTACATGGGTGACAGAGGGGTGTAGAGGAGTGTACATGGGTGACAGAGGGGTGTAGAGGAGTGTACATGGGTGACAGGGGGGTGAATAGGAGTGTACCCCCCCCCGTCACCCCTGTCCACCCCCCCTGTCACCCCTGTCCACCCCTCTGTCACCCATGTTCACCCCCCTGTCACCCATGTCCACCCCCACTGTCACCCATGTCCACCCTCCCTGTCACCCATGTCCACCCTCTGTTACCCATGTTCACCCCCCTGTCACCCCTGTTCACCCCCCTGTCACCCATGTCCACCCCCCCGTCACCCATGTCCACCCCCCGTCACCCATGTCCACCCCCCGTCACCCATGTCCACCCCCCCTTTCCACCCCCCTGTTACCCCTTTCCACCCCCTGTCACCCCTTTCCACCCCCCCTTTCACCCATGTCCACCCCCCCTGTCACCCCTGTCCACCCCCCTGTCAGCCCTGTCCACCCCTCTGTCACCCATGTCCACCCCCCTGTCACCCATGTCCACCCCCCTGTCACCCATGTCCACTCCTCCTGTCACCCATGTCCACCCCCCTGTCACCCATCTTCACTCCCTGTCACCCATGTCCACCCTCTGTCACCCCTGTTCACCCCCCTGTCACCCATGTTCACCCCCCTGTCACCCATGTCCACCCCCCCCTGTCACCCATGTCCACCCCCCTGTCCACTCCCGTCACCCCTGTCCATTCCCCTGTCATCCCTGTCACCCATGTTCACCCCCCCCTGTCATCCATGCCCACCCTCCTGTCATCCCTGTCACCCATGTCCACCCTTCCCCCCCCGTCACTCATGTCCACCCCCCCCATCACTCATAGCCACCCCCTGTCATCCATGTCCGCATCCAACCCTCTATCATCCCTGTCACCCATGTTCACCCTCCATTGTCCACCTCCCTGACCACATCCTTGTCACCCATGTCCACCCCCTTTCACCCCTCTGTCACCCCTGTTCACCCCTCTGTTACCACCTTGTCACCCCTGTCCACCCCTCTGTTACCACCTTGTCACCCCTGTCCACCCCTCTGTTACCACCTTGTCACCCCTGTCCACCCCTCTGTCACCCCCTATGCCCCCGTCACCCATGTTCACTCTTCTACACCCATCTGTCACCTTTGTACACCTCCCTACACCCCTCTGTCACCCATGTACACCCCTCTGTACACCTCTCTACACCCCTCTTTCATCCATGTACACTCCTCTACACCCCTCTGTACACTCCTCTACACCGATCTGTCACCCATGTAAACTCCTCTACACCCCTCTGTCACCCATGTACACTCTTCTACACCCCTCTGTCACCCATGTACACTCCTCTACACGCCTCTGTCACCCATGTACACTCCTCTATACTCCTCTGTCACCCATGTATACTCTTCTACACCCTCTGTCACCCATGTACACTCCTCTATACCCCTCTGTCACCCATGTACACTCCTCTACACCCCTATGTCATCCATGTACACTCCTCTACACCCCTCTGTCACCCATGTATACTCCTCTACACCCTCTGTCACCCATGTACACTCCTCTACACCCCTCTGTACACTCCTCTACACCCATCTGTCACCAATGTACACTCCTCTACACCCATCTGTCACCCATGTACACTCCTCTACACCCCTCTGTACACTCCTCTACACCCCTCTTTCATCCATGTACACTCCTCTACACCCCTCTGTACACTCCTCTACACCCCTCTTTCATCCATGTACACTCCTCTACACCCCTCTTTCATCCATGTACACTCCTCTACACCCCTCTGTCACCCATGTACACCCCCCTACACCCCTCTTTCATCCATGTACACTCCTCTACACCCCTCTTTCATCCATGTACACTTCTCTACACCCCTCTGTACACTCCTCTACACCCATCTGTCACCCATGTACACTCCTCTACACCCCTCTGTCACCCATGTACACTCCTCTACACCCCTCTGTCACCCATGTACACTCCTCTACACCCCTCTGTCACCCATGTACACTCCTCTATACTCCTCTGTCACCCATGTACACTCCTCTATACCCCTCTGTCACCCATGTACACTCCTCTACACCCCTATGTCACCCATGTACACTCCTCTACACCCCTCTGTCACCCATGTATACTCCTCTACACCCTCTGTCACCCATGTACACTCCTCTACACCCCTCTGCACACTCCTCTACACCCATCTGTCACCAATGTACACTCCTCTACACCCATCTGTCACCCATGTACACTCCTCTACACCCCTCTGTACACTCCTCTACACCCCTCTTTCATCCATGTACACTCCTCTACACACTCCTCTACACCCCTCTTTCATCCATGTACACTCCTCTACACCCCTCTTTCATCCATGTACACTTCTCTACACCCCTCTGTACACTCCTCTACACCCTCTGTCACCCATGTACACTTCTCTACACCCCTCTGTCACCCATGTACACTCCTCTACACCCCTCTGTCACCCATGTACACTCCTCTACACCCCTCTTTCACCCATGTGGACAGGGGTGACAGAGGGGTGGACAGGGGTGACAGGGGGAGTGGACATGGGTGACAGGGGGGTGGACAGGGGTGACGGGGGGGGGGTGGACATGGGTGACAGGGGGGATGGACATGGGTGACAGGGGGGGTGGACAGGGGTGACGGGGGGGTGGACAGGGGTGACGGGGGTGGACATGGGTGACAGGGGGGTGGACATGGGTGACAGGGGGGTGAACAGGGGTGACAGGGAGGTGGACTTGTTATGATAACATTATTATGGACAGTGTACACACCTGACATCCTAACTGGCCATGGTGTGGGATGAGTATGGACTGGATCGGTGTTTCCCAACCAGGGTGCCTCCAGCTGTTGCAAAACTACAACTCCCAGCATGCCTGGACAGACTTAGGCTGTCCGGGCATGCTGGGAGTTGTAGTTTTGCAACAGCTGGAGGCACCCTGGTTGGGAAACACTGGACTGGATACTTATATCATTGAGTATATTGCCATATTTACATCCAGAGCTACCAGAGTAACACCACTTAAGGGGCCCCTGATCCTCGATGAGCCAGCAGGACTCCAAGGGGTTTCTCAACACCACAAAATGAATGGCCATGGGTGACGGGGGGGGGGGGGGGGGGGGAGGGGCTGGGGGTAGACATGGGTGACAGGGTTGGACAGGGAGGTAGACAAGGCGGACATGGATGACAGGGGGGATGGACATGTGTGACGGGGGAGGGCAGAGGGTGGACCTGGGTGACGGTGGGGGCGTTTGGGCAGGGTTTAGAAGGGGTAACAGAGGGGTGAAAAGAGTAAAGAGTAAGGTACCTTAAGCAAGCCGGCCCGCGCAGCTTGCAATTCCACGGCAGTCCAGCACAAATGCAGCTCGCTCCGCCGTCGGGCAGCATTTTCGTCTCACTGCGCGGCAAGGGGGATGGGGAGGGGGGGACGCAGAGGGACGCTGGGGACGCAGAGGGACGCTGTGTGCGCAGTGCGCGTGCAGGCTTCTCTTCCCCCCTGCACGTAGGCCGGAGCGGGACATTTGAAAAAAAAAAATAAGAATCTCGCCAAAATCACTACACGATTTAGGCGGCCGCTAGGCCCCTTTTAGCGCGAGGCCTTAGGCGGCCGCCTAAACCGCCTAATTAGAGAGCCGCCTCTGCATAGCAACCAATCAGATTGTTTCTTATCACTAGAGTGACCTTAGCCTTGTGCTGGTGTCACAGACAGTGTCATCATTCTCCAGATGAAGTGAGCAGGGATTTATACATTATTTTCCCAATAGGTAGGTTTTTATGTGTTGTAAAACATTTAACCCCTTGGGGACGGAGCCCATTATGACCCTAAGGACGGGAGCATTTTTTGCAAATCTGACCACTGTCACTTTAAGCATAAATAACTCTGGAATGCTTTTACTTATAAATTTGATTCCGAGATTGTTTTTTCGTGACATATTCTACTTTATGTTAGTGGTAAATTTTCGGCGATACTTGCATCCTTTCTTGGTGAAAAAGTTGAAAATTTCATGAAAAATTTGAAAATGTAGCATTTTTCGAACTTTGAAGCTCTCTGCTTATAAGGAATGTGGATATTCCAAATAAATTATATATTGATTCACATATACAATATGTCTACTTTATGTTTGCATCATAAAATTGACAAGTTTTTACTTTTGGAAGACACCAGAGGCTTCAAAGTTCAGCAACAATTTTCCAATTTTTCGCAAAATTTTCAAAATCGGAATTTTTCAGGGACCAGTTCAGGTTTGATGTGGATTTGAAGGGTCTTCTGGTTAGAAATACCCGATAAATGACCCCATTATAAAAACTGCACCCCTCAAAGTATTCAAAATGACATTCAGTAAGTGTGTTAACCCTTTAGGTGTTTCACAGGAATAGCAGCAAAGTGAAGGAGAAAATTCAAAATCTTCATTTTTTACACTGGCATGTTCTTGTAGACCCAGTTTTTGAATTTTTACAAGGGGTAAAAGGAAAAAAATCTGCTCAAAATTTGTAGCCCAATTTCTCTCGAGTAAGAAAATACCTCATATGTCTATGTAAAGTGTTCGGCAGGCGCAGTAGAGGGCTCAGAAGCGAAGGAGCAACAATGGGATTTAGGAGAGTGAGTTTTTCTGAAATGGTTTTTGGGGGGCATGTCGCATTTAGGAAGCCCCTATGGTGCCAGGACAGCAAAAAAAACCACATCGCACACTATTATGGAAACTACACCCCTCAAGGAACGTAACAAGGGGTACAGTGAGCATTTACACCCCACTGGTGTTTGACAGCTCTTTGGAACAGTGGGCTGTGCAAACAAAAAAATTAAATTTTTCATTTTCGCGTACCACTGTCCCAAAAATCTGTCAGACCCCTGTGGGGCGTAAATGCTCACTGTACCCCTTATTACATTCCGTGAGGGGTGTAGTTTCCAAAATGGGGTCACATGTGGGTATTTATTTTTTTGCATTTATGTCAGAACCGCTGTAAAATCAGCCACCCCTGTGCAAATCACCAATTTCGGCCTCAAATGTACATGGTGCACTCTCACTCCTGAGCCTTGTTATGCGCCCGCAGAGCATTTAACGCCCACATATGGGGTATTTCCGTACTCAGGAGAAATTGCGTTACAAATTTTGGGGGTCTTTTTTTCCTTTTACCTCTTGTGAAAATAAAAAGTAAAGGGCAACACCAGCATGTTAGTGTAAAAATTTTTTTTTTTTTACACTAACAGGCTGGTGTAGACCCCAACTTTTCCTTTTCATAAGGGGTAAAAGGAGAAAACGCCTCCCAAAATTTGTAACGCAGTTTCTCCTGAGTACGGAAATACCCCATATGTGGCCCTAAACTGTTTCCTTGAAATACGACAGGGCTCCAAAGTGAGAGAGCACCATGCGCATTTGAGGACTAAATTAGGGATTGCATAGGGGTGGACATAGGGGTATTCTACGCCAGTGATTCCCAAACAGGGTGTCTCCAGCTGTTGCTAAACTCCCAGCATGCCTGGACAATCAGTGGCTGTCCGGAAATGCTGGGAGTTGTAGTTTTGCAACAGCTGGAGGCTCCGTTTTGGAAACACTGCTGTACAATACGTTTTTCATTTTTATTGGGGGGGGGGGGGACAGTGTAAGGGGGTGTTTATGTAGTGTTTTACTCTTTATTATGTGTTAGTGTAGTGTAGTGTAGTGTAGTGTTTTTAGGGTACATTCACACTGGCGGGTTATGGTGAGTTTCCCGCTAGGAATTTGCGCTGCGACGAAAAATTTGCCGCAGCTCATACTTGAAGCAGGAAACTTGCTGTAAACCCGCCCGTGTGAATGTACCCTGTACGTTCACATGGGGGGGAACCTCCAGCTGTTTCAAAACTACAACTCCCAGCATGCACGGTCTGTCAGTACATGCTGGGAGTTGTAGTTTTGAAACAGCTGGAGGCACACTGGTTGGAAAATACTGAGTTGGGTTCTGTTACCTAACTCAGTATTTTCCAACCAGTGTCTCCAGCTGTTGCAAAACTACAATTCCCAGCATGTCTGATCACAGAAGGGCATGCTGGGAGATGTAGTTATGCAACAGCTGGAGGTACGCAACTACAACTCCCAGCATGCCCAGACAGCTGTTTTCTGTGTGGGCATGCTGGAATTTGTAGTTTTGCAACATCTGGAGTGCTACAATTTAGAGACCACTGAACAGTGATCTCCAAACTGTGGACCTCCAGATGTTGCAAAACTACAACTCCCAGAATGCCCAGACAGCAAACAGCTGTGTGGGCATGCTAGGAGTAGTAGTTTTGCAAGATCTAGAGGGCAGTATAGAGATCACTGTGCAGTGGTCTCTAAACTGCAGACCTCCAGCTGTTGCAAAACTACAAATTCCAGCATGCCCACACAGCAAACAGCTGTCTGGGCATGCTGGGAGTTGTAGTTTTGCAACATCTGGAGGGCTACAGTCTAGAGACCACTATAGTGGTCTCAGACTGTAGCCCTCTAGATGTTGCTAGGCAACTACTCACCGGCTTCCGTCGCATCCGGGAGCCGTCCTCTTCTGCCGCACGCCGCCGCAGATCTCCGTCGCCGACCGCCGATCCCCGTCGCTCCGCTGCCTCCGGAGGGGTAAGTGGACGTCGGCGCCCGGTCCTCTTCGTTTTCCCCGTTCTGCCCCGCCTATTGTGGGAGGGCAGGACGGGGAAAACGAAAGTAAACCCCTCCGCCCCAGATCTGCTATTGGTGGTCGCGTCTAGACCACCAATAGCAGGGATAGGAGGGGTGGAAACTCTGCCACCTCACTCCTATCGCTTTAGGGGGATCGTGGGTGTCTTAGACCCATAGACCCGTAATGACCCGGAATCGGCGCAAATCGCAAGTGTGAATTCACTTGCGATTTGTGCCGATCGCCGACATGGGGGGGTCTAATGACCCCCCTGGGCATTTGCACGGGGTGCCTGCTGATAGATATCAGCAGTCACCCCGGCCCGGTCCCCGCCCGGCGCGCGGCAGGGGCCGAAATTCCCACGGGCGTATGGATACGCCCTTCGTCCTTAAGTACCAGGACGCAAGGGCGTATGCATACGCCCTTCGTCCCCAACAGGTTAAAGAGGTATTCCGGGCCCAAACTTTTTTTTTATATATATATATATATATATATATAAACTGGCTCTGGAAAGTTAAACAGATTTGTAAATTATTTCTATTAAAAAATCTTAATCCTTCCAATAGTTATTAGCTTCTGAAGTTGAGTTGTTGTTTTCTGTTTAACTTCTCTCTGATGACTCACGTCCCGGGAGCTGTGCAGTTCCTATGGGGATATTCTCCCATCATGCAAGGGATATTCTCCCACCATGCACAGCTCCCGGGACGTGACATCATCATTGAGCAGTTAGACAGAAAACTTCAGAAGCTAATAACTATTGGAAGGATTAAGATTTTTTAATAGAAGTAATTTACAAATGTGTTTAACTTTCCGGAGCCAGTTGATATATATAAAAAAAGGTTTTGCCTGGAATACCCCTTTAATGACATTTCCTTATCTATTCAGAATAAGTAGATGTGCTAACAAAAGAGATTACTTGTTTAAATAGTTCTGCATTAATCCATTTGGCCTACACCACCCCTTCTACCCCACCAAAAAAAACTCTAACCATGTCTTTTTAGCAATTCTTGACAATGAAGACATTTGCACATGGAAGTTTGGAAGCCTTTGATCATGTTAATCTGAACCACTTAAGGACACAGGGCGTCCTGGCTCCCTGGTACTTAAGGACCAAGAGCCTATCTGTACGTCCGTGGGAATTCCGGTCCCCTCCGATCGCCGGGCGGGGAGCGGACCGTGGTGCCTGCTGAAATCACTCAGCAGGCACCCCGTGAACACCCTTGGGGGGTTGGAACTCCTGCAACAGCTGGAGTTCCAACTACAATCCCAGCATGTTAGTGTAAAAAATATAACATGCTGGTGTTGTAATATAAAAAATATAACATGCTGGTGTTGTAATATAAAAAATATAACATGCTGGTGTTGTAATATAAAAAATATAACATGCTGGTGTTGTAATATAAAAAATATAACATGCTGGTGTTGTAATATAAAAAATATAACATGCTGGTGTTGTAATATAAAAAAATATAACATGCTGGTGTTGTAATATAAAAAAATATAACATGCTGGTGTTGTAATATAAAAAATATAACATGCTGGTGTTGTAATATAAAAAAATATAACATGCTGGTGTTGCCCCATACTTTTAAATTTTACAAGCGGTAAAAAGAAAAAAAAAAAAAACCAAAACTTGTAACACAATTTCTGAGTACAGAAATACCCCATATGTGGGCGTAAAACGCTCTGCGGACGCACAACATGGCTCAGGAGTGAGAGCTCACTATGTACATTTGAGGCCTAAATTGGTGATTTGCACAGGGGTGGCTGATTTTACAGCGGCTCTGACATAAACGCAAAATAATAAATACCCACATGTGACCCCATTTTGGAAACGACACCCCTCACGGAATGTAACAAGGGGTATAGTGAGCCTTAACACCCCACAGGTGTTTGACAAATTTTCATTAAAGTTGGATGTGAAAATGAAAAAAAAATATTTTTCCCTAAAATGCTGGCGTTACCCTACATTTTTCATTTTCACAAGGGAAAATAGGAAAAAAGGCCCCCAAACTTTGTAACCCCATTTCTTCTGAGTAAGAACATACCCCATATGTGGATGTAAAGTGCTCTGTGGGTGAACTACAATGCTCAGAAGAGAAGGAGCGCCATTGGGCTTTTGGAGAAAGAATTTGTCCGAAATTGAATGCCACGTGTGTGTACAAAGCCCCCCGTGATGCCAGAACAATGGACCCCCCCCCCCACATGTGGCCCCATTTTGGAAACTACACCCCTCATGTAATGTAATAAGGGGTACAGTGAGCATTTACACCCCACAGGTGTCTGACAGATTTTTGGAAGTGGTCCGTGAAAATGAAAAATGTCATTTTTCATTTGCACAGCCCACTGTTCCAAATATCTGTTAAACGCCAGTGGGGGGTAAATGCTCACTGCACCCCTTATTAAATACTGTGAGAGGTGTTGTTTCCAAAATGGGGTCACACGTGGGGGGTCCACTGTTCTGGCACCATGGGGGCTTTGTGAACGCACATGGCCCCTGAGCATTGTAGTTCATCAGCAGAGCACTTTACATCCACATATGGGGTATTTCCATGCTCAGAAGAAATGGGGTTAGACATTTTTGAGGCTTTTGGTGGCTCGCAACGTGATGTCACAATGCTGACGCCGCCTTAACAGATCTTATAAAGGAGCGGAAGGATCCATCACGAGCGGTCGGACGGAGGCATCATCAAAATGTAAGTAAATAATTCTATGTGAAGGGAGGGGGTGTTATTAAGGGGGGGAGGGAAGGGGTGTAATTAAGGGGGGGAGGGAGGAGGTGTAATTAAGGAGGGGGAGGAGGGGGTGTAATTAAGGGGGGGAAGGAGGGGGTGTAATTAGAGAGGGGGAATGGAGGGGCGTGTAATTAAGGGGGGGAGCAGGATTTGTTCATTTTATTGATGGGGATTTGGATTTGTTTCTATTTGGTGCAGATGCAGGGTTTTATTTTATTAAGGGGGTGTGCAGGGTTTTATTTTATTAAGGGGATGCAGATTCCAATTAATGAGGGTGTTCAGGTGTTATTCTTTTATTAAGGGGGTGTGCAGGTTTTTATGTGTAGAGGTGTATGAACTTTATGTGATGGGGGTGGTGCAGGGTTTTTATATGAAGGGGGAAGGGGTATGGATTTGATGTGTAGGGTGTGTGCAGGGTTTTTATGTGTGGGGGTGCTGGAGCTGAGTTTTATGGAATAGGGGTGCAGGGTTTTTGTATAAGGGGAAAGAAAGGGCAAGGGTTTTCTAGAAGTAGGAAGACCAGGGATTTGTAGACAGGAGTAGGGAAGGAGTTTTCTAGAAGTTTTTCATGAGCCCCTTTCTACAAAACCCATGTCCTGGCCCCCTTCTGCAAAACTCCTGTCCTGGCCTCCTTCTGCAAAACTCCCGCATTTGTTGCCAAAAAAAGGGTCTGCCCCGGGTGCCAAATGCTCTAGGTACGCCAATGCGAAAAGTGATCAAACACCTGTGGGGTATTAAGGCTCACTGTACCCCTTGTTACATTCCTTGGGGGTTGTAGTTTCCAAAATAGTATGCCATGTTTTGGCACCATAGGGGCTTCCTAAATGTGACATCCCCCCCAAAAACAATTTCAGAAAAACTCTCAAAATCTTATTGTCGCTTCTTCCCTTCTGAGCCCTCTACTGCGCCCGCAGATCACTTCACATACACATGAGGTATTTCCATACTCGAGAGAAATTGGGTTACACATTTTGTGGGGATTTCTCTCCTTTTACTGGGTCTACAAGAACATGCGAAAACATGAAGATTTTGAATTTCTCCTTCATTTTGCTGCTATTACTGTGAAACACCTTAAGGGTTAACACACTTTCTGAATGTCTTTTTGAATACTTTGAGGGGTGCAGTTTTTATAATGGGGTCATTTATGGGGTATTTCTAATATGAAGACCCTTCAAATCCACTTCAAAACGAAACTGGTCCCTGAAAAATTCAGATTTTGAAAATCTTGTGAAAAATTGGAATATTGCTGCTGAACTTTGAAGCCTCTGATGTCTTCCAAAAGAAAAATGATGCAAACATAAAGTAGACATATTGTATATGTGAATCAATATATAATTTATTTGGAATGTCTGTTTTCCTTACAAGCAGAGAGTTTCATTTTCTAATGACATTTTTGAAAGTATCAATGAATATTTACCACTAACATAAAGTAGAATATTTCACGAAAAAACAATCTCGGAATCAAATTAATAACTAAAAGCATTCCAGAGTTATTAATGCTTAAAGTGACAGTGGTCAGATGTGCAAAAAATGCTCTGGTCGTTAAAGGGGTACTCCGGTGAAAAACTTTTTTTTTTTTTTAATTAACTGGTGCCAGAAAGTTAAACAGATTTGTAAATTATTGTAAAGAATGGAGAGGCTCCTGTGGAAGGCTTCGCTGAATGACCTGGGCAGCTCATTCGGTTGTTCGGTTTCCAAGATTAGGTAGAAGAAGTCCTCCAGGGGGTGGGCCCCTCTAATGACCCTTCGACGTCAGGCTGTTGTTTTCCAGCACGCCGATCGGTCCTGGGAGGGTCCCAGTCCCCACTACTCTACATTGTACACATACTCTTGATATGTGTCTCAGAGGATTATAATATCATATTTTAGTGCATTATTATATTCTTCATATGCATTTGGTTTATTGATATGTCTAGCTATTTAATAATTTATATTTTATCTTGGTACACTGTAAATTATTGAAATTATTTATATCAGTTTAGTACAGACAGAGGTTCTCTAAACCACCCTGTCACGATGCCGGCTGGCAGGTAGTGGATCCTCTGTGCCAGAGAGGAATTGGCGTGGACCGTGCTAGTGGATCGGTTCTAAGTCACTACTGGTTTTCACCAGAGCCCGCCGCAAAGCGGGATGGTCTTGCTGCGGCGGTAGTGACCAGGTCGTATCCACTAGCAACGGCTCAACCTCTCTGACTGCTGAAGATAGGCGCGGTACAAGGGAGTAGACAGAAGCAAGGTCGGACGTAGCAGAAGGTCGGGGGCAGGCGGCAAGGTTCGTAGTCAGGGTGGATAGCAGAAGTACTGGTACACAGGCTTTAGACACACAAAACGCTTTCACTAGGCACAAGGGCAACAAGATCCGGCAAGGGAGTGCAAGGGAGGAGACCAGATATAGCCAGGGAGCAGGTGGAAGCCAATTAAGCTAATTGGGCCAGGCACCAATCATTGGTGCACTGGCCCTTTAAGTCTCAGGGAGCTGGCGCGCGCGCGCCCTAGAGAGCGGAGCCGCGCGCGCCAGCACATGACAGCAGGGGACGGGAACGGGTAAGTGACCTGGGATGCGATTCGCGAGCGGGCGCGTCCCGCTGTGCGAATCGCATCCCCAACGGCCATGACAGAGCAGCGCTCCCGGTCAGCGGGACTGACCGGGAAGCTGCAGGGAGAAAGACGCCGTGAGCGCTCCGGGGAGGAGCGGGGACCCGGAGCGCTAGGCGTAACAGTACCCCCCCCCCCTTAGGTCTCCCCTTCTCTTTGTCCGGTAACTGCCTCCCCTGGGATGAGGACACCGGGAAAGGATGGAGGGATTCCTCAACGGCAGGCAGAACAGCAGGAGTGGGAATGGGGAGGGAGGGCAGAGGGCGAGGCCTGGCACGGGGCAGTGTGACACCAGGACGAGGGCCATGAGGAGGCACCGAGGCTTGCCTGACTGGACTGGGAGGGGGGGAGAGGCACTTCTTAAGGCAGGCAGAGTCCATAACGACCTTAGGGAGACCGGATACAGGAGGAACCACAGGGTCACGGCAGGGAGTACTGGGAAGCGGTTGAAGGCAGTCCTTGGAACAAGAGGGACCCCAACTCTTGATCTCCCCAGTGGACCAATCCAGGGTTGGGGAATGGTGTTGAAGCCAGGGTAGTCCAAGGAGAATTTCGGAAGTGCAATTGGGGAGGACCAAAAATTCAATTTTCTCGTGATGAGGTCCGATGCACATTGGGAGGGGCTCCGTGCGGTAACGCACGGTGCAATCCAACCTGGCTCCGTTGACCGCGGAAATGTGGAGTGGCTTGAACAGACGGGTCACCGGAATGCGGAATTTATTCACCAAGGACTCCCGAATAAAATTCCCAGAGGCACCAGAGTCCAGGCAGGCCACGGCTGAGAGGGAAGAGCTGGCTGAAGTAGAAATCCGTACAGGCACCGTGAGACGTGGAGAAGCCGACTTAGCATCAAGAGATGCCACACCCACGAGAGCTGGGTGCGAGCGTGCGTTTCCCAGACGTGGAGGACGGACAGGGCAATCCACCAAAAAATGTTCGGTACTGGCACAGTACAGACAAAGATTCTCTTCCTTACGGCGATTCCTCTCTTCCAGGGTCAGGCGAGACCGATCCACTTGCATGGCCTCCTCGGCGGGAGGCATAGGCGCAGATTGCAATGGAGACTGTGGGAGAGGTGTCCAGAGATCAAAGTCTTTTTCCTGGCGGAGCTCTTGATGCCTCTCAGAAAAACGCATGTCAATGCGAGTGGCTAGATGAATGAGTTCATGCAGGTTAGCAGGAGTCTCTCGTGCGGCCAGAACATCTTTAATGTTGCTGGATAGGCCTTTTTTAAAGGTCGCGCAGAGAGCCTCATTATTCCAGGAAAGTTCAGAAGCAAGAGTACGGAATTGTATGGCGTACTCGCCAACGGAGGAATTACCCTGGACCAGGTTCAGCAGGGCAGTCTCAGCAGAAGAGGCTCGGGCAGGTTCCTCAAAGACACTTCGAATTTCCGAGAAGAAGGAGTGTACAGAGGCAGTGACGGGGTCATTGCGGTCCCAGAGCGGTGTGGCCCATGACAGGGCTTTTCCAGACAGAAGGCTGACTACGAAAGCCACCTTAGACCTTTCTGTAGGAAACTGGTCCGACATCATCTCCAAGTGCAGGGAACATTGCGAAAGAAAGCCACGGCAAAACTTAGAGTCCCCATTAAATTTGTCCGGCAAGGACAGGCGGAGGCTAGGAGTGGCCACTCGCTGCGGAAGGGGTGCAGGAGCTGGCGGAGGAGATGGTTGTTGCTGCTGTAGCTGTGACTGAACTTGCTGTAGCTGTGACTGTTGCTGCTGTAGCTGCGACTGGAGTTGCTGTGTCATGGTGGTCAAGTACGACAGCTGGTGATCTTGTTGGGCGATCTGTCGGGCTTGCTGGGCGACCAGCGTAGGGAGGTCAGAGACAACTGGCAGGGGAACCTCAGCGGGATCCATGGCCGGATCTACTGTCACGATGCCGGCTGGCAGGTAGTGGATCCTCTGTGCCAGAGAGGAATTGGCGTGGACCGTGCTAGTGGATCGGTTCTAAGTCACTACTGGTTTTCACCAGAGCCCGCCGCAAAGCGGGATGGTCTTGCTGCGGCGGTAGTGACCAGGTCGTATCCACTAGCAACGGCTCAACCTCTCTGACTGCTGAAGATAGGCGCGGTACAAGGGAGTAGACAGAAGCAAGGTCGGACGTAGCAGAAGGTCGGGGGCAGGCGGCAAGGTTCGTAGTCAGGGTGGATAGCAGAAGTACTGGTACACAGGCTTTAGACACACAAAACGCTTTCACTAGGCACAAGGGCAACAAGATCCGGCAAGGGAGTGCAAGGGAGGAGACCAGATATAGCCAGGGAGCAGGTGGAAGCCAATTAAGCTAATTGGGCCAGGCACCAATCATTGGTGCACTGGCCCTTTAAGTCTCAGGGAGCTGGCGCGCGCGCGCCCTAGAGA
Organism: Hyla sarda; assembly: GCF_029499605.1. NCBI lineage: Eukaryota > Metazoa > Chordata > Amphibia > Anura > Hylidae > Hyla > Hyla sarda. The sequence goes on from NC_079190.1 coordinate 430,956,574, forward strand.
GCGGAGCCGCGCGCGCCAGCACATGACAGCAGGGGACGGGAACGGGTAAGTGACCTGGGATGCGATTCGCGAGCGGGCGCGTCCCGCTGTGCGAATCGCATCCCCAACGGCCATGACAGAGCAGCGCTCCCGGTCAGCGGGACTGACCGGGAAGCTGCAGGGAGAAAGACGCCGTGAGCGCTCCGGGGAGGAGCGGGGACCCGGAGCGCTAGGCGTAACACACCCCTTTTTTTATGAATTTTATGAATTATTAATATTTTTTTTTAAATATGGGTATTTTCATATATTTATTTATTCATATGTTTATTTATCTATATATATGCGTCCTTATATCTTTTAGAAATGTATGTATTATATTTTCTACTTTTGAACCGTATTATCTATCTATATAGCGTTCCTTTTAGTATCAAGTTATTTCTATTTTCTATACATTCCCATATGTATAAATTTCTATATATTTTTAATTTTCTTATATATCTCTCGTATATCTTTATGGAGACATTTCCACATGGTTATATTTATATCTATATTTATGCTTATATGATATCCAGTATAGACACTTACAAATGCCATCTTAAATTCCTGTTGAGTAAGTGTTCCCCTTTAATTTGGCTCACCGAATATATCGCCATTCACAAAGATGTGAGCCACTATGATGTTTACTATTTTGTGTGACATCACAACTGAGGGTGGAGCTCAACCCTATATAATGGATCCTGTGGGACCCCCAGGACCTATATATCCAAGCTGCTGAAGAAAGCACCTAGTGGGTGCTGAAACGTGCCCAGCGACCCCCCTAAGAGATCTATAAGACCATCTATATGACCATTACTATTTTCAGTCCATAGAAACTATCAGTTACTACACGGACAGAGACTTGTGAATTTTCTCACCGAGCGCAGTCAGAGACCGGGAGTGCGCGCGACCTCCACGAGGACGCCACTCGGAAACACCTGCCTTTGCAAGCACTGCAGCCCCTGTGAACAGAGCCCACCATCCGATAGCACCGCGGAGATAGGAGTCGGCCGTGGCTCCAGCGGTGCGCTCTCTGGCCAGAGAGCAGGGACACACGGCTGCAAACCATCGCTGAGGACAAGCAAAGAGCGGTAACTATCACATCTGCATCCTTCATCCAGACCGGTGAGACAAATCCAGTTTATTACTATGCACATAGTTTAAATGAATTGCAGGTATTGATTACCCTAACAAGCGCTATTGAACTGAACAAATACAGTATCCTACAATTGCTGTGTGTGCTACATAAGAAACATTGTTGCTTTGGCAAGTTCTGAGGTTATGGATACTTGATTACTAAATAATTGCTACTTAAAGGGGTATTCCAGGCAAAAACTTTTTTTTATATATCAACTGGCTCCGGAAAGTTAAACAGATTTGTAAATTACTTCTATTAAAAAATCTTAATCCTTCCAATAGTTATTAGCTTCTGAAGTTTTCTGTCTAACTGCTCAATGATGATGTCACGTCACTGAGCTGTGCATGATGGGAAAATATCCCCATAGGAGCTGGACAGCTCCTGGGACGCGAGTCATCAGAAAGCAGTTAGACAGAAAACAGCAACTCAACTTCAGAAGCTAATAACTATTGGAAGGATTAAGATTTTTTAATAGAAGTAATTTACAAATCTGTTTAACTTTCCGGAGCCAGTTGATATATAATAAAAAGTTTTTGCCTGGAATACCCCTTTGTATTTGATTTTTTCTAGGACTGCAACGGCACTTTAATGGACATTTATTAACAACTTTATTGCATACTAATTTCAATCTAGAGTGCCGATTTGAAATAGCTGCTATTATTTTCAGTGGTCTTATACATATATTTATATATTTTATGAATTTTTTATGATTTTTACGATCTTATATGATATATTTATATTTAAATCTCTCTGACTCCGTGGATTTACAAGGGCCCTGTGATCCCGGATTATCAGTTTGATATAAAAAAATATTTGATTTATTCTTACCATTAATAAACAAGTGTATTCCTTATCCAGAGACCTTGAGCCTCAATCCTCTTTACTATTTAGTAGATTTGTAAATTACTTCTATTAAAAATTCTTAATCCTTCCTGTACTTATTGGCTGCTGAATACTAAAGTTGAAATTATTTTCCGTTTGAAACACAGAGCTGTCTGCTGACATCATGAGCACAGTGCTCTCTGCTGACATCTCTGTCCATTTTAGGAAGTGTCCAGAGTAAAAGGAAATCCCCATAGCAAACATATGCTGTTCTGGACAGTTCTTAAAATGGACAGAGATGTCAGCAGAGAGCACTGTGCTCATGATGTCAGCAGACAGCTCTGTGTTTCAAAAAGAAAAGAATTTCCGCTGTAGTATTCAGCAGCTAATAAGTACAGGAAGGATTAAGATTTTTTAATAGAAGTCATTTACAAATCTGTTTAACTTTCTGGCACCAGTTGATTTAAAAAAAAGTTTTTCACCGGAGTACCCCTTTAAGGTCATAATGGGCCGTGTCCTTAAGTGGTTCATTATGATCTAGATTCTGCATTGATCAGTGCTTACCAATGTTGGTGCTGGCCCTCCTGAAAGGTCTTTAGTTTTCAGGATAAGAAAATCTACTCAGTGGGCAGCCTTTAATGGGAAAGTAAAACTTGAAATAGAGTTAAAGGGGTACTCCGGTGAAAAACTTTTTTTTTTTTTTTTAAATCAACTGGTGCCAGAAAGTTATACATATTTGTAAATTACTTCTATCAAAAAATCTTAATCCTTCCTGTACTTATTAGCTGCTGAATATTACAGCAGAAATTCTTTTCTTTTTGAAACACAAAGCTGTCTGCTGACATCATGAGCACAGTGCTCTCTCCTGACATCTCTGTCCATTGTAGGAACTGTCCAGAACAGCGTATGTTTGCTATGGGGATTTCCTTTTACTCTGGACACTTCCTAAAATGGACAGAGATGTCAGCAGAGAGCACTGTGCTCGTGATGTCAGCAGACAGCTCTGTGTTTCAAACGGAAAAGAATTTCCACTGTAGTATTCAGCAGCCAATAAGTACAGGAAGAATTAAGATTTTTTAATAGAAGTAATTTACAAATCTGTTTAACTTTCTGGCACCAGTTGATTTAAATAAAAAAAAAAGTTTTCACCGGAGTACCCCTTTAACGTAAACGAGCACCATAGAGATCTTGATTCTTGTTTTTGTTTTTTAGCCATATTCTATGTTTTTATACATTTCACTTTGCTGGGATCTGCTTCGATTTATGGCTAAAAAGAAAAGCATCTTGACAAATGTAACTGTCCAAAACTTGTTTGATTCATGCCTTTGGATGCAGTCATAGGGTGTAAGGGGTGTTAGGGGAACTTCTAAAAATTGTCATAAAGGCAAATGTGAAGCAATGCAGATGTGGTAAAGCAGGTTTATTCTCTAAAATGACAGCTGGAAATGGATTGGTTGTTATAAGAATTTTCTCCACGTTTCCGTTCACTAGTTCTATCCTGCAAAAATTCAATGAGAATTAAACGATCTGCAATAGACACAAACAGTGCTATCAGAACATGCTGTCTCATGAGGTTGACCCTCTTCATATGGCCAATTAGAAATATAGATGCGTTGGTGGGGTGGGGTAGGGGGGTCCCTTAAGATCCATTAACAAATTGAAGATCTGCTAACAAAGGTCAGTTCTTGCTCTGACATGCTTCCTGATGTACCACATAGTCAGTAATTTATTGGCATGGCTGCTATCTAAGCAACATTTAGCCTTTATAGTCAGCTGCTGATTGCTGGGGGTTAGGAGGCAGCAGCATAGGTTCAACCTGAAATGATCAGCTGATCACTGGTCTGGCCTGCTGGCCTCAGTTAAAGGGGTACTTCCGTGGAAAACTTTTTTTTTTTTTTTTTGTAAATCACTTCTATTAAAAAATCTTAATCCTTCCAGTACTTTTTAGGGGCTGTATACTAAAGGGAAATCCAAAAAAAGAAATGCATTTCCTCTGATGTCATGACCACAGTGCTCTCTGCTGACCTCTGCTGTCCATTTTAGGAACCGTCCAGAGCAGCATATGTTTGCTATGGGGATTTTCTCCTGCTCTGGACAGTTCCTAAAATGGACAGAAGAGGTCAGCAGAGAAACCTGTGGTCATGGCATCAGAGGAAATGCATTTCTTTTTTGGATTTCTCTTTAGTATACAGCCCCTAAAAAGTACTGGAAGGATTAAGATTTTTTAATAGAAGTGATTTACAAATCTGTTTAACTTTCTGGCACCAGTTGATTTAAAAAAAAAAAAAGTTTTCCACGGGAGTACCCCTTTAAGTTTTGGGGAAACAACTCCTTTATAAAGCACAATAAGTGGCAGAATTACTTTCTTCATTGGCCAGTGGTAGAATGCAATGAATAGTAAGTAGTCAAGAAAGTTGATGTGACTACTTAAAGCCTATTAGGGTCGTTGGTGGGGTATTTTTTTTTTTTTGTTTGTCCATGTGTATTTTAGTAGATTATATTCTAAACACTGGACTGAGTCAACAGAAGGTGGGTGATTTCATGGCGGCTTCATTTTCTAGTGTACATACAGATGATTACGGTGATTCTCATTAATTGCAGCTGCCATAAAGCGCACATGCTTCTCTGCACTTTCTATACTACGGCTTCCTAACCTTTTAAGAACCAGGGAACCTCTGAAAAAAATCTTACCTAGAGAAAACCCTACAACCAAGCCTTGGCATTGCCGAAAAATAATTCAATTCCAGTAGCTGGAATCTAACCTGAGTCAGGTCTTATCTGGTAGAGTTCAGGAGGTTTAACCCAAGACTGTCTTCAGTCAAAGCATAGAGGACATTCCTCTCCAATATCCTGTCCATTGCTTAGAGAGGAAGAATCTTCTAGTCAGAAAAGGGAAATAGCTCAGCAAGGACTCTTCTGCAAACACTTTTCTCTCTGTGGGCTTCCAGCCGAAGTTGGTGCTGCATAGCTATCATTACACAATCAACTTTAGCGTATGCCCTGCAATAGGGAATCATGCCACACAGTGCCCTGTACTACTTAACCCATCTTCCTTGTGGGCACCATAATAATACATTTACCCTAAGACTGATAACATTGATCACACATATCACCTTCAAGCTCTCACTAGGATTCACCCACAACAGGCATTGCAGATCATCAGCGTTCAAGCTAATAGAGTGCATATATATATATAGACATGGTTCAGGAAAAAGGGGTACTCCGCCCCAGACATATTATTCCCTATCCAAAGGGTAGGGGGATAAGATGTCTGATCGCTAGGGTCCCGCCGCTGGTGACCCCCGCGATCTCTGCAGGGCACCCCGCCATCATCACTACAGAGCACACTGGCTCTGTGCGTGATGATTGGGTGATGCAGGGGACGGAGCATCCGCCCCTCTTGACATCAAGTCCCGCCCACTCAAAACAAGTCTATAGGAGGGGGCGTGGTGATCGTCACGAGCCCTCCTATAGACTTGTATTAAGGGGGCGCTGTGTGATATCACAGGGGCGGAGCCGTGACATCATGATGCTCTGTCCCCTGCATCGCCCCGTCATCACCCACAGAGCCAGTTTGCTTTGTAGTGATGATGGCGGGGTGCCTTTGGATAGGGGATAAAATGTCTGGGGCGGAGTACTCCTTTAAGGGGTTAAGTAATAGAAGGCTGTTTCCCTATCTTAGTCTTGGGGTCAGTTTGCAACAAACACTTCTGTGTAGACCACCTGACAGACCATGAGGTCAGCCTCTTACCTGTGCTTCAATAGCTTTAATGCATGTTCAAAGACTTTGTCAGTGCATTTTTGACATTAAAAGGGTACTCTGGTGGAAAGCAATTTTTTTTTTAATTAACTGGTGCCAAAAAGTTACACAGATTTGTAAATTACTTCTATTTAAAAGTTTTAATCCTTCCAGTACTTATCAGCTGCTGTATACTACAGAGAAAGTTTAGTTGTTATTTTCTGTCTGACCACAGAGCTCTCTTCTGACACCTCTGTCCATGTCAGGAACTGTCCAGAGTAGGAGCAAATCCCCATAGCAAACCTATCCTGCTCTGCACAGTTCCTGACACGACAGAGGTGTCAGGATAGAGTACTGTGGTCAGACAGAAAAGAACTACACAACTTCCTCTCTAGTATACAACAGCTTAAAGGATTAAAGGAGTACTCCGGCGCGCACTTTTTTCCTTTTATCCCGTCCGGGCTGCAAAATTAAAGAAAACACACTTTCTCTTACCTGCCAACGAGCCCCAGGAGCTCCGGTACACTCCGGTACAGGTGTCCGGTCCCCGGGCTGTATTCTTCTTACTTCCTGTTAGCCCGGCACGTCACACAGAGCTTCAGCCTATCATCGGCCGCAGCGATGTCCCGCCTCGGCCGGTGTTAGGCTGAAGCTCCGTGTGACGTGCCGGGCTAACAGGAAGTAAGAAGAATACAGCCCAGGGACCGAACACCTGTACCAGAGTGTACCGGAGCTCCGGGGGCTCGTTGGCAGGTAAGAGAAAGTGTGTTTTCTTTTATTTTGCAGCCCGGATGGGATAAAAGGAAAAAAGTGCGCGCTGGAGTACTCCTTTAACTTTTTGGCATTAGTTGATCAAAAAAAAAATGTTTACAACGGAGTACCCCTTTAAGAACTCTTACACACTTAGGCCTCGTTTACATCACATTTGGTGCACTGATACGTCAGGAAAATGTTAAAATGACATGCCGACGTATCTGTGCTCGGACAGTCTTGGGTCCCATTCGCTTCAATGGCCTCAGCGTTGTCTGCTAGTGACTACGTTCGGGTCATTTTCCCAACATATCTGAGTTTTGTCTCGGACTGAAAATGTATTTTCTCGACGTATCCGTGCCTCGGAGGCACAAACGTGATGTGAACCTAGAATAACTTAAACCTGTCTGTCTGTAAATCAAACCTATCATGTTCAGCAGTATCATCCAAGCTGGTAAAACTGCAGACATTAATACTTTGTGAAGATTTCAACTTCTATGAAGAACAGAAAAGTGCCCCTTAAGGCATCCATATTGTTGCCCCCAGTGTTATCCCTTCATATCCGGTAACTCTGAACAATAGGCAAAGTCACTTCAAAACTGGAATCCCAGTTACTGACATTGCTTGGAGTCATTTGTATCTTATCATCCAGACAATTCTGTTTATTAGCCAGTCTTTCCTGGTGATAGATTCACATCTCATGCATCATAAAACAGAGGAGAGGTTATAAACCGAGGGACTGCAATGGATCAGAACCATGTATCTGGGATATGACAGATCTCTACACTAACATTATAGACAGTCATAGGGTGTTCAGCAAGTTCAGAGATGTCACTGGTCTGGAGGCTTCTTATATTCTTGAAGTGGATAAATCAATAATATTATTAACCCCTTAAGGACACAGGACGTAAATGTACGTCCTGGTGCGGTGGTACTTAATGCACCAGGACGTACATTTACGTCCTGTGCATAACCGCGGGCATCGGAGCGATGCCCGTGTCATGCGCGGCTGATCCCGGCTGCTGATCGCAGCCAGGGACCCGCCGGGAATGGCCGACGCCCGCGATCTTGCGAGCGTCCGCCATTAACCCCTCAGGTGCCGGGATCTATACAGATCCCGGCATCTGCGGCAGTACGCGATTTCAATGAATGATCGGATAGCCCGCAGCGCTGCTACGAGGATCAATCATTTAGAACGCCGCACGGAGGTCCCCTCTCCTTCCTCCTTCCGGCTCCCGGCGTCTCCTGCTCTGGTCTGAAATCGAGCAGACCAGAGCAGAAGATGACCGATAACACTGATCTGTTCTATGTCCTATACATAGAACAGATCAGAATTAGCAATCATGGTATTGCTATGAATAGTCCCCTATGGGGACTATTCAAGTGTAAAAAAAAATGTTAAAAAATTTAAAAGTAAAAGTAAAAAAAAAAGTGAAAAATCCCCTCCCCCAATAAAAAAGTAAAACGTCAGTTTTTTCCTATTTTACCCCCAAAAAGCGTAAAAAATTTTATTTAATAGACATATTTGGTATCGCCGAGTGCGTAAATGTCCGAACTATTAAAATAAAATGTTAATGATCCCGTACGGTGAACGGCGTGAACGTAAAAAAAAAAAGTCCAAAATTGCTACTTTTTAAATACATTTTATTTAAAAAAAATTATAAAAAATGTATTACAAGTTTTTATATCCAAATGTGGTATCAAAAAAAAGTACAGATCATGGTGCAAAAAATGAGCCCTCATACCGCCACTTATACGGAAAAATAAAAAGTTATAGGTCATCAAAATAAAGGGATTATAAACGTACTAATTTGGTTAAAAAGTTTGTGATTTTTTTTAAGCACAACAATAATAGAAAAGTATGTAATAATGGGTATCATTTTAATCGTATTTACCCTCAGAATAAAGAACACACGTCATTTTTACCGTAAATTGTACGGCGTGAAAACGAAACCTTCCAAAATTAGCAAAATTGCGTGTACCTTTTTAATTTCCCCACAAAAATAGTGTTTTTTGGTTGAGCCATACATTTTATGATATAATGAGTTATGTCATTACAAAGGACAACTGGTCGCGCAAAAAACAAGCCCTCATACTAGTCTGTGGATGAAAATATAAAAGAGTTATGATTTTTAGAAGGCGAGGAGGAAAAAAGGAAAACGTAAAAATTAAATTGTCCTTAAGGCCAAAATGGGCTGAGTCCTTAAGGGGTTAATATTGTTGTGCATACCCATGTACTTATGGGGTTATGGGTTTGTCTTCTGAGGGATATTACACAATGGACTATTAATGCGGCACTATGCTATTATATTGTTTCAATGGTTTATATTTCTACATTCTAATCTAACTGTATTCAGACTTAGTATGTTATATGTAAACCTAATAAAACGTATTTGCAAGTTAAGCATCTTTCTAAATATTCTTTCATTTGGTGTTTACAGGTTCTATTTAGACCAATGTGTCTCCATGCTTAAAGGGGTACTCCAGTGGAAAACTTTTTAAATAAACTGATGCCAGAAAGCTAAACAGATTTGTAAATGACTTCTATTAAAAAATCTTTACCCTTACAGTACTTTTCAGCAGCTGTATGCTACAGAGGAAATTCATTTCTTTTTCAATTTCTTTTTTTGTCTTGACCACAGTGCTCTCTGCTGACACCTCTGTCCGTGTCAGGAACTGTCCAGAGCAGCATAGGTTTGCTATGGGGATTTTCTCCTACCATTCATGTCTATGTTGACCGACGCGCCCCATCCCATAGACATGAATTAAGGGGGCGTGGTGCGACCTCACGAGGGGGCGTGGCAATGACTTCCCAACCACTGCCACAGGAACTCGGCGTCTGTTTAAAGCACCGGGTGCTGCGGGAGATCGCAGGGGCCCCCATGATCAGACATCATTACCACTATCCAAACCCCCAAAACTCTACGAATTGCATTTTTAACCCTATGTCCACAGGTTTTTCTCAAAACCCTACAGATTTATTATCGAAACCTACACGAAAATGCAGTTTCTCCAAAAGAATTGTGGAATGGAAAATTACTGTTTTTTAATAATTTTATATTACTTTTTTACATAAAAAAAAAAAATTCTGTTAATGGTTTGTTTAAAGGGGTATTCCAGGCAAAACCTTTTTTTATACATATCAACTGGCTACGGAAAGTTAAACAGATTTGTAAATTACTTCTATTAAAAAAACTTAATCCTTCCAATAGTTATTAGCTTCTGAAGTTTTCTGTCTAACTGCTCAATGATGATGTCACGTCCCGGGAGCTGTGCATGATGGGAGAATATCCCCATAGGAACTGCATCATGGACGTGAGTCATCAGAGAGCAGTTATACAGAAAACAACAACTCAAAACCACTTCAGAAGCTAATAACTATTGGAAGGATTAAGATTTTTTAATAGAAGTAATTTACAAATCTGTTTAACTTTCCGGAGCCAGTTGATATATAAAAAAAAAGTTTTGGCCTGGAATACCCCTTTAAACACGATTGAAGCACAATGCAAACAAACACTTGTTGCACCAAATTAGCAAATATGGTTTAAGAAAAAAACTGTTGAATAAGAACCCCAAAAAAATTCTACAACAATAGTAAAACTGGGCCTAATGCATTGTATGAAAAAAGGACATCAGGCTGTAAAATGTCCTACCACCTACTGATACGGAGTCATTCCAGAGGATTCTACAAACTGGCTGGAACAACTGTATGCAGTCAACGTGTACATCGGATATAGTAAGGATCTGGGGGCTTAAAGAATGGCTCTAATATTATTTGTTTAATGCAGCAGCACCTATAACATATTTACTCGGATGAATTAGTGAATGCAAATGTTTGCAGAGAATTCTTGTTGCTGTATAATCGGGTTTCATCTGACTGAGGATTAAGTTAAACCAACAATGCAATTCCTTCCATTCGTAGGTCACTATGTAGGTTCACTGAGCTTTTGTCATTTTTAAATTGAAGCAATTTTTTTGTTTTGCAGAAAAATGATTTCAGTGGCTCCTCGCTCATTTATTTGAACATGTCGCATTCCCAGTATTCAGATTTGGATACATAATATTGTTTTATATAAATTATTTGATTCAAGTAGCTTTTTCTTATGCCGGCCTTAGATTGGATTCACATATGGTGTTTTAATTCATTTTTCATGGGGTTTGTATTGATGTTTTTGCGGTGTTGCTGCAACCAGATGTTGGATGTGATTTGTTTTATTTAGCAATATATGTTGTTTGTTATTGGATCAGACTTACTACCCTTCACTCTCCAGGTGCATCAGTGACCCTTAGGTACCTGTGACCCTGTTGCCATTTTACTGGTTGTCTTTCTTTGAACCATTTTTGATAGATACCAACCAATGAATACTGTGAACAGGCTACAAATATGGTCATTTTGGAGATGCCTTGACCCTGTCATCTAGCCATCATGAGTTGGTACTTGAAGTAACTCGCATGCTTACAAATGACTATATTCCTGTCTCAAACTCACCAATACAAGGGCTACCTGTTGATTTTGGCAGCTATGGGGGTCCTGTGACCAAAACTTATGTCACACTGCAGTCACCCCCTGCATCCCAGCTATGATTACTCAACAGACGCAAGGAATCCATCTTGGATTAATTCCCTGCAGCTGTCAGGTCATTGCTGTGGCTACTTCTGGGTCACAATGTAGCCTAAATATGGCACGGTTCATCCAAAGCGGCATTAAGGTTTTTGGTTGCACAACCCCTGTTGTGGCTAAAATCACTTTCTACCTCTAAAAAAAAACAACCTATGAGGCAAATGCTGCGTAAAATTTGTTTGAAGCAGTCCTTGTGGTGCAGTATGTGGTTATGAATGTAACCTTTATATGGGTTTGTATTTGTAACACTGCATTAAAAAAACATACATAAAAACACACAATATCTATCTAGAAAAAAAAAGGGGGATAAGATGTCTATGACCCATTAATGTTGTATTCAGGAAACAAATCAGTGCAAAGTTGTCCATAGTTTTAAAGGAAACCTTTCACTTCTTTCATGCTGCCCAAACCATAGCCAGCATGAAACAGACACAGGCCGTGGGAGATACTATGAGTTACTCTAAAATGAGAAATTATGGTTTTAAAAAGTACTCACGGGAGGAAGTCCCTACGGCTGCTCCCTGTCCCACTGGCCCTAAGGGGCATGTCTCTCTTTATATACTCTTAAAGAGTACCTGTCACCGAAGAAAACTTTTAATATAGTGTTCCTTGTGTAATTAGCAGACACTTTCCCATTCACTTGCTTTTAAAATTATCAACATAAATATGTTTAAAATGTAATAGAAAAATCAGCCACTAGGTGGCTCTGTTCTGCTCCCTGCCACAATTAATACAGTGAGTTTGGTCTCCTCCCAGACTGGCAGGAGTCCAAACTCAGGAAATGCTTCTGGCTGCACTGAGCTTGATTAACAGCTGCACAGAAAGTGAAAGCTCCACAGATTGTCACAGAACGCCACACAGACTAACAGCTGCAGGAGAGCCTCACGGATAGCAACACAGACTGAAACATGATAATGAGCAAAGGGGTCAAGTGTCTGGCACTACCGACTTCTCAGAGGCAATCAGCAAAGGATCCGTGCGTGCAGTTAGGTGGTGCTGTGAGTGTAACTAGTCTGGATAGTGCAATGAATATTGAAAATAGACTCGGCGACTCACCGTTACTGCTTTTCACCGTCTCTTTAAAAGCTATGTGCATGTTTCAGTCTGTATAGTGCAATGAATATAGAAAATAGACTCGGCGACTCACCGTTACTGCTTTTCACCTTTTCTTTATTCCGAGGAATGCAATGTACACATCAAGGCAAGGGAGGGCTGGACAGGAGGCAGAGGGTGCGGGAAGGACTGCACAGTTTCATGCCGGAATAAAGAAAAGGTGAAAAGCAGTAACGGTGAGTCGCCGAGTCTATTTTCTATATTCATTGCACTATACAGACTGAAACATGCACATAGCTTGAGGTCTTCTATTCATCACAGCTCTGCAACCATGTGAGGGCAGAAGTGGTTCCCCAGCAGGCTTCAGTGATGTCATGCCTGCTGGGAAACGCCCAATGTCTCCTGCTGGGAAATTGCACTATGTGAGCAAGAATAAAGGTAAGATACACAGCTTTTTAAAGCTCTGAATTTTTTTTTAAGGAGTGTTAGGAGTAGTTAGGGAACATAGCCTAAGGTAGTTTAGAACAGTTTATTTGGTTACAGGTACTTTTTAAGGAAAGAGATGTCACTGAGGGTCAATGGGATGGGGAACAGCCATGGGAACCACTTCCCGCAACCACTTACCCGGCTTGGTAAAAATATAATTTGAGTGATTTGGAATCCAACTGCCTGCATCTGCTTCATGTTGCCCGTCCTTTGGGCAGCATGAAACAAGTGACAGGTTCCTTTTAATGCTGTGTATGTGTGTGTTTGTGTGTGTGTGAATCCGGCCAGAATATGTGTAATATGTTATTATTGGAATTTCTTCCCTTAGCTGCAAAAACCTTTCAATAAGAAGCAGGGCATGGAAACAGAGAAATCCAAATTCCCTGTGGTTTCCCTTCAGAGCTTTAAGCAGATTACATCCATGTTTAGCGCTGAATGAACATCAGGCAACAAGCTTGTCTACCCTACGCATCTGGTGCGATCTGAAATTCCTTGATCCCATGTCACGCCATGACCAAGTGGTGACCATTATATATATATACAGTATAATTTTATATAATAATAATTGATTGATTGAGTGGATTTCACTGTACTCTACATCTGGGTTAGGTCGGACTCCGGCTGTATCATCAGGTCAGTGCAGTCAACCACTTCATCCTGGATAGAGCTACAGCTGTGGCAGAAATGACATACAATTTGCAGTGAGCCAAGGTTACAATCTTTCTTATAAGGGAATTACATGGAAGTATCAATTGTAACAGTGATAGCAGAGGATGAGAGTAAATGTATTAGGTAGGTTATCTTCAGTAGCTGGATAGCTTTCTAGACTAGAAGTGACCTTTCCAAGGTTGCAGCTCAGCTACAAAGAAGAATTGTAGTTTATCAACTAGAGGTAATATACAGTACAGACCAAAAGTTTGGACACACCTTCTCATTCAGAGTTTTCTTTATTTTCATGACTATGAAAATTGTAGATTCACACTGAAGGCATCAAAACTATGAATGAACACGTGGAATTATATACATAACAAAAAAGGGTGAAAATATGTCATATTCTAGGTTCTAGCCACCTTTTGCTTTGATTACTGCTTTGCACACTCTTGATGAGCTTCAAGAGGTAGTCACCTGAAATGGTCTTCCAACAGTCTTGAAGGAGTTCTCAGAGATGATGCTTAGCACTTGTTGGCCCTTTTGCCTTCACTCTATGGTCCAGCTCACCCCAAACCATCTCGATTGGGTTCAGATCCGGTGACTGTGGAGGCCAGGTCATCTGGCACAGCACCCCATCACTCTTCTTCTTGGTCAAATAGCCCTTACACAGCCTGGAGGTGTATTTGGGGTCATTGTCCTGTTGAAAAAGAAATGATTGTCCAACTAAACACAAACCGGATGGAATAGCATGCCGCTGCAAGATGCTGTGGTAGCCATGCTGGTTCAGTTTGCCTTCAATTTTGAATAAATCCCTAACAGTGTCACCAGCAAAGCCCCCCACACCGTCACACCTCCTCTTCCACACCAGCACACCTGTGAAGTGAAAACCATTTCAGGTGACTACCTCTTGAATCTCAACAAGAGAATGCCAAGAGTGTGCAAAGCAGGAATCAAAGCAAAAGGTGGCTACTTTGAAGAACCTAGAATATGACATATTTTCAGTTGTTTCACACTTTTTTGTGATGTCTATAATTCCACATGTGTTAATTCATAGTTTTGAGGCCTTCAGTGTGAATCTACAATTTTCATAGTCATGAAAATAAAGAAAACTCTGAATGAGAAGGTGTGTCCAAACTTTAGATTATCTTATTTTGTACACTGCTTTTAATTATTAAAACACGAAATAAGGTTGGTGCCTTGAGGCTCTTGGTGCACTTTGTGGTCAAAACGTGTCCCCCCCATCCACCACGTGGAGATGGCCCCACTTAGGATGGAATATAACCTCTGACTGGGTGACATTCAGGATCCACTATCAGTTTAAAGAACTCCTGTTTTTGCTACATGGTGTGAAAGGGGCAGTGGCAGCCTCTCTCAGCATGTACCCCTCCCTTTCCACAGGAGGATTTTTAATTGATCCTGCATGTCACCCAATTAGGGCTCATTCACATTAACATCAGTCCCTGTTAATTCACACCCATTCTCAAATCCATTCAAGCCTTTTGCAAACAGCTGTAAATAGAACCTATTGATGTCAATGGGATTTTTTTTACAGCCCTTTGTCACCTGTTTGCACTCGTTTGGTTCCTATTCCGTTATTTTTAGTGGAGAAAAGACGTTGCATACAGTATTTTTTCTCCGTCAAAAATAACGGATTAGAAACAGATATACGAAATTTAACATTGAAGTCTATAGCAAAAAGGTGAGCCTGTAATTTCAGCTGCTTGCTTCCGTTTTTTTCAATCCCTTTTTGATCCGTTATTACTTTTGAGCATGTTCACAAGAGGTGTGAGCAACCAATAAAGGATACTAATGGATTAAAAACTGATGCAACAGGATGCCACTTAACCCCTTAAGGACCAAGGGCGAACAGGTACGCCTTTGCTCCCTGGTACTTAAGGACCAAGGGCGTACTGCCCGTGGGAATTTCGGTCCCCGCCGCGCGCCGGGCGGGGATCGGGCCGGGGTGACTGCTGATATCTATCAGCAGGCACCCCGCGCAAATGCCCAGGGGGGTCATTAGACCCCCCCATGTCGGCGATCGGCGCAAATTGCAAGTGAATTCACACCGATTCCGGGTCATTACGGGTCTATGGTGACCCGGAATAGAAGGGGGATCGCGGGTGTCCTAGACACCCATGATCCCCCTGTAGCTATAGGAGTGAGGTGGCAGGGTTGCCACCCCTCCTATCTCAGCTATTGGTGGTCTAGACGCGACCACCAATAGCAGATCGGGGGCGGAGGGGTTTACTTTCGGTTTCCCCGTCCTGCCCACCCACAATAGGCGGGGCAGGACGGGGAAACCGACAGGGACCGGCGCCGAAGATCCACTTACCCATCGGCGATGGCAGCGGGCGACGATCAGCGGCGGCAGTGGGCGACGATCGGCGTAAGAAGAGGACCGCGACGCAGCTCCCTGGATCCAACGGAATCCGGTGAGTTACTTAGCAACATCTGGAGGGCTACAGTATGAGACCACTATAGTGGTCTCTAAACTGTAACCCTCCAGATGTTGCAAAACTACAACTCCCAGCATGCCCAGAGAGCTGTTTAGGCTTGCTGGGAGTTGCAGTTTTGCAACAGCTGGAGGTCTACAGTTTGAGACCACTGCAAAGTGATCTCTATACTGTGCACCTCCAGATCTTGCAAAACTACAACTCCCAGCATGCCCAGACAGGAGTTTGCTGTCTGGGCATGCTGGGAGTTGTAGTTTTGCAACATCTGGAGGTCCACAATTTGGAGACCACTGTGCAGTGGTCTCTAAACTATAGCTCTCCAGATGTTGCAAAACTGCAACTCTCAGCATGCCTAAACAGCAAACAGCTGTCTCTGCATGCTGGAAATTGTAGTTGCGATCCCTCCAGCTGTTGCATAACTACATCTCCCAGCTTGCCTTTCAGCGATCAGTACATGCTGGGAGTTGAAGTTTTGCAACAGCTGGAGGCACACTGGTTGGAAAATACTGAGTTAGGTAACAGAACCTAACTGAAGGTTTTCCAACCAGTGTGCCTCCAGCTGTTGCAAAAGTACAACTCCCAGCATGCACGGTCTGTCAATACATGCTGGGAGTTGTAGTTTTGAAACAGCTGGAGGTTTGCCCCCCCATGTGAACGTACAGGGTACATTCACACTGGCGGGTTTACAGTAAGTTTTCTGCTTGAAGTATGAGCTGCGGCAAATTTTTCACCACAGCGCAAACTCCTAGCGGTAAATTCACCAGTTAAACCCGCCAGTGTGAACGTACCCTAAAAACACTACACTACACTAACACATAATAGAGGATAAAACACTACATTTACACCCCCTTACACTGTCCCCCTAATAAAAATAAAAAACGTATTGTACGGCAGTGTTTCCAAAACAGAGCCTCCAGCTGTTGCAAAACAACAACTCCCAGCATTTCTGGACAGCCACTAACTGTCCAGGCATGCTGGGAGTTTAGCAACAGCTGGAGGCACCCTGTTTGGGAATCACTGGCGTAGAATACCTCTATGTCCACCCCTGTGCAATCCCTAATTTAGTCCTCAAATGCGCATGGTGCTCTCTCACTTCAGAGCCCTGTCGTATTTCAAGGAAACAGTTTAGTGCCACATATGGGGTATCTCCGTACTCAGGAGAAATTGCACTACTAATTTTGGGGGCTTTTTTTTCCTTTTACCCCTTATGAAAAAGAAAAGTTGGGGTCTACACCAGCCTGTTAGTGTAAAAAAAAATATTTTTTTAAACTAACATGCTGGTGTTGTCCTTTACTTTTTATTTTCACGGGAGGTAAAAGGAAAAAAAGACCCCCAAAATTTGTAACGTAATTTCTCCTGAGTACGGAAATACCCCATATGTGGGCGTAAAATGCTCTGCGGACGCACAACAAGGCTCAGGAGTGAGAGCGCACCATGTACATTTGAGGCCTAAATTGGTGATTTGCACAGGGGTGGCTGATTTTACAGCGGTTCTGACATAAACCCCAAAAAATAAATACCCACATGTGACCCCATTTTGGAAACGACACCCCTCACGGAATGTAACAAGGGGTATAGTGAGCCTGAACACCCCACAGGTGTTTGACAAATTTTCATTAAAGTTGGATGGGAAAATGAAAAAAAAAATTTCACTAAAATGCTGGTGTCACCCTAAATTTTTCATTTTCAAAAGGGAAAATAAAAAAAGCCCCCCAAAATTTGTAACCCAATTTCTTCTGAGTAAGAGCATACCCCATATGTGGATGTAAAGTGCTCTATGGGTGCACTACAATGCTCAGAAGAGAAGGAGCGCCATTGGGATTTTGAAGAGAAAATTTGTCCGGAATTGAAGGCCACTTGTGTTTACAAAGCCCCCATGGTACCAGAACAATGGACCCCCCCATATGTGACCCCATTTTGGAAACTACACCCCTCATGTAATGTAATAAGGGGTACAGTGAGCATTTACGCCCCACAGGTGTCTGACAGATTTTTGGAACAGTGATCCGTGAAAATGAAAAATGTAATTTTCCATTTGCACAGCCCACTGTTCCAAAGATCTGTCAAACGCCAGTGGGGTGTAAATGCTCACTGCACCACTTATTAAATTCTGTGAGGGGTGTAGTTTCCAAAATGGGGGTCACATGTGGGGGGGGTCCACTGTTCTGGCACCACGGGGGGCTTTGTAAATGCACATGGCCCCTGACTATCATTCCAAACAAATTCTCTTTCCAAAAGCTCAATGGTGCTCCTCCTCTTCTGAGCATTGTAGTTCGCCCGTAGTGTACTTCAGGTCCACTTATGGGGTACCTCAATACTCAGAAGAGATGGGGTTACAAATTTTGGGGGGTATTTTCTGCTATTAACCCTTGCAAAAATGTGAAATTTGGGGGGAAACACACATTTTAGTGAAAAAAAATATTTTTTTTTTACATATGCAAAATTCGTGAAACCCGTGTGGGGTATTAAGGCACACTTTATTCCTTGTTACGTTCCTCAAGGGGTCTAGTTTCCAAAATGGTATGCCATGTGTTTTTTTTTGCTGTTCTGGCACCATAGGGGCTTCCTAAATGCGACATGCCCCCCGAGCAAAATTTGCTCTCAAAAAGTCAAATATCACTCCTTCTCTTCTGAGCATTGTAGTTCGCCCGTAATGCACTTCATGCCAACTTATGGGGTGCCTCCATACTCAGAAGAGAAGGGGTTACAAATTTTGGGAGGTATTTTCTGCTATTAACCCTTGCAAAAATGTGAAATTGGGGGGGAAACACACATTTTAGTGAAAAAAAAATGATTATTTTTTACATATGCAAAAGTAGTGAAACACCTGTGGGGTATTAAGGCTCACTTTATTCCTTGTTACGTTCCCCAAGGGGTCTAGTTTCCAAAATGGTATGCCATGTGGGTTATTTTTGCTGTTCTGGCACCATAGGGGCTTCCTAAATGCAACATGCCCCCCCCCCAAAAAAACCATTTCTGAAAAACGTACTCTCCAAAATCCCCTTGTCGCTCCTTCGCTTCTGAGCCCTCTACTGTGCCCGCCAAACACTTTACATAGACATATGAGGTATGTGCTTACTCGAGAGAAAATGGGCTACAAATATAAGTATACATTTTCTCCTTTTACCCCTTGTAAAAATTCAAAAATTGGGTTTACAAGAACATGCGAGTGTAAAAAATAAAGATTGTGAATTTTCTCCTTCACTTTGCTGCTATTCCTGTGAAACACCTAAAGGGTTAAAACACTTACTGATTGTCATTTTGAATACTTTGGGGGGTGTAGTTTTTATAATGGGGTCATTTGTGGGGTATTTCTAATGGGAAGACCCTTCAAATCCACTTCAAACCTGAACTGGTCTCTAAAAAAAAGCGAGGTTCAAAATTTTGTGAAAAATTGGAAAAGTGCTGCTGAACTTTGAAGCCCTCTGGTGTCTTCCAAAAGTAAAAAACACGTCAATTTTATGATGCAAACATAAAGTAGACATATTGGAAATGTGAATAAAAAATATATATATTTTGAATATCCATTTTCCTTACAAGCAGAAAGCTTCAAAGTTAGAAAAATGCAAAATTTTCTAATTTTTCATAAAATTTGGGGATTTTTCACCAAGAAAGGATGCAAGTTACCACAAAATTTTACCACTATGTTAAAGTAGAATATGTCACGAAAAAACTATCTCGGAATCAGAATGATAACTAAAAGCATCCCAGAGTTATTAATATTTAAAGTGACAGTGGTCAGATGTGCAAAAAACGCTCTGGTCCTAAGGTGTAAAATGGCCTGGTCCTTAAGGGGTTAAAGGAGTACTCCGGAGCACTGGTACTTAAAAAAAAAGTTTACCTCATCTGAGAGCTCTTTCAAAGACCTTTCCAACGATACCTCATTTGTCAAATTTGGCCCAGCCATTCTCTTGTAATTGCCACCTGTAGCAGTAAGCAGCCATGTCATAAAGACTACATTTCCCATGACTCCCTGCGCCAGCTTCCTGTTAGCTGCTGCTCTCTCCACCTCCTCTCCCCCCCCCAGGAAATTATAATAAATTATAATAAAGTTCCTTCCCTCCTTCCATGTGCCCACTAGCGCAGTGTTTCCCAACTAGGGTACCTCAAGCTGTTGCAAAACTACAACTCCCAGCATCTCCCAGCATGCCCGGACAGCAACAGCTGGAGGCACCCTGGTTGGGAAACACTGCACTAGCGGTGTCACAAGAATGCCTCCCATCCCTACCATCACCGCTAGCGGGGTTGCGCTCAGCTAACGTAGTACTGCGCAGGCGCAGCACTACGCAAATAGCGTAAGGCTAACGTAGGCAGCGATAGGAGCCTAGCGTTAGCCCTACGCTATTTGCGTAGTGCTGCGCATGCGCAGAATAAATTAACTTTGGGGGAGTAGCCGACTCCGGGCTGGCAGGCCGGCACAGCCCGCAGTGACTCATGGGAGCGATGAGTCACCGGGCTAAGATGGCGGCGGTGCAGAAGAAACAGCGGTCGAGCGTCATAGATTGAAGAAAAAGGAGCCAGCTTCCGTTAGAAGGAGAAATGCGGGAGAAGACCAGGAAAAGAGCGATATGGATAAGGTAAGTCATTTACAATGTTATATAACTTTGCTTTAGGGTTAGTTTACCATAAAAAAAAAGTAACATCGGAGTACTCCTTTAATGGCATCCCTTTTCATAAGTTTGCATCCCTTTGTTAGTAAAGTCCGTTTAGCACAATGACAGGAGAATAGCTGGACGAGAGAGAATGGCCATGTGCAAGCCTTAGAGGCTATATGCCCAGAAGAGGGGATTAGAGTGCGCATCTTAGGGTCCCATCCGAAGTGAGGCCACTTCCATGTGGTGGATGGGGGCCTAAAGCTCGTGATGTTATAGCCCCGCCCCATCATGATGTCAACCCCGCCCCCTCAATGCAAGTCTATGGGAGGGGGCGTGACAGCCGTCACGCCCCCTCCCATAGACTTGCATTGAGGGGGCGGGGTGTGACATCATGAGGGGGCTAAAACATCACGAGCTTCCGGCGCCGGCTCTAGCGTTCGGAACAGTTTGTTCCAAACGCTGAGCAGCGGAGTACCCCTTTAATGTTATATTTTGGAAAAATAACTCTGCAATGTTATTGTCACTAACCACTTACCAGGTAAGAGATGAAAACATGCAAAGATGCCATTATACAAAGGATTTGTACAGGTGCACTATTATGTACTGATATTTAAATATTTTCCAAGGAAGCGCATAGTGCCAAACAGGTGCAGTTATTTCTGCTGGTCATAAAGAGATAGCAGCATGGGAACATACATTTTCTTTTAGGATGACATCTCAATCCGGTAGCTGGTGAGTGGTACAAAGCTGCCTGATATTGAATCTCAGCCACATTCATTTTATGACTGTAGATTTGTTGACGGATGTTGTTTATTTCAGCAGAATCTGTCAAGGAAATCAATGGGCACAGTGAATTTTACCCTATTTGACGTAGTGAGATCAGCGATGCCAGACATTTCTAGTAGCTGCTTTGCAAGGATCAGAAATAATTATACAGGTTCATACCCAGTAGCCTGGTTATAGGTGATGCTCATTCTTGGTGACGTAAATGTCCATCTGCCACATAAGAAGACACCAGTACATGAAATGTGTAAGGTGGGACCCAGGAACTTCAGGTTACAATCTTGTTTTGTGACCCACCATGCTTTTGGGTTAAAGGGGTTCTCCACCATAAGGTGATTTTAGTACATACCTGGCAGACAGTAATGGACATGCTTAGGAAGGATCTGTGCTTGTCTTGGGGCTAAATGGCTATGTTGTGCTTCCACTATAATGCTGCTGATTTATTTTTGTGAAATGGCTATTTCCTGTTGGAGTTCCCTCCCTCCAACTACAAGTCCCAGGATTCCATTTTTGTAAGGGTGAAGTCACTTTTCTCCCTTCCACACATCAGCCACCTCACCCATTGAAGCACAGGTGTGCTGCCTTCCATGCTGTGCTGTGAACAATAGACCAGTGTTTTTTAACCAGGGTCTCTCCAGCTGTTGCAAAACTACAATTCACTGCAGAATGATTTCCTTCCCAGCCAGCGGTCGCTCTCCACCTATTGAAACAGACTCGCTCCCTTTCAACACCTGGCTAGTGATGTAATCTCTCGGCTGCATTGCAACCTGGGAAAACCTGAGACAACAGTCATTTTGTATGCTGTTATAAATACACATTGGGGCAAAGATCACATAAGAATTGCGAGACCACCATAAAACACAGGTACAGACACTATATTATGAACTAACCTAACATTACAGCCCTTAAAATCAAATGGAATACCCCTTTAAATCAAATGAACAGTAAAAAAAAGTAGTAAAACTAGACAACATATATATCAGGAAATTCAAGATTCAAGAGAGCTAACATGAGGAAGTCTTATATGATGCTATAGGGAGAAACAGATAAGGAGAGAAGAAGAAGAGAAAGAATCTAAGAGCAAATAAGGAAAAGGGGGGAGGGGTAAGAAAGAGGACATAAAAGGGGGAAAGGAGGGAAATGTGGGAATGAGGGGTACAGGCAACTCCCTCTCTTTTTCTAAGCTGGAGAACCAGTAAGCCAGGATTGCATGTCCAGAGAGACCTGGAAGATATTATAAGGGTAATAAACTCTCCAGAATGACCTAAACCAGTCATGATCATAGTCCACAAGTCCTTCCATTGTGCAAATACAATTCATTGTCAACCTTGGACAGCGTGTGAGTGGATTCCCAATACTTTGGGTGACCAAATCCCACAGCACCTCAGAAGGGATGCAATAGCCTTTTCTTAAAGGGGTACTCCACTGCCTCAGCGTTCAAAACATTTTGTTCCGAACGCTGAGTGCGGGTGTCGGGACTCGTGCCGTCAGGGCCCCGCCCCCTTGTGCCGCCACCCTCCCTTAAAGCAAGTCTATGGGAGGGGGCGTGGCAACCGCACTTAGCGTTCAGAACAAAATGTTCCAATCGCTGAGGCAGTGGAGTACCCCTTTAATAAAATGCTAATGCATCCTTTCTGAGGTGCTGCGAGATTTACCTTGTAAAGACAGACAAGAAGGTCATTCGGGGGCTCCCACCAACAAAGATTTGACCTGGTGGGGGTGAACTGACATATTTTTGATCAAAACCCTAGGAAGTAGACAGTTTTCTGAGGTAACGTTCACAATAAATATTTTAAGTCAGTTACAAACAAAAAGTTATAAAGGAATTTAGCTACAGGACTTAGATGTTCTCCACAATTCCCATGTACTGGTCGGAATGTTTATTGTGGCCTTCAAATCAATAAACAGCATTTCCCCAAACTTCAGTGTCCTTATAGATCCATCCAGAGTGAATCTAACGTATTGTTTCAGAAAGCCGCACAATAAACTCAAACATTCAGTGTTCTTATTGAAGCAATATGGTTTGGATGGCAGACAATGAATCCTAGGTTCTGTTTAATAATGCATTCCAGTGAGACAAAGGGATGATTTTCCAAATATCCCTACCCGTAGCAGAACTAATTGTTCCCATATACAAGTCACAGTAGGACAACTCTACTATGTCTACATGCTCTTTAGCATAATAATTTGCAATGTTTCCTATGGAAATCTGCAATTCATTACAGAAGAACTATATAAAACCTAAAAATACTTTGGATATTTTTATATAACTTTTTAGTACATTGTGTTCAAAATTGCTTGTAATGTTAAATTAACATGTTTGCTTGTAACAAGAACTCCATGTACTAGTGGGACACTGGAAAGCAGTGGTATCATTTAAGGTTTTTGAAGGGACACAAGTAAATATCAAAATGGCTTTTCTTTCTTCCTATCACAGACATTTATTCAGGATGTATGATTGGTCGATAGGTGGATTCTCAAAAATGGGTCTTTACCCATCAGGATAATGGGTGTTCCCCTGATCCAGTTCCACCAGCCATAGTAGATCCTTGCATTTAAAGGGGTATTCCGGCTTTATACATCTGATCCCCTATCCAAAGGATAGGGGATAAGATGTATGATCGCAGGGGTCCCGCCGCTAGGGACCCCTGAGATCTCGGTGCAGCCCCTGACATTCTGTGCCGGGTGCTGGCTCCAGGACGTCACGGTCAAGCCCCCTTGTGACACCACGCCCTCTCCATTCATGTCTATGGGAGGGGGCGTGACAGCAGTCACGCCCCCTCCCATAGACATGAATGGAGGGGTGTGGCATGATCCTTTGGATAGGGGATAACATGTATAAAGCCGGAATATACCTTTAAGTATGTGGGCGCTATGAAAAGAGCCAAGCCACCACCTATCTATTCAGTATGTGGAGGTCAGGCTTCAAAGATGGGGCACTGGCCTATCATTTATAACAAATAATGTGCTTATGCTATATATATAAGATACGAAAACCCTGCAGGAAATGCTTTGTAAGCAAGTCCTTGATGTTTTGTAATTCTCCGCATTTCTACTCCTGCAACATGATTAGAGAGCTCAGAGGCCGCAGTGATTGTTTATCCATTGTCCGCAAGTGGGACCTATGGGATGCAGATTGCTGTAAACAGCCTGTTGGGCTGCAGTGTGTATAGAGTAATCAGCTACTTATAAGGAGCAAAGCATATACAACCCCCTAATATTTTAGGCTAGGAAACTCCAAACGGTTTGTACATTGTACAGATCTTCCAACACTACTGAAATGACACCTTGGTGTACTAGACTAAATGCTGTGTGGGTCTGAATGTCTATAGAAAATGACAACTTGGAATATCTGGCAAGGTGGACCTTGTTGGACAAGGCACTTTTATTTATAACTAGCTAAGTACCAGGCGTTGCCTGCTTTTTCCTTCCTAATCCTTGTTGGGAAAGAAAATAAATAAAGGAGGAAGCTTTTGACTCCTATCCCGACCTCCTATCCCGTCCTCCTATGCCGTCCTCCTATCCCGTCCTCCTATCCTGTCCTCCTATCCCGTCCTCCTATCCCATCCTCCTATCCCGTCCTCCTATCTCATCCTCCTATTTCGACCTCCTATCCCGTCCTCCTATCCCATCCTCCGATCTCAACCTCCTATCCTGATCTCCTATCCCGTCCTCCTATTTTGACCTACTATCTCGACCTCCTATCTTGACCTCCAATCCCGTCCTCCTATCCCGACCTCATATCCCGACCTCCTATAACGACCACCTATCCCGTCCTCCTATCTCGACCTCCCATCCCGACCTCCTATCCCGTCCTCCTATCCCGTCATCCTATCTCGACCTCCTATCCCTACCTCCTATCCCGTCCTCCTATCCTTATCTCGACCTCCTATCTCGACCTCCTATCCCTACCTCCTATCCCGTCCTTCTATCCTTATCTCGACCTCCTATTTCGACCTCCTATCCCGACCTCCTATCTCGACCTCCTATCCAGACCTCCTCTCCCGACCTCCAATCCCTACCTCCTATCCCGTCCTCCTATCCAATCCATCTTTCCACACCTCCTATCTCGACCTCCTATCCTGACCTCCTATCCCATCCTCATATCCCCTGCTCCTATCTTGACCTCCAATCCTGACCTCCTATCCCAATCTCCTATCCAGTCCTCCTATCCAGTCCATCTATCCCAACCTCATATCTCAACCTCCTATCCCGTCCTCCTATCCCGTCCTCCTATCATGACCTCCTATCACGACCTCCTATCCCATCCTCCTATCCCGACCTTCTATCCCGACCTCCTATCCTGTCCTCCTATCCCATCCTCCTATCGAGACCTCCTATCACGACCTCCTATCCCGACCTCCTATCCCGTCCTCCTATCCCGACCTCCTATCCCGACCCGTAATATGTGTACCAGTTATTGAAATATCTCCAGCCGTACGGAAGTTATGTGGGAACATACATTTCCCATTGATTTGCATGGGACTTTAAACAAAAACCCCGACCCTCACAAATGGGGGGGTAGTTAAGGGTTAAATTAACTATCCTATATTTTAAGTGGACATATAAGTAGCATGTGACCAAGTATTATGGAAATATCTCCAGCCGTTTGGAAGTTATGCAGTAACATATATTTCCCATTGACTTGTATGGGACTTTAAACATAAACCCCGCCCCTGGCAAATCGGGGTGGGTAAGGGTTAAATTACCTATCCTATGTTTGTTGTTGACATATAAGTAACATGTGTGCCAAGTTTCATGTTAATGTCTTTAGCCGTTTGGACGTGATGCTGGAACATACACACATACATACACATATACACACACACACACATATATATATATACACATATACATATACACACACATATATATATACACATATACATACACACACACACGTTGAGTTTTATATATATATATATATATAGATATGCAGGCGACTAACCATGGAGTAGGCTGCAAAGATTGATTTATTATTATTACTACCTTCCTAAAAACATCCCAAATGGAGCATCATACAGTATTGCCTGACAAGATGAGAATACTAAATACATTGTCAGATAGAATTCTCCAGTTTCTACCCTATTAGGATGAGAAATGGGGGGGAATGGTCCTCAATGCAAACTTGAGCAGAGGGCATCTCTAGGAGTGCACTTCTTTATTTATAAATGGAGCAGCAGTCCCTGCTAGAGTTGAGCGAACTTACAGTAATTTGGCTCGTCAGTAACTATAATACCATTCTCTCCTATTCCTGATCACATTTTCCGGGACCACAGTGAGATCTCACAGTCAACTCCTACATTTGGATGTGTCAGATGGAATAGCAGAGATATACTGGTGTTATGAGAGAAAGTGACCCTGGGCATACAAAGAAGCTGACACACAGTAAAAGCTTATGAAAACTGCTCAACATGTTCACACGGTCCAGCTTTGTTTCCCCTAAACCTTGTGTACTTTTCTCTCGAGACTAAAAGCAACAAATTGCCGGTTATCAGCCTGTGTCACTTTCTTGTTCTATCACTGCTGAAGCTCAGACACTATGAGCAGAGCAAATCCTCATGTTTAGGCATCATTCGTTCTCAAAGGGGGAGGTTTATCATTGAGTTTACCCCTTTTTCTTGTGTATTTTTTTGCACATAAATTTGCGTCTTTTTTGAGTGTCTTTTTTGATAGAGCAAAAAGCAAGTACCCTATATTTTTTTTGTGTATTGTGGATACTAATTTATCATGTGCGTTTCTGTATGTTTACATGCATTTTTTTGGTGCAAATACGTTTTTTTTACGCAAAAATACACCATCAAAAAAGACACGTAGGAAAGTGTTCTACCGAGACAGCCGGGGGATGCAGGAGCCGTCCCTCAACACTGCTAAACTACAACTACTCCCATCATGGGACAGAGTCTGTAGTTGTAGTACCGCAGTGCTGAGAGAAAGATTTGCACATCAAACTCCTGTTGAAGTTAAGCAACAATTGGAGGCTCCCTGTTTAGGAACACAATGCATTATGTGCGCTCTCCCCAGGGGAGAGCACAAAAAAATATACTAACCTATATTTCTTGTTTTCTCTTTTCTTCGCATTTCAGATACGTGAATGCGGAGGATTACGCCAGATTCGGTGGACTGCGACAATGACCAGTGTTTTTTTAATTTCAATAAAATGGTTAGCGAGGGCTGTGGGGGAGTGTTTTTTTTTAATACATTTTTTGTCATGTTTTTTATAATGGAATTTTCAGGCTTAGTAGTGGAAGCTGTCTTATAGACGGAATCCATTACTAAGCCATGGCTTAGCATTAGCCCCAAAAATTATTACACCAGTACCCACCACCACAGGGGTTCCGGGAAGAGCCGGTAGCAACAGGCCCAGAGCGTCAAAATGGCGCTCCTGGGCCTAGGCGGTAACAGGCTGGCATCATTTAGGCTGGGGAGGGCCAGAAACAATGGTCCTCGCCCACCCTGTTAACGTCAGGCTGTAGCTGGTTGGTTGGTATCTGGTTGATACTTAATAGGGGGAACCCTATGCGTTTTTTTTATTTTTGTTTTTTTTATTATAAATAAATAAAATAAGTGTGTGGTCCCCCCATTTTTTCAGTATCAGCCAGATACCAACCAAGCAGTAACAGCCTGATGTTACCAGGGTGGGCGAGGACCATTGTTACTTACCCTGCCCAGCCTGTTACCACCTAGGCCCAGGAGCTCCTATTTTGATGCTCCAGGCCTGTTGGTACCGACTCTTCCCGGAACCCCTGTGGTGGTGGGTACCAGGGTAATAATTGGGGGTTAGCACTAACTGATTTTGAGGCTAACCCTAAGCCCCGGCTTAGTCATGAATTCTGTCTACAAGATGGCTTCCTCTACTAAGCCTGAAAATTCAATAATAAAAAACACAACACATTTGAAAAAAAATTTATTTAAAAAAACACTCCCCCACAGCCCATGTTAACCCTTTTATTGACATTTCAAAAAACGCAGTTCATCGTCGCAGTTCACCGAATCTGACGTAGTCCTCCTCATTCAAACATCTAAAAAGGTTAGTACGTTTTTGGCGCTCTACCCTGGGGTGTTCCTAAACAGGGAGCCTCCAATTGTTGACACCTGCCTACTGTATCCTGTATATACAGTCATCTATAGACAGCTGTATATACAGGATAGCGCACAAAGACTTAACCCAGAACTGCTCAGCAGCAGCATGGGTTAACTCTTTCCTTGCTGGGCTCCTGTATAGTATACATACTATACTCTATTATACAGCCGACAGAGGTAAGTAGTGATGCTCTACACCATGTATATGCTATACATCACTCTTTACCTCCTTACACTCTGTGGACTGGGCGCTCTGCATCCAACCCATGGAGTGGTACCCTGAAGGCAGTAAAAAAGTTGCCACAGGGTACAAAAATGACTGTTTCTACACACCAGCAAAAACGCAAGAAAAAGTGACAAAACATAGGAAAAAGCTGTGACAGTTTTTCTGGCGTTGTTGCTGGTGGACAAAAAACCTCAATGGAATCGGAGCCTCAACACAATAGAACAAAATCCCTATGTCCACTTTTCCTGTGAAGTGCCGCTCAGGTGTACAAATAGAACTGTGTGGAGATTTAGAACTTTGCACAAAATTTATCATGTGCAATTGCACCAAATTTAAACCAACCAAAACGATCTACAAAAAACTTTTATCTATACCAACATTGATAAATTTCCCCCAAAGAGTCTAGCACAAGCTATAAAGCATTCAAAATAACATGTATATAAATGCCAATGGTTGGAGAGGAACAAGATCCTTGAAGTTTTAGGGAAAGCCCAAAAGAAGCTCATGAGATGAAATAGTTTTTAGCTCAAGTTCCATAATAAATGGATGTTCTGTGTAGTCCTCTTCGGGCGTCAATTGTTTGTAAATAAAGCTTTTTGTCCATCAAATTTGTTTTAAACTTTTTCATGGACCCATTTCCTGAAACCTACTCATTGGGCATACTATCCTCAGTTTCCCAGAACACAACCCTTCGGTACAGCTATATGTTGTACTTTGCTTTTGTTCTATGGTGGTAGCCCACAGCTGGGGGTATCTTTTATCTACCTTGGCTTTGAAATGAATCGACCCTGACAGAAGGTGGGATGATGAGGGTGGTGGAGGATGCACATTTTCGCTTTCTTTTGAGTGTTACATGGTCTTTTGTGCGTTAAGCTCACAGGATGTTATGTGCACAACTAGTAATTTGTAACCTGTAATAAGCCTCAGAGAAAATAACCCATTGGTAAGTGAATATACACGTCTCCGAGCACTGCGGTTAATACATTATGCTGGATTGTATCGGAGGAGAGCAATAAAAGGAGAGCAGGGTACTTCGGCATCAACCTTGGCATCCAACAAGATGTCTACATTTATTTTTACTCCTAAAATAAGCTAAGAATATGACTGTTTGCTATAGAGTAGTGGTCTCCATATTGTGGCCCCCCAGATGTTGCAAACCTACAACTCCCAGCATGGCCGGTCAGTTCACATGTCCTAATTTTTCTACAGATTTGTTGCAGTAGATTTCTTTGTCTATTGCCTTTAAAGGGGTACTCCAGTGGAAAACATTTGCTTTTAAATCAACTGGTGCCAGAAAGTTAAACAGATTTATAAATTACTTCTATTTAAAAATCTTAATCCTTCCAGCAATTATCAGCTATTTGCTCTACAGGAAGTTATTTTCTTTTTGGATTTCCTTTCTGTCTGACCACAGTGCTCTCTGCTGTCCATTTTAGGAACTATCTAGAGTAGGAGCAAATCCCCTTTTTAAAACTTTCCTGCTCTGGACAGTTCCTGGCATAGGTGACAACAGAGAGTACTGTGGTCAGACAGAAAGGAAATATAAAAAGAGAAGAACTTCCTGAGGAACATATAGCGGCTGATAAGTACTGGAAGAATTAAGATTTTCAAATAGAAGTAATTTGCAAATCTGTTTAACTTTCTGGCACCAGTTGATTTAAAGAAAAATGCAACAAATCTACAGCAACAAATAAGGACATGTAACTCTTAAAAAGAAACTTTGCCCCTTCAGTACCAACGCTTTATACTCCAATTTTTTTAATGTACAAGGTAAGAAACATCCTGTATATAGTCTTCAAGGTAATATCATTTGTGTTAATAACTTCAGTGTATGAAAAAGCTTTATAACATATTTGTAAATAAATCCCAATATATATATATATATATATATATATATATATATATAGCAAAATAAAGAGGTTTGGGGAGCACTGTGAAACAGGATTCCAGATCCACGTGGGTGCCGAACTCCAGGAACAGACCAATTCCCAGGAAGTATAAAAGAAAGGTAGAAGCGGCACTCCGGCTTGTAAGTGAAACAATCACAAAATTTATTCACACATCTGTGCAGGCAACATTTCGGCTCGATAATAGAGCCTTTCTCAAGCCTGAGAAAGGCTCTATTGTTGAGCCGAAAAGTTGCCTGCACAGATGTGTGAATAAATTTTGTGATTGTTTCACTTACAAGCCGGAGTGCCGCTTCTACCTTTCTTTTATATATATATATATATATATATATATATATATATATATATATATATATAAATGTTGCTCGTGAATATTCGCAATTCGAATATTGCGAATATAGCACTATATATTAGCAATTACGAATATTCCCTTTTTTTTTTGTTCATTGCATCCCTCTCTGCTCTTCCCAAATGTGCATATTTGTGAATATTGAGCCCTCCCTTCTTTAATTGTATAGGGAACTAATGGGCTAGTGCAGTGGTCTCCAACCTGCGGACCTCCAGATATTGAAAAACTACAACTCCAGCATGCACGGACAGCCAACGGCTGTCCGGGCATGCTGGAAGTTATAGTTTTGCAACATCTGGAGGTCCGCAGGTTGGAGACCACTGCACTAGCCCATTAGTTCCCTATACCATTAAAGAAGGGAGGGCTCAATATTCGCCAATGTGCGCATATATTTTCGCATATGTGCATAAATATGCGAAAAAAAGCGAATATAGCAAATGCGAATATAGCGAATATGCGAATTTCGCAAATATATGACGAATATTCGTCCATATAGTCGCAAAATATCGCGAATTCCAATATGGCCTATGCCGCTCTTCACTAATATATATATATATATATATGTGTATACACTGCTACATAACGTCAGCTAATGGATGATCAACACCAGTGTAACGTGGAGATAAAGACCTACAGGCGCTGAAATTCCTGCTGAGTAATCATTGGAAGTATTTGCTTTGTGGTAATGTTCTACAATCAATAGTTATTGTATAGTTATGTTTCCATGTAGGGCATAAAGGATGGGACATTTATGGAAGCTTCTCCATCTCACTCACCCTATAGAGACAATAACATTGCAGCACATCTGATTATATATAATGACCGCGGACTCATGTTCCATCACTTATGATGTTCCCCAAGGAAAAAAATACTGCAAGCTGTTATTTTACCACCCCATTTACTTGCGATAGCAGAGCTACATGTGCTAGAGAAGCCAAATGGTTGCAAAACGAAGGAACTGTTCTAATAGGACGTTCCCTGTGGGAGCTCGGTGGAAGCGAGAGCGATGAGTCGCGCCATTAACGTTAATGGTTGCTGTTCAACTAGAGTTGTCTACTGGGAATGACTGGGCCGGAGACAAAATATTTGCTTTTAATGAACATTATTGAACAAAATAAGAAATTGTATCAGCTCAATGTCTTATTGTACTGTGACTACACATACACTGCAGAACGTTGTCTTCCAGCACCAAAATACTAAAATGGAACTAAGAAGGTTAAGTTTAGGTTAAAAAGTTGATTTTAGGTTGTCCAGTGTTCCACCACAATGTCAATCTTACTTCCAACATCTAGGACTATGTACAATACAATACTTAAAGGGGTACTCCACCCCTAGACATCTTATCCCCCAGCTATCTCATCCCAGACATCCAGTGCACGGAGCGAACTTTGCTCTGTGCCGGATGACTGGCGATGCGGGGCGGAGGCTCGTGAAGTCAAGGTGACCTCCCGCTTGTGACATCACAGCCATGCCCCCTCAATGCAAGTCTATGGAAGGGGCATGACGGCCGCCACGCCCCCTCCCATAGACTTGCATTGAGGGGGCGTGATCGTGATGTCACGAGAGGGGCGCGGCCATGACATCACAAGCCTCCGGCGCTGAACCCGACGCTCTGAACGAATCTAACACATATGCCTCCTGTGTGTGTACACCTCTACATCTTATTTGGTATATTTGCATTGTGAATTTTTGATGTTAATTCATGTGTATTTATATCAGGGGTATACACCAGATTTTATTTCCAGTGATCATAAAGCTACGCATCCCGTGTACCATCCATGGTCGGCGCCTTTACTTTGAACAGTCACGCTGAAAACATTGTAGTCACAGCTACGGATCCCATAACAGTGCCACATCCTAACCACAGTGTCCTATAGGAGGGCCAGCAACTCAGCTGCTATGCCAGGGATGAGGAATCTTTTTTCTGTCAATGGGCATTCTAGTATTTATAACAGTGGTTCTTAACCTTATTGGAGGTACTGAACCCCACCAGTTTCATATGCGAATTCACCGAACCCCTCTTAATTGGAAAAATAAAATATGATTTTTTCAAATTCAAAACATAGGAGGTATATATTTAAGTATATATTCATACATAGGTACACAAAATGAACAAAACCATTAAGACACATAAGGCGCAGGCAGTGTTCCCCAACATTAGGGAGGCAGTGTTCCCCCACATTAGGCAGGCAGTGTTCCCCCACATTAGGCGCAGGCAGTGTTCCCCCCACATTAGGCAGGCAGTGTTCCCCCACATTATGTAGGCAGTGTTCCCCCACAGACATGCAGCCTCCAGCCATATACAGTGTATGGCTGGAGGCAGTATGCCTGTGTACTGCCCACTTCAGTGCTCCAACCACCGCTCCGGCTATAGCAGTAGGTCTCAGGACCGGTGGTCGGAGCACCAAAGATGACGTGCCGCTGGTCACTTACCAAGCTGGCCAGCGCGCGTCTTCCTCCATCTCGATCCTCCGGTCCTCGGCGCCTTCGTTTCTATGGGTGCACGCACGGGACGTCAGTGATGTCCCGGCGGTGCTATCTCCCGGCGGCCCCTGCGTTTTTAACCCCTTAAGGACCACGGGTTTTTCCGTTTTTGCACTTTCGTTTTTTCCTCCTCACCTTTTAAAAGTCATAACCCTTTCAATTTTGCACCTACAAACCCATATGATGGCTTATTTTTTGCACCACCAATTCTACTTTGCAGTGACATCAGTCATTTTACCCAAACATCTACGGCGAAACGAGAAAAAAAAATCATTGTGCGACGAAATTGAAGAAAAAACGCCATTTTGTAACTTTTAGTTGCTTCCGTTTCTACGCAGTACATTTTTCGGTAAAAAAAATGACACCTTCTCTTTATTCTGTAGGTCCATACGATTAAAATGATACCCTACTTATATAGGTTTGATTTTGTCGTACTTCTGGAAAAAATCATAACTACATGCAGAAAAATGTATACGTTTAAAATTGTCATCTTCTGACCCCTATAACTTTTTCATTTTTCGGCATATGGGGCAGTATGAGGGCTCATTTTTTGCGCCGTGATCTGAAGTTCTTATCGGTACCATTTTTTGTATTGATCGGACTTTTTAATCACTTTTTATTCATTTTTTCATGATATAAAAAGCGACCAAAAATACGTTATTTTGGACTTTGGAATTTATTTGCGCGTACGCCATTGACCGTGCGGTTTAATTAATGATATATTTTTATAGTTCGGACATTTACACACGCGGTGATACTACATATGTTTATATTTATTTTTATTTACATGGTAGTTTTTTTTATGGGAAAAGGGGGGGTGATTTGAACTTTTATTAAGGAAAGGGTTAAATCACATTTATTAACTTTTTTTTACACTTTTTTTTTTTTTGCAGTGTTATAGCTCCCATAGGGACCTATAACACTGCACACACTGATTGCCAGCACTGTTCACTGCAAAGCCATAGCTTTGCAATGATCAGCGTGCTCGGCGGTCGCTTGCTCAAGCCTGAATCTCAGGCTTGGAGCAATCAATCGCCGAGGGGACACGCTGGAGGCAGGTAAGAGGACCTCCGCTCATGTCCCAGCTGATCGGGACACCGCATTACCACTGCGGTAGTCCCGATCAGCCCCGCTGAGCAGCCGGGCAGCTTTTACTTTTGTTTTAGACAAAGTTGAACGCCGCGTCTAAAGGGTTAATAGCGTGCGGCACCACGACCGCTGCCGCGCGCTATTAGACCGGGGTCCCGGCATCAGATACATGCCGGGACCGACCCGATATGACGCAGGGTCACCGCCTGACGTAAATATACGTCCTTGGTCGTTAAGGGGTTAAACTTAACGCGGGGCCGCAAGGAGTTAATAGTGATGGGGGGAATTGCCCCGTCGCTACAGGACGAGCAAACACCGTCTCTGCTCGGGGTCCCCGGGCCAGCTCGGGGCCCCAAGCAATTGCTTGGTTTGCCTGTCCTGTTGTGACGGGCCTAGAGTCAGGTGTGTGTCTTGACCTCCGCCGAACCCGCGAGACTGACTCACCGAACCCCTGGGGTTCGATCGAACCCAGGTTAAGAACCAATGATTTATAAGATCATTTGCGAGCCTTACAAAATAATCAACAAAATCATCATGTCCACATCTCTTGAAAAGAACAACATTCTGCATCATCTTTTATTTGCTTTGTAGTCGCCTCTTAAAAAGGATCAATCATGAGGAATGTATAATATGTTTATTATTTATTTATAATCTACATGGCAAAAAAAATAAAAACTATAAATATAAGTAATTATATAAAAAATGCTGATTGTTTAAAAATAAAAACGCTGTACATTTCTGAATTGTCGACACAAGAGAGTCCTGCTGGATGTTTTTCTTGCTTACCTTGTGGTGCTGCGGCTACCCCACAATACAGGGGAAACTAATATATGAAGTTGTGATATCAAGTCGTGATTTGTCATAATTGTGATGATTATGGCTTACAGCTCATGAAAACCCTAAAGTCCCCCCAATTTCTATGATTTGGGGAGCCATGTCATCTGCTGGTGTTGGTCCACTGTGTTTCAGGGGTACTCCAGTGGGAATTTTTTTTTTAATGAATTGGTGCCAGAAAGTTTCATGAAATTGTGCCAGATTTGTAAATTACTTCTATTAAAAAATCTTAATCTTTCCAGTACTTTTTGCTATGGGGATTTTCTCCAGCTCTCGGCAGTTCCTGACATGGACAGGGGTGTCAGCAGAGAGCACTGTGGACAGACAGAAAAGAAATCCAAAAAGAAAAGAATTTCCTCTGTAGTATACAGCTGCTAATAAGTACTTGAAGGAATAAGATTTTTTAATAAAAGTAATTTACATATCTGTGCCTTTCTGGCACCAGTTGATTTAAAAAATATATATTTTTCACCAGAGTACTCCGTTAAGTCCAGGGTCAACGCATCCGTCTACCAGGAGATTTTGGAGCACTTCATGCTTCCTTTCCTTTTACGTTGCATTAACGAAATACAATGAACTTTTGCATGATATTAAAATTTTTCATGTTTCACCTGTACATTGCTAAATCCTTCTTACAATCAGCGCAATCTTGCGCTAACTAGTGAAACTTACGTTGAATGTGCGAGATCTCACTCTTCCTAGATCTTGCTGTTGGCAGAGCCAGACCAAATGATTTTGCAGGCCTTATACAGCCTGCGGGCTGGAGGTTTCCCAACCCTGTTGTAATACCAACAATCTTATAAGGGTACGTTCACACGTACAGGATCTTGCGCAGATTTGATGTGCAGCATTTGATGCGCAGGATTTGATGCACAGGATTTTCTGCTGCAGATTTCAATGAAAACCAAATGACTGAGCACAACTTCTAATCAGCACAAATCCTGCAGATCAAATCTGTGCAGGATCCTGTACATGTGAATGTACCCTAAAAGTGTGTGGTAGAAGAAAAGAGAGACTTGGCAACTCACCACTGCTTGCTTGTAGACTTTATTGCGCAAAGTCACTGCATAACATCGGACTCCGGTAAGAGGGGCTGGGAGAGGCAGGGGGTCAGTCGTGGGACAGCGCGGTTTCGTGCCGATGAGGCACTTCTTCAAGCTCCAAGTGCTTGCCATAGAGCTCCATATATTGCCTCTCAAAGATCCCCCTTACTATTAGCCACAGAGCCCCCAATTCCTGCTCTAGAGACCTATTACAGTGCTAGCCCCCTACTGCTCTGTGCTAACACTCAGCTCTCCACTACTGGGGTTGGTAAATTAAAAGATTATATATATATATATATATATATATATATATATATATATATATTATATATATATATTTATATATTGTAAGGATACTTTATGCAAGACTGGTCCCTCGCCAGCTTTATTAGACAGGTTGCAGGATAAATAAAAACATAACAGAGGAACAAAACAAAACCCTAGACCGTCCAGTCACTAACTTAACAATCCAGCATGCCCTGTCTATCAACTGGTGGGCTTTTCCCGGCCAGTTAAACTTATGCCTCCTGCAACCTTCTAGTCACTGTTCCCACACAGCGTTTGCAACCTCTTGCTGTGTGTCTTGTTCACACCACTCTTTGGGGCCACTCACAGCTCGGGCTGTGTGTTCCTCAGCAGGACCACTGCCTCTCCCTACAGCCACCTTGCTGTCTTCTGGGGAGCTGTCTTGAGGACACCTTGAGTGAACTGTCTACTCCAAAGCCTAACCGGAACATATTTTGTCCGGATTCCCTATCTTTCTTTGGTAGTGTAAGGGGTGTTTTTTGAGAGTTCCATCCTTAGTATGTTGTCTTAAATACTCTCAAAAGATTTTAAAATAATAATAATTTTTTTGGTATCATCCACTATTTCCCTTGCAGTATATGCAGGGGTTAATAATTCCTTTTTTGGTATAGACCTGCTCTTACTTACTTTTGAATTTTCCATCAGGTAAATAAGGGTTAATATTACAATAATCAACAAGCAAAAGAGAAAAATCTGTATTTACAATTTTTATTATTATCATCACCTTTTCATCTACTCTCTAAACAACATGTTTATCCATCATCCAGTATCAGACTATTAAGCCATAAACACTAGGTAGTGTATAATCCGTCCGGCACTAGGACACCACGCTGTGGGAGAGATACATCGCCCGCTGCGGCATCACAGCAGGGTGATGCCCAATGACATGGTGTGCCGGCGGCAGGATATTACGTCAGACACTGGCACCACGAGTCAGAGCGCTGTGTAGCTGTACTGAATACACAGCTCCCTGCCACTGCGGGTTAAGCGCTCCGACCGTGGTGATCTGTAGACCGGCAGCATTAACTGTGAGTAGCCGCAGTGCGGTATGGTGTGCAGTGATCTTTCTTTACAGGTCTCTTGGAACAGAAAGTGAAAGGGCATTTTTTATCTTTATAGGTACACGAGTGGACCATCGGTGGCCGTGAGTTCAATGCCATGTGCTTATATTGCCACTTAACTTTAAACAGTACATACAGTTCTGTCTTGTCTTTCCATTTTTAGGTACTGGAGACCACTGCTGAAGCTGCCTAAAGCAAGAGGGTGATCCGTTAAAAAAGGGATTATACACCTCCTAATTGTGGACCACACAATACCATGTACTAATATACGAGATGATGAGAGGCTTTTTGTGTTACTGAATATAAGCCCTTACATCATGATATCCGTATTTTTTATGAATTTATGAGTTTACTTTTTATCTATGAGTTTACTTATTTGAGTGACAATCCCCTGATGATGCCAGTAAAAATTGGTTGAAACGCGTTGGGGATGTTGTTGTGATGTCGCTAATATTTTGAGAATTACTCTAGCAATTATCCACAGATATCCATGTAATATGAATATCTATCTGTGGGTGATAAGCATTTATTTGCTACAATACTAACATTTTTTCTGAGTTGGTGTTGGTCTAAATTAGCACTGGATTTATTTGGGTGATATATTATCTGGTGAATAAAAGTTAAGTTTTAGGCCCCTCCCCTTTTCAAATAGCCTGTTTGAGATTGTCACAATGTCTTCTGGGAAGAGCCCAGATTATTCTGTTTGACTTCCTTTTAAACACACTTCCCCTTTCTGCTACCTCATTAATTAGGCCACAGGTGGAGGTTTCTCCGGGGTTAGCTAGGGAAATACACCCTTCCCTTGCCACAGTGTCACATATCCCTCCCTCTGCTCAGGCCACCGGGAAGGAGCACTTGTATTCAAAAGGCAGAGTCCAACTGCCTTTCCTTTTCCTTGAACAACTTCGTCCAACAGGTTTTGAGGCACTTGGCTTACTTCTTCAGCAGATTTTATATGCACCACTTCAATGGCGCACCCGTCTTTCATTCGCACTTTCATCAGCCACCAAGCACAAGACTTTTGGTCACCTTTGACAAATTCCCTTCAAAAGGTTCTATTCATGTCCCACCTTTCCAATGCCAGGTTCTTCACTTTGGTCTGTGCAGTGCTCTAGACACAGATGCTCCAGGCCTTTGTCTTCTTCTGTCACCGGTACGACTATCGCCCGAACTTTGCTGGTGCCCAACCAAGCCTGTATCACCCATTTGCAGGACTTTTTCAGTTATCTCTGGTTTAGCTTCTGCCTCAGAGAATTTCTCTGCCTCATCATTTTCACCATCCAATGTCCATATCGCTGCAGCTTTCACCTCAATCTCAGCTTCAGAGAACTTCTCATATGGCTCCCTCTCATGGTCTTCACACTCTACCATTTTTTGAGTCCATTCCTCAGACTCCGCCACTTTTAAAGAAAGCATCTCAGTCTCCAGTAGCTTTAAATGTTTCTGCTTCTCACTCTTGCGCTTAGCAGAGTTCACCTTCTCACTTTCCAGCAATTCTGTCAAGTTTTTTGACAGTAATCTCCAGGGACAGCAGTTGTTCTCTCATCTGCTCATTGTCTTTATTCAGCTGCGCCATCTTGGACACTTTCTGCTCATAGACTTTTAGCTGAGCCTCTTGTTCAAAGAGCTGAACAAGAGTCTATATTGTAAGGATACTTTATGCAAGTCCGGCCCCTCACCAGCTTTATTAGACAGGTTGCAGGATAAATAAAAACATAACACAGGAAAAAAACAAAACCCTAGACCGTCTAGTCACTAACTAAACAATCCAGCTTGCCCTGTCTATCAACTGGTGGGCTTTTCCCGGCTACTTAAACCTATGCCTACTACAACCTTCTACTCACTGTTCACACACAGCGTTTGCAACCTCTTGCTGTGTGTCTCATCCACACCACTCTTTTGGGGCCACTCACAGCTCGGGCTGTGTGTTCCTCAGCAAGACCCCTGCCTCTCCCTACAGCCACCTTGCTGTCTTCTGGGGAGAGCCCAGGTTATTCTGTTTTACTTCCTTTGAAAGACACTTCCCCTTTCTGCTACCTCATTAATTAGGCCACAGGTGGAGGCTTCTCCAGGGTTAGCTAGGGAAATACACCCTTCCCTTGCCACAGTGTCACTATATATAAATATATATATTTATCAATCTGCTCAGCTCCTCCTGCTCTATAACCTGATGTATGCATATTGGACTGCATTTTCAATGTGAAAGGTTCCCTTTAAGCAGCCTGTTGGGCCATTAAATTACAACCTATCTATTTGAACTGTTCTACAGGGACATGTGAGAATACATGTATATACAGAACTACCCTCATCACTGGGAGAGGAAGTTAACCCTGCAACCCCCCCCCCCCCTTCCCTATTGTTTACATAGATTAATATTGACCTATTCCTTATACCTGTGGTCTCCAAACTGTGGACCTCCAGCTATTGCAAAACTTCCATATGGGAAATTTTTATTTTGCAGCTGTGTATTATAAGGAACTTGTGCCAAGTCAATAATAATAGAGCCAGATAAGTCTTATACAAACAGTTATGCTCATTGCATCAATAACTCATTAAGAATGAACAGAAAATGGATTCCGTGTACATATTCCCTGCGGCGTGATCAATGTGTTACTGTGTAAAGACGGGGTCCCAGTCATTTCCATGGAAAAATTAGGTGACGGCCACATGTGTGTGGTTTTCATGCTTACCCCCAAATTTGCAAAACTACAACTCCCAGCATGCCCGGACAGCTAGCGGCTGTCCGGGCATGCTGGGAGTTGTAGTTTTGCAACAGCTGGGGGTCTAGAGTTTGGAGACCACTGTCTTGCACACTGGTCTATCTGATGTTTCTGCTGTGCCATTCAAGTGCTGAGGACTCAAACCCCGATCATGCACAGTAAATGATCATCACAAGGGACGTGCACATACATTTTTGGGGGCAGGGGCTCAAGTAGAAAGGAAGGGCCCTTCTAATTAAAAATATGTTTGTAAAAACCTTATATAAGTTAATAACACAATTCCTGAGGTAAGGGACCACCAGCAGTCATGTCATCTGATTGGGACCCGCATCACTCTACAGAGGTACCAACCAGTAAGAGCATCATAGGGCAGGTGCATTAAAAGAGCAGGGGTTCAAGCCCCCTTTTGAATCTATGTGAGCATGTCCCTGATCATCACAGTGGGTATCGGTGATGTTTGCAGGATCTGAAACTGTGTGAATCGTAGAAACTAGAGAGATTTTTCCTGTAAATAAACAGCAGAAGATTTCTGTCACCTTACTGCAGTGTGCACAACACCTTCCCGATGACAGCTGTCTCCCCGTACACAGGGGACATTCCAGCACTTTGTTTACTTCACTTGGCAAACACCTTATAGTTACACACCTGCTGGATTTTCTCTTACACTTGGATTTTGCTGAGAAATGTAGAGATTTAATGTGTACCTGTCATCAACAAAAACCTTTTATATAATGTAGATAATAACACTATAAGTATATTTGTAATATACAATTTTTTTTATATTTTTGTCCCTGCAGCTATTGCCTGTGTGTCTCTATAAGGGGTCCAAATAGAGGAAGTATAGGTGGACAAGCATGGCTCTGTACACTGAGGACAAGCAGGGCTCTGTGCACTGAGGACAAGCAGGGCTCTGTACACTGAGGACAAGCAGGGCTCTGTACACTGAGGACAAGCAGGGCTCTGTGCACTGGGGACAAGCAGGGCTCTCTACACGGAGCACAAGCAGGGCTCTGTACACTGAGGACAAGCAGGGCTCTGTGCACTGAGGACAAGCAGGGCTCTGTACACTGAGGACAAGCAGGGATCTGTACACTGAGGACAAGCAGGGCTCTGTGCAGTGAGGACAAGCAGGGCTCTGTACACTGATGACAAGCATGGCTCTGTGCACTGAGGACAAACAGGCCTCTTTACAGTGAGGACAAGCAGGGCTCTGTGCACTGAGGACAAGCAGGGCTCTGTGCACTGAGGACAAGCAGGGCTCAGTACACGGAGCACAAGCAGGGTTCTGTACACTGAGGACAAGCAGGGTTCTGTACACTGAGGACAAGCAGGGCTCTGTACACTGAGGACAAGCAGGGCTCTGTACACAGAGGACAAGCAGGGCTCTGTACACTGAGGACAAGCAGGGCTCTGTACACTGAGTACAAGCAGGGCTCTGTGCACTGAGGATAAGCAGGGCTCTGTACAGTGAGGACAAGCAGGGCTCTGTGCACTGAGGACAAGCAGGGCTCTGTGCACTGAGGACAAGCAGGGCTCTGTACACAAAGAAGCAGGGCTCTGTGCACTGAGGACAAGCAGAGCTCTGTACACTGAGGACAAGCAGGGCTCTGTACACTGAGGACAAGCAGGGCTCTGTGCATTGAGGACAAGCAGGGCTCTGTACACGGAGCACAAGCAGGGTTCTGTACACTGAGGACAAGCAGGGATCTGTGCACTGAGGAAAAGCAGGGCTCTGTACACTGAGGACAAGCAGGGCTCTGTACACTGAGGACAAGCTGGGCTCTGTACACTGAGGACAAGCAGGGCTCTGTGCACTGAGGACAAGCAGGGCTATGTGCACTGGGGACAAGCAGGGCTCTGTACACGGAGCACAAGCAGGGCTCTGTACACTGAGGACAAGCAGGGCTTTGTACACTGAGGACAAGCAGGGCTCTGTGCAATGAGGACAAGCAGGGCTCTGTACACTGAGGACAAGCAGGGCTCTGTACACTGAGGACAAGAAGGGCTCTGTACACTGAGGACAAGCAGGGATCTGTACACTGAGGACAAGCAGGGCTCTGTGCAGTGAGGACAAGCAGGGCTCTGTACACTGAGGACAAGCATGGCTCTGTACACTGAGGACAAGCAGGGCTCTGTACACGGAGCACAAGCAGGGTTCTGTACACTGAGGACAAGCAGGGATCTGTGCACTGAGGAAAAGCAGGGCTCTGTACACTGAGGACAAGCAGGGCTCTGTACACTGAGGACAAGCTGGGCTCTGTACACTGAGGACAAGCAGGGCTCTGTGCACTGAGGACAAGCAGGGCTATGTGCACTGGGGACAAGCAGGGCTCTGTACACGGAGCACAAGCAGGGCTCTGTACACTGAGGACAAGCAGGGCTTTGTACACTGAGGACAAGCAGGGCTCTGTGCAATGAGGACAAGCAGGGCTCTGTACACTGAGGACAAGCAGGGCTCTGTACACTGAGGACAAGAAGGGCTCTGTACACTGAGGACAAGCAGGGATCTGTACACTGAGGACAAGCAGGGCTCTGTGCAGTGAGGACAAGCAGGGCTCTGTACACTGAGGACAAGCATGGCTCTGTACACTGAGGACAAGCAGGGCTCTGTACACGGAGCACAAGCAGGGTTCTGTACACTGAGGACAAGCAGGGATCTGTGCACTGAGGAAAAGCAGGGCTCTGTACACTGAGGACAAGCAGGGCTCTGTACACTGAGGACAAGCTGGGCTCTGTACACTGAGGACAAGCAGGGCTCTGTGCACTGAGGACAAGCAGGGCTATGTGCACTGGGGACAAGCAGGGCTCTGTACACGGAGCACAAGCAGGGCTCTGTACACTGAGGACAAGCAGGGCTTTGTGCACTGAGGACAAGCAGGGCTCTGTGCAATGAGGACAAGCAGGGCTCTGTACACTGAGGACAAGCAGGGCTCTGTACACTGAGGACAAGAAGGGCTCTGTACACTGAGGACAAGCAGGGATCTGTACACTGAGGAC
Organism: Hyla sarda; assembly: GCF_029499605.1. Taxonomy (NCBI): domain Eukaryota; kingdom Metazoa; phylum Chordata; class Amphibia; order Anura; family Hylidae; genus Hyla; species Hyla sarda. The sequence continues at coordinate 430,999,779 of NC_079190.1, forward strand.
AAGCAGGGCTCTGTGCAGTGAGGACAAGCAGGGCTCTGTACACTGAGGACAAGCAGGGCTCTGTACACTGAGGACAAGCAGGGCTATGTGCAGTGAGGACAAGCAGGGCTCTGTACACGGAGCACAAGCAGGGCTCTGTACACTGAGGACAAGCAGGGCTCTGTACACTGAGGACAAGCAGGGCTCTGTACACTGAGGACAAGCAGGGCTCTGTACACTGAGGACAAGCAGGGATCTGTGCACTGAGAAAAAGCAGGGCTCTGTACACTGAGGACAAGCAGGGCTCTGTACACTGAGGACAAGCAGGGCTCTGTACACTGAGGACAAGCAGGGCTCTGTACACTGAGGACAAGCTGGGCTCTGTACACTGAGGACAAGCAGGGCTCTGTGCACTGAGGACAAGCAGGGCTATGTGCACTGGGGACAAGCAGGGCTCTGTACACGGAGCACAAGCAGGGCTTTGTACACTGAGGACAAGCAGGGCTTTGTATGTACACTGAGGACAAGCAGGGCTCTGTGCAATGAGGACAAGCAGGGCTCTGTACACTGAGGACAAGCAGGGCTCTGTACACTGAGGACAAGCAGGGATCTGTACACTGAGGACAAGCATGGCTCTGTACACTGAGGACAAGCAGGGCTCTGTACACTGAGGACAAGCAGGGCTATGTGCACTGGGGACAAGCAGGGCTCTGTACACGGAGCACAAGCAGGGCTCTGTACACGGAGCACAAGCAGGGCTCTGTACACTGAGGACAAGCAGGGCTCTGTACACTGAGGACAAGCAGGGCTCTGTACACTGAGGACAAGCAGGGCTCTGTACACTGAGGACAAGCAGGGCTCTGTACACTGGGGACAAGCAGGGCTATGTGCACTGGGGACAAGCAGGGCTCTGTACACGGAGCACAAGCAGGGCTCTGTACACTGAGGACAAGCAGGGCTCTGTACACTGAGGACAAGCTGGGCTATGTGCACTGGGGACAAGCAGGGCTCTGTACACGGAGCACAAGCAGGGCTCTGTACACTGAGGACAAGCAGGGCTTTGTACACTGAGGACAAGCAGGGCTCTGTGCAATGAGGACAAGCAGGGCTCTGTACACTGAGGACAAGGGCTCTGTACACTGAGGACAAGCAGGGATCTGTACACTGAGGACAAGCAGGGCTCTGTGCAGTGAGGACAAGCAGGGCTCTGTACACTGAGGACAAGCATGGCTCTGTACACTGAGGGCAAGCAGGGCTATGTGCACTGGGGACAAGCAGGGCTCTGTACACGGAGCACAAGCAGGGCTCTGTACACTGAGGACAAGCAGGGCTCTGTACACTGAGGACAAGCATGGCTCTGTACACTGAGGACAAGCAGGGATCTGTGCACTGAGAAAAAGCAGGGCTCTGTACACTGAGGACAAGCAGGGCTCTGTACACTGAGGACAAGCAGGGCTCTGTACACTGAGGACAAGCAGGGCTATGTGCACTGGGGACAAGCAGGGCTCTGTACACGGAGCACAAGCAGGGCTCTGTAAACTGAGGACAAACAGGGCTCTGTACACTGAGGACAAGCAGGGCTCTGTGCAGTGAGGACAAGCAGGGCTCTGTACACTGAGGACAAGCAGGGCTCTGTACACTGAGGACAAGCAGGGCTCTGTACACTGAGGACAAGCAGGGCTCTGTACACTGAGGACAAGCAGGGATCTGTACACTGAGGACAAGCAGGGCTCTGTGAAGTGAGGACAAGCAGGGCTCTGTACACTGAGGACAAGCATGGCTCTGTACACTGAGGACAATCAGGACTCTGCACTGAGGACAAGCAGGGCTCTGTACACTGAGGACAAGCAGGGCTCTGTACAGTGAGGACAAGCAGGGCTCTGTACACAGAGGACAAGCATGGCTCTGTGCACTGAGGACAAGCAGGGCTCTGTACACTGAGGACAAGCAGGGCTCTGTGCACTGAGGACAAGCAGGGTTCTGTACACTGAGGTCAAGCAGGGCTCTGTACACTGAGAATAAGCGGGGCTCTGTACACTGAGGACAAGCAGGGCTCTGTGCACTGAGGACAAGCAGGGCTCTGTGCACTGAGGACAAGCAGGGCTCTGTGCACTGAGGACAAGCAGGGCTCTGTACAGTGAGGACAAGCAGGGCTCTCTGTACTGAGGACAAGCATGGCTCTGTACAGTGAGGAAAAGCAGGGCTCTGTACAGTGAGGAAAAGCAGGGCTCTGTGCACTGAGGACAAGCAGGGTTCTGTAAACTGAGGTCAAGCAGGGCTCTGTACACTGAGAATAAGCGGGGCTCTGTACACTGAGGACAAGCGGGGCTCTGTACACTGAGGACAAGCAGGGATCTGTGCACTGAGAAAAAGCAGGGCTCTGTACAATGAGGACAAGCAGGGCTCTGTACACTGAGGACAAGCAGGGCTCTGTACACTGAGGACAAGCAGGGCTATGTGCACTGGGGACAAGCAGGGCTCTGTACATGGAGCACAAGCAGGGCTCTGTACACTGAGGACAAGCAGGGCTCTGTACACTGAGGACAAGCAGGGCTCTGTGCAGTGAGGACAAGCAGGGCTCTGTACACAGAGGACAAGCATGGCTCTGTGCACTGAGGACAATCAGGACTCTGCACTGAGGACAAGCAGGGCTCTGTACACTGAGGACAAGCAGGGCTCTGTGCAGTGAGGACAAGCAGGGCTCTGTACACAGAGGACAAGCATGGCTCTGTGCACTGAGGACAAGCAGGGCTCTGTACACTGAGGACAAGCAGGGCTCTGTGCACTGAGGACAAGCAGGGCTCTGTGCACTGAGGACAAGCAGGGCTCTGTAAACTGAGGTCAAGCAGGGCTCTGTACACTGAGAATAAGCAGGGCTCTGTACACTGAGGACAAGCAGGGCTCCGTGCACTGAGGACAAGCAGGGCTCTGTGCACTGAGGACAAGCAGGGCTCTCTGTACTGAGGACAAGCAGGGCTCTGTACAGTGAGGAAAAGCAGGGCTCTGTACACTGAGGACAAGCAGGGCTCTGTGCAGTGAGGAAAAGCAGGGCTCTGTGCACTGCGGACAAGCAGAGCTCTGTGCACTGAGGACAAGCAGGGCTCTGTACACAGAGGACAAGCAGGGCTCTGTGCACTGAGGACAAGCAGGGCTCTGTGCACTGAGGACAAGCAGGGCTCTGTACACTGAGGACAAGCAGGGCTCTGTACACTGAGGACAAGCAGGGCTCTGTACACTGAGGATAAGCAGGGCTCTGTACACTGAGGACAAGAGCTATGAAATGTTACCTATTATGCTAAAGCACCCTTTGAGTCCCAATGTCTCTGTTTACGCTGCACAAATACCATCACGTGCTTTCCACACGTCATCAGCCAAAACATCATTACTAGGAAAAGCCTTCAGGGATATAGTGGGAAATTTATCAAAACCTGTGCAGAAGAATGGGGTGAAATTGCTCATAGTAACCAATCAGATCGCGTCACAAAGCAAAACACTTTCTAGTGATTTGGGTTAGCCACCTGTGACATCTGTAACCATAGACATGACTTTCCAGATCTGGGATGAGTGGGACAATAACTATTAGCGAACCCTGTCCCACAATTATGTCACCTCTGCGTCACCACATATTTATGTCATTTTTTCTATATCATCATGGCCTTCATCTATCCAGTTTATACCATGACCAGCACCTGCAACCATAAGTAATAATGGTACAGAAGTCTCTCAGTTTAGACCTAGTGGTATCTATGCTGCTGTAGTGTAAAGTGTCTGTCAATGGTAAAGGTTCTACAGATCCTTAAAGGGGTACTCCCGTGGAAAACTTTGTTTTTTTTTAAATCAACTGATGCCAGAAAGTTAAACAGATTTGTAAGTTACTTCTATTAAAAAATCTTAATCTTTCCAGTACTTTTTAGGGTCTGTATTCTACAGAGGAAATGGTTTTCTTTTTGGAACACAGAGCTCTCTGCTGACATAATGACCACAGTGCTCTCTGCTGACATCTCTGTCCATTTTAGGAACAGTCCAGAGCAGCATATGTTTGCTATGGGGATTTTCTCCTACTCTGGACAGTTCTTAAAATGGACAGAGATGTCAGCAGAGAGCTCTGTGTTCCAAAAAGAAACCATTTCCTCTGTAGTATTCATCAGCTAATAAGTACTGGAAGGATTAAGATTTTTTTAATGGAAATAATTTACAAATCTGTTTAACTTTCTGGCACCAGTTGATTTAAAAAAAAAAAAAAAAAAAAAAAAAAAGTGTTCCACGGGAGTACCCCTTTAAAATGTCATCAACATTTTTAGTATTTACAGACACAATGATTTAATCTTTACAGATTGAAACAAGACACAGATTTTATTTAGATTTTATAGTGAATACAGAAATAGCATTAGATCATCTTTCTTGAGAGTTTTATGATCCGTGCATTATTTATAGCTTAAAGCATTAGTGATGGTGGAGGAAACACAATGGATATTGCTTAAAGAGGTTATCCTGCCCTATAAAATATTACATCAGGAGGGTTCCCTATGAGCTGTCTAAAGGAGCCATGGAGTTTGTGCAAGAACAGCCTCTTCATGTTTACTAGTGCTCATTACTGCATTAAAGGGGTACTCAACTGGAAAACATCTTTATAAAATCAACTGGTGCCAGAAAGTTAAACAGATGTGTAAATTACTTCTATTTAAAAATCATAATCCTTCCAGTACTTATCAGCTGCTGTATACTCCACAGGAAGTTCTTTTATTTTTGAATTTCCTTTCTGTCTGACCACAGTGCTCTATGCTGACACCTCTGTTACATAGTTACATAGTTAGTATGGTTGAAAAAAGACATACGTCCATCAAGTCCAACCAGGGAATTGAAGTGAAGGGTGTAAGGGGATAAGGGAAAGGGATGTAGTTTTATAATTCTGCATAAGCATTAATGTTATTTTGTTTCAGGAATGTATCTAACCCTGTTTTAAAGCTGTTAATTGTTCCTGCTATGACCAGTTCCTGAGGTAGACCGTTCCATAAATTCACAGTCCTCACGGTAAAGAAGGCGTGTCGCCCCTTTAGACTAAACCTTTTCTTCTCCAGACGGAGGGAGTGCCCCCTCGTCCTTTGGGGGGGTTTAACCTGGAACAGTCTTTCTCCATATTTTTTGTATGGGCCATTTATATACTTATATACGTTTATCATATCCCCCCTTAAACGTCTCTTCTCAAGACTAAACAATTGTAACTCCTTTAATCGCTCCTCATAGCTAAGATGTTCCATGCCCCATATTAGTTTAGTCGCGCGTCTCTGCACCCTTTCCAACTCCGCAGTGTCCCTTTTATGTACAGGCGACCAAAACTGAAAAGCGTATTCCAGGTAAGGCCGTACCAATGCTTTATAAAGGGGGAGTATTATGTCCCTGTCCCTTGAGTCCATGCCTCTTTTGATACATGACAATATCCTGCCGGCTTTGGAAGCAGCAGCCTGACATTGCATGCTATTCTGTAGTCTGTGATCTACAAGTACACCCAGATCCTTCTCTACCAGTGACTCTGCCAGTTTAATCCCCCCTAAGACATACGATGCATGCAGGTTATTAGTACCCAGATGCATAACTTTACATTTATCCACATTGAACCTCATTTGCCAAGTGGATGCCCAGACACTTAGTCTATCCAAGTCATCTTGTAACTTATGCACATCCTCTATAGACTGTACTGTGCTACAAAGCTTGGTGTCATCTGCAAAGATAGAAACAGAGCTGTTAATACCATCCTCTATATCATTGATAAATAAATTAAACAACACCGGTCCCAGTACTGAACCTTGGGGTACACCACTAATAACCGGGGACCAATCAGAGTACGAATCATTGACCACCACTCTCTGGGTACGATCCATGAGCCAGTGTTCAATCCAGTTACAAACTAAAGTTTCCAAGCCCAAGGACCTTAATTTACCTGTCAGACGTCTATGAGGGACAGTATCAAACGCTTTGGCAAAATCCAGAAACACTATATCCACAGCCATTCCTCTGTCAAGGCTTCTACTCACCTCTTCATAAAAGCAAATTAGATTGGTTTGACAACTTCTATCCTTAGTAAAACCATGCTGGCTATCACTTATAATACAATTATCCCCTATGTATTCCTGTATGTAATCCCTTATAAGTCCTTCAAACAATTTACCCACAATGCACGTTAGACTTACCGGTCTATAATTGCCTGGCGAAGACCTAGAGCCCTTCTTGAAGATTGGCACCACATTAGCCTTGCGCCAGTCCCTTGGCACAATACCAGACATCAGAGAATCTCTAAATATCATGAACAGGGGTACAGATATTACTGAACTTACCTCTCTAAGAACTCTTGGGTGTAGTCCATCCGGCCCTGGAGATTTGCTTACATTTATATCACTTAACTTACCTTGTACCATCTCTACATTAAGCCAGTTCAGTACATTACATGATGTGTTACCAGCACTGACCTGTCCAATGCCAGCTCCTTCTTCCATAGTATATACAGAACTAAAGAACCCATTCAGTAGCTCCGCCTTCTCTTGATCGCCCGTGACAACCTCCCCATTATCATTATTAAGGGGTCCTACATGCTCTGTCCTTGTTTTTTGTGTATTTATGTATCTACAAAAATATTTAGGATTAGTTTTGCTTTTTAGGAACTGTCCAGAGCAGGATAGATTTGCTATGGGGATTTGCTCCTGCTCTGGACAGTTCCTTCAATGGACAGAGGTGTCAGCAGAGAGCACTGTGGTCAGACAGAAAGGAAATTAAAAAAGAAAAGAACTTCCAGTGTAGCATATAGCAGCTAAAAAGTACTTGAAGGATTAAGATTTTTAAATAGAAGTAATTTACAAATCTGTTTAACTTTCTGGCACCAGTAGATATAAAAAAATGTTTTCCAGTGGAGTACCCCTTTAATATTAGTAGCAATGGTGGAAGGTACTGTAGGACTGTCACATCCAAATAAACTGCGAAAACCTGATGTTCCTTGTACTGTAGCTACTTAAAGAAAGGTGGTCAGGGGTCAAGTCCTGGGAAAAAAGTGTGGGAACTCCCCCAAGATTTCCACTTATGGGCTGGTCCTGCAGGATTCTTGCTAATGGGAACAGTGTTTCTGCTGTTGAAAAAGTACAGGAACTCCGTTGCCACATATTCCTGCAGGACTTAAATGGGCACTGCCAGATACAAAAACTTTTAAAGGGGTATTCCAGGAAAAAAACTTTTATATATATATCAACTGACTACAGAAAGTTAAACAGATTTGTTAATTACTTCTATTAAAAAATCTTAATCCTTTCAGTACTTATGAGCTTCTGAAGTTAAGGTTGTTCTTTTCTGTCTTAGTGATCTCTGATGACACGTGTCTCGGGAACCGCCCAGTTTAGAAGATGTTTGCTATGGGGGTTTGCTTCTAAACTGGGCGTGTCATCAGAGAGGACTTAGACAGAAAAGAACAACCTTAACTTCAGAAGCTCATAAGTACAGAAAGGATTAAGATTTTTTTAATAGAAGTAATTTACAAATCTGTTTAACTTTCTGGAGTCAGTTGATACATAAAAAAAGTTTTTTCCTGGATAACCCCTTTAATGTGTTGTAAAGCATGTATAACCAATAGGTTTTGCAATTGCTTTCATTAGAAAATGTTCAGTATTTCATACTGAAAAAGCCAGTCAAACAACTGCCCCCCCCCCACCCGCCTGCTTGGACACATACTAGTCCTGCTGTGTCCATGCATCATCACCTACATCATGGACACACTTCCTTGATTGACAGCTGTGAGTGCAGGGCTCATAGCTGGAGGAAAAATCCTCCCACTGTCAACTTGTGTCCCGCTTCTGTCAGTGAGGACAAGCTGGGAGTTGTAGTTTGGCTAATGCTAAGGGAGATGTGAGCAGACAGCATACTGAGGGAAGGGCGGAGACCTGCACAGTGAGGCCACGCCCCCTCCCTTTAAGAGGAATTAAGACTAGTGAGCTAAATTAAAAGTGTAATTAAAAAAAAAATAAAGGTGCTAGACACATAAAAAATTAGATGTACATGGTCAGGATTAGGTACTGAGTGATATATATATATATATATATATATAAAAAAAAATTTGTTGAATTTGACAGGAACGCTTTAAGCCTTTACTGTGGTGAAGGTATGAGTGCTATTAGCCCTTTCCTACAGCTGATTGGTGGGGTCCTGAGAGTCAGAAGCCCGCTTATATAATATTGATGGTGTATCCTGAGGTTAAGCCTTCAATTTAATAAGACTGGATAAGGCTAGCTTCACACTGTCACTGTCTGAGCTCTGTCACTCAGTCTTATGGAAGGACGAGAGCTGAGCGAATCAAAAAATAGTGCATGTCCGATCTTTTTTCTACGCTCAGTTCCCCTAAAATGCTGGACACCCTACAGACCCCATTCAAATCAATGGGATCTGTCGGGACCCAGCGGTGTCAGATGTACTCCATTTGGTGCAAGAAAAAAAAGAGCCAAACAGACACTGGACAGGTCGGAGCACAACAGCAGTGTGAACCTAACCCTGTTAAAAAAAAGTTTCACTATAATAACATTATTATTATTATTGACAAGTTTTGACTGAACCTCATGAGTACCAGACGTTCCTGTGGTGGTCCCAGGCTTTTACACAGTAATGGGCTCAGAAGACAATCCCGTGTGAAGCTGGCTCTGGACTATGGTCTATTTTTCATACGTGCCACTATGATCTATTTCTTATAGGTGATTAAAAACTAACTTAAAAGACCTTATTGATAATATATCCAGCACTGACAGCAAGAAAACATGAATGTGCAAAGTAATGTGTGTAGGTGGAAGGTAAATCGTTTGTTCAAGGGGAACTTAAGCCCAACAGAGTATTGGTATCTATGAAAATTCTGCAGTAAAGTGTGGTCTATTGTTGGGACATAGGCTACAGGTAGCTGATGATAGTGTGATGGAAAGACCCGCCAAATATTATGATAAATATTATGCTTCTGTATTATCAAAATGAGGCAACTGCTAAATTCCCCTAATACATCCCCATAGGCTCAACAAAAATGTAATCACATGTAATAAAACTTTTGGTAATAATTTTATAGTGTACAGGTACCTGTGTTAAAGCTATCATGACAAGTTGTCATGTGACTAAGAAAAACCCTTTCCTATCTGCATAATTGTGTGTGTTGAATATTGTGTGTTCACTTACACATTGTATTTCCATATAAGCATACACTGAGATATACACAGGAGTATTTCAGGTGTTTGCATACTGCTGTGTTTCAGATGAGGGATGCCTTGGCCACATGATACTCCTTAGCTGGTTTCCATGGAGAAACTTCTAGAAGGTTGTGGTCCAACCCCCTATCCCCAGAGGGGACTGGACCCCCCAAAAAGTTAAGTCTAGGCAGGGGTCAAGTCCTGGAAAAATCACCCAAGATTTCCTCTCAAGGGCAGATCCTGCAGGACTCCTGCTAATGGGAACAGTGTCCCCACTGTGGAAAAAGTGCAGGAACTCCATTCCCATGTGTTCATGAAGAACATGAGCCATGGGTCATCTCCTAGCTCTGCTTCTGCTTGGCCTATCCTGTCCTGTATCCAAGCTAAAGCCTACCTCTAGCAAATCCCAAGTCCTGTTTCAGTTGCAAGCGTCATCACTTGACACAGATCCGGGCCCCATGTACAGTGATCACGGCACCGTACCGACTTTGAAGAATTTCATTCAAAATGTAAGTTCCAGTCCTTGCTATATAGGCATCATGCTAAAGTCTTCAGCTCCAAGAAGGAGTATTGTTTAGCCAGAGAAGAATATTGCTGAACAAGGGTCCTTCTGCGTACACTAATCTCCTCAGTGACCTACGGTCAGAGTTAAAGAAGAACTCCGGGATCCTTTAATGCTGTGTGGGTTAACATGTCACAGATGTTTTCCTGTGTACGCCCTTCACATGGGGTGTCGTGTTGCAAAACCTGTGATTTAAAGTACAAATATTCGCACCATAATAAGCCGATCGCTATTGGCCTTTCATAGTAAAGTACAAGCTAACTGGACTGTGTCCTGCCAGTAACTGCATCTATACTAGTAATTTCACTTACAATGCAAAAAGTTAGTAAGTTATAAGGATGTTTCCATGTTATCCCAGTATCTACCCACTACAATACAGGAACAACTCCTTGGACAAAATATTGTTTGGGCTTCCAAGGAAACCTCAGGATAACTACACCACCCTGCCAGGTGACATCACATCTACATCCCTAAGGAACTACTATTCCCAGCTAGCTCGCCCTGTAATCGCCCTTGTGCACTACAATTTTACACATAGATCAACAGCTCAGCTAAGCTACACCTTCTTGTTGCCTCAAGTTCAGCCGGGTGATTTCAGATAAGATACGGTTACACTTTGGGAAAATATCAACATAACAATCAGAGAAGTCAATGGCCGACACGTAGACAGGCTAAAATAGCACTGACATTGCCCGAGGGCCCGAAAGAGATACGTGCTTGCTAAGAAAATTGAGAGTAAAGCTGTTTGCGGAGAAGATTATTGCTCAGCCATGAAGAAGAAGAAGAAAATGGCACCCGTTCTGAGAGTGCTTGCGTGGTTAATGGGTTAAAAGAATAAATTGGACTCTTAAAAGCCGAACATGATAAAGTAATGTCATAAATGACATCATAAAGAAGTCAGGGGGCATGAAATGACTGATCATAGGTATTTCATCTGCGCTGGATAACGCAGTGTTTTCCAACCAGTGTGCCTTCGGCTGTCCGGACATGCTAGGAGTTGTAGTTATGCAACAGCTGTGTCACGATGCCGGCTGGCAGGTGGTGGATCCTCTGTGCCAGAGAGGGATTGGCGTGGACCGTGCTAGAGGATCGGTTCTAAGTCACTACTGGTTTTCACCAGAGCCCGCCGCAAAGCGGGATGGTCTTGCTGCGGCGGTAGTGACCAGGTCGTATCCCCTAGCAACGGCTCAACCTCTCTGGCTGCTGAAGATAGGCGCGGTACAAGGGAGTAGACAGAAGCAAGGTCGGACGTAGCAGAAGGTCGGGGCAGGCAGCAAGGATCGTAGTCAGGGGCAACGGCAGAAGGTCTGGAATCACAGGCAAGGAACACACAAGGAACGCTTTCACTGGCACTAGGGCAACAAGATCCGGCGAGGGAGTGAAGGGGAAGTGAGGTGATATAGGGAAGTGCACAGGTGTAAACACTAATTGGAACCACTGCACCAATCAGCGGTGCAGTGGCCCTTTAAATCGCAAAGACCCGGCGCGCGCGCGCCCTAGGGAGCGGGGCCGCGCGCGCCGGGACAGAACTGACGGGGAGCGAGTAAGGTACGGGAGCCGGGGTGCGCATCGCGAGCGGGCGCTACCCGCATCGCGAATCGCATCCCGGCCGGAGGTGGTAACGCAGCGCCCCGGGTCCGTGGAACCGACCGGGGCGCTGCAGTGAGGGAAGTGTAGCGAGCGCTCCGGGGAGGAGCGGGGACCCGGAGCGCTCGGCGTAACAGTACCCCCCCCCTTGGGTCTCCCCCTCTTCTTGGGGCCTGAGAACCTGAGGATCAGACTTTTGTCCAGGATATTGTCCTCAGGTTCCCAGGACCTCTCTTCTGGACCACAACCCTCCCAATCCACTAAAAAAAAAGTTCTTCCCCTGACCTTTTTAGAGGCCAAAATCTCTTTGACAGAGAAGATGTCCGAGGAGCCGGAAACAGGAGTGGGAGGAACAGATTTAGGAGAAAAACGGTTGAGGATGAGAGGTTTAAGAAGAGAGACGTGAAAGGCATTAGGGATACGAAGAGAAGGAGGAAGAAGAAGTTTGTAAGAGACAGGATTAATTTGACACAAAACTTTAAAAGGACCAAGATAGCGTGGTCCCAACTTATAGCTCGGGACACGGAAACGGACATATTTAGCGGAGAGCCATACCTTGTCTCCAGGGGAAAAAATGGGAGGAGCTCTTCTTTTCTTATCTGCGAATCTCTTCATGCGAGAAGAAGCCTGTAAGAGAGAATTTTGGGTCTCTTTCCATATGGTGGAAAGATCACGAGAAATTTCATCCACAGCGGGCAGACCAGAGGGCAAGGGGGTAGGGAGGGGGGGAAGAGGGTGACGGCCGTACACCACGAAAAACGGAGATTTGGAGGAAGATTCAGAGATTCTGAAATTATACGAGAATTCGGCCCAAGGTAGAAGATCTGCCCAGTCATCCTGGCGGGAGGAAACAAAATGTCGTAAATAGTCACCCAAGATCTGGTTAATTCTCTCTACTTGTCCATTGGATTGAGGATGGTATGCAGAAGAAAAATTTAATTTAATCTTGAGTTGTTTACAGAGAGCCCTCCAGAATTTAGACACAAATTGGACGCCTCTATCCGAGACGATCTGTGTAGGCAACCCGTGAAGACGAAAAATGTGTACAAAAAATTGTTTAGCCAACTGAGGCGCTGAAGGAAGACCAGGAAGAGGGATGAAATGTGCCATTTTGGAGAATCGATCAACGACCACCCAAATAACAGTGTTGCCATGGGATGGGGGTAAGTCAGTAATAAAATCCATACCAATCAGAGACCAAGGTTGTTCGGGGACAGGTAGAGGATGAAGAAAACCAGCGGGCTTCTGGCGAGGAGTCTTATCCCGGGCACAGATAGTGCAGGCTCGCACAAAGTCCACCACATCAGTCTCTAGAGTCGGCCACCAATAGAAGCGAGAGATGAGTTGCACAGATTTCTTGATGCCCGCATGACCTGCGAGATGGGAGGAGTGACCCCATTTGAGGATCCCAAGGCGTTGGCGTGGAGAAACAAAGGTCTTTCCTGGAGGAGTTTGCCTGATGGAGGCTGGAGAAGTGGAAATCAGGCAGTCAGGAGGAATGATGTGTTGAGGAGAGAGTTCAATTTCAGAGGCATCTGAGGAACGAGAGAGAGCATCGGCCCTAATGTTCTTATCAGCAGGCCGAAAGTGAATTTCAAAATTAAATCGGGCAAAGAACAGAGACCACCTGGCCTGACGAGGATTCAGCCGTTGGGCAGACTGGAGGTAGGAGAGGTTCTTGTGATCGGTGTAAATAATAACTGGAAATCTTGATCCCTCCAGCAGATGCCTCCATTCCTCAAGTGCTAATTTAATGGCTAGAAGCTCTCGATCCCCGATGGAGTAGTTCCTCTCCGCCGGAGAGAAGGTCCTGGAAAAAAAACCACAAGTAACAGCATGCCCGGAAGAGTTTTTTTGTAGAAGGACAGCTCCAGCTCCCACTGAGGAGGCATCAACCTCCAATAGGAAGGGTTTAGATGGGTCAGGTCTGGAGAGCACGGGAGCCGAAGAAAAGGCAGACTTGAGTCGTTTAAAGGCGTCTTCCGCTTGAGGAGGCCAAGACTTGGGATCGGCATTTTTTTTTGTTAAAGCCACAATAGGAGCCACAATGGTAGAAAAATGTGGAATAAATTGCCTGTAATAATTGGCGAACCCCAAAAAACGTTGGATGGCACGGAGTCCGGAGGGGCGTGGCCAATCTAAGACGGCAGAGAGTTTATCTGGGTCCATTTGTAGTCCCTGGCCAGAGACCAAGTATCCTAGAAAAGGAAGAGATTGGCATTCAAACAGACATTTCTCTATTTTGGCATAGAGTTGATTATCACGAAGTCTCTGAAGAACCATACGGACATGCTGGCGGTGTTCTTCAAGATTGGCAGAAAAAATCAGGATATCGTCCAGATATACAACAACACAGGAGTATAGGAGATCACGAAAAATTTCATTAACAAAGTCTTGGAAGACGGCAGGGGCGTTGCATAGACCAAAGGGCATGACCAGATACTCAAAGTGTCCATCTCTGGTGTTAAATGCCGTTTTCCATTCATCCCCCTCTCTGATGCGGATGAGATTATAAGCACCTCTTAAGTCCAGTTTGGTAAAAATATGGGCACCTTGGAGACGATCAAAGAGTTCAGAGATGAGGGGTAGGGGGTAGCGGTTCTTAACCGTGATTTTATTAAGACCGCGGTAGTCAATGCAAGGACGTAGAGAGCCATCTTTTTTGGACACAAAGAAAAATCCGGCTCCGGCAGGAGAGGAGGATTTACGGATAAAGCCCTTTTTTAAATTTTCTTGGACGTATTCAGACATGGCAAGAGTCTCTGGGACGGACAGAGGATAGATTCTGCCCCGGGGTGGAGTAGTGCCCGGGAGGAGGTCAATGGGACAATCATAAGGCCTGTGAGGAGGTAGAGTCTCAGCTTGTTTTTTGCAAAAAACGTCCGCAAAGTCCATATAGGCCTTAGGGAGACCGGTTACATGAGGAAGCACAGGGACACGGCAAGGTTTACTGGGAACCGGTTTTAAGCAGTCCTTGGAACAAGAGGGCCCCCAACTCTTGATCTCCCCAGTGGACCAATCCAGGATTGGGGAATGGAGTTGAAGCCAGGGAAGTCCAAGAAGGATTTCAGAAGTGCAATTGGGGAGGACCAACAGTTCAATCCTCTCGTGATGAGATCCGATGCACATTAGAAGGGGCTCCGTGCGGAAACGTATAGTACAGTCCAATCTTTCATTGTTTACACAATTGATGTAGAGGGGTCTGGCGAGACTGGTCACCGGGATGTTGAACCTGTTGACGAGAGAGGCTAAGATAAAATTTCCTGCAGATCCAGAGTCCAAGAAGGCCACAGCAGAGAAGGAGAAGGCAGAGGCAGACATCCGCACAGGTACAGTAAGACGTGGAGAAGCAGAGTAGACATCAAGGACTGTCTCACTTTTGTGCGGAGTCAGCGGACGTCTTTCCAGGCGGGGAGGACGGATAGGACAATCCTTCAGGAAGTGTTCGGTACTAGCACAGTACAGGCAGAGATTCTCCATGCGGCGTCGTGTCCTCTCTTGGGGTGTCAGGCGAGACCGGTCGACCTGCATAGCCTCCACGGCGGGAGGCACAGGAACAGATTGCAGGGGACCAGAGGAGAGAGGAGCCGGGGAGAAGAAACGCCTCGTGCGAACAGAGTCCATATCCTGGCGGAGCTCCTGACGCCGTTCGGAAAAACGCATGTCAATGCGAGTGGCAAGATGGATGAGTTCATGTAGGTTAGCAGGGATTTCTCGTGCGGCCAGAACATCTTTAATGTTGCTGGATAGGCCTTTTTTAAAGGTCGCGCAGAGTGCCTCATTATTCCAGGATAATTCTGAAGCAAGGGTACGGAACTGTACGGCATACTCGCCAACGGAAGAATTACCCTGGACCAGGTTCAACAGGGCAGTCTCAGCAGAAGAGGCTCGGGCAGGTTCCTCAAAGACACTTCGAATTTCCGAGAAGAAGGAGTGTACAGAGGCAGTGACGGGGTCATTGCGGTCCCAGAGCGGTGTGGCCCAAGCCAGGGCTTTTCCAGACAGCAGGCTGACTACGAAAGCCACCTTAGACCTTTCAGTGGGGAACTGGTCCGACATCATCTCCAAGTGTAATGAACATTGGGAAAGAAAGCCACGGCAAAACTTAGAGTCCCCATCAAATTTATCCGGCAAGGATAGTCGTATTCCAGAAGCGGCCACTCGCTGCGGAGGAGGTACAGGAGCTGGCGGAGGAGATGATTGCTGGAGCTGTGGTAGTAACTGTTGTAGCATAACAGTCAGTTGAGACAGCTGTTGGCCTTGTTGCGCAATCTGTTGTGACTGCTGGGCGACCACCGTGGTGAGGTCAGCGACAACTGGCAGAGGAACTTCAGCGGGATCCATGGCCGGATCTACTGTCACGATGCCGGCTGGCAGGTGGTGGATCCTCTGTGCCAGAGAGGGATTGGCGTGGACCGTGCTAGAGGATCGGTTCTAAGTCACTACTGGTTTTCACCAGAGCCCGCCGCAAAGCGGGATGGTCTTGCTGCGGCGGTAGTGACCAGGTCGTATCCCCTAGCAACGGCTCAACCTCTCTGGCTGCTGAAGATAGGCGCGGTACAAGGGAGTAGACAGAAGCAAGGTCGGACGTAGCAGAAGGTCGGGGCAGGCAGCAAGGATCGTAGTCAGGGGCAACGGCAGAAGGTCTGGAATCACAGGCAAGGAACACACAAGGAACGCTTTCACTGGCACTAGGGCAACAAGATCCGGCGAGGGAGTGAAGGGGAAGTGAGGTGATATAGGGAAGTGCACAGGTGTAAACACTAATTGGAACCACTGCACCAATCAGCGGTGCAGTGGCCCTTTAAATCGCAAAGACCCGGCGCGCGCGCGCCCTAGGGAGCGGGGCCGCGCGCGCCGGGACAGAACTGACGGGGAGCGAGTAAGGTACGGGAGCCGGGGTGCGCATCGCGAGCGGGCGCTACCCGCATCGCGAATCGCATCCCGGCCGGAGGTGGTAACGCAGCGCCCCGGGTCCGTGGAACCGACCGGGGCGCTGCAGTGAGGGAAGTGTAGCGAGCGCTCCGGGGAGGAGCGGGGACCCGGAGCGCTCGGCGTAACAAGCTGGAGACGCACTGGTTGGGAAACACTCGGATAATGGTTGAATATTTATTACAGTATAGATGTTAGCTTAAAGGGGTACTCGGGTGGAAAAAAAAAAATTCAAATCAACTTGTGCCAGAAAGTTAAACAGGTTTGTAAGTTACTTCTAATAAAAAATCTTAATCCTTCCAGTACTTATCGGCTGCTGTATAATACAGAGGAAGTTGTCTAGTTCTTTTCGGTCTGACTACAGCGCCTCTGTCCATGTCAGGAACTGTCCAGAGTACAAGCAAATCTCCATAGCAAACCTCTCCTGTTATGGACAGTTCCTGACATGGACAGAGGTGGCACCAGAGAGCACTGTGGTCAGACAGAAAAGAACAACTTCCTCTGTAGCATAGAGCAGCTGATACGTACTGGAAGGAAAGATTTTTTTTTTCAACTGTAAATTTTTATTAAAGTTTTACAATACAAAAACGAATCAAAGATTCCAGAAACATAATAAGAGTTAAAGGGTAACAGATGAGGGTCCATATGTGGGCATAGCAACAATGTAGATGTAAACGACCCTTAGCAAGCCTCACACGAGCACACAATAAACTAACACTTATTGAAACCAGCAAAGGGTACAAGGAAATGGCTTCACAAGGCCCTTAAGGGGCTAGGATTGAGATTTTCTAATAGAAGTTATTTACAAATCTGTTTAACTTTCTGGCACCAGTTGATTTGATTTGATTTGACCGGAGTACCCCTTTAAAGGACAATGCCACATTAAAGTCCTGACTCGGCAGGTTTATGTCATTCATAATACTCAACAAAGTGCTGGATAAGAGAAAACACAGATATTTAAAGGGGTTATCCAGGTTTTATTAACTTTTCACTATTGTGCCTGAGATGCCAAGTTACATATGTGGGGTGGATTGGCCCCTTTTTGTGATTTCATGGTCCTCCTAGGCTCAGCATTCATTTTAGGCTCTGGGTGACTGTTGTCTCAAACTTTCCCAAGATCCTGTTCAGCTCGTGACAACAGCTGATCACAGGGGGCTTGGCTTCTTCTTGTCTTTCCTGACAAGCCGGCCCCCTGATGACGCGTGCGATCCAGCTGTGATCGGCTACTGTGATCAGGTGTTGTCTTGTCGTCTTGAGTCGAACAGGATCCTGGGAAAGGCTCGAGACAACAGTCATCCAGAGTCCAGTGAAATGCCAAACCTGGGGGAGATCATAAAATCACAAAAGAGGGGTCCATCCACCCTACACATGTTAGGCATGTAAAGCACTTAAGATATGATTTTGCATCACAGTCATGCTAGTGAAAAGTTAATAAATTAATGATTATGTTAATCGTGCAACAGGGGCATTTCTCTTAAAGGAGTACTCCAGTAGAAAAAAAAATTCAGATCAACTGGGGCCAGATTTGTAAATTACTTCTATTAAAAATCTTAATCCTTCCAGTACTTATCAGCTGCTGTATGTTCCAGAGGAAGTTGTGTAGTTCTTTTCTGTGTGACCACAGTGCTCTCTGCTGACACCTCTGTCCATGTCAGGAACTTTACAGGGCAGGAGCAAATCCCCATAGCAATCTCCTGTTCTGGACAGTTACTGACACAGACAGAGGTGGCCGCAGAGAGCACTGTGGTCAAACTGAAAAGAACAACAAAAAAGAACTCAACTTCCTCTGGCACATACAGCAGATGATAAGTACTGGAAGGATTAAGATTTTTTAATAGAAGTAATTTACCAATCTGTTTAACTTTCTGGAACCAGTTGATTTGAAAATAAAAAATAATATATATATATATATATATATATATATATATATATATATATATATATATATGTGTGTGTGTGTGTGTGTGTGTTTTCCACTGGAGTACCCCTTTAAATTGTTGCATATGACATAAATATATAGGGGGAGATTTATTAAAACCTGTGCAGAGGAAGAGTGGAGCAGCTGCCCATAGCAACCAATCAGATTGCTTCTTTCATTTTCCACAGGCCTCTAAAGAGGCCTGTGGAAAATGAAAGAAGCAATCTGATTGGTTGCTATGGGCAACTGCACCACTCTTCCTCTGCACAGGTTTTGATAAATCTCCCCCATAGTTGATAAGGTTGAATAAAAAGACAATAAGCCCCGAGGCTGACAATTATAGGGAGAACATACAAACTCCCTGCCCATGTTGACCTAATGGGATTCAAAGACAGGACCCCAGTGCTGCAAAGCAACAATGCCATCTTCACATATTTTGATACAAGATTGTCGACGGCTGGAAGGGTGAAGACAAAAATAAGCCGTCAAGAGAAAGGTTGAGATTTGATATGTTAAATAATAGTGACATTTACAATCATGTCACAGTTTCTAATTTAATACAATCGTCTCTTTGGTTTGGTTTGGTCTTGTTTGCTTTGTAAAGTCAGACATGCACGTTTAGAGGGATTATTCAGTGCAGATAGAGACGCAATGCTCAGTTATGTCTCCCATTACCGGTTCTCAAGTTGTCAATAGTCAGTCGGTTTCCCACGGAGGATGGATAAGATGTACTGTAACAGACACCTTTCATAGATGCTATTGTAAGAATGCGCCGGTCTGCTGCACCTTCCTGTTTATTGAGCATTATGTCATAAATGTCATAGCTTCTGACTAATTCACCCACTCCTAAGGATTATCGCCCGTATTTCATGTAACAATTTTGGTGTTCGTTTTATTTTATTTTTTCCTCTATGTCAACTTTTAGAATTTGTTGTGGGGAGTTTGACAACATCTCCCTCAGAAGTTATGACATTTATGGATCACATCCTATCTGATAGGCTCTGTTTACACTAGTATCATGGCTGCCATTCACAACACCAATGAGAGTCATGCTGGATCCATTTTTAATCCTAGGAGATCATATTGACCTTAAGGGTACGTTCCCACACGGCGTATTTTCTGCGTATTTGCTGCTGCGTATTTTATTTTCTCTGTTGAAGTCAATGGGTAGGAAAATACGCAGCACCAAATACGCAGCAAATACGCAGCAAAATACGCCGTGTGGGAACGTACCCTTAGGGTACGTTCCCACACGGCGTATTTGCTGCGTATTTGCTGCTGCGTATTTTATTTTCCCTGTTGAAGTCAATGGGTAGGAAAATACGCAGCACCAAATACGCAGCAAAATACGCCACGTGGGAATGCATCCTAATAGGGACCATAAGTTTCTGCAGATGTTCACATGGTGCACAGTCCCTGTTAGGATCCACTTCCTAGTTTGGTTTTAGCATTGGAAATTCCTGCTCAGCCAATCATTGGTCACAGCAGTGACCCACCTCAGCCTCTCATTGGCTGAGCTGGCACTTCCTTAAGTTGTGATGGGGAGCAGGAAGTGCAGATCAGTAGGGAATGGGCACAGTTGGATCAGCAGCGGTGGGGGCACAAGTTTATTTTTAATTTATTTTTATGCCAGACTTATCCATTTAAAAATAAAATTATCACCAGACATTAAAGGGGTACTCCGATGGAATTTTTTTTTATTAAATCAACTGGTTCCAGATGGGGTGGAGGGGGGGCCATCCACTGTGGAGGTTGCAGGAGGGCTTACCTCTCCTTCCATGCAGGTCCCGGCTCTTGCATTGATAAAGCCTGGCAGGACCAGGCTTTATCAATCGAGTGCAGATCACACAAATCAATGGGATTCTATAAAACCACTTTGATCTGTATGAGGAATCTAATGATTCCTCCTAAAAGTCCCCTAAGGGGACTAATAAAGTGTAAAAAAAATTAAAATAAAAAGTTTAATAAAAGTAAAAAAACACACACACATTAACCCCTTCCTTAATAAAAGTTTAAAACACCCCCTTTTCCAAAATTCCATATAAAAATATAAAAACATAATAAAAATAAACATATGTGGTATCGCCGCGTGCGTAAATGTTCAAACTATAAAAATATATATCGTAAATGAAACCAAAAGGTCAATGGCGTACGCGCTAAAAAATTCTAAATTGCAAAATAGGGCATTTTTGGTCACTTTTTATACCATAAAAAAATGAATAAAAAATGATCAAAAAGTCTGATCAAAACAAAAATGGTACTGATTAAAACTTCAGATCATGGCACAAAATATTATGAGCCCTCATATAGCCCCATACGCAGAAAAATTTAAAGGTTATAGGGGTCAGAAGAGGACAATTTTACATGTGTTAATTTTCGTGCATGTAGTTATGATTTTTTCCAAAAGTACAACAATATCAAACCTATATAAGTAGGGTATCATTTTAATCGTATGGACCTACAGAATAAACAGAAGGTGTCATTTTTACCAAAAAATGTACTGCCTAGAAACGGAAGCCCCCAAAAGTTACAAAATTGTGTTTTTTCTTAAATTTTGTCGCACAATGATTTTTTTTTTCCTGTTTCATCATAGATTTTTGGGTAAAATGACTGATGTCGTTACAAAGTAGAATTGTGGTGCAAAAAATAAGCCATCATATGGATTTTTAGGTGCATAATTGAAAGGTTTATGATTTTTAAAATGTAAAGAGGAAAAAACGAAAGTGCAGAAACAGAAGAACGCTTGGTCCTAAAGGGTTGTGCAGTAAAAACTCGCTTATCCCCTATCCAGAGGATAGGGAATAAGTAGCTCATCACAGGCGGTCCAACCGCTGAGACCCCCATGCACAGCACTATGGATCTCCTTGTGCACGGCTCCTTGGCTGTTTCTTAAAGCTCACTTCATCTGGACCCAGAAGGGGGGGATTTAGCAGGTTCACTTAGAGAGTACTCCAGCTCCACAGAATTCGAATTAAAACGTACATTTTTTTATTAGAATTCAAATTAAAATCTCATTGTGAAAAAACAAAAATAGTGGTCAGGGAGGTAAAAACCCACAATGCCTAAGGCTATTGGAACTGAGGATATGGCCCAGCGTTTCTCCTGCGTTCCCTGCTATGAAGCTATCCCGGTTAATCAAGTCTGCATACGGTGAGCTGGTACTTTGTTTGTTTGGATTTAGCAGGTGTGACTGCACCCACAAATAGGATTTCTAAGCTAGAGGTGTTTTTTCCATTGGTACCACAATGTATTATTAACATATAGTCCCGAAAACTTTTTGATAAATGATTATTTCAGTGCCCTTTACTTTATGTTAAGGAGCGGCTTATCCACTTCTTTGTGTATCTCCCCCCCCCCCTTTCTCTTTTATGAGCGGTGGTTGACACCATTTGACATTCACATTTCTTAATGTAATTTGATGTGATCTTATTGTATCCCTTATGTTTGGCTTTAATAAATTTCTTCTTTTGTCACTAACATACAGTGGGGATCAAAAGTTTGGGCACCCCAGGTAAAAAAATGTATTAATGTGCATAAAGAAGCCAAGGAAAGATGGAAAAATCTCCAAAAGGCATCAAATTACAGATAAGACATTCTTATAATATGTCAACAAAAGTTAGATTTTATTTCCATCATTTACACTTTCAAAATAACAGAAAACAAAAAAATGGCATCTGCAAAAGTTTGGGCACCCTGCAGAGTTAATATCTTGTACTGCCCCCTTTGGCAAGTATCACAGTTTGTAAACGCTTTTTGTAGCCAGCCAAGAGTCTTTCAATTCTTGTTTGAGGTATCTTTGCCCATTCTTCCTTACAAAAGTCTTCCAGTTCTTTGAGATTTCTGGGCTGTCTGTCACGCACTGCTCTTTTAAGGTCTATACATAGATTTTCAATTATGTTGAGGTCAGGAGATTGTGAAGGCCATGGCAAAACCTTCAGTTTACGCCTCTTGATGTAATCCCCCGTGGATTTCGAGGTGTGTTTAAGATCATTATCCATTTGTAGAAGCCATCCTCTCTTTAAAGGAGTACTGCGAAGCACAGTTTTTAGGGGGTAAATGAAGCATTAAGCAAAGTTATATTACTTATCTTCTTTTTTCTGTTCCACCGGAAGCTGGGTCCTTTGATGACGTTCGACTTTGTTTTCCTCCCGATCTGCCGCCATCTTAGCCCGGTGACTCATCGCTCCCATGAGTCACTGCGGGCTGTGCCGGCCTCCCAGCCCAGAGTCTGCAACGCCCCCATCACTAATTTATTCATCTATGCGCTGAGCTGCCATAGGCTCAGCTCAGCAAACGCCTATCGCAGCGCTGACTGCCAATCAGTGCTTACGTCCGGCGCATGCGCAAGGCCCATTATATCAAAAGAATAGGAAAATTACATGGGCCAATCAGCAAGCTTCGTTTCACGCTTGCGTACTAGCTACTCTTATTCACATACCAACACGCAGTGGCGGACGAAAGCTCATTGGAGTTCGGCGAACATGTGAGGAGGACGCATTTTGTGAGGCGGGGATAGGGAAATAAGTGGGAGAGGAGGGGGCGTGAAATATTATAATTTTGGGAAGGGGCAGAGCAGGAGAGCTACAGGGGGAGGGCAGGAGCTGTCCGGAAGTCAGGAGCGGGCTTGTCAAATGACGCTTCTTCCGGCCTCGAAGAAGCGTTATTTGACGTGAAACGGACGTTGCCTGTCCCTGCACATGCTTCACTCTCCCCCTGGCCACTATGCTGTAGCGTGTTGCTCCCCTGTTGATTTTGCTCCGATGCTGGAATAAATCATTTTGTTACAGTCGTCTGATGGGTGAGTTGCCGTGTCCTATTGTGCCCGACTATGCTGTATTTTCAGTTTCAGATTTCTAGACAACTGCTTAGAAGAACCCATGGTGCTGATTGTTGGGGCAAGGTCAGATGAGTCTGGGCATTTAAAACCTTTGAGAGTGACATCACCTGGTCTTCCCAGATGATGATTGAGAACAATCCATGACACTGGCAGGTCTCAGCTTTGCAAAGGGGGCAGTACAAGATATTAATTCTGCAGGGTGCCCAAACTTTTGCAGACGCCATTTTTAGTTTTCTGTTATCTTGAAAGTGTAAATGATGGAAATAAAATCTAACTTTTGTTGACATATTATAAGAATGTCTAATCTGTAATTTGATGCCTTTTGGAGGTTTTTCCATCTTTCCTTGGCTTCTTTATGCACATTAATACAAATTTTTACCTGGGGTGCCCAAACTTTTGATCCCCACTGTATAGTCCCAGGAAATCAATAAAAAATAATTTGGTGTTTAGTCCCTGGTGGTCAATGAAGTTTGGTACCCGGCGGTCATTGTTACAGTCACCCAATATCCAGATGTAAATTGTGCACATATCATTTGGCCTTCATATTGCAACCACTTCCATATATGATCATTACATTCGCACATTTTATTTAAAGGGGTATTCCAGGAAAAAACTTTTTTTCATATATCAACTGGCTCGAGAAAGTTTAACAGATTTGTAAATTAAAGAAGAGAAATGTATAACCAAATCCTCAAGGATTTTACCTCAAAAGGTACATAATGATATTAAAATAAATCTCGTAGGTATGTTTCAATTAATATTTTTTATTAAATGTATAAAATAAACTATAAAAATGAGATAAGTTGCACTACTATTACTCTGGCTCAATGTAAAAAAGGTGAACCTCCACTGGGCCCTAGTGGTGGTAATAACCTCTAAAAATTATATAGTGTCCAATATGTAGTATCCAGTATTCTGGCAACCCGGATTTCAATATAATTGAATCTACTGAGTGATTCCAGTCTGTATATACTATTATAGTCCTCCAGAGACAGAGACTATTAGTCATATTGTGGAGGACTATAATAGTATATACAGACTGGAATCACTCAGTAGATTCAATTATATTGAAATCCGGGTTGCCAGAATACTGGATACTACATATTGGACACTATATAATTTTTAGAGGTTATTACCACCACTAGGGCCCAGTGGAGGTTCACCTTTTTTACATTGAGCCAGAGTACTAGTAGTGCAACTTATCACATTTTTATCGTTTATTTTATACATTTAATAAAAAATATTAATTGAAGCATACCTACGAGATTTATTTTAATATCATTATGTACCTTTTGAGGTAAAATCCTTGAGGATTTGGTTATACATTTCTCTTCTTTAATTATATTTTCGACCGCTGGGTTTCGGCATATAGCCAAATATATCCTCGGATTTTTGGTTTGTGAGCTGCACACACATTTGTATTAGATTTGTAAATGACTTCTATTAAAAAATCTTAATCCTTCCAATAATTATCAGCTGCTGAAGTTGAGTTGTTCTTTTCTGTCTGACAACAGTGCTCTCTGCTGACATCTCTGCTTGTCTCGAGAACTGCACAGAGTAGAACAGGTTTGCTATGGGCATTTGCTTCTACTCTGGACAGTTCCCGAGACACGTGTCATCAGAGAGCACATAGACAGAAAAGAACAACTCAACTTCAGCAGCTAATAAGTACTGGAAGGATCTGTTTAACTTTCTGGAGCCAGTTGATATATATATATATATATATATATTTATAATTTTTTTCCTGGATAACCCCTTTAATGCCAGCAATCCCTTCTTGGTGTGTAAATTTTTTGATCAATGGGGAATATGTATCAAAGAATTTACACCGTTTTTGTGTGGAAATTCTTTTTTTGCGTCTTTTTTGTGTGTGTACATTCTGATTGAGCATTTCCTCCTGATGTCGCGATACAGGGTACCTTGGAGTGACATCTATAGTACGCACGGATTTATTAACTGCGTACTTTTCCTTTACACCAAAACATTTTCCGCAAGTACCTTTTTTTGAACGCAAATATAAGCCATCTTGGACTTGACGTAGCAAGATGCTCTAAATCATCGATTCTATTTTTCAAAGAGTGGATTTAGGAGATTACTACATTTACCCGCAATTTATGAAACTCATTGCGCTTGATTGATAAATTTAGCGCTTCTGCGCATAATTTAGAATTTGGCAAAAGGGGTAAACTGCTTCTACCATACACAAATAATGATGCATGTCCCCCAATGAGTGTAGGAATTGTTTATAAATATTAGTGACTGGTGAGATGAAGATCCGTCACTACGCCCTTCCTGAGAACTGAGGAATAAGCAAGAAACGGTAAAAATAGTTTGCAGTCTGTAAGAGCTTTAAAGCTTCTACTTCCTCATTGTTTAGGTGCCTGTCTGAGATGTAGGGCTGCTGATCAATACACAACATGTCTATTGTCTTCTTACATATCATATTCTGTCTCCCTCTCTCTCAGTGAAACCAACATGCCCGGAGGCAGACACTGTGCTGTTCTCTGCTCCTAGCAAGTTGTGGCCTGAACATGTCTTTACTTGTTCCTCTTGTGCCCTCTAAGCGTACCATTGTTTTCATCCTCAATGTCCTTTCTTATAAAGTATTGACATTGGCCAGAACCATGAAAATTCATAGAACAGACTATCCTCCCCAAACAGAACAGACCATCCTCCCCAAAAATGTTATATCCAATAGATTCATGCTAGGGACGGCTATAGTTAGGCTCTGTTCACATGATAATTTTTTTCATGTTTTCCTATAGTGTGTATTCTGAGGAAAGCTCCTAATGTGTAGAGATACCTCCCAACTTTTTGAATGGCCAGAGATAGAATGTTACATTTACATTTTTTAAAGGGGTTATCCACCATGAGGTGATTTTAGTATGTACCCGCCAGACAGTAATGGACATGCTTAGGAAGGATCTGCACTTGTCTTGGGGCTAAATGGCTATGTTGTGAGATTACCATAACACTGTGGCCAGCTGTTTGTCAACTGGGTATTTCCTGTTGGAATTCGTTCTCTTAAACTACAAATCCCATTATTCCTTGTTTGTAAGTGTGAGGTCACTTTCCTCCCTCCCACACATCAGCCACCCATTGAAACACAAATGAGCTGCATTCCATTCAAAATACCAGTGTTTTCTAACCAGGGTGCCTCCATTTGTTGCAAAAATACATTTGGTTGCAGAATGATCTCTATGCTACCCAGCAGTCTCTCCACCCATTGAAGCAGGACAGGCTCTCATTGCACACCTGAATAGTGATGTCACTTCTCGACACACTGCAACCTGGGAAATTCCAAGACTTGAGTAATTTTGTATGCTGTTAAAAATAAATACTGGGGCGAAAATTACAGAAGAAATGAGAGACCACCGTCACATACAGGTACAGACACTAACTTTACAGCCCCTGTAGCATAGTCAAATAAAAAAAAATCTTTAATGTATCCAAACGAGAACAGAAAACAATAAGTGCACTCACCACGTAATGCTGCTACATCTGGATGTTTTATTCAAAGTCCATAAGACCGAACAGTGCAGGGAGACATTGAGGGAAGGAGGTGAGCTGAGGCGTGAGCCTCAGCTCACCTCCTTCCCCCGTTGCCTCCCTGCACTGTTCGGTCTTATGGACTTTGAATAAGACATCCAGATGTAGCAGCATTACGTGGTGAGTGCACTTATTGTTCTCTGTTCTCGTCTGGATTCATTGGACTGTATTTTCTTGTAATAAGTCTGCACCACCATTAGCTGCCTTGGCTGTTACGCTGTGGGAGTGTGTCAATCAGCAAGACATCCAGCAGGTGTACGCATCAGCAGTGCCAGACTGCCTTTCCTTCCTACACATTGAACCCCCTTTAATGTATATCTACATAGGTGTCTACACAGGAGATATTGAGAAATTACATTTTCTTCTAGAACCTGTGAGTGGTATTATTGAAAAGTGGAAGCATATAGAAAACACAGCCACAAAGCGGAGATCACATAAAGTAAAGCTAGGTTCCCATTGCCGTTGTGCTCCATCTCATTCTGGGCCCATTCAGCACCACCCAGTACAGATCCCATTGAATTGAATCCATCGGGGATCCCGTAGTTTACCAGAGTTTAAGGGGTAAAAAAACAGTGCATGTGCAATTTCTTTCTATGCTAAACTCGCTTCATTACAATGGACTTGCCAACAGAGCTCCATATACCGGAGCACAACGGAAATGTGAAACTAGCCTAACAGAGCGGGGTCACCGAATGCTGAGGCCTATAGTGCATAAAGGTCAACAAAGGCTCTGCTGAGCTACAGAGAGAAAAACCTCATCTGGTATTAAAACTGCTCCACCGGGAGCTTCATGGACTGGGATTCTAAAGTTGAGCAGCTCCATGTAAGCCATACATCACCAAGCACAATGCAAAGCGCTGGATGGAGCAGTGTAAAGAACGGTGCCAATCTGGAACAGCAGAAACATGTTCCATGGAGTGAGGAATAACACTTCTCTATACGGCAGTCTGATGGACGAGACTCGGTATGGTAAATTTCAGAAGAACGTTACCCGTCTTACTCTATTGTGCCAAGTTGTTGCTATTCGTTTCAGCGGTTGGCCTAGACACCTTAGTCTCAGTGAAGGAAAATCCTAGTGGTTCAGCATACCAAGACATTTTGGATAACTGTACACCTCCATCTTTGTTGGAGCAGTTTGGGTTTCACACTCTTCTGCTCCATCATGACTGTCTCCCAGTGCACAAAGTGAGGTCCATAAAAACATGGTTGGGTGAGTTTGGTGTCGAAGAACTTTACCAGCCCACACAGAGCCCTGACCTCAACCCGAACCTCAGCACCTTTGGGATGAACTAGAAACAAAGACTGTGGACTCTGTAAGTTGGAATATTGTAGTATTGTATACCTGACACTCATTTAACCTCTGCCTAGCAATAGACTACGGACACATTTAAAGGGGTACTCAGGTGGTAAACAACTGGTGCCAAGTTAAACAGATTTGTAAATTACTTCTAAATAAAAATCTTAACCCTTCCAGTACTTATCAGCTGCTGTATACTACAGAGGAAGTTCTTTTCTTTTTGAATTTATTTCCAGTCTGACCACAGTGCTCTCTGCTGACACCTCTGTCGGTGTCAGGAACTGTCCAGAGCAGGAGAGGTTTGCTATGGGGATTTGCTCCTGAACTGGACAGTTCCTGACATGGACAGAGGTGTCAGCAGAGAGCACTGTGGTCAGACAGAAAAGAACTACACAACTTCCTCTGTAGCATACAGCAGCTGATAAGTACTGGATGTATTAAGATTTTTTTATAGAAGTAATTTACAAATCTGTTTAACTTTTTAGCACCAGTTTATAAAAAAAAATTGTTTTCCACCGGAGTACCCCTTTAAAGCAGAATATTTATTGTTGCATATGCTAAATGTTAACAAAAATTGTGACATATAAATATTTTTGTCCCTATTTAATTTGAAAAGGAACAGAACAGGAGCTAAAATGAGGAAGAAGTCATGGTGAATTTTGCTAGTAATTTACTAGTAAATTCCAGCTTCCCCTGTGTGTAGGAAATGTTTTCTCCTTATATATTGCAGCTGCCATGTCACAAAACTCACATTTACATTTAAGAGGCTAAATTAACCGGAGCTTATCTGTCTGGTGCACGGCCAGAAGGAAATTGTCTATTGGACTCAGTAACTATTCCTTAGACCTAGTATATAAATTCTTCTACAGATAGAAACCTGCCTGCTTTGTTATATACTAATGTGGGTCCATAGACAAAACAAGACATTGTTATAGTTCCACTTCTATGAAAACAAAAAACAAAATATCTGACAAAAGAAATGAGACAAACTGAGCTAAAGATCATCAGCTGCTCCCAAAAGGAAAAACAAGAATTTGTTACTGTTATTATTCAGGACAAATTTTACTGTGGCTCCTGCCTAAAAATGAAAGGGGTACTCCGCCCTAGATCTTATCCCCTATCCTAAGTATAAGGCATAAGATGTCTAATTACAGGGGGTCCTGCCACTGGGACCCCCCGCGATCTCTGTGCAGCCACAGAGGTGTCAGCAGAAAGCACTGTGGTCAGACGGAAAAGAACCACTCAACTTCCTCTGTATTATACAGCAGCTGATAAGTACTGGAATGATTAAGATTTTTCAATATAAGTAATTTAAAATCTGTATAACTTTCTGGAGCCAGTTGATATGAAAAAAATTGTTTTTCACCAGAGTACCCCTTTAAGGCCTATTGGAAATAGCCAAGTCCTGTTCTTTGAAGGTCCTAGAGCAGTGTTTCCTGGGGTGCCTCCAGCTGTTGCAAAACTACAACTCCCAGCATGCCGTTAGCTGGAGGCACCCTGGTTGGGAAACCATGTCCTAGAGAATGATCACCAATCGTGTGGATAAGTGATGATTGTTGTTGGTGAGAATATTATTTCCAGAAATAAATAAATAAAACATTAAAGGAGATCTGCGGTGTATAACACGTATCCCAGGAAAGGGGATAAGTGTCTGATCGCGGGGTGGTCCGAACGCTGGGACCCCCAACAATCTCCTGTACGGGGCCCCGGCTCTGCCGCGCCTCTCTCCTATGCAGGAGGCGTGTTGGCCGCAGCATGACGCTGTGGCTGAGACGCCTCCTCCATATATCTCTATGGGAGAGGCGTACATGTAGCATTGGTGCATCCCCGCCTCTCCCACAGAGCTGTATGGGGGGGGCGGCGTGTCATGGACCACAGAGAGTGTTATACACCGCAGATCTCCTTTAACTAGTGCAATGCTAAACTAAGGCTCATGGAATGCCCCAAGTACAATTCCTAGTACCCACCAAACAACATGTCCAGCATGATTCCACTATTGTTTATCTAACTTTTATTGCTATGATTATACAGGTTGCCAAAGGATAGATGAGCTTTGATAAGAGATCTAGAGGGGAATTGTTGTCTAGAATGTGTAATATTTTAGAGCAGAAAAGTCGCATTTGCTGTTACCTTCCTGCGCCAAATTCACCAAAAGTCGCATTCCACTTGATGAATTTACCGGCTCCTACGCCCATGGTACCTGTTTAGACTGCTTTACAGGGCTGAAGTAAATGAGTGTGGGTTTGTGTCTAAAAGAAGGCCGCTGAGACTTTTTTTGTGACTTTCTGAGAAAAGTCGCACATAATAAATCAGTGCCCATTGCATAAAACTAGTCTAAAGCACTGCAAATAGTGGATCACTTTCTAATATGATCATAAGTCTCACAAAAGTCACATGGGAAGTGACTGAGACTTTTTATACAACAATTTTAGATAAAATAGCTTGATGAATTCCCCTCTTACTGTATACAGTGATCCCTCAACTTACAATGGCCTCAACATACAATAGTTTCAACATACAATGGTCTTTTCTGGACCAATGTAAGTTGAAACCAGACTCAACATAAAATGTACAGACAGTCCAGATTTGCAAAACTTGTCAATGGCCGGAAGAACTGACCAATCAGAATGGGCAATTTACTGGTAAAACATCTGTATTACTGAGGCGTATGCACTGCCTGGTGTCTGGTAGCGCCCCCTACAGTACAGGAAGGTATTACATGTTCTGTACTCTTTACCTGTACCAGGGTTAGCTGCTCCTTTGGACACCAGGTGAGGGCGGCTCCATGTTACTTTTTTAGGACATTTCGTGTACTGTACAGGACCCTGTAGAAGCTCCTGTCCTCTACATAGACCAGTGTTTCCCAAGCAGGGTGCCTCCAGCTGTTGCAAAACTACAACTCACAGCATGCCCGGACAGCCAAAGGCTGTCCGTGCATGCTGGGAGTTGTAGTTTTGCAACAGCTGGAGGCTCCCTGCTTGGGAAACACTGAAATAGACAGTGATTTACAGCTCCCAGCAGATCTTTCTTACTTTTATATGTAAGGATTTGCTTTATCTATATTAGTTATCTACTTATTTTTCTTTAATTCTCACTTTTTCCTATTTTTAGATGACATTTTGGGGTTTCAGAACCAATTACCAGGTTTCCATAGAGTTCTGGTCTCAACATACAATGGTTTCAACATACAATGGTCGTCCTGGAACCAATTAATATTGTAACTTGAGGGACCACTGTATATGCTGTGTGTAGAGGAAACATGACATGATGTCTAAATAGACTGTAACCCATAATAAATTGTGGCTGCTGATATATATCTGATATAATGTTAGCTGGTATAACATGTCCTACAGTTTACATTAAAGGGGTACTCCGCTGCACAGTGTTTGGAAAAAACTGTTCCAAACACTGGAGCCGGCACCGGGAGCTCCTAACGTCATAGCACCCCCCCCCCCCCCATGATGTTACGCCCCGCCCCCTCAATGCAAGTCTAT
Organism: Hyla sarda; assembly: GCF_029499605.1. Taxonomy (NCBI): domain Eukaryota; kingdom Metazoa; phylum Chordata; class Amphibia; order Anura; family Hylidae; genus Hyla; species Hyla sarda. The sequence goes on from NC_079190.1 coordinate 431,031,131, forward strand.
GGGAGGGGGCGTGACAGTCATCACTCCCCCCTCCCATAGACTTGCATTGAGGGGGCGGGCCGTGATGGCATGAGGGGGCGGGGCTATGACATCATGAGCTCCCGGCGCCGGCTCCAGCATTCTGAACAGTTTGTTCCAAACGTTGAGCAGCCGAGTACCCCTTTAAACACTCATACAATTTGATATTTTTGGTGCAGTTGTTTTTTAGAGACAAATAATTGCGGCAAACCAAATAGAACATCTTTTTCAAAGTGACGTTGGAAGTTGTGATCTCAGTTGATATCATGCAGTGGTCAGAAATTTATGATTTGCAACTTTTCAGTTTGTCGCATATTTTGGCGCAAATACGCTTATTGAGGCGCAATTCTACACCAGTCCTCAGTTGGCTTAGAAACTGACTGTGGACAGCATTATCAAAAAGTCGCACATTTTGTGTACCTCCTCCCCTTTTCATAAATACCCCCCCCCCCCCTTCCCCATTGTCTCTTCACGTTACTCGATAAAGAGTTGGAAAGTGGGGTCTTGGGAAATAACAAGGTATCAGGGTAATACGACTGTTTATAGGACACAGACATGCAGTCTGGGCTTAGATAGTGTCATTTGTTATTATAGCATTAGGAGATGAAAAACCAGACAGAAAAATGTTTATGGTCCTCAAGTGTTTTTGTGAAGGATAGGTTCAGAGACAGAAAGACTTAGCATAGTTCATTGTAGTCAAGTGTCTTAGTAGATGTCTGTAAGATGCAGCAATTACAGCAAATATGGCTGCCAAAAATAACCATTATCTCTTTTCCACATAATCCCCATAGTAGATAAGAAGAGGTAACTTTGGACGCATGCGCAGCGAAACGCGTTGCATCTTGGTCCGAAATTACCTGTTCTTATCTACCTTGATTCCTGGGAAGGTTGCACACAGGACCTTGTGTTTCCTACACTCATTCCATTGTTGTGTAGGGGTTGACACAACCAACTGTGGAAAGTCTTCATAGCCAAGCAAAGATAAACAGAGACCGGCAACTCACCAAGTTCAAGCTCCATTTCGCACTGATCAGTGCTTCATCCGGCCATATGGCCGGATGAAGCACTGATCAGTGCGAAACAGAGCTTGTCGCCTGTGGTATCCCCCCTGTGCATGTCCCCTCCCTATGATTTTATGTGAGTATTACACGCAATAAAGAAGTCGAACGACGTGAACTTGGTGAGTTGCCAGTCTCTGTTTATCTTTGCTTGGCTATGAAGATTGCACCACTGTATATACCAGAGCACCATCACACGCCCGCATTGCAGTATACATCCACCCCCATTCCCCATCTCCTCCTCCCCTCGTTGTGCCGGTCTACTTTGTATACAACTGTGGTAAGTGACATTCCCCCTCTCCTTACCCATTTACCGGTGATTCTTCATCATTGGAGCGCATTTTCCTTTTCTTTATTACAGACATAATCACTATGGACGGCACAGTGGTTCGAGGGTTAATATTACTGCCTGGGATTCGAATCCAACCAAAGGCATCATTTGCATGGAGTGTGTATGTTCCTGTGTTTGCATAGGTTTCCTCTTGGTACTTCTGTTTACCCCAGACTCCAGTAACATATGGATAAGATTTTCTGGAATTTAGATTGGGAGCTCCACTGGGGACAGCAAGGTAGAATAGAACATTTATTAAAAAATAAATAAATAAATAAAAAATGTATAAAATAATATTATAATCCAGTGACCCCCCGACCTACGATGGCCCCGAAATATGATGAAATCGACATACGATGGCCTCTCAGAGGCCATCGCATGTCGATGTCAGCATCGACATACGATGCTTTTTTATGTCGGGGCCATCGCATTAATCCGGCAGCGCCAAATGCTTAAGCTACTGCCGGATAGCAGCTTAATGTTCCCCGTGTGGTGCGGTAAGTATTACTTACCCCTCCATGATGCTCCGGGGTGCCCTCCGGGTCCAGCACTGGTCTTCCGGTGTCTTCTCGGCCCTCTCCGATGACGTCAATACGCTGCTGCGCACGTCATCCAATAGGAATGGCGTACGCAGCAGCGTAATGACGTCGCTACGCAGGCCCAGTAAGGCCTTGCGGAAGAAAGAAGAGAACCGGAGAAGACAGAAGAGGACTGGAGAAGACAGCAGAGGATCGGAGAAGACAGCGGAGAGCCCAGCGGAGGCCGGGGTCACCATCGGGAGCGGCGGGGACACCATCTCGAGCGGCGGGGACAGGTGAGTACAGCTTCCTATACTTTACATTGCACGAATCCCTCAACATACGATGGATTCGACAAACGATGGCTCGTTTGGAACGAATTACCATCGTATGTTGAGGGACCACTGTATTTCACACTAGTTTGGTACCAAAAGTCCATTTACACTATGTATTTAGTATGGGTATATTCACCGGAATCTCCGCTTGCAATTCCACGAGCGGAGATTCTAACTGGCAGCTGCCGCTGAAATACTTTGTCAGTAGGACCGCGCGGCACTGCGGACTGCCGCGCAATGAATGAACATGTTCGCCACTGAAATTCCGCAGTGTGATCGGGTCTGCGGAAGACCCATTCACACTAATGTTAGGAGTTCACACCGTGGAATTCCGACATGCAATTCAGCGCACGGAATTCTGTGCTAATTACTCAGTGTGAGCATACCCTTATAAGAGATTTAAAGTAAGTGGCATCATTCTGTCTGTAGAGACTCTGTATTGGATAAAATTCAAGCGTGTACAGGGAGCCATTATACATATATAATATATACATCCAAAAAGTGGTGTAGCGGCACTGTGAAGGATTTGCAATCCAATGGATATATGGCGGGTGCTCTATCTCCTCCAGAGACCTGACCAAAGCCTCGCAATGCATTTTGGAAACAAGTTCTGTGGACCAATGAGGTTAAAATTTAACTTCTTGGTCGGAATGAGCAAAGGTACGTTTGGAGAATTGTGGGTTGTGAGAAAAACTATTCAAAACCCACATTTGACTGCACAATCCCCCCCAGAAAGATCTGGCAGACACTGGAGTTGTGGTACACTATTCCACTATAAAGAAATACTTGTACAAATATGGTCTTCATGGTAGAGTCATCAGAAGAAAACTTCTTCTACGTCCTCACCACAAAAATCAGCGTTTGAACTTTGCAAATGAACATATAGACAAGCCTGATGCATTTTGGAAACAAGTTCTGTGGACCTATAAGGTTAAAATTGAACTTTTTGGCCAGAATGAGCAAAGGTACGTTTGGAGAAAAAGGGGAACAGAGCTTAATGAAAAGAACCTCTGTCCAACTGTTAAGCATGGGGGTGGATCAATCATGCTTTGGGGTTGTATTGCAGCCAGTGGCACAGGGAACATCTCACGAGTAGAAGGAAAAATTGATTCAATAAAATTTCAGCAAATTTTGGATGCTAACTTGATGCCATCTGTGAAAAAGCTGAAGTTAAAGAGAGGATGGCTTCTACAAATGGATAATGATCCTAAACACACCTCGAAATCCACGGGAGATTACATCAAGAGGTGTAAACTGAAGGTTTTGCCATGGCCTTCACAATCTCCTGACCTCAACATAATTGAAAATCTATGGATAGACCTTAAAAGAGCAGTGCATGACAGACATCTCAAAATCTTCAAGAACTTGAAGACTTTTGTAAGGAAGAATGGGCAAAGATACCTCAAACAAGAATTGAAAGACTCTTGGCTGGCTACAAAAAAACCTTTACAAGCTGTGATACTTGCCAAAGGGGGCAGTACAAGATATTAACTCTGCAGGGTGCCCAAACTTTTGCAGATGCCATTTTTTTGTTTTCTGTTATTTTGAAAGTGTAAATGATGGAAATAAAATCTATCTTTTGTTGACATATTATAAGAATGTCTAATCTGTAATTTGATGCATTTTGGAGATTTTTCCATCATTCCTTGGCTTCTTTATGCACATTAACACAAATTTTTACCTGGGGTGCCCAAACTTTTGATCCCCACTGTATGTATATACATATAGACTCAGACATGCAGCTTCTCTCCACTTCAGGCACACTGAGATGGCGGACTGCCACTGCAGGACTCTTCTTCCTGATAAAACACGGTCACATCAGCTTGTGGGCTGAGGACGGCTGGACATGCCCCAGTAAGGTAGGTAGCATGGCCCCTTTGGGGAAAGAGAATATGTTGGTTCTATTCAAATAACATGTGTTATGGAGAACTATGCACAGTATAAAACCCAAAGTCATAAATAAAATATTTTGAATGCTTTGTTATGTAGACATGCAACCATAAAGTAAAATGTACAATTCATTATTTTTTTTATTTTTTTTACAGACCCATTAGAAATTGCAATTGTAACTGGTGATCATGTGAACAACAATGTGCCTAACATATCATTATGTGTTTGTATATTGCATCTGTAGTGACTATTGTAATTTACAAGTCCATCATACTCTATGTCCTAGCATGCTCTATATAGTTTGTATATTTATAAAGTATGCCATAAACAGTATATCAGAATGTGTACAATGGTCTACTGGATACAAATGTTAGTAGACTATAGTCAACACATTGTACACACATTTTCTATCAATGCAGTTAAGACAATGTTCCCCCAACAAGAGGTAGAGTTAACCCTCTGTTAGTGTTGAACGCACCCTTTCCCAGAGGGCAGAACCTTCAAATAAACATTGCGCTCATCTGCCAAAACTCACTGACCTACTTCTATTATTTGCTTCTTTCATCTTGGGATTATCAAACATTTTTTTAATGCTGCGGCTGTGATGACCTTCTATAAAATAAAAGCCCTTTTAATGTCTCCTCTCGGTAGTTCCTCTGGGCTGCTTCTTGGAATGCTGGCGCTGTGAGTTACCTCTCCCTTCATCCTCTGCTGTCTTAAGTGGGCGGCAGAATCAGGCCTCATCCAGAGAGATGTCATGTGCATTTATACTGATGTATCTAGTGAGGAGGCAGCTTATATAACCTTGGGCATGAAAAAGAAGCAAAATCTGCTGAGCCTAAACACTGTTAAATAGTATGGAGTGGCAGTGAAAGGCCAGTCACCATATACATCCATCCTCAACCCAGGAACATGAATAGTTTTGGTCACATGCCAGGGACATTTGCTAATCCGAAGAATTCGAGAAACATTTTTGAAACCCTGTAGGCTATGGCAGGGCCGACTCTGAGAGGGTGAGCTACACCCAGGATCCTGGAAAGCTAAGAAAGAAGGGGGCACTGACCGGGCTTAAACGCACTTATCTACTGCAGTATGCTAACAGACAATAATACTACAATACTCTTAAAATGTTCTGGTTTTCATATGCAATATGATCAGAAACACATAACACAAAAACATAACTAGTATTGCTGAGTGATAAACCCTGTGATTTAAGGGTGTACTCCGCTGCCCCAGCGTTCGTAACATTTTTGTTCCGAACGCTTGGAGCGGGCGGTGGGGGTCGTGACGTCACAATGTCACAACACCCCCCCTCAATGCAAGTCTACGGGAAGGGGCGTGGTGGCTGCCAAGCCCCCTCCCATAGACTTGCATTGAGGGTGTGTGGTGTGACGTCACGAGGGGGCGTGTCCGTGATGTCATGACCCCTGTCGCCCGCACCCAGCGTTCTAAACGAACGCCTGGTGCTGCCTTTGGATGGGGAAGAAGATGGCTAGGGGCGGAGGACCCCTTTAAGTGCTTCACCATTTGGTCGCTCCCTGATTCTGCTTTTGCACAGAATCATGAAATTACAGCCTGGCGACTCTACACACAGATGGGGCAGTCCCCTTTGGCCAGGGCTAGTAATCTTTGTTGGGGACGGGATATGAGTACATGAGCATCATTGTTGCTTTTCCTCTCCCACAAGGTTTAGGTTGGAACAGGGCCAGATTAAGAGCATCATGGGCCTGGTGCTGAAGATTTTGGTGGGCCTAAAGTTGACACGACACAACAGCTGGGTTGCGGCTATTTGTGTGTTTTAGTGCAATGCCATTTACTAACATTATGTGCAAACAGCATGATACACAGAGTGTGACGTAGGTAGGTACTTACTTGGGTTGTTGGCTGGCTAGATAGGTAGCTGGGTCGGTTGTAAGCTTGCTGGGTAAGTAGTTAGGTAAGTAGCTAGCTAGGTAGCCATGTAGGTAGCTAGCCAGGTACGTAGATAGCAATCTAGCTATAATCCCTATCAGGGCCATTTTTACACATTGGTGGGCCCAGTGCAAGACTGTAGATGAATAGTGGTGCAGTTGCCCATAACAACCAATCAGATCGCTTCTTGCCTTTTGAGAAATGAAAGAAGCAATCTGATTGGTTGCTATGGGCAACTGCACCACTCTTCCTCTGCACAGGTAATCTGCTTATAGGCCTGTATGTTTATAATAGTTGATCTATTATAACCAGGGCCAGATTAAGACTGCCTGGAAGACGGAGCACTTCATTTATGTTGGTACAGTTCCCCCACATTAGGTGCAGTACAGTTCCCCCACATTAGGTGCAGTGCAGTTCCCCCACATTAGGTGCAGTACAGTTCCCCCACATTAGGTGCAGTACAGTTCCCCCACATTAGGTGCAGTATAGTTTCCCCCACATTAGGTGCAGTATAGTCCCCCACATTAGGTTCAGTACAGTTCCCCCACATAGGGTGCAGTACAGTTCCCCCACATTAGGTGCAGTATAGTTCCCCCACATTAGGTGCAGTACAGTTCCCCACATTAGGTGCAGTATAGTTCCCCCACATTAGGTGCAGTATAGTTCCCCCACAGACATACAGCCTTCAGCCATATACAGTGTATGGCTGGAGGCTGTATCCCTTTTTACTGCCCCAGTGTTCCGACCACCGCTCCTCCGGTCCGGGAACCGGGGTCCCGATCTACAGCTATGGCCTATGACCGGAGGTCGGAACACTGAAGATGACGTGCCCCTGGTGACTTACCATGTGCGTGTCCTCCTCGATGCTCCTCTTTACTCCTATGGGCGCACGCACGGGACGTCAGTGACGTCCCTGCGTGCGCTACCTCCCTGCGGCCCCTGCGTTTTTAAAGTTTAAGCGGGGGCCGCCGCAGAGAGGTAACCGCCGGGACATCCTTGTGTCCTGAAAAGGTCTTTCGGGACACAGGGATGTCCCGAATGTGATGGGGGTCCCCTGCGGGCACGGGACATCGCATGGACGGCCCTCTTTTTCTGTAAATATAGCTGTCGCGGGCCGCCCGTGCCATTCGATGGGCCTATTTTAACGTGGGGCCCCTATGTTAATCCGGCCCTGGGTTGGAAGACTGGGCAATGCTGGTTACTCTGCTTGTATGCTATAAACTCTGAAACTGCTGAAAAGCCAGTCTTATTTCTAGAAATGAATATATCAGGCACAAGTAGCTTTTTTGAAACCTTTTAAATAAGAGCTTTGCATACCCAGCAATTCCTTAAAGGGGTATTTTTTTTTTTTAAATCAACTGGTGCCAGAAAGTTTAACAGATTTATAAATTACTTCTTTTTAAAAATCCTAATCCTTCCAGTACTTATGAGCTGCTGTATGCTCCACAGGAAATTCTTTTCTTTTTGAATTTCCTTTCTGTCTGACCACAGTGCTCTCGGCTGACACCCCTGTTTATTTTAGGAACTGTCCAGAGTAGGAGCAAATCCCCATAGCAAACCTATGGACAGTTCCTGACATGGACAGAGGTGTCAGCAGAGAGCACTGTGGTCAGACTGAAAGGAAATAAAGAAGAGAACTTCTTCTGGAGAATACAGCAGCTGATTAAGATTTTTAAATAGGAGTAATTTACAAGTCTGTTTAAGTTTCCGGCATCAGTTGATTTAAAAATAAGTAAATAAATGTTTTCCAGCGGAGTAACCACTTTAATATTATATAATGCTAGAACTCCAAAGTCTATTCTATTACATAAGTAAAGTTCATGCGGAGCAGTTCCTCAAAGTATACTAATAATCAGTTTATATTATGGAATTAATGCACATGTGGTTCCCTTATATAGAAAAATTGAATGGTTTCCCTTTAGCTTGTTAAGCAATAAAGCAAGAAAACTCAGATTAAAATCAAACAAACATTCTCCTTAAGTTTTGAACAAAACTGATTTTCATTCCAGGCCATATCATATAGTCCAGCCCTATATAAAAGTAACCTATAAAAATAAGAAATCATATATTTTACGATGCGGAGATCTCAGCTGTGCTGTAAACACAATCTACACCCATCATTATGAACACATGACTCATTTTATGCCAGTTTGGTGCTCTTCCACTTCATGACCTTACACCTGGTCCCAGCGAATTGTAACGTCAATGTTCGTCTCTCAAAGAATGGTTTGTAACAGCGAATAAGCTACCGGGACTCCAGAACAACATCCCAGGAGGCAAAGCAAGAGAAAGGTCAACTAAGGCAACAAATAACGTACAACCGAACACCATCATGGATAAAAACTTTTATTTTCTTTGAAAATAAATACAAGTATTTACAATAAATAATAGTGTTGATTCCAGGACAGCATAGGAGTTTATAAAGGAATATCAAGAAGTCTAGATGTATTGCAGTAAAGGAATCATTCACAAATTAATAATTAAAAAAAGTAATGAAAAAATATTCATACATAAACAATTATAAAAAAAAATAAAAAATATTCATACAAAAACCTTAGTAATGTAATTTGCTGCTGCGTATTTTCCAACCCGTTGAAGTCAATGGATAGCAAAATCAGCTTCAGAAATGCGCAGTACAATATGGCCCTTGTGACCCTACCCTTAAAGGGGTACTCCGCCCCTAGACATCTTATCTCCTATCCAATGGATAAGATGTCTGATCACGTGGGTCCCGCCTCTGGGGACCATCGCAATCTCCCTGCTGCACCCGGCATTCGTTTAAAGCGTCGGAGGCTCTTTACGTCACGGCCGTGCCCTGCTCGTGATGTCACGGCCCTGCCCCCCTCAATGCAAGTCTATGGGAGGGGGCGTGACGGCCATCACGCCCCCTCCCATAGACTTGCATTGAGGGGGCAGGGACGTGACATCACGGGCAGGGCATGAATGTGACGTCAGAAGCCTCCGCCCCGTATTTTGGATGGGGGATAAGATGTTTAGGGGCGGAGTACCCCTTTAAGATACAACATATAATTTTTGTTTTGAATTTATATCTAGACACGGAAATATGGTTAAAATTATAAACACTATAAAAGTCCCCTGCCTGTCCTCTGTTTACTGTGCTTCAGGCTATCATGGTCTAGACAACCTATAAATGTGTACCTCCATGTAGACCATCACGTGTTCCTGTTTTAGGCCTACTATGGAAGTTGCGTGAATAAAGTCTTCATCATTTTACTGGAAATGCTGGCGTCCGTCTTCCTTCCTATATACCGTGCGCTTGCTGTCGTCTCCTTGCGTCTCCCTCACCTGCAGCGGCGCTGGCACATTGTTACAATGCGAATCAACAGTTCCATCGATACGCAGATACCAGACACCTCTGACATCATTTATCTTAAAAGAAAACCCAGATGGCGCTCCGTGGTGTGATATCGTAGGTGTATGATGGGTCGCATGATGGGAAATAAACGTTACCATTCCTATGAGTGTCCCAGTGCCTGCTTTGATCCCACTGAGTTGGAGGAAGTTGCAGGAAGTGTAGTCGATATAATTTATCTTAGCCGCAGCAACAGAATTACATAAAATGTATATGTCTGGATCTTTGTTTCTCCATAGATGGCAGATTTTTGGCAAACCCAAATGGGTTACACACATAGATCTTTGCACTATTATGGAGCTTTTAAAGAGGTACTCCGCCGAAAAACATCTTATCCCCTATCCAAAGGGTGTGGAAACCTAGCCTTAGGCAGTCCATACACATTAGACAGTAGTTGACCAAATGCTCTTTCTGCTGACAGCTATGTCTGCTGACTTCCCCATAGACATGCATGCTTGGCTTAAAGGGGTACTCGGGTTCAGAATGTTCTGAGCCGGAGCCCGTGATCGTGATGTCACACCATGCCCCCTCCATTCATGTCTATGGGAGGGGGCGTGTCGGCCGACACGACCCCTCCCATAGACATAAATGGAGGGGGCGTGGTGTGACATCACGAGGGGCATGACCGTGATGTCACAACCACTGCCGCAGGAACCCAGCATTCGTTTAGAATGCAGGGTGCTGCAAGAGATTGCCGGGGGGCCCAGCAGCAGGACACCTGTGATCAGACATCTTATCCCTATCATTTGGATAGGGAATAAGATGTCTAGTAGCGGAGTTCCCCTTTAAAGGGGTACCCCGGTAGAATTTTTTATTTTTTTTTAAATCAACTGGTGCCAGAAAGATTTGTAAATTATTTCTATTAAAAAATCTTAATCCTTCTAGTACTTATTAGCTGCTGAATACTACAAAGGAAACTATTTTCTTTTTGGAACACAGAGCTCTCTGCTGAATCACGACCACAGTGCTCTCTGCTGACATCTCTGTCCATTTTAAGAACTGTCCAGAGTAGGAGAAAATCCCCCATAGCAAACATATGCTGCTCTGGACAGTTCCTAAAATGGACAGAGATGTCAGCAGAGAGCACTGTGCTCGTGATGTCAGCAGAGAGCTCTGTGTTCCAAAAAGAAAATAATTTCCTCTGTAGTATTCAGCAGCTAATACGTATTGGAAAGATTAAGATTTTTTTAATAGAAGTAATTAACAAATCTGTTTAACTTTTTGGTACCAGTTGATTTAAAAAAATAAAAAATAAAAAGTTTTCCACCGGAGTACCCCTTTAAGAATACATGTGCTCTAAATTGGAAGACAAGAGTAAGCTGCTGACAAACTCCTCTGGCGGCTGCTTACCTCCCGTCCGAACAGGAAGGGATGGAAGTTGTTGAGATCCTACTGCTTAGGCTTTTCTGACCCCCCTGACATTTGCTGCTGGGGAAAGATTAAGAGACTCTCGTACATATTAGATGTTGTCTTGATCTGCCGAAATTGGTGGATTCGGACAATGTTAATCTGATTTGAAAGGCCACTTAACTTTAATGGTAGCCCGCACTGGAAGGGGGGTAGCAGCTGAGTGAGCCGATCTTCACTGTAAAAGGGTCCACAGTCAGTGATCATGGGTCATAATATATGGGGAGGAAGACCATACGGAGCATGAAGAAGAGTCAATTTGTCGCTGCCTGACCTCTACAGTTTCAAAACAAAATGATGCATTGTAGATAAACATAATATGTGTTTACAAAATGACTTGCATTGGAAATGTTGGTAGACCGGCTTATCCAGGATGTTCCAAGAACCCATTGCAGTCAGGCTCATGACCGCTGGTTATTTTATGGAAATCTACAGAAATATCTTTACCTTGATCTTGCTTATTGCTGCTGCCATAGGATTTGGCTGAATCCTCTTGTAACAAACTGCTCACTACATAAAACCATCCAGATATTTGGCAGGCGCAGAATACAAAGGACTACTGGAGGAAGCTTTTGCCATCGGTCTGTCAAGACTTACGGCTCATGGACAAGTGAATTGATCTCTCCTGACGTTCTTCTCTCACACAGGAACATCTTCTATGCCAGCTGGAAGTGTAATTGAAATAAAGCGTTACTCCAGGAGCACACGTGGAGAGGGTATTTCTCGCTGTGACTTATGTCATGGTACACAGATATCACTAACAAGGAGACTGAAAGGTTGACGATTCCCCGTATCGACCCGGTGTCTCTGGGAGCGATAAACCGGCCGTGATTCATTTCAAGGTTACTCAATGTCTCAACCCCAAACAGAAACAATCTATATATATATATATATATATATATATATATATATATATATCTATATATAACACTCTACTGTAGATTTATTAGTAAACAGACGTCCTATAAAATATGAATTTAATGCATACACTCCTGCTTTATTTCCAGTGTTATTCTTTACAACAGTTCTTGTATTACGGAATATGAAATATGTTTTCAATAACCAGCTCCCACATTTTGGGATGCAGAAATGTAAATCTCACGACAATAAGGTTGTTGATTCCAGGACAGCATAGGACTTTATAAAAGAATACAAAGAAGTGGAAATGTATTGCAGTAAAGGAATCATTCCCAAATTAGTAATAAAAAGAAAGTAATTAAAAAATATTCATACTTAAACAATAAAAAAAAAATAAAAAAATTCATCCAAAAACCTTAGTAATGTAATTTGCTGCTGCGTATTTTCCAACCTATTGAAGTCAATGGATAGTAAAATAAGCTTCAGAATTGCGCCCTTGTGACCCTACCCTTAAAGGGGTACTCCGCCCCTAGACATCTTATCCCCTATCCAAAGGATAAGGGATAAGATGTCTGATCACGTGGGTCCCGCCGCTGGGGACCATCGCAATCTCCCTGCTGCACCCGGCATTCGTTTAGAGCGTCGGAGGCTCTTTACGTCACGGCCGCGCCCCGCTCGTGATGTCATGGCCCTGTCCCCTCAATGCAAGTCTATGGGAGGGGGCGTGACGGCTGTCACGCCCCCTCCCATAGACTTGCATTGAGGGGGCAGGGCCAAGACATCACGAGTGGGGCGCGGCCGTGACGTCAGAAGCCTCCGCCCCGTCTTTTGGATAAGGGATAAAATGTTTAGGGGCGGAACGATGTTTTGTTTCATCAAAACAAATCCTTTCCCTATACCCTATTATGGTATATGCATGTAGAGTGCCCGCTCAGGACTACTCTCTGGGAAGAAGGAGCAAAATAAGGGATCTTTACACACTTCTATAATGCATGACATTCAATGGGGAAGATTTATCAAAACTTGTGTAGAGAAAGAGTGGTGCAGTTGCCCATAGCAACCAATCAGATTGTTTCTTTCATTTTCTAGAGGCCTTTAATTAAAAAAAAAAAATTTGAACCATCTGGTTGCTATGGGCAACTGAACCACTCTTCCTCTTCACAGGTTTTGATGAATCTCCCTTAAGGAGTTATTAAGGGCAGATTTATCAAAACATGTGTACAGGAAGAGTGGTGCAGTTGCCCATAGCAACCAGATTGTTTCTTTAAATTTTTTTTTTTTTTTTAAAGGCCTCTGAAAAATGAAAAAAGTTATCTGATTGGTTGCTATGGGCAACAGCACCACTCTTTCTCTACACAGGTTTTGATCAATTTGCCCCATTGTTTGTGCAAATATTCTATATTTGTGTATTTACATCTTAAATATTGCTATATAGGCCAAAGTCTAGATCAGTGTATTCCAACCAGAATGACTCCAGCTGTTGCAAAACTACAACTCCCAGCATGCCCGGACAGCCTTAGGCTGTCCGGGCAAGCTGGGAGTTGTAGTTTTGCAACAGCTGGAGGCACTCTGGTTGGAATACACTAATCTAGATGGATGATGGAATTACTAGACCATTGTGCAATTGCATTTGGACTCTTGTGGTTTTTTAAATTTGGGTTCTATATTGCAAATTCATATTAAACACATTCAATTGGAAAAATCTTACTAGAACAGCAGGCATCCTGCATCAAAAATAGTGCTCTGCCAGATCACCAGGAAAAATCCTAATATTTGGCAGGGTGGAAGCAGGGCAATGTCAATGGATATTACAGCGCCACTGCAGGGAAAAAATATGTATTATTTCACAGAAGTAAGATAATACCGCTAAACAGCTGCACTGCTTTTTCCCTTTCCGGTCGGCTTTAGTTCTCCAATACAATGCTGTCCCGTCCTGCTGCTTACACCACTGTCCGATTCCAACAGCAACTGAGAAGTCACTTTCTTAATGCACCTCAATAAGATGTACGGTGGGGAAAAAACTTTTTCATATCGACCAGAAAGTAAAAACGATTTGTAAATTACTTCTATATACAAAATCTTAATCCTTCCAGTACTTATAAGCTGCTGTATGCTTCAGAGGAAGTTGTGTAGTTCTTTATAGTCTCACCACATTGCTCTCTGCTGCCACCTCTGTCAGTGTCAGGAACTGTCCAGAGCAGAAGCAAATCCTCATAGCAAACCTCTCCTGCTCCGGACAGTTCCTGACATGGACCTAGGTGTCAGCAGAGAGCACTGTGGTCAGACTGGAAAGAACTACACAACTTCCTCTGTAGTATACAGTAGCTGATAAGTACTGGAAGGATTAATATTTTTATATAGAAGCAATTTACAAATCTGTATAACTTTTTGGCACCAGCTGGCTTGAAAACATTTGTTTTTCATTGGAATACCCCTTTAATATGAGTCACATAGAGAAAGTGACTTGCCATTCACACAGTCAGTAAGATCGGAACGCCATTGTATCAAGAAACTTAAGCCTTCCAGTGAGAGATGGGGCAGCACAGCTTTTTGGTAATTTAGTGGCCATAATTCCATCACGTTAACATGGCCTAAGACTAAAAAAAACTATTTGGTGTCACATGTGGATGAAATGAAGCAGCCAATCACAGATTTGTTGAAAAACCTGTGCGTCGTGCAATGTAGGGCAGATGTTATTAACCCCTTCTTGTCGTGACGCCAGGGCGCGGTTTAGCCTTAACCACCCGAAGGTAATACCGCTGGTCCTGGGCTAGGCACGGGGGCAGTGAAGACACCAAGTTACGGACAATGGTAGATTTACTGAGGGTAGACAGGTGATACAGTACAGCCAATATCCCAAGGAGGTGACCAGTGACACAGGGGGACCTCGCAGGCTTGCTGGGACTTGCAGTATGTAGAGACACTTCTGTGCAGGCTACAGTGACTCTATGGAAGACTTGACTTGACTGACTTGACAATTGACATGAAGATGACTTTGAGCTTACTTGAGCTGACTTTGTGGCTGCAGACTTTAGGCTTGAGGCCTCCAATGCTCTGGACACATACTCTGAGACGACTGCACTGGACCTCAGCAGGAGCAAGAATGCTGGAAGAGAGAGATTGTAGATCCACCCCTGGCTTTATAGGAGTGTCTAGCAAAGAGCCCATAGGTCTCTTTAGGGGTCACCTGGTCACTAGTGCCTCCTGGGTAACGGTAAAGTCACAGTAATTAAAGAAACATTACTCTTTTAACATATAACATATGTACATAGGGGATAACACTGCAGGGGGCCCTGGGGGCATAAAGGGGCCCTGGGGGCATAAAGGGACTCTGCCTGACAGGGCAGGAGAAGGGTACGGGGAAACACCATCCCATACTGGGCCACCACACCTGTGTGGTGATCAGCTGCCACATTTTGCCCGCATGCAAATGCCAGATTGTGTTTTCACTCTAAACATGCCAGATTATTAGAAGTCAACTGTATAATCTATATAATTTCTGCTTACAGATCACAGGGCAGAAACAATAATGCTGTTCTTCTACATTTTACAGTCACAGAGGAAGCACTTACTTTATGAGAAACCAGGACTAGGAACTTAAAAGGAACCGGTCCCATTGAATTACAGTCCAATCTTCAGGCATCGTGTTATAGAGCAGGAGGAGTTGAGCAGACTGATATACATTTTGGTGGGAAAAGTTACAAAATAACTTATCATATATTCATTGAAATCTCTTCGCCCTAAGCAGTCATGTGGACAGACCAACTCAGTGATGGACAGCTACCTGTGTATAAGTGTGCAAGGAGCTGTCAATTACTGAGTAGGACCGCCCACTTGACTACTTAGCCCAGAATGAGCAGAGATTTACATAAATAAATGATCATTGATCTTTTCCTATAAATCTATGCATCATTCAGCTCCTCCTGCTCTATAACATGCTGTCTGCAGATTGGACAGCATGACATATAACGACTCATGACATATACCGTACATCCATCATGGCATCATTAAGGTTGTATGTAGAGAGCTCAAGAGTTGAGACCCCTCCATACCCGAAAGCTGAGGGCTGCATTCAGCTGCTAATAACTGTGTAAATGGCGCTATTGAAGCCGACATCTGCATTTAAACAGTGTTCGGCAGATGTCATTGGTGGTTGGGGGCAGGATTGCGGGGAGCCGATAAGTTGTCATGTTATGGCAGCCTGAAGCCTGTACTAGGCTGCTGGTACAAGCTGAACGGGTAGATTACTGATGGATCAATGTAATACTTTAGGATTACACTAATCTATAAGAGCAATTCAGTCCCCCTTAGGGGGGCTAAAAAGGTGTAATATATAATTAAAAAATATAAATAAATAAATATATATATATGTATATATACACATAATAAATTAATAATAATAATAAAAAATATTTAAAAATCACTGTGTGCAGAATTGTCCATACTATTAAAATATAACATTACTGATCCTGCATGCTGATAGGAAAAAAAAAATCCAAATATCAGAATTTCATATTTTGGTCACATCCCAGAAAGAAGATGTTTTAAAAAGTCTGATTTATGCTAAATTAGTACAGATCACAGCATTAAAAAATAAAAAACAAAAACGAAATGGCACAGGGGGTGATGAAGTGCCACAGGGGGTGATAAAGGGTGTGATGAAACTGCACAGGGGGATAGCTGCCATATTTGTAATGCTGATACTGGCATCACATCGTGTGTCGTAGGATGTGCGACGTCATATGTGCAACTGGTGGTAGGGTGAGAAGTGTGTGTCACACAACTATGCATGTCTAAAAAGGGTGTCACTAACAAAAAAAATTAAAAAAAAACTCTGCTGTAGATGGAAAAAGTAAACAGTTATGGCTATTAAAAAGTAAAAAAATAAAAATGCAAAAACAAAAAGTGGCTGCTTCCTTAAAGGGGTACTCAAGAGAAAAAAAATTCAAATCAACTGGTGCTGGAAAATTATACAGATTTGTAAATAACCTTAATTTTAAAATCTTAAAAGGATATATATATATATATATATATATATATATATATATATATATCATGCACAAAAACGTATCCCCCTAGCCACAGGATAAGGCATAAGTTTTAGATTGCAGGGGGTCAAACCGATGGGACCCCCTACGATCTCCTGTAGGGGTCCCCCTCTCTCGCCGGGAACGGAATGTGTAGACCCCCGCACGAAGCAGCGGCCGAAGCACCACCTCCATATATCTCTATGAGAGAGCTGTTTGGCTATCTTTGGCTCTCCCATAGAGATATATATACTTATCAGCTGCTGTATACTACAGAGGAAGTTGTGCAGTTCTTTCCAATCTGACCACAGTGCTCTCTGCTGTCACCTTTGTCTGTGTCAGGAACTGTCCAGAGCAGAAGCAAATCCCCATAGCAAACCTCTCCTGCTCTGGACAGTTACTGACACGGACAGAGGTGGCACTGTAGTCAGACTAGAAAGAACTACACAACTTATACAGCAGCTGATAAGTACTGGAAGGATTACGATTTTTAAATAGAAGTAATTTACAAATCTGTATAACTTTCTAGCACTGGCTGATTTAAAAAAAATAAAATAAAATAATAATTTCCCACTGGAGTACCCTTTTAAGGGGTTAATAGGAATTTCTGATATGAAGGTCTCATACTTCGGATTGGTTGCTGGCGTATATAACCTGGAGGCTGTTTCTGTCTTAAAGCGGATGTCTGTACTAAAGGCCGACAAACTAAGCGAAAACTCATTAAGCTGTTAACGAACCATAGAAACAACATCAATAAAATTGGATGAAAAACAGAAGGTCCGGACGGGGCGGCTACGGGAACACAACCCCGTTGAAAGGTTTAGTTTTAGACATATGTGTTAAATTGGCATGGCTGGTGAGAATCAATGCACCTTTCAACACTCAAACAGGGAGTATAAATCACAGCGAGCGAGGGCCTTGTATAAAGAGCCTCGTACAGAACTCTCACAGTTCAAAATACCCAAAGGTATACGCTTCTACCAGAGGCGAGAGCTCAAATATCCGAAATGTCAGTGTAAAAGCCCTCCATTCTTCACATAGTTTTTGACATCCTCACTTGGACTTTTGCCAGCAGTTCTATTCACTGTCGGCTTCTTCCTCGGAGAATGGCACTGGATTATGATTACAGGATTTCGGGAAGAAGCCATATAGAATGGTTTTCGGGGGTTTTATAGCAAATCATCGTCACTGACAGGAAGCCTGACATAGCTGAGATGTCCCTGCAGGACGTAGCTCATGCATACTGATACGAGCTTAAACACTTGTGGCATACTTACGTTTCACCGCTAAAAGAGTGTTGCCATGGCAACAGGCCACTGATGTCACTGTGTAAGGGTGACTCTCGTCGAGTTGAACCATTTTTGGGACCGCGATTCCCTCATCTCTGCGTCCTAATCGTCCTCTGGCTCCCTTTCCCCAGGTTAAGACTTGGCCATCTGCAAAAGGGAACATCTGCTTTTGTTATTTTGGGATTGCGGCACAGCCCCACGACATAGATGGACTCCATACACGTGATGAGAAAAATACAGGACGCAACTGTCAAAATAAATACAGCTATTTATTTTCAGCCTTCCGGCGGCTCTCACAGCTGAAAATAAGTTGTTTTAGGTATGCAGAGAACATTATACATATAGAGCAGTGGTCTCTAAACTGTGGACCTCCAGCTGCTGCAAGACTACAACACCCAGCACGCCCGGACAGCCAACGGCTGACCGGGCGTGCTGGGAGTTGTAGTTTTGCAACAGCTTGAGGTCCACAGTTTAGAGTCCACTGCTCTATATGGAGGTTCACTACTGCATAATGGCAAACACGATAAAAGGGGGACTCCGCCCCTAGACATCTTATCCCCTATCCAGAGGATAGGGGATAAGATGTCAGATCGCCGTGGTCCCACTGCTGGGGAACACCGCTGCGGCACCGCGCTATCATTACTGTATAGAGCGAGTTCGCTCTGTGCGTAATGACGGGCAATACAGGGGATGGAGCAGCATGATGTCAACCGCCACGCCCCCTCCCATTGACTTGTATTGAGGGGGCGGGCCGTGATGTCAAGAGGGGCGGAGCCGGGACTTAACGATGCTCCGGCCCCTGTACTGCCCGCCATTACGCGCAGAGCAAACTCGTTCTATGCAGTAATCCCGGCGATCTGCCCTCCTTTCCTCTATCCTTTGGATAGGGGATAAGATGTCTTGGGGTGAAGTACCCTTTTAAGGCTGGGTTCACATCACGTTTTTGCCATACTGTTTTCAATCCGTTTTTCTAAAGAAAACCGTATGGCAAAAAATGGATGGAACAGAATGGAAAAAAGTAAACCGTATGTGTTTTTAAACCGTATACTGTTTTTAAAAAAGCATACAGTTCCGTCCGTTTTTATTTTTTTTTTAAAACATACGTTTTTGAAAATTTTGTCCACCTTTACTGGGAGGGGTATTGGGTGTAGGATGCAAATGCGCATGTGCAAAGTAAAAACCGTATACAGTTTCCCGTATGGAACCATATACATATGCGTTTACCATTGACGTCCATGTTAAAAAAAACGTATTTGGTTGCAGTACGGTTTTTAAACTGGAGACAAAACCGTGGTCAACCACGGTTTTGAGTACGGGAGAAAACCGCATTGCAAGCAAAAAGTACACAACCTGATGCATCCAGGTGCATACGGTTTTCAATTATTTGTCTATGCATACAGTTTTCAATACGGTTCCATACATTTTCAATAATGAAAACGTATACGGGAAATGTACTTGAAAAACGTGGTGTGAACCAACCCTAAGAGGGAGGCGATAGCTTAGAAAAGCAGACTACATTATAAATGATTACGTCAGCTATGTCATTGTTGGCTTCGATGAACCTGGCGGACCTGAGAATATCACAATGATATAATAAGATGATATAATTGCTTAGGATAATGACTTTGGCCTCATGTTTTCAGGTGTGTATCATAACATGTACATGTGTGCAGCAGGTTTCTATAAGTAGGTTCATGGTTTCTTCATCCATCTAGATTAGATATCATTATCGCATTATAGCAGAAACTTATTCAGGGGATATATCAGATTATCATTCAAAGTCAGAGATTAACTTTTTCTTCTGGGAAAAAAATTAGCAATGATTCCAGGTTTCTTTTTAGCTTCTTTGCTTCTGGATCGACAGAAGTAGATAAATTATAAAGAAGCAAATTCAGTAGATTGCTAGAAAGAATATGACTTACACTAGGTCTAGATCCATATAAATTAGGACCTTATAGGGAACCTGTCACTAAAATGCTGCAAAGCATTACCCACATGAGCCCCATTGAGTTTGCCATACAGTGCTGGGGGAACCTGTCCATGTTTCATGCTGCCCATGATTTGGACAGCGTGAAAATAATGACTGGATCCCTTTACAGGGATACTCCGGTGAAAAACTATTATTATTATTTTTTTAATCAACTGGTGGCAGAACTTTAAACAGATTTGTAAATTATGTTGAAAGAAAATGGGGCTCAAAGGGCAAAGATATTTGGTTTAAAATAATAATTAATATTTATTAATATAGAATAATAATGGATTAAATAGGGAATGTACAGGGCCCTTGTACTTCCGCTGCTGAAGAAAAAACCGAGGATGGTTTTTAAACGCGTCCAGCGATTTTAAATATGCGATATTGAGCATGACAACATATAGCACTTGCCTGATATTAACAGTGATCATCCGGCAGAGCCAAGACATCTATCTATCTATTACAGTGCGGCATCTCCCGAGCGCACGACCTGTGCACGAGGAACGCCGCCGGGTCATACACTTTGCATACCGCACACAGCCGTTACATTAATTCCAAGTAGGAAGCCGATCGGGCCATCTACAATACGGACTTTGCATTTGCCGACCGCCACCGTTCCCAGCTGGTCAGATTAAGGGACTCCGCTTGACAGCTCTGCAGTCCCCACAAACGGTGCCCACCACTAAGCGCTGCGATCCTAGGAGTTGGCAGAGACTCCAGCAGTGCGATCCCTGACTGAGACAAGGAACCTGGCGAAACATCCTATACAGCCGGCATACAGGACTACATACAAGGGTGATCCGTGGTACCCCGGGAGCGGGGAGCATTTCATGGAGCATATTGCAAATTGGCCTATTTAATATGATTTTTTAATGTGCGATATGAACAGAGATTTATAAGGAGTGATCTTGATTGACTGTCAATTGAACTTGCTACTGACCATGGAGTGCTACTTTGCATCTGTTGGATGGAGTTATCACTGTCTGGAAAGATACATTGTATAATTACATCAATTGAGTAACTGTGTAGCTGCAGCTGTTACATTGTATCTGCCTTATATTGAGGATCACTAAAAACAGGAAAAATTGAATGAACATTTGCATTGAGAATTTTTGTTCTACATAATTATATTGATTATTAGACTGCTATGTTGATATTACAGGCTCAAGTCGCAGAATATTTTTACAGTTGTTATATTATATTTATTGTTGTTTTTATTATATTTTATATTTTTTATTATTTAAAATTATTTAGGGGAGTACAAGGGCCCTGTACATTTCCTATTTAATCCATTATTATTCTATATTAATAAATATTAATTATTATTTTAAACCACTTTGAGCCCCATTTTCTTTCAACATATTTTCCCTATTTTTACACCTTAGGTATAGGAGTTTGTTGGGTGGCTTGGGTCTTCAGTGACGGTCAGACAGACAGGAACCTCTCCATTTTATCTATATTAGATTTGTAAATTACTTTTATAAACAAAAAATATTAATCCTTCCAGTACTTATCAGATGCTGTATACTATAGAGGAAGTGGCCACAGTGCTCTCTGCTGACACCTCTGTCTGTATCTGGAACTGTCAAGAGTAGGAGCAAATCCCCATAGTAAACATATCCTGCTCTGGATAGTTCCTGAGACAGACAGAGGTGTCAGCAGAGAGCACTGTGGTCAGACAGAAAATAAATTCAAAAAGAAAAGAACTTCCTCTGGAACATACAGCAGCTCATAAGTACTGGAATGATTAAGATTTTTCAATAGAAGTAATTTACAAATCTGTTTAAAAAAAGAAAGAAAAAGCAACAAAAAAAATCAATAAAACAATTTTTCACTGGAGTACCCCTTTAAAGAAAATATCCACTTTGGACATAGACCCTAAAATAAGATTGTTTAAGGGTGTCATGATGTTAAGACCCACAGTAATCACCTATCAATCTATGGGGGAACTGAACATACAATTTTTCAATTCCACTGAAGTGTCAGTGCAGGGCAAATGAAGCATAATTCAGTTCCCATTAAAATCAATAGATTGCCCATAAAGCACGCATTAACACGCCAGGTCCTCCGGAGCAAGACATGTCCAATAGATGAGATTCTAACGGAAACTAAGGGAGTCCAAATCTATTAAAGAGGTATTACCATCATAGAATGTTGTGGATTATAACTAGTACCATCTCTAATTCTGAGAACTAAGGAGAAAGGCCTCTTTCCTGACATTAATACATAACTGCACCACTGGCAACCCACTGTGTGTGTATAGGACCCTACAGTAGTTGTATGCACACCAGGTGGTCAGGAACATTGATGACTATGGGAAATATGAGTAGAAGTGGCAATGATTTGGTGCAGTAATACTTTACTTATTGGTGGTGCAGTAATACTTTACTTATAGGTGGTGCAGTAATACTTTACTTATTGATGGTGCAGTAATACTTTACTTATTGGTGGTGCAGTAATACTTTACTTATTGGTGGTGCAGTAATACTTTACTTATTGGTGGTGCAGTAATACTTTACTTATAGGTGGTGCAGTAATACTTTACTTATTGGTGGTGCAGTAATACTTTACTTATAGGTGGTGCAGTAATACTTTACTTATTGGTGGTGCAGTAATACTTTACTTATTGGTGGTGCAGTAATACTTTACTTATAGGTGGTGCAGTAATACTTTACTTATTGATGGTGCAGTAATACTTTACTTATTGGTGGTGCAGTAATACTTTACTTATAGGTGGTGCAGTAATACTTTACTTATTGATGGTGCAGTAATACTTTACTTATTGGTGGTGCAGTAATACTTTACTTATTGGTGGTGCAGTAATACTTTACTTATTGGTGGTGCAGTAATACTTTACTTATAGGTGGTGCAGTAATACTTTACTTATTGGTGGTGCAGTAATACTTTACTTATAGGTGGTGCAGTAATACTTTACTTATTGGTGGTGCAGTAATACTTTACTTATTGGTGGTGCAGTAATACTTTACTTATAGGTGGTGCAGTAATACTTTACTTATTGATGGTGCAGTAATACTTTACTTATTGGTGGTGCAGTAATACTTTACTTATAGGTGGTGCAGTAATACTTTACTTATTGGTGGTGCAGTAATACTTTACTTATTGGTGGTGCAGTAATACGTTACTTATTGGTGGTGCAGTAATACTTTACTTATAGGTGGTGCAGTAATACTTTACTTATTGGTGGTGTAGTAATACTTTACTTATAGGTGGTGCAGTAATACTTTACTTATTGGTGGTGCAGTAGTACTTTACTTATAGGTGGTGCAGTAATACTTTACTTATTGGTGGTGCAGTAATACTTTACTTATTGATGGTGCAGTAATACTTTACTTATTGATGGTGCAGTAATACTTTACTTATTGGTGGTGCAGTAATACTTTACTTATTGGTGGTGCAGTAATACTTTACTTATTGGTGGTGCAGTAATACTTTACTTATTGGTGGTGCAGTAATACTTTACTTATAGGTGGTGCAGTAATACTTTACTTATTGGTGGTGCAGTAATACTTTACTTATAGGTGGTGCAGTAATACTTTACTTATTGGTGGTGCAGTAATACTTTACTTATTGGTGGTGCAGTAATACTTTACTTATAGGTGGTGCAGTAATACTTTACTTATTGATGGTGCAGTAATACTTTACTTATTGGTGGTGCAGTAATACTTTACTTATAGGTGGTGCAGTAATACTTTACTTATTGATGGTGCAGTAATACTTTACTTATTGGTGGTGCAGTAATACTTTACTTATTGGTGGTGCAGTAATACTTTACTTATTGGTGGTGCAGTAATACTTTACTTATAGGTGGTGCAGTAATACTTTACTTATTGGTGGTGCAGTAATACTTTACTTATAGGTGGTGCAGTAATACTTTACTTATTGGTGGTGCAGTAATACTTTACTTATTGGTGGTGCAGTAATACTTTACTTATAGGTGGTGCAGTAATACTTTACTTATTGATGGTGCAGTAATACTTTACTTATTGGTGGTGCAGTAATACTTTACTTATAGGTGGTGCAGTAATACTTTACTTATTGGTGGTGCAGTAATACTTAACTTATTGGTGGTGCAGTAATACGTTACTTATTGGTGGTGCAGTAATACTTTACTTATAGGTGGTGCAGTAATACTTTACTTATTGGTGGTGTAGTAATACTTTACTTATAGGTGGTGCAGTAATACTTTACTTATTGGTGGTGCAGTAGTACTTTACTTATAGGTGGTGCAGTAATACTTTACTTATTGGTGGTGCAGTAATACTTTACTTATTGATGGTGCAGTAATACTTTACTTATTGATGGTGCAGTAATACTTTACTTATTGGTGGTGCAGTAATACTTTACTTATTGGTGGTGCAGTAATACATTACTTATTGGTGGTGCAGTAATAATTTACTTATTGATGGTGCAGTAATACTTTACTTATTGATGGTGCAGTAATACTTTACTTATTGGTGGTGTAGTAATACTTTAATACTTTACTTATTGATGGTGCAGTAATACTTTACTTATTGATGGTGCAGTAATACTTTACTTATTGGTGGTGCAGTAATACTTTACTTATTGGTGGTGCAGTAATACATTACTTATTGGTGGTGCAGTAATAATTTACTTATTGATGGTGCAGTAATACTTTACTTATTGATGGTGCAGTAATACTTTACTTATTGGTGGTGTAGTAATACTTTAATACTTTACTTATTGATGGTGCAGTAATATTTTACTTATTGGTGGTGCAGTAATACTTTACTTATTGGTGGTGTAGTAATACTTTAATACTTTACTTATTGATGGTGCAGTAATATTTTACTTATTGGTGGTGCAGTAATACTTTACTTATTGGTGGTGTAGTAATACTTTAATACTTTACTTATTGATGGTGCAGTAATATTTTACTTATTGGTGGTGCAGTAATACTTTACTTATTGGTGGTGCAGTAATACTTTACTTATTGGTGGTGTAGTAATACTTTAATACTTTACTTATTGGTGGTGCAGTAATACTTTACTTATAGTTGGTACAGTAATACTTTACTTATTGGTGGTGCAGTAATACTTTACTTATAGGTGGTGCAGTAATACTTTACTTATTGGTGGTGCAGTAATACTTTACTTATTGGTGGTGTAGTAATACTTTAATACTTTACTTATTGGTGGTGCAGTAATACTTTACTTATAGTTGGTACAGTAATACTTTACTTATTGGTGGTGCAGTAATACTTTACTTATTGGTGGTGTAGTAATACTTTACTTATTGATGGTGCAGTAATATTTTACTTATTGGTGGTGCAGTAATACTTTACTTATAGGTGGTGCAGTAATACTTTACTTATTACTTATTGGTGGTGCAGTAATACTTTACTTATTGGTGGTGCAGTAATACTTTACTTATTGATGGTGCAGTAATACTTTACTTATTAGTGGTACAGTAATACTTTACTTATTGGCGGTGCAGTAATACTTTACTTATTGGTGGTGCAGTAATACTTTACTTATTGGTGGAACAGTAATACTTTACTTATTGGTGGTGCAGTAATACTTTACTTATAGGTGGTGCAGTAATACTTTACTTATTGGTGGTGCAGTAATACTTTACTTATTGGTGGTGCAGTAATACTTTACTTATTGGTGGTGCAGTAATACTTTACTTATTGGTGGTGCAGTAATACTGTACTTATAGGTGGTGCAGTAATACTTTACTTATTGGTGGTGCAGTAATACTTTACTTATAGGTGGTGCAGTAATACTTTACTTATTGATGGTGCAGTAATACTTTACTTATTGGTGGTGCAGTAATACTTTACTTATAGGTGGTGCAGTAATACTTTACTTATTGGTGGTGCAGTAATACTTTACTTATAGGTGGTGCAGTAATACTTTACTTATTGGTGGTGCAGTAATACTTTACTTATAGGTGGTGCAGTAATACTTTACTTATTGGTGGTGCAGTAATACTTTACTTATTGGTGGTGCAGTAATACTTTACTTATTGGTGGTGCAGTAATACTTTACTTATTGATGGTGCAGTAATACTTTACTTATTGGTGGTGCAGTAATACTTTACTTATTGGTGGTGCAGTAATACTTTACTTATTGGTGGTGCAGTAATACTTTACTTGTACTTATTAGTGGTGCAGGACCTTCATTGATTTTAGCTATATAAAATCACTTGGTGTGGTGGAAAAAACCCTCAGTAGTAAATTCTTGTAAATATGTTTAAGGTCCCCTATATAAACGGTATATTTAGGACTAAACTGTACACAGTAGCAGGATTTCCTGATGGTAGTATAGTCAACAAGCAGGTAAGGAAATATGTTTTTCTTGTTCATGCAGCTTTTCTAAGTGAGTAATAGGAGTATGTTATAACACCAACACACAATGCATGAAATGTCAATTTGAGATTCCTGTGTCTGAAGTGGAACAATTGTTTTTATTTAGTGAGGAGAGTTAGAATGGAAACACTTTTACTATACGCTGTTTGCACAGTGACCTGCCATTGACATATATTTTTTTACAATCTTTCATTTCCATTTTTTCCTTAAACTACATATGAAACAGTTTGTTAACTGAAGTCCGATGTAAGCTCTGTATCAGCCACATCAAGGACTTGTGATGTTGGAGGAGTGACAGGGCAGTGTTTTTGAGCCGACCATGATGTTAGGATGACAAAAGGCTTGCTACTGTCCATCCAAATTTCATCCTACAACAGTAAGAAGTGGTGTAACCCTCATCTTAACAATATGACTGATCACAGGGAAATGTAATTCAAACTTTATGATCCCTGTGCACCTGTACACATATAGGGGGGAATTCATCAAGCTTTTTACCCCCCTTTTTTTGCTTATATTTGTCGCATCATTTGTCGCATTTGATGGCATGGGACTATTTGATGCACCAAACAGTTTATGCCGCTTTTCATACCAAACTGTATTTTGTCTAAATTTTGCCGTTTTTTGTCCAGTGGTCACGAATTCATCATGTGCGACAAATGCATATAGTCACCCGTTTTGTCACATCTTATGTTCATTTGTCGCATTTCTACAGCATATAGTTTATGGTGTAGAAAAAACTCTGTCCATAGCAACTGTCCAAAAAACAGCTGTCCAAACCAGATTCATCAAAGAGCGTACACCTTATGATGAATTTGAACCTGGACAACCAAAAATGAAGCAAAAAAAAAAAAAGGGGGGGGGGGAGGGGGAAACATACACTGACAACCATTGTTGATAAATTCTCCCCATAGTAACAAAACATTATATGGCCTAGTTTGTCCATCAGCTGACCAGCTATGTGCACTAAGTCGATTCTTGATGTTATTCCCAAGTAAACAATGTAATACAAATGGAAGACCTCAAGAACTTCATAAAGCCCCCTTTACACTTTATTTATTTTTCTATTTTGCTGTGTTTAAAAACCTCTCAAAAAGGTCACATAGGGAACCCTGTAAAGTTTTAATGTAAAACGAACATGGTCTCTTTATGTTTTGACTTATGTAGCTTTATGTTGTTGACTTAAAGTGTATCTGTCATTTTCAAAAAATGTTTATATAATGCACTGTACACTGAGAACAAGCAGGGCTCTGTACACTGAGAACAAGCAGGGCTCTAAACACTGAGGACAAGCAGGGCTCTGTACACTGAGAACAAGCAGGGCTCTGTACACTGAGAACAAGCCGGGCTCTAAACACTGAGGACAGGCAGGGCTCCATACACTGAGGACAAGCAGGGCTCTGTACACTGAGGACAAGCAGGGCTCTGTACACTGAGGACAGGCAGGGCTCCATACAATGAGGACAAGCAGGGCTCTGTACACTGAGGACAAGCAGGGCTCCATACACAGAGGACAAGCAGGGCTCTGTACACTGAGGACAAGCAGGGCTCCATACACTGAGGACAAGCAGGGCTCTGTACACTGAGGACAAGCAGGGCTCTGTACACTGAGGACAAGCAGGGCTCTGTGCAGTGAGGACAAGCAGGGCTCTGCACACTGAGGACAAGCAGGGCTCTGTTCACGGAGGACAAGCAGGGCTCTGTACACTGAGGACAAGCAGGACCCTGTACACTGAGGACAAGCAGGGCTCTGTACACTGAGGACAAGCAGGGCTCTGTATACTGAGGAAAAGCAGGGCTCTGTACACTGAGGAAAAGCAGGGCTCTGTACACTGAGGATAAGCAGGGCGCTGTACACTGAGGACAAGCAGGGCTCTGTACACTGAGGACACGCAGAGCTCTGTACACTGAGGACACGCAGAGCTCTGTACACTGAGGACAAGCAGGGCTCTGTACACTGAGGACAAGCAGGGCTCTGTACACTGAGGACAAGCAGGGCTCTGTACACTGAGGACAAGCAGGGCTCTGTACACTGAGGACAAGCAGGGCTCTGTACACTGAGGACAAGCAGGGCTCTGTACACTTAGGACAAGCAGGGCTCTGTGCACTGAGGACATGCAGGGCTCTGTGCACTGAGGACATGCAGGGCTCTGTGCACTGAGGACAAGGAGGGCTCTGTGCACTGAGGACAAGCAGGGCTCTGTACACTGAGGACAAGCAGGGCTCTGTACACTGAGGACAAGCAGGGCTCTGTACACTTAGGACAAGCAGGGCTCTGTGCACTGAGGACATGCAGGGCTCTGTGCACTGAGGACATGCAGGGCTCTGTGCACTGAGGACAAGGAGGGCTCTGTGCAGTGAGGCTTTGTTACATGCCCC
This sequence comes from Hyla sarda, assembly GCF_029499605.1. Lineage (NCBI taxonomy): Eukaryota > Metazoa > Chordata > Amphibia > Anura > Hylidae > Hyla > Hyla sarda. The sequence goes on from NC_079190.1 coordinate 431,059,846, forward strand.
AGGCTCACATAGAAGGATGATTGACAAGCCAGGAGCCTGTACAGAGCCCTATTTGTCCCACCCTCACTTTCTGTTTTTGGTCTCCTCACAAAAATATACACTTTTTTTAACCAATGAATATTGCAAATATACATGAAATGGTATTATCTACATTATAAAAAAAGGTTTTTGCAAACGACAGGTACACTCTAACCATATGTGAGTAGAGCAAAAGTGTTAATGGAAAAAGGGCACATAAAACTATAAAATACTTGATACTTTAACTTAGCTCTGAAACTGTTGGCCCCCTACTGCCCCAGGATTGGCAATGTAAATTGATGAATGAGGTCCTCTGTGCCCATTTGGCAGAAGATGGTGAAGGTTCCATGATTTATCAATGTGACTGATTCCTTGGCTGTCCCAGGGGGCCTTTATTTTTGCACAAATGCTGAACATTAGCGCAAGGCATTTTGTTGAAAGCCTGTAACTGTCATGTAATGCACTATGTTCGGAGTACAGTTTAGCCAAGATTATCAAGCAAAAGAAACGTGAATAATTGTGCCTCGGACACGACAAACAGATCCACTATACATGCCACTTTTGCTAGCATGGCCTACCAGTGAAAATGAAAGTATCTGGAATAACAAAAGGAGGTTACCCCGGGACAGGCATTGTGTAACAGTTTTTTTCCGACAATTAACATTAATGGCATATTACTTTGGAATAGTATCAATGTCTTATCGATATAGTTGTGCAATACAGTTCTATTTATGTAGCTTCATGTTGTTGACTTAAATGGGCACTCTCATTAAAACTAGTTTTTGCTATTGCACTCCTTATGGTAAATAAAAAATCTTTATAATGTATTTTGTTTAAAAAAAAAGAAGTTTTCTATGTTTTATTTGTGTTTAAAAAAGCTGCCAGTAGGTGTCTCCCTACTTGTCCAGAGCATCCCCCCATCTCTTGCACAGACTTTGGACTCCTGTTGGCCTGGCAGAAGTCCAAAATCAGGAAATGCAGTCTGGAGTGCTGAGGGTGTGTGTGCAGCCTTAGCCAATCATAGCTCATATCACACACTGAACCGCTCTGGGCTGTGTGTAGCAGATTGTGGGAGCAAGTTCATCCTTGTATGCCTTTAGATGATGTCACGCCTGCTGGGGAACGCCCCTTCTCAGTCTGTGAATCTGACTGAGCAGAAAACACAGAGCAATATCAAGGTAGAAAACTTAAAAAAAAAAAAAAAAGAAAAGAAAAAAAAAAAAACAGGGGGTGGTTTATCATGATGGGGGCAGTGAACTGGGAGGATTATAAAATTTAATAAGATCATGAGAGGTACTCTTTAAGCCAGGGTTGCCCAACCAGATTACCTCCAGCTGTTGAAAAACTACAACTTCCAGCATGCCCGGACAGCCAAAGGCTGTCTGGGCATGCTGGGAGTTGTAGTTTTGCAACAGCTGGAGGCACCCTGGTTGGGAAAAACTGCTTAAAGCAGATGTGAGAAGAGACAATTCTTAGTGGAATACAACTGCTGTAAATCTAGTGGACATAATCACTGAAACCAAAACCGTCTGGTTTTTGCCCCTAACAACCAATCACAGCTCAGCTTTCATATGGTAATGAGCTGGTGTAAAATGAAAGCTGAGCTGTGCTTGGTTGATATGGGCAAACTAGACAGTTTTGGTATAAGGCCGATTGATATATCTGAGCCAATATATAAACAAATGACCTTACCTGTACAAACAGCTACAGTGAAGGCATCACCGCATGCCACCATTGTGACCTTTAATCCCTGCGGTGCACTCACAGGGTAGGGCACTCTACTATGACGGTACGTGCTAGTGCCCAGCTGCCCATGTTGATTGCTACCAAAGGTGTAACACTGACCCTGGGCTGAAAGACATAAGAAAGAATGCAGTAAAATAAAAGGCATATTCACAAAGTCCCCTACTCATCTAACATGTCTCTGTGTGTTTGCACTTGGACTAGTAAGTCAATACTGGTGTTAGCTTTAGAAAGTCACACTGAAGAATCTTTCCTTGCCATTCACAAAAGAATACAAGTGTCGGTCATTTGAGTGAATATAAGCACTAAATCCCCAGTAAACAAGGTTCACTCTCACTTCTCCTACATACTCCTCAGTGTAAATTGTACTCACCAGTCACTACAGCAGAGTGAGAAGTGCCCACATCAGCAGACAAGATGGCTTCTTGGTTCAGAGGTGCCGAATGTACAGGGGTAAAGGTGTAGGCCTCTTCCGCTTGATCCTCTGGAGGGGGCTCATTGACAGATGAGATTTGATCTAAGCCCAACTTGTTAAATCTGATAAAAAACAAGCATCTTATATCAATGTATACCAAGCATCTTATATCAATGTCCTATATCAATGTCTTATATCAATGTATACCAATCATCTTATATCAATGTCCTATATCAATGTATACCAATCATCTTATATCAATGTATACCAATCATCTTATATCAATGTCCTATATCAATGTATACCAATCATCTTATATCAATGTATACCAAGCATCTTATATCAATGTCCTATATCAATGTATACCAATCATCTTATATCAATATATACCAATCATCTTATATCAATGTATACCAAGCATCTTATATCAATGTATACCAATCATCTTATATCAATGTCCTATATCAATGTATACCAATCATCTTATATCAATGTATACCAAGCATCTTATATCAATGTCTTATATCAATGTATACCAATCATCTTATATCAATGTCCTATATCAATGTATACCAAGCATCTTATATCAATGTCCTATATCAATGTCTTATATCAATGTATACCAATCATCTTATATCAATGTCCTATATCAATGTATACCAATCATCTTATATCAATGTATACCAAGCATCTTATATCAATGTATACCAATCATCTTATATCAATGTCCTATATCAATGTATACCAATCATCTTATATCAATGTATACCAAGCATCTTATATCAATGTATACCAATCATCTTATATCAATGTCCTATATTAATGTATACCAATCATCTTATATCAATGTATACCAAGCATCTTATATCAATGTATACCAATCATCTTATATCAATGTATACCAAGCATCTTATATCAATGTCTTATATCAATGTCCTATATCAATGTACACCAAGCATCTTATATCAATGTCCTATATCAATGTATACCAAGCATCTTATATCAATGTATACCAATCATCTTATATCAATGTCCTATATTAATGTATACCAATCATCTTATATCAATGTATACCAAGCATCTTATATCAATGTATACCAAGCATCTTATATCAATGTATACCAATCATCTTATATCAATGTATACCAAGCATCTTATATCAATGTATACCAAGCATCTTATATCAATGTATACCAAGCATCTTATATCAATGTCCTATATTAATGTATACCAATCATCTTATATCAATGTATACCAAGCATCTTATATCAATGTATACCAAGCATCTTATATCAATGTATACCAAGCATCTTATATCAATGTCTTATATCAATGTCCTATATCAATGTACACCAAGCATCTTATATCAATGTCCTATATCAATGTATACCAAGCATCTTATATCAATGTATACCAAGCATCTTATATCAATGTATACCAAGCATCTTATATCAATGTCTTATATCAATGTCCTATATCAATGTACACCAAGCATCTTATATCAATGTCCTATATCAATGTATACCAAGCATCTTATATCAATGTATACCAAGCATCTTATATCAATGTCCTATATCAATGTATACCAATCATCTTATATCAATGTATACCAAGCATCTTATATCAATGTATACAAAGCATCTTATATCAATGTCCTATATCAATGTATACCAATCATCTTATATCAATGTATACCAAGCATCTTATATCAATGTATACCAAGCATCTTATATCAATGTATACAAAGCATCTTATATCAATGTCCTATATCAATGTATACCAATCATCTTATATCAATGTATACCAAGCATCTTATATCAATGTATACCAATCATCTTATATCAATGTATACCAAGCATCTTATATCAATGTCTTATATCAATGTCCTATATCAATGTACACCAAGCATCTTATATCAATGTCCTATATCAATGTATACCAAGCATCTTATATCAATGTATACCAATCATCTTATATCAATGTCCTATATTAATGTATACCAATCATCTTATATCAATGTATACCAAGCATCTTATATCAATGTATACCAAGCATCTTATATCAATGTATACCAAGCATCTTATATCAATGTATACCAAGCATCTTATATCAATGTATACCAATCATCTTATATCAATGTATACCAAGCATCTTATATCAATGTATACCAAGCATCTTATATCAATGTATACCAAGCATCTTATATCAATGTCCTATATTAATGTATACCAATCATCTTATATCAATGTATACCAAGCATCTTATATCAATGTATACCAAGCATCTTATATCAATGTATACCAAGCATCTTATATCAATGTCTTATATCAATGTCCTATATCAATGTACACCAAGCATCTTATATCAATGTCCTATATCAATGTATACCAAGCATCTTATATCAATGTATACCAAGCATCTTATATCAATGTATACCAAGCATCTTATATCAATGTCTTATATCAATGTCCTATATCAATGTACACCAAGCATCTTATATCAATGTCCTATATCAATGTATACCAAGCATCTTATATCAATGTATACCAAGCATCTTATATCAATGTCCTATATCAATGTATACCAATCATCTTATATCAATGTATACCAATCATCTTATATCAATGTATACCAAGCATCTTATATCAATGTATACAAAGCATCTTATATCAATGTCCTATATCAATGTATACCAATCATCTTATATCAATGTATACCAAGCATCTTATATCAATGTATACCAAGCATCTTATATCAATGTATACAAAGCATCTTATATCAATGTCCTATATCAATGTATACCAATCATCTTATATCAATGTATACCAAGCATCTTATATCAATGTATACCAATCATCTTATATCAATGTCCTATATCAATGTATACCAATCATCTTATATCAATGTATACCAAGCATCTTATATCAATGTATACCAAGCATCTTATATCAATGTATACCAAGCATCTTATATCAATGTCCTATATCAATGTATACCAATCATCTTATATCAATATATACCAATCATCTTATATCAATGTATACCAATCATCTTATATCAATGTATACCAAGCATCTTATATCAATGTATACCAATCATCTTATATCAATGTATACCAATCATCTTATATCAAAGTATACCAATCATCTTATATCAATGTCCTATATCAATGTATACCAAACATCATATATCAATGTATACCAAGCATCTTATATCAATGTCTTATACCAATGTATACCAATCATCTTATATCAATGTCTTATACCAATGTATACCAATCATCTTATATCAATATATACCAATCATCTTATATCAATGTATACCAAGCATCTTATATCAATGTATCCTCTACCCTGGCTGTTTGTCATGTTTGATTATTTGGGCACCCATGCATGTAAAAGACCAAAGCGCATGAAACCCTAACACCATTGTTTCTTCTTTCTTCCTCAAATTCATGTGTCTCAAGCATATATCTAATTCACATATAATTTGTGAAGTTGTTCTTTCCGTCCTCGGCCCGATTCCCATCATTGAACAAACATCACCTGTCCACCATCTGTAAACTGTGTCCACCTCAACCGTCTGCTTTGTCCACCAACAATTCCGACTGATCTATTATATGCTGCAGATATTTTAGCTGTCCTCCAGTTAGCAGTGGCTCCTGGAGAATATTCTGCAATGTTTAACCCAGTGATTCTTGCCAGCACAGTCCATACCTTCATGCCATAGCAATAACTGTCAGAGCAAGTTAATGATAGGAAGGATCACCTGGCAGAACAATTGCTATTGGTCTATGGCAAGCATGTCAAACTCAAAGGCTAACATGGGCCAAAAAAACAAGGTTTAGGTTTATGTGGGCCGCATAAAAAACAAATACCCATGCCCTCCCTGCACAACACCCCATGTCCCCTTTGCACAACAACCCATGTCCCCCTGCACAACATCTCATGCCCCTCTGCACAAGACCCCATGCCCTCCCTACACAAGACCCATTGCCCCCCTGCAAAACACCTCATGACCCCCTTCATAAGACCCCATGACCCCCCTTCACAAGACCCCATGCCCCCCTGCAAAACACCTCATGATCCCCTTCACAAGACCCCATGCCCCTTTTGTACAACACTCCATGCCTCCTTTGCACAAGACCCCATGCCCCCCTTTGCACAAGGCCCCATACCCCCCTGCACAAGACCCTGCACCCTTGCACAAGACTGTGCAGTACAGTTTCCCCACATTAGGTGCAGTATAGTTCCCCCACATAAGGTGCAGTACAGTTTCCCCACATAAGGTGCAGTATAGTTCCCCACATTAGGTGAAGTATAGCTCCCCCACATTAGGTGCAGTACAGTTCCCCCACATTAGATTGGCAGTATAGTTCCCCACATTAGGTGCAGTTCAGTTCCCCCACATTAGGTTTGCAGTATAGTTCCCCACATTATGTGTAGTACATTTCCCCCACATTAGGTGCAGTACAGTTCCCCCAAATTAGGTGCAGTACAGTTCCCCCACATTAGGTTGGCAGTATAGTTCCCCCACATTAGGTTGGCAGTATAGTTCCCCCCCCCCCACATTAGGTGCAGTATAGTTCCCCACATTAGGTGCAGTATAGTTCCCCACATTAAGTGCAGTATAGTTCCCCACATTAGGTGCAGTACAGTTCCCCCACATTAGGTTGGCAGTATAGTTCCCCACATTAGGTGCAGTAAAGTTCCCCACATTAGGTGCAGCATAGTTCCCCACATTAGGTGCAGTAAAGTTCCCCACATTAGGTGCAGCATAGTTCCCCACATTAGGTGCAGTATAGTTCCCCACATTAGGTGTAGTACAGTTCCTCCACATTAGGTTGGCAGTATAGTTCCCCCACATTAGGTGCAGTACAGTTCACCCACATTAGGTTCAGTACAGTTCCCCCACATTAGGTTGGCAGTATAGTTCCCCACATTAGGCGAAGTATAGTTCCCCACATTAGGTGCAGTATAGTTCCCCACATTAGGTGCAGTATAGTTCCCCACATTAGGTGCAGTATAGTTCCCCACATTAGGTGTAGTACAGTTCCCCCACATTAGGAGCAGTATAGTGCCCCCACATTAGGTGCAGTACAGTTCCCCCACATTAGGTGCAGTACTGTTCCCCCACATTATGTGTAGTATAGTTCCCCACATTAGGTGCAGTACAGTTCCCCCACATTAGGTTGGCAGTATAGTTCCCCACATTGGGTGCAGTACAGTTCCCCCACATTAGGTGCAGTACAGTCCCCCCCCCCCTATTTAGGTTGGCAGTATAGTTCCCCACATTAGGTGCAGTACAGTTCCCCCACATTAGGTGCAGTACAGTTCCCCCACATTAGGTTGGCAGTATAGTTCCCCCACATTAGGTTGGCAGTATAGTTCCCCCCCCCCCCCACAATAGGTGCAGTATAGTTCCCCACATTAGGTGCAGTATAGTTCCCCACATTAGGTGCAGTATAGTTCCCCACATTAGGTGCAGTATAGTTCCTCACATTAAGTGCAGTATAGTTCCCCACATTAGGTGCAGTACAGTTCCCCCACATTAGGTGCAGTATAGTTCCCCCACATTAGGTTGGCAGTATAGTTCCCCCACATTAGGTTGGCAGTATAGTTCCCCCCCCCCCACAATAGGTGCAGTATAGTTCCCCACATTAGGTGCAGTATAGTTCCCCACATTAAGTGCAGTATAGTTCCCCACATTAGGTGCAGTACAGTTCCCCCACATTAGGTGCAGTAAGACCCCATGCCCCCCTGCAAAACACCTCATGATCCCCTTCACAAGACCCCATGCCCTTTTGTACAAAACTCCATGCCTCCTTTGCACAAGACCCCATGCTCCCCTTTGCACAAGGCCCCATGCCCCCCTGCACAAGACCCTGCACCCTTGCACAAGACTGTGCAGTACAGTTTCCCCACATTAGGTGCAGTATAGTTTCCCCACATAAGGTGCAGTACAGTTTCCCCACATAAGGTGCAGTATAGTTCCCCACATTAGGTGAAGTATAGCTCCCCCACATTAGGTGCAGTACAGTTCCCCCGCATTAGATTGGCAGTATAGTTCCCCACATTAGGTGCAGTTCAGTTCCCCCACATTAGGTTTGCAGTATAGTTCCCCACATTATGTGCAGTACATTTCCCCCACATTAGGTGCAGTACAGGTTCCCCCCCCCCCTATTTAGGTTGGCAGTATAGTTCCCCACATTAGGTGCAGTTCAGTTCCCCCACATTAGGTTTGCAGTATAGTTCCCCACATTATGTGCAGTACATTTCCCCCACATTAGGTGCAGTACAGTTCCCCCCCCCCCCCCTATTTAGGTTGGCAGTATAGTTCCCCACATTAGGTGCAGTACAGTTCCCCCACATTAGGTGCAGTACAGTTCCCCCACATTAGGTTGGCAGTATAGTTCCCCCACATTAGGTTGGCAGTATAGTCCCCCCCCCACATTAGGTGCAGTATAGTTCCCCACATTAGGTGCAGTATAGTTCCCCACATTAAGTGCAGTATAGTTCCCCACATTAGGTGCAGTACAGTTCCCCCACATTAGGTTGGCAGTATAGTTCCCCACATTAGGTGCAGTAAAGTTCCCCACATTAGGTGCAGCATAGTTCCCCACATTAGGTGCAGTATAGTTCCCCACATTAGGTGTAGTACAGTTCCTCCACATTAGGTTGGCAGTATAGTTCCTCCACATTAGGTGCAGTACAGTTCACCCACATTAGGTGCAGTACAGTTCCCCCACATTAGGTTGGCAGTATAGTTCCCCCACATTAGGTTGGCAGTATAGTTTCCCCCCCCCCCCACAATAGGTGCAGTATAGTTCCCCACATTAGGTGCAGTATAGTTCCCCACATTAGGTGCAGTATAGTTCCCCACATTAGGTGCAGTATAGTTCCCCACATTAGGTGCAGTACAGTTCCCCCACATTAGGTGCAGTATAGTTCCCCCACATTAGGTTGGCAGTATAGTTCCCCACATTAGGTGCAGTAAAGTTCCCCACATTAGGTGCAGCATAGTTCCCCACATTAGGTGCAGTATAGTTCCCCAGATTAGGTGTAGTACAGTTCCTCCACATTAGGTTGGCAGTATAGTTCCCCCACATTAGGTGCAGTACAGTTCCCCCACATTAGGTTGGCAGTATAGTTCCCGACATTAGGCGCAGTATAGTTCCCCACATTAGGTGCAGTATAGTTCCCCACATTAGGTGTAGTACAGTTCCCCCACATTAGGTGCAGTATAGTGCCCCCACATTAGGTGCAGTACAGTTCCCCCACATTAGGTGCAGTACAGTTCCCCCACATTAGGTGCAGTACAGTTCCCCCACATTATGTGTAGTATAGTTCCCCACATTAGGTGCAGTACAGTTCCCCCACATTAGGTTGGCAGTATAGTTCCCCACATTGGGTGCAGTACAGTTCCCCCACATTAGGTTGGCAGTATAGTTCCCCCACATTACATGCAGTATAGTTCCCCACATAAGTTGCAGTATAGTTCCCCACATCATGTGTAGTATAGTTCCCCACATTAGGTGCAGTAAAGTTCCCCACATTAGGTGCAGTAAAGTTCCCCACATTAGGTGCAGTATAGTTCCCCCACAGACATACAGCCTTCAGCCAAACACAGTGTATGGCTGGAGGCTGTATGCCTGTTTACTGCCCCACTTCAGTGTTCCGACCACCACTCCTCCAGTCCGGGGTCACGATCTACTGCTATGGCCTATGGGCCATAGCAGTAGGACCCGGGACCGGAGAAGCGGTGATCGGAATGCTGAAGATGACGTGCTGGTGAGTGGTGACTTACCATACCCACACGTCCTCCTCACTGCTCTACTCCGCTCTTCTCCTACGGGCGCACACACGGGACGTTAGTGACATCCCTGCGTGCGCTACTTCCCGGCGGCACCTGCGTTTTTAAAGTTAACACGGGGCCGCAGAGAGGTAAATGGGGCATCCTTGTGTCCTGAAAAGATTTTTCGGGACACAGGGATGACCCGATTGTGACGGAGCCCCCTGCGGTAACTGGGTCCGGAGCAGGCACTCCAGGAGCGCCAATGATGATCTGGCCCTGACCAGAGCAATGAATATCTTTGCTGGGCTGCAAAGATATTCATTGTGGGCTGCATGCGGGCCACATTTTTGACACCCATGGTCTATGGCCAACTTGACTTTGTGTGCAATCAATGGTAAGACCAATATTTTCAAATGATACAACTTTCAGCTAAGGGTTTACTAACCTGTTACTGCCACTGGCCAGGATCTGGTTGCCCACTGTCAGAATCATGGAGCTGTCAATGCCACAAACCACTTTTCGTGGTTCATATTCCTGAGGAATTACGACCTGCTGAGGAGAGTTGTGAGACTCCTGGTTCCCAAGGCCGAGCCGTCCTGTGTTAGCGAGAACCAAAACTTTGTTATATGTAATATTCTTTTATTTGGATTATTTTTTACATATTCCACAGTGCGGTATACAAATATACTCTCACATTTCCCTCTGCCATACACTAGGGCCCATTTCTAAGGAAGCCAATGAACCTACCTAATTCCATATGTAGATGCGGCTTTATTATTCCAGATATACAAGGCACCAAGTAAAATACTGTATCCAGACATCATGTCTATGTTTTGAAGTGATCCAAAAACTTGGTGGTAATCGGATGATAGAAATACTAAAAGCTACTTAAAGGATTTAAGGAGCTGATATGGGTGGACAATGTTAGTCATCCTCTTGAATGACCATGTAAGTGCAGACAGGTCTGAACTCAACAGAGAAAATATTTGTAACCAGGAGGCCAACATAGGAGGGTAGGAAGCCATGGGCTCTGTGTCATTGTCAGGTGCAGATTATCCAGTGAAAGCCAGTACTAAAATGTTAGGAAATAAACTATATTTTATATAAGAAGTTGTTCTTGTGATTGATACATAATTTATACTGCGAGCTGCCACCGGCTAAGGCAAAATGTCTCTTGTATTTATTTGATGCTTTGTAGTATCTTATTATTAATGTGCTGTGAATCCTAAATAACAAATGCCATAGTCATGTCACTGTATATTCTTTCTATTACTCAAAATAATCTGAGAACCAATGGCATTTAGGGGTTATCCAACATAAGGTGACTTTAGTAATTTAGTGTCATACAGTAATGGACATGCTTACCAAGGATCTGTCCTGTGCCCCCCATCATGCTGTTGGCTTGTTTTTGGGAACTGGCTACTTATGATATCTGTGGCCTCCCTCAGACTACAATCCCCAGGATCCTTTATTTTAAAGTAGGTGACTTATTTTCCTTCCGCCTAGCAGTCCTTCCACCCATTGCAGCACAGCCACGCTCCCTTTGATCACATGACTTGCCCAACATCACCTGACACACAAGCTGTGGATCTGCGTGATGACGAATGCACACACATGTGCCCCCGTAACGTTATAAGGGGGTTGGCCCCCTATCAGCACCTGACTTGTGATTTATTGTCTCGGCCTACACAACAAACTGGGAAAGGTCGGAGAAAACACTCATTTTGTAGACTGCAAAAAATGTAATTCCAGGGGGAAAAGAAAGACAAAGAAATTCTATACCAGCCGCCAAACACAGGTATGCAAAGTATATTAGCAACAAGACCAACTTTGCTCCCATTCAAAGAAGCAGAAATCCCGGAATACCCCTTTATCCTTTACAAATATAAATCAAAAACAGATCAAAAAAGTGCTAGCTTTGAAGGCAAATCACATTTCTTAAAAAAAAAAATAAAAAAAAAATTGGAGCACCATTTATTAATAACCAAAACAACAAATACATAAGAACGTTTTAACCCTGACATATATGAATTGTATTTACTATTATATAGTGAACGAAATCCAAGTGAATGGGATTAGAGTTGTTGAGGAATTGACAATTGATTTACAGAAAATGAAAAAGGGTTTTCCAGGTTTTTACAATGCAAGACTTGTCCTCAAAGTATAAGTTATTAATATTAGATAGGTGGGGGCCCAAAGAGCTGATTGGCGGGGGTGTTGGGAGTTGGACACCTATTGATGCCATAAATTTTTATGTCCTGGACAAGCTAAAGTAAAGATTTTTCACTCATTTTTAAACAGGAGGCAGCCCAGTGATCATGGGTAGGTTGCAGACTTGGACTTTACCCTCCAGAGAAGTGTTTCCCAAGAGGGGTGCCTCCAGCTGCTGCAAACCTACAACTCCCAGCATGCCCGGACAGCCTTTAGCTGTCTGGGCATCCTGGGAATTGCAGTTTTGCAACAGTTGGAGGCACCCCAGTTGGAAACACTGCTGCAGAGCATAAGCCACTCTTGCACAAAGAGAAGATACCCATCCTCCAAAACGCCTTTGAGGCTGGTTTCACATGGGCATATTAGGGACACATTTTTATGTCCATGGTACGGAGCCAGTCCCAGCCTCCAAACTCCAAAAATCGTGAAAAATTCCATTGTATTTCATTAATGCAACTTAAAAGGAAAGGAAGCATGAAGTTCTCCAAAATCTCCTGGTAGATGGATGCGTTGACCTTGGACTTAAAGGGGTACTCCAGTGGAAAACTTTTTTTTTTTTTTTATCAACTGATGCCAGAAACAGATTTGTAAATTACTTCTATTAAAACATCTTAATCCTTCCGGTACTTATTAATGGCTATATACTACAGAGAAAATTATTTTCTTTTGGAATTTATTTTCTATCACTACCTCAGTGCTCTCTGCTGACACCTCTTTCCATGTCAGGAACTGTCCAGAGCAGGAGAAAATCCCCATTGCAAACATATGCTGCTCTGGACAGTTCCAAAAATGGACAGAGGTGTCAGCAAAGAGCACTGTGGTCGTGACAGAAAAGAAATCCCAAAAAGAAAAGACTTAAGAAGGATTAAGGATTAAGATTGTTTAATAGAAATAATTAAGAAATTTGTTTAACTTTCTGGCACCAGTTAATATAAATAAATAAAAATTTAAAAAGTTTTCCACCAGAGTACCCCTTTAATGAAGCACAGTGGACCAACACCAGCAGATGACATGGCTCCCCAAATCATAATAATTGGGGAGGGGGGGCCCTTTGGGGTTTTCATGAGCTGTAGCCATAATCATTACAATTATGACAAATCACGACTTGAACTATCTTGCTTTGCATGTAAGGAGTCTCTCTCATATATTAGTTTCACCTTTTAAGTTGCATTACTGAAAGAAATTATCTTTGTACCATATTCTAATTTTTGGATTTTCACCTGTAGGTACAATGACCTGAACTAACAGGTGTCAGTTTGGGACATTATACCAGTGTTCAGGTCAGAACGTGAGGCCGTAACATGGACAACAAAAGTTGTCCCTCCACCTATGTGAAACCATCCTCAGCCAGAAGCTTGTGGGGACATATAGAGTTGATGACAGAAAAATCAGTAATGTTGCAATACTGAAGAACATACTACAGGGACCATGGGGAATACAGTCATATAGGGGGAGAATTATCAAAACCTGTGCAAAGGAAAAGTTGCCCATAACAACCAATCAGATCGCTTCTTTCATTTTGCAGAGGCCTTGTTAAAAATCAAAGAAGCGACTTCTCCTCTGGATAGGTTTTGATAAATCTCTACTTTTAACTTGGGTACCTTAATTAACGAAATTTAAGTAAATACTAAAAATGACAAGGTTCAGCTACACCGGGATGTATAGTACGTGACAGTAGTTAGAACCAATGAGTATTATTGAACTCTATGACAAAAACTCAGGGCCTCTTGTGTGAACCAAACCAAGTAGTACAGGTTTTACCAGTACAGGGGTTATAGTTTCACTATGATGGTGAACTGTAGAGCTGTCTAAGTACAAGGCCTGTATGTAACAACAGAGTCAGACAGTCAAATAGGCTATTCACACAGAATTATGTAGAGAGAGGTCAGAACAAGCCTCACCATTGTCCCCGCGGCCCCAGGAAAACACTTCTTTCTCATTGGAAACGGCAAGAACATGTGAAGCCCCGCAGGACACGTGAACTATCTCATAACCCAGGAGAGCTTCGACTATCTTAGGCTGGGAGAGAAAGTAGAAGAAGTCATACATGAGGATCTTGTCAAGCAGCCAACTTATAACTTGCACAAATTACTTTATAAAACCTTATTATAAATCCATAGCGATATATACGGTATAATATCTCAATCATGCACAATTCAATTCAATTCCTTTATGTACAATCTTCATAAACTGGATAATGTAGTCACAATATATATTTATTAGGCTCCCAAATGTCATGGTAACCTATCAGTACCCATCATTCATGTTACAGTAGAGGAAGAATAGGGTGCTGTTGTACTGACAGTGTTAACCTCCTTTCAATCATCTAAGTTGCCGCAGACAAAAGGGAGGTCTGGGCGATTTTTAAAGGGGGTTATACGGTCTGTAAAAATCCAGTGGATCAGTCATCAATACTACATTAACGGGGCACTGACCCCCCGGCATCCCCACCATTTAACTGAAGCGGCCACTTCAATGATTAATGCACTCGTCCTTACTTTTAGTAGTAGCGATGCAAGGAACTCCAGAGGATGGGCCAATCATTTTACAGGCTGGATAACCCCTTTAGCGTCTATACACATGTACAGTATCCTGCAGGATTTGAAGCGTCAGATTTCAATGTAAACTAATTGACTGAACACAACATCAAATATGCACAGGATACTGTACATGTGAATAGACCCTTAGATATAAAACAGTTTTTCTTTTATTAACATATGGCTCCTCTTAAAATTTTTGCAGTCAATAAACACTTCACAAAACCACCGAAATTTGCTATAAAACACTTGCGGTTATTGGGCATGTGTCCCACTATGACAACATTTAACTGTAGCCTATTTGGATAAGTGATAAATGTCTGAGGGCCCAACTTTTGGGACTCCCACTGATCACTAGAAGGGTATGTTCACACTGAGTAGAATTCCGTGCAGTGAACACTACCATCAGTGTGAATGTTCACACTGTGGAATTGCAGCGCCGGACTATTCCGTCTCTGAAATTGTTCAGCACAAAGAAAGAACATGTTCATTCTTTGCACGGAATTCTGCGAGAACTGCTTAGCCATCAATGGTGACAGCGCAGTGCCCCGCGATCCTACTACCAAAGTATTTTCACCGGCGGCCGCCTAAAGGAATCTCCACTTGTGGAGTTCCGCTCGCGGAGATTCCGCCAGGCGGCTGCCGGGGAAAATACTTCGGCACTAGGACCGCAGGGCACTGCGCTGTCACCATTGACGGCTATGCAGTACTTGTGGAATTCCGAGCAAAGAATGAACATGTTCTTTCTTTGCGCTGAACAATTTCAGTGGTGGAATTGTTGTCCACCGCTGAAATTCCGCAGTGTGAACGCACCCGAATGGTGTTCCTGAGCTGCCCATTCCTCCTCAAGGCACAGACAGCAGAGTATTCTGTCGACTTCACAGAAACAAATCAAGCATGACTCCCTTTCCAACTAAATGGCTTCTTACCACAGTGAGAAGGAAAAGGGGTTAAAGTGATAAGTGGGGTGCCCACAGTTGAGCCCCACTGTGATCCTACATTTGTCACTTGTCCTTTAGGTGATAAATGTTTTTTTTATAGAATATTCCAATCTTTTCATTAAAGACATATTCTGATCTTTAATAACAAATTATTTAATTTTCTTTACTCTGACAACTGTTCACAGTAATGTCTAGAGGATGTTTTGCAAGGGAAAAAAAAAAGGAATAACACAATTGTATATAACATGTTATCTTCATAAATGTTAGTACTAAACATTTTTTAGTTATTTTCATTTTGGCCTTTAAAAGTCGAAACTGCTACAGAAAACTAAATGGTGACAATTGACTGTGCCAAGCAATACTTAAAGGGGTATTCCAGGAAAAAACTTTTTTATATATATATATATATATATATATATATATATATATCTCAACAGGCTTCAGAAAGTTAAACAGATTTGTAAATTGCTTCTATTAAAAAATCTTAATCCTTTCAGGACTTATGAGCTTCTGAAGTTAAGGTTGTTCTTTTCTGTCTAAGTAATCTCTGATGACACGTGTCTCGGGAAACGCCCAGTTTAGAAGATGTTTGCTATGGGGATTTGCTTCTAAACTGGGCGTTTCCCGAGACAGGTGTCATCAGAGAGCACTTAGACAGAAAAGAACAACCTTAACTTCAGAAGCTCATAAGTACTGAAAGGATTGAGATTTTTTTAATAGAAGTAATTTACAAATCTGTTTAACTTTCTGGAGCCAGTTGATATATAAAAAAAAGTTTTTTTCTGGATAACCCCTTTAACCTGTAATATAGTTCACATGCTAAAAGCGGTAATAGAACAGTCTAAATATTGTCCATATATAATATAGTGTCTAGAAAGAAGCTTACCATGAGCTACCCAGGTAAATTACACTGTAAGGCTTTGAGGAAAGAAGAAAGAAAGAAGATAACTGAAGCATTTAGAAACATACAGAATGTCAACACGTTTAGAGAGAATGTGTAGGTGCCTTGTTAGGCAGGGTTTATACTGAGGAATTTCCGAGTATAATTACACTTAGAAACTAGAGGGAGATTTATCAAAACATGTGTAGAGGATAAGTTGACCAGTTGCCCACAGCAACCAATCAGATCGCTTCTCTAAAGGAGTACTCAGGTGAAAATTTACTTATTCCCTATTCAGAGGATAGGGGTAAGTAGCTGATCGCGAGGAGGGGGTAGACAATGAGCACTCCATTCATTTCTATGTGAGCGTTGATGATGTCCGAGAGCTGTACTTGGGTCGTTTCGGCACCCCCATAGGAATGAGCAGCAAACGCACCTCACTAAGCGCTGGGTCCCGACCTAAGCGATAGGACCCCGCCCCATGACTAACTACTTATCCCCTATCATGTGGATAGGGGATATGTTATTTTTTGGTGGAGATCTCCTTTAATTTAATAAAAAAGGCCTCTAAAAAATGAAAGAAGCGATCTGATTGGTTGCAATGGGCAACTGGTCAACTTTTTCTCTGCACAGGTTTTGATAAATCTCCCCCTATGCTCGGAAATTCAGGTGCAGCAGAACCCCATTTGCTGTCAATAGGATTCTGCTGCGAAATGTACACTTCAGAATTTTAGTGGTGGAGCTACCTCCGCTCAAATTCTACCATCAAAAGAACAGTCGTGCTGATTCTTTTAGCGGAATTTGTACGGAAAATATTGCACTCTGTGGAACTTATTCAGTGAGCACTAGCCACCCTCGGAATCTCCCACTGGAATTTTTCCGTCCAGAGGTTCCTTAGTATGAACCCTGCCTTAGTATTTATTATTTATGTGGCTCATATAGCGCCAACATTTTGCACAGTGCTGTACAGAGATTGTCATCACTCAAATAATTTCATAATACAAAATTAGCAAGAAGTGGTAGACACAGCTCACCCTTCGCCCTCACCACGACACGGACAGGACCGGACCCCAGTCCTCAATAATGGCAAGAACAAAAGCAAAGTCCAGTGCGGTAGTTCAAGCAATACTGCACCTGTTCTCCATGTTGGCTGATTGCTGAATAAACCGTGTAGTATTGCTTGAACTACCGTGCTGGACTTTGCTTTTGTTCCTGCCATAATACAAAATTACATACACAGTGCCAGGAAACTGGTTAGAATGTTTTTCGGCATATTGGGGAGGAAACTGGATTACAAAGAGGAGAGGCACGTAAACACAAGGACACATACGGATTCCATGCAGATGTTATTCCTTGGTTGGATTTGAATCCAGGACAACAGTACTGCATGGCAACAATGCCAACCACTGAGCCATCATCCTGTCCAATAGGCTTATTTGCTTAAAGGGTACCTCTCATCAAAAAAACTTTTGATATATTATAGATTAATGTATGCAGAATAACTTTACAATTGCATGTTATTAAAAAATATGCTTCTTTCTATTTAATTTTCCACTTTGAAGAAATGACCACTAGGGGTCTCCCTGCCAGTCCTGGCAGCAAGCATTTCAGACTCATGCTGGAGTCCTAAACACTACGAGCTGCCAGTCTGCTTTGTTCACAAAGGAGAACACTCAGAGCTGCCAGCCTGCTTTGTTCACAGCCTGTTTGGCTGTGAACAAAGCAGGCTGGCAGCTCTGAGTGTTTAGGACTCCAGCATGAGTCAGAAATGCTTGCTGACAGGACTGATCGGGAAAAATACAATAGAAAGAAGCATATTTTTCATTAACATGCTATTGGAAAGTTATTCAACATTCATTAATCTAAAATATATCAAAAGTTTATTTGATGAGAGGTACCCTTTAATTTAAGTGTATGTATATGAATGAGGCTTTTCTGCGAAATCTGGAAAACTGTTCCTGCAACTAACATGTTGTGATTTGATGAAACATCTGCTGCAGAAATTCCACCTTGTGACCAGCGCAGCATAATCCTGCAGAATTCTGCACGGACATTCCGCCGTGTGAACGTACCCCTACAGGGCAGGCTACAGTCCAGGTTGGCAGTCATGCTGAATTGCCAGTGAGCTAGCTAGGAGGAACACCTTGGTTTTGCTTCCTACATATTGCAGGAGTCATTGACCTGTAAAGTAAATATCTGATGATAGATGAACTGGTGACAAGTCTGTTTGCTGTGGATCAGGATGCATTTTAATGGTTTTCCTGTTCACCACAAAATGACAAGCTGGCACAAAAAGTCAATTTCAGTGACTGTAACTGTTCACGTTCGGCTTCCTGGTCTCAGTCAGTGGTTTTCCGCTTGTCTTCATTCCTATTTTAACTCTCCTCTCTTCATTTAGCAAACACTTCTTCCGAAACAGTGTAAACTTCTGATTTATGACATCCTATCCCTATTCATGTTACAACTAGTGACATCTCCGCAGGACAGGTTGTAGAGAATAAGTGTGCCTTGGTTACACACATTTTAGTATTTTATCTATGAGTCAAATCTCCCAATGTCCTACCAGAGATTTACCATCAGCTGCTCAAACCACGCAATATTAGCAATGTTATTAAAAAAAATAAATAAATAAAAAAGAAACCCGTCCCCACTAGATAAAGCTAAGCGAAACACGTCGGAGGGTAAGGTGGGGGAACATCTGCACGTCTTCTGCACTTTGGTCTGTATCCCTGCCATTTCTGTATTACTGCCATCTACTATTGCTGACCTCGAGTTTACTAGCTCTTGGCTGTTTATATTATTTATAGCTGCATTTAATTATTATGACTGCAATTGTACATCATTTTAGTGTATTGTATCAGCTTCTATCTCTACTATATGTTAATACTTGGCTGCATTCTGTTGACATAAACACTCTTATTGTTTCTAATTGTATTAGTGAGGCACCCATTTTGGGTTAATCTTATTTAGCCTCACATGTGGATATTCTCCATATACTACTTATAGCAAGCATAGGCAACCTTCCGCACTGCAGATGTTTTGGACTACATCTCCCATAATGCTCTTACAGCTAAAATGCTGCCAAAGCATCATGGGAGTTGTAGTCCAAAAC
The DNA here is from genome assembly GCF_029499605.1 of Hyla sarda. Lineage (NCBI taxonomy): Eukaryota > Metazoa > Chordata > Amphibia > Anura > Hylidae > Hyla > Hyla sarda. The sequence continues at coordinate 431,079,497 of NC_079190.1, forward strand.
ATCTGCAGTGGCTAAGGTTGCCTATGCCTGCTTATAGTTTTGGGCACTTGCCAGTGATCTATACTTAAACAATTTATGCATAGTGGATCAGTCATTTTCTAACATTGGTCAGTATTAGGTAGTTTTTACTTACCAGTGTTCAATATGATGTAACTATTTAAGAATTGGATGTTCCCCCCACTATGTGATTCTGAATATGTCCCATGTGCATATGTTTCTAAGGGGGTCTCTTGCTGTCGATATATATATATATATATATATATATATATATATATGTACTAGTTTCTGAATATATTCTGAGTTATTTTTCACTACTGTGGTTATGTGTACATTTGTCAGCAGAATTTTGTAGGGGTATAAATATTCCTGGCTGATAAGTAAAGGAAGATAATGTGCTAAATATTACTTCTGCTCTACTAGCACCTTGATCTTCTGTTTGGCCTCTACCCCTAATACAGGCCCTAAATAACAAATAACCAAGAGATTATTAGGGAGATTTATCGATACCTGTGCAGAGGAAAAATTGCCCATAGTAATCAATCATATTTCTTCTTTCATTTCTGAGAGGTCTTTGTAAATAAAAGAAGCGATCTTATTGGTTGCTATGGGCAACTGGTCAACTCTGTACAGGTTTTGATAAATCTTCCCCTATGTCTGTGTTTACATCTGCACTGAAGGCTGCAATTTGGCAGAAAGAATAGGACAGCAAAACGACGAACACCAAGACAATGACTGTCGGGCCCAATATAAGCCATTGTTAAAAAAAATTTTTTTTAACTCTGACGGAACAGAGCCATGGAATTGACTATGTAGTTGTGAACATACTATGCATTAAAATACATTTTGCAAATATAAGTATCTTTAGGTTCAGTTCACAAATGCATCAGAGACTATTTCGTTTCATTAAAACAAGACAACAAGCTGGCTGTTTGCCAGCAGTACACCTACAGTTCCTTCCTCCCTTACTTCTCAGAGCACAACATCTTCTCCTTTGTACTATGCAATAACAAAGTGCTGGAGACAGAAAAAGGCTAGTCAAGCTTTAGCAGTGTTAAGTCTCCAGGACACTTGGATTTTAGAGTTATCCAATTCCCAGGCATACAAACCTTTATTTAGTTAACATGCTTTGCCAGCAGCTACCTATCAATGGCTGGGGTTTTATATGTAACAATGTGCTGACAACCTACCTTCAAGCCTAATGCATTCATTGAGATCTCAGATTTTTCACCAATGTCAATTTCCCTTTAGGCATCATTCGACATACTGCAGATGTGCTTGGTAATGTCATCATTAATTTTACACCAAAACCAGTAGTGCATCCTGAACACGGGGAAAATAATGTAAACTTTTCTTCTTCACCACCACTCCTGATTTTGGCTAAAAAATACTGATGTAAAAATATGACAACATCTGCAATGTATAACTGAGGCCTTAGGTGTCACACCTGCATCTGGCTATTTAAAAAAATGAATTAAAAAGAAGTTTACTGCTGGGTTTGGGGTTGCTTTGAGGACACAGTCAGTATTATTATGGATGGATGCTGGATTCCTCTGTTATGCTGGCAATGACTGCAACGGATGCCTGAAGCAGGTTCATAATAAAGATAACAAAAGTCACTAGCTATGTAATCTTTTTGGCTACAGATGATGTGAATCCTTTCCTCACGCTCAACAAACAAAATCACAAATAGAGTCCCCCGTTCTATAGCTACTGAACCCATTGGGATTTAGGACTTATGATCCACATAACTGACATGTACTGTCTGTAATTCTTTCCAAGAATACAAAAATAAAAAATAAACAATACCCTGCAAGCACAATGGAAGAATCACAACAAATTCAATAATGAAGTTAAAGTTTTTATTTAACGTTTATCCAGAGCGCTCCAGCCAGAAAATCCATTGGCAAGCACAGTAAAATATTGCATGTGAATGTAGCAATATGTGACTGTGCAGTTCTCTCTCGCCTACACAAGCTGGCACGGTGAATCTGCTCCAACAGAAGCATTTCTTATTCATTAATTCTTACTGTTTCGCAAACATTCCTGTCCTTGTTTTGCAATCTGTAGCATATGCTGTTCCTTTAGCAATATGGTGGCTGCCAACTGGCCACACAACTGGATTCTGCTCTGTACAACCTCCAGCTTGCATAGTGCCATAATACAGAGCCAATATTATTTTATAATATACCTTGATATGTATCCAATATCATACTGAGATATAAGTACCGTATATACTAGAGTATAAGCCGACCCGAATATAAGCCAAGGCCCCTAATTTCACCCCAAAAACCCGGGAAAAGTTATTGACTCGACTATAAGCCTAGGGTGGTAAATACATCATCCGCCCCTGTAATCATCCCCCCGCTGTAATCATCCAGACCCCCGTCATTAACACCCCCATCATCATCACCCTGTCATTAACACCCCCATCATCATCACCCTGTCATTTTCACCCCAGTCATCATCATCCCATCATCATCCCCCTCATCATCATACCCCCCCCCCCTCCCCTTCATCATCACCGCCTGTCAATCCCTTCTCAGTGGTCTTCAACCTGCGGACCTCCAGATGTTGCAAAACTACAACTCCCAGCATGCCCGGACAGCCATCGGCTGTCCGGGCATGCTGGGAGTTGTAGTTTTGAAACATCTGGAGGTCCGCAGGTTGAAGACCACTGCGGCCTTCGTCATCATCCAGACCCCCCTTTAGTTTTCTACTCACCTCCCCTCTGTGGGAAGGAAGGGTGAGCTGGTCCGGCCATCTATGCTGCAGGGGAGGGTTAGTCGTTCCGGGCTGTCCATCTTCAGCGGGAAGCCCTCTTCTCCACACCGGGCCGGCCCCAGACTTGTGACGTCGCCTTGACGACGACGCAAAGGGACGTTCATGCGCAGAGATGTCTGCTGCGCACGGACGTCCCTGTGCATCATCGTCAAGGCAACGTCACTAAGCCGGGGCCGGCCCGGAGCGGAGAAGAGGGCCTCCCAGTGAAAATGGACAACCCGGAACAACTAACCCTCCCACCGGACGGTCCCTGCAGCATAGATGGCCTGGACCAGCTCACCCTTCCTTCCCACCGAGGGGAGGTGAGTAGAAAACTAAAGAGGGGTCTGGATGATAACGAAGGCCACAGTGGTCTTCAACCTGCGGACCCCCATATGTTTCAAAACTACAACTCCCAGAATGCCCGGACAGCCAATGGCTTTCCGGGTATGCTGGAAGTTGTAGTTTTGCAACATCTGGAGGTCCGCAGGTTGAAGACCACTGAAAGGGATTGACAGGCGGAGAGTGCACTTGGGTATAAGCTGAGGGGGGCGTTTTCAACACGAAAAACGTGTTGAAAAACTCGGCTTATACTCGAGTATATACAGTAATATTGTAGCATGCTCCATTAGATGCTATATTTAGGGAGTCTCCCCTAGAGGATAGCGGGGAAAAAGGGTGTATTGAGAATAATACTTTTGTAATAAAGTACCGTATGTATATAGGATATAGCAGCACATGTTACTTAGGTTACCAAAAAATCACCTGAAAAATGGAGTCAAGTCATCTTAAAGCAGCCAGGATTAGGCGCTATTTACATCTGCATTGGAGGCTCCATTAGGTGTCCCCATAGTAGATTCTGTCATATCTAATGAGAAGGATGGCGTGCATGACCACCACAATAAACCCCATTATTAGTCAATGGGGTCTATCGGGCAAAAGAGCTACTACATTGTTGTTTTTGTTAATCTGCTCCTTTAAAAAGGAACAAAAAGATGGATTTGGCCCCGTAAAAGTGAACACAGCCTCATCCCAACTGGCGTACCGATCAGTATGGTCCAGCTTTCTTTGCTCAAACCTGTGTGAATGAATGAGAGTGGGTGCTGTAGAACTCAACACACAGAGACAGGGAGGCAGTAATATCTGTGCCCTCAAAAGCCTGGAGGTGACAGCACCAATCTTCAACACTTAAAGGGGTACGCCGCTGCTCAGCGTTCAGAACAAAATGTTCTGAATGCTTAGAGCTGGCACCGGGGGCTTGTGACGTCTCGGCCCCACCCTCATGACATCATGCCCCACCCCCTCAATGCAATCGACAGGAGGGGCATGACGGCTGCCACATTCCCTCCCATAGACTTGCATTGAGGGGGTCTCTAAAACAAATGGTGAGAAGCGCTCAGCTGAGCCCTTGTCTTACAGTCATCTCCTCTATATTCTACAGGAAGTCTATGGAGCCGATCTCCTGCAACATGGAGATAGTGGGGGACAAGGGCTCATATGTTCTTGTGATCACAAAGATCCTAACCAGTCACAACTTTTGACGTGTATCTATGACATATGGAAAGTTTTTTTTAACTGACAGTAACATTTTAAATAATAAACAATTGTTGGTGGTGCTTATACACAAGTGCCAGGAAGGAAAGATGGCGGTCAGACAGCTTAACTAAATTAAATAAAAATTACAGAGACACTGAAGGCAACTGGGAGGGCTGGTACAGAACATTGTGGAGAAATAATCCAATCCGGTACCAAAAAAGGGGAGTAGTTTACCACTGAGGTGCTGCTTTTATTTCCCAAGTGACCTAAAAAAGGGTTACATGGGCACCCACTTTCACATATAATACTTTTTCCACTGTCTTTTCGAAAGGAAGATGATGGGGATCGCTCATCTAAAGCACCAGTAAGTGACCTTTCATGTATTTAGCTAAACCAACAGTATAATAAAGTTCAGGCGTCGCAGTTAATAAACCTTACCTGAGTGACATCATTGAAATTGGCATGTCCTAAGCAACCATTGCTCCCACTGCCAAATGTCATGATGATACCCCGGTCTGGAGAGAAATGAAAGCCGGATTGAAGTCATTTACATCCACTGTATTATATCTCTGAAGAACATTACAATGGCAAATACTACGTCTCCCAATGGTTTTCCAAGCTTTACATTATACATCTGTCCTATTCCCACCTGTCAAACAGGCCGTAAACAGGTCACCGCACGACACATGCTTTATGGTAACTCCAGACTGGCCCTCCAAGAAGCGTGAAACGAACTGTGGCTGTGCATGCTCTATAGAACCAGGAAGAGAAGGAGCTCCAGTGCCTACCGGAGGAGCCTAGAGGATAACAAAAAAGAATTAGTAAATGAACATCTAGTTAAATTAAAATTATTTGTATTAGACAAAAGTCATAGGGGGGATTTATTGCTCCCAGTGTCAGACTTTTTTTTTTTTTATTTTTTTTTTTTTATTTTGCACCAAGTGGGAGTTTGTGCAACATTGTTTGGCTCAAAGGCAGGATTTGTGCCAAAAATGTACGCAATTTTGCCACTCTGCACTGGTGCAGTGAATTATATATTCCCCCCAATAGACTATGCTGGAATAGGAACAGAACACATTAAATCAGATTACACTGAATTCTCCTAATGCAAAGACTATTACATTTTAATAGACTGGTCCATAAAGGCATTAGAAGAAGAAAGATAAAGAGGATTCTTCATCATGAACAGCAGAGCTGTGACAACACTCATAGGATGGCATTAGTTATATGATCTGTGTTATAAAAACATCATGCTAAGTGCTGCATTCACTAACACTCCTCCATAGCATCGCTGAATAAATCACCTATTAGGATCATGAGACATAGGGAATGTAAGACGGCCATGTTTACTGGAATTTAATTGCAACTTACATGCTAAAGTAAAAAGGGATGATTCTTACTTTACCTATGTTTCCCCATTAAGTCTATCTTGCGAGCTAACAACTTTTTGGTTCAATAGTTTTAGTATTAAGAGTTTTAATATACAAGTTAATACAAGTAAACATAAAAGAAGCAAAGACAACAAAATGATACATAGGATACATCAGTTGACGAAGTCGCAAAGCAATGTATAGTACATTGAGGAGTAAGGAGCTCAAGGTGAGGTAAGTAATTGATACAAATAATATAAAATGCACAATATCTAGAACAAACACAATATTATTAGAGTATGTTAGTACACTGCTCAAAAAAATAAAGGGAACACTTAACCCCTTAAGGACCGGGGGGCTTTCCGTTGTTGCATTTTCGTTTTTTGCTCCTTGCCTTTAAAAAATCATAACTCTTTCAATTTTGCACCTAAAAATCCATATTATGGCTTATTTTTTGCGCCACCAATTCTACTTTGTAATGACGTCAGTCATTTTGCCCAAAAAATCTACGGAAAAACGGCAAAAAAAATCATTGTGCGACAAAATTGAAAAAAAAACGCAGTTTTGTAACTTTTGGGGGCTTCCGTTTCTACGTAGTACATTTTTCGGTAAAAATGACAGCTTATCTTTATTCTGTAGGTCCATACGATTAAAATGATACCCTACTTATATAGGTTTGATTTTGTCGTACTTCTGGAAAAAATCATAACTACATGCAGGAAAATTAATACGTTTAAAATTGTCATCTTCTGACCCCTATAACTTTTTTATTTTTCCGTGTATGGGGCCGAATGAGGGCTCATTTTTTGCGCCGTGGTCTGAAGTTTTTAACGGTACCATTTTTGCATTGATAGGACTTATTGATCGCTTTTTATTCATTTTTAAATTATATAAAAAGTGACCAAAAATGCACTATTTTGGACTTTGGAATTTTTTTGCGCGTACGCCATTGAACGAGCGGTTTAATTAACAATATATTTTTATAATTCGGACATTTCCGCACGTGGTGATACCATATATGTTTATTTTTATTTACACTGTGTTTTTTTTTTGTGGGAAAAGGGGGGTGATTCAAACTTTTTAATAGGGGAGGGGTTAAATGATCTTTATTCACTTTTTTTTTCCACTTTTTTTTGCAGTGTTATAGGTCCCATAGGGACCTATAACACTGCACACACTGATCTTTATCATTGATCACTGGTTTCTCATAGGAAACCAGTGATCGATGATTCTGCCGCTTGACTGCTCATGCCTGGATCTCAAGCACTGAGCAGTCATTCGGCAATCGGACAGCGAGGAGGCAGGTAGGGACCCTCCCGCTGTCCTGTAAGCTGTTCGGGATGCCACGATTTCGCCGCGGCTATCCTGAACACCCCACTGAGCTAACCGACAGTTTTTACTTTCACTTTTAGCCGCATGGCTCAGCTCTGAGCGCGCGGCTAAAGGGTTAACAGCGCGCGGCGCCGCGATCGGCACTGCGCGCTATTAGCGGCGGGTCCCGGCTTCACTATGACGCCGGTCCCGCCGTGATATGATGCGGGGTTACCATGTAACCCCGCGTTATATTACGGAGCAGGACCAAGGACGTACCGGTACGTCCTTGGTCCTTAAGGGGTTAAAGAACACAATGTAACTCCAAGTCAATCACACTTCTGTGAAATCACACTGTCCTCTCAGGAAGCAACAATGATTGACAATCAATTTCACATGCTGTTGTGCAAATGGACAGACAACAGGTGAAAATTATAGGCAATTCGCAAGACACCTCCAATAAAGGAGTGGTTCTGCAGGTGGTGACCACAAACCACTTCTCAGTTCCTATGCTTCCTGGCTCATGTTTTGGTCACTTTTTAATGCTGGCGGTGCTTTTACACTAGTGGTAGCATGAGACGGAGTCTACAACCCACACAAGTGGCTCAGGTAGCGCAGCTCATCCAGGATGGCACATACATGCCAGCTGTGGCATGAAGGTTTTCTGTGTCTGTCAGTGTAGTGTCCAGAGCATGGAGGGGCTACCAGGAGACAGGCCAGTACATCAGGAGAAGTGGAGGAGGCCGTAGAAGGGCAACAACCCAGCAGCAGGACCACTACCTCACCTTTGCGCAAAGACTCCATGAGGGTGGTTTGAGGGCCCGATGTCCACAGGTGGGGGTTGTGCTTACAGTCCAACACTGTGCAAGATGTTTGGCATTTGCCAAAGAACACCAAGATTGGAAAATTCTACACTGGCACCCTGTGCTCTTCACAGATGAAAGCAGGTTCACACTGAGCACATGTGACAGACGTGACAGAGTCTGGAGACGCCGTGGAGGACATTCTGCTGCCTGCAACATCCTCCAGCATGACCGGTTTGGCAGTGGGTCAGTAATGGTGTGGGGTGGCATTTCTTTTGGGGGGCCGCACAGCCCTCCATGTGCTTGCCAGAGGTAGCCTGACTGCCATTAGGGACTGAGATGAGATCCTCAGACCCCTTGTGAGACCATATGCTGGTGCGGTTGGCCCTGGGTTCCTCCTAATGCAGGACAATACTAGACATCATGTGGCTGGAGTGTGTCAGCAGTTCCTGCAAGAGGAAGGCATTGATGCTATGGACTGGCCCGCCTGTTCCCCAGACCTGAATCCGATTGAGCACATCTGGGACATCACATCTCTCTCCATCCACCAACAACACGTTGTACCACAGATTGTCCAGGAGTTGGCGGATGCTTTAGTCCAGTTCCGGGAGGACATCCCTCAGGAGACCATCTGCCACCTCATCAGGAGCATGCCCAGGCATTGTAGGGAGGTCATACGTGCACGTGGAGGCCACACACACTACTGAGCCTCATTTTGACTTGTTTTAAGGACATTACATAAAGTTGGATCAGCCTGTAGTGTGGTTTTCCACTGTGATTTTGAGTGTGACTCCATATCCAGACCTCCATGGGTTGATAAATTTGATTTCCATTGATAATTTTTGTGTGATTTTGTTGTCAGCACATTTAACTATATAAAGACTAAACGTATTTCATACGATTAGTTCATTCATTCAGATCTAGGATGTGGTATCTTAGTGTTCCCTTTATTTTTTTTGAGCAGTGTATAAGAAAGGTAAGTAAAGTATATTGTGCAGTCATAACACACAGAAGAGCATGCACAGAGGTCCGTTTATATCAGTGATTCCCAACCAGGTTGCCTACAGCTGTTGCAAAACTACAACTCCCAGCATGCCCGGACAGCCTTTGGCTGTCTGGGCATGCTGGGAGTTGTAGTTTTGCAACAACTGGAATCACCCTGGTTGGGAAACACTGGCTTATATATATTGATGGTCTTTAATACCAAGACCCAGGTCTGAGATACACAAGGCATGTACCTACTTTACACAACAAAAAATCCCATCCTGAAGAACTCTGGGAATGCCTGGTGCAGACAAACCCGAAAAATTTTGTGTACTCTACCAAACAACTTTTATTAGACTTACCATAGAGTCCGTCCTATGCAGCGAGAGGGGAAGAGAAGGGCTTAACCAGCAATCTCCCTGCCTGGCATTGGAAAGAAACAATCTTTCTCTTCATAAGGTCACTTCCTCCCAATGCTCAATGGTACTGTCATTATTACTGCGGTTGCCAAAATCAGGATTTTCGCTGTGTGCACGGTGCAGCAGAACATAGCCTTAAAGGGGTATTCCAGGCAAAAACCTTTTTATATATACCAACTGGCTCCAGAGAGTTAAACAGATTTGTAAATTACTTCTATAAAAAAAAATCTTAATCCTTTCAGTACTTATGAGCTTCTGAAGTTAAGGTTGTTCTTTTCTGTCTAAGTGCTCTCTGATGACACGTGTCTCGGGAAATGCCCAGTTTAGAAGAGCTTTGCTATGGGGATTTGCTTCTAAACTGGGCATTTCCCGAGACACGTGTCATCAGAGAGCACTTAGACAGAAAAAAACAACCTTAACTTCAGAAACTCATAAGTACTGAAAGCATTGAGATTTTTTAATAGAAGTAATTTACAAATCTGTTTAACTTTATGGAGCCAGTTGATATATATATATATATATATATATATAAAGTTTTTTCCTTGATAACCCCTTTAAATTAGTTCGACAAATAAGCATTTGATTGACAGCTATTCTTTCTGACTCCTCTTCATATATGCATACTGGCTAATCATGTATGGGCTCTCATTGGGTTCAGCCATTCTTTATCTACTATGTATAACTATCTCGACTCAATTTCATCTTCCCTTTCTTCTGTTTAACCTATAATATGTATATTAGAAAAAAGAGGGACTGGCATAGGACCTTGTTCACACAAAACACCAGAATATTCTTGCTAGAAAAGTATGAAAAACTTATGTGCCACATAGAGCAGTGGCCTTCAACCTGCGGACCTCCAGATGTTGCAAAACTACAACTCCCAGAATGCCCGGACAGCCAACGGCTGTCCGGGCATTCTGGGAGTTGTAGTTATGCAACATCTGGAGGTCCGCAGGTTGGAGACCACTGACGTAGAGGGTGATAAAATCAAATGCCATAGTGTGGTAGATCCTAGGTGTAAGTCCCCTTTCCAGCATATATAGCTATGCTCATTTTTTTAGGCACTGCCCGATGAATCAACCCCTATAAATTTCCTGTCCCTGACTTTACCTTTCCATTTTACTATGTATTCTTTACGTGCCTTGTTATTACTATAAAACAGGTACAGGTCTCGTGTTTGTTACATGGGTCAGAGTTCACGGATGCTCACCTCCCACATGATAATCCGCCCAGACTTGGTGACTCCGGCTTTTTGAGTTCTGCCTGCAGACACCTGGACCACCTCTGTATTCAGCATTGGCAGGCGGAGAGGAGTGGTGATCCCACTACCCCAAGTGTACACAGAGGATAGAGGGGGAGGAATACCTGGCTTTGCAGGAGAATACCCCACACGGCCACCTGAGAAAACAACATAAACATTATATATATATAAAAGACGGGCGGGCTCAGCATCATATACAAAGGGGTGCTATTAAGCGTACCAAACAACAATAACTACACAGGAAAAGAGAAAGAAATACGCAATATAATGCACACCCACAGTAACTGTAATCCAAAAAATATATCTTTATTACATATAGATATTACAAAACGCAGACAATACAGTTAAAACCAATAAAAAAAAAGGCCCAAATGGCCACTGCACAAACGAGGGGGGGGGGGGACCCCCTAACAAAAGAGGGGGAGAAACCCCACCCAGGGCACCTGCCTCCACAAATAAACAGGTTATCAACCTATCATACAACAAGAATGTTAAATCAATACGGTCCTGTCCCCACAACACTGATAATGTATATACAACCTGAGTATCCTTAATATATAGCACAGGGGACTGGTAGTGGAGGACAATAGATGGAGGAGTAGTACGGCAGGTGCCCCCCTAGAGACCCCACGCGTTCCGTTGCCCGTCAGCAACTTCCTCAGGGGTGTTGTCTGAGGTCTGTGTGCTATATATTAAGGATACTCAGGTTGTATATACATTATCAGTGTTGTGGGGACAGGACTGTATTGATTTAACATTCTTGTTGTATGATAGGTTGATAACCTGTTTATTTGTGGAGGCAGGTGCCCTGGGTGGGGTTTCTCCCCCTCTTTTGTTAGGGGGTCCCCCCCCCCCTCGTTTGTGCAGTGGCCATTTGGGCCTTTTTTTTATTGGTTTTAACTGTATTGTCTGCGTTTTGTAATATCTATATGTAATAAAGATATATTTTTGGGATTACAGTTACTGTGGGTGTGCATTATATTGCGTATTTCTTTCTCTTTTCCTGTGTAACAACATAAACATGACAACGAAGCCAACTTCCGAATACTCTGCTCCACCACAACATGTCTTGGCAAACGCTGGTGATAATAGGAAATACTGGAATGCGCTGCACGCATTTGCCTTTGGATCTGTAATAGGCACCTGTCATGTTAAATAAATGGGCGGCCAGTTCGTCGCAGCATTTCATTACAACCGGTAGGATGTTCACATTACTGACAAATGATATCTCTGTACATTCCAGGAAATGTCCCATAAATTCAGGGGAACACGGCAAAGGAACAAGCACAGGCTGGCATCGGACTGAGTTATGGGCACCCGGATAGTTCTATTCCAGGCTGTGTATAACATGAATAAATCACTTGCCATCGACTTTAGTAACCTGGTGGGACTGGGGGGGGGGGGGGGGGTGGCCAATGTGTAGATTCATGTAGAAAATTCATTTCTAAAATAATTAACACCTTACATTCTGAGCCTGTTTTGGCGGTAAGGGCCACAGAAATGTTTTTTATACAGTGGTCCCTCAAGTTACAATATTAATTGGTTCCAGGACGACCATTGTATGTTGAAACCATTGTATGTTGAGACCAGAACTCTATGGAAACCTGGTAATTGGTTCTGTAGCCCCAAAAGGTCATCCAAAAATAGGAAAAAGTGTTAAAGAAAAATAAGTATATAATTAATATAGATAAAGCAAGTCCTTATACATAAAAGTAAGAAAGATCTGCTGGGAGCTGTAAATCACTGTCTATTTCAGTGTTTTCCAATCAGGGAGCCTCCAGCTGTTGCAAAACTACAACTCCCAGCATGCCCAGACAGCCAAAGGCTGTCCGGGCATGCTGGGAGTTGTAGTTTTGCAACAGCTGGGGGGCCCCTGCTTGGCAAAGACTGGTCTATGTAGAGGACAGGAGCTTCTTCAGGGTCATGTACAGTACACGCAATGTCCTAAAAATGTAACATGGAGCAGCCCTCACCTCGTGTCCAAAGGAGCAGGTAACCCTAGGACAGGTAAAGAGTACAGAACATGTAATACCTCCCTGTACTGTAGGGGGTGCTACCAGACACCAGTCAGTGCATACACTTCAGTAATACAGGTGTTTTACCAGTAAATTGCCCATTCTAATTGGTCAGTTCTTCCGGCCATTGACATGTCTCGCAGATCTGGACTGTCTGTAGCATTGTACGTTGAGTCTGGTTTCAACTTACAATGGTCCAGAAAAGACCATTGTATGTTGAAACTATTGTATGTTGAGGCAATTGTAAGTTGAGGGATCACTGTATTGGCATCGCTGCATTCAGAGAATCATAACTTTTTTTTTCTGTTATCAAAGCTGTAGGAAGGTTGTTTTTTTTGTATTTTTTTTTTTTTTTGTAGGATGGGTTTATTTTTTCAATGGCATTTAAATTTTTTTTTTGCTTTCTATTTATGCCATTCACCATGCGGAGAGCAATAATATGTTACCTTTATGTTATTGATCAGTATAAAGATTACTATGTTAAATACAGATAGCTTTTTTTTTTACATTTTATTACTTTTGCACAATAAAAACTCTAAAAAAAAAAAGAAAGCAGTTTTTGTGTCTCTCTATGGGAGGGAGCCATTTTTGGGTACATACAACTTTTTAATCACTTCAGATTCCATTTTCTGGCAATATGAACAAAAAATAGCAGTTCCTGTCTCCTACTGGCGATGCGTTGCGATAACTAGAGGCCAAGAGCTTGCTCTCTTTCTGCCTCTAACATTACAGAGGCGCACTGGGGCCATCGGGAGTGAGCGATTGCTCTAAAAACTCACCGCACCAAAAGGTATGCCTGAATTGTAATTGTAAACATCTTTGTCATCCTAGGAAAAGTTTATGGGGGTAAGAATTCATGACAATTGTGCTTTAAAAATCATCTGACAGGTTCACTTTAAATTCATGTCCATCTGACAATTCCCTGACTTGTCAGACAAATTATACTGCTCAAAAAACTAAAGGGAACACTTAAACAACACAATGTAACTCCAAGTCAATCACACTTCTGTGAAATCACACTGTCCACTCAGGAAGAACACTGATTGACAATCAATTTCACATGCTGTTGTGCAAATGGAACAGACAACAGGTGGGAATTATAGGCAATTAGCAAGACACCCCCCAATAAAGGAGTGGTTCTGCAGGTGGTGACCAAAGACCACTTCTCAGTTCCTATGCTTCCTTGATGATGTTTTGGTCACTTTTGAATGCTGGTGGTGCTTTCACTCCAGTGGTGCCATGAGACGAAGTCTACAACCCACACAAGTGGCTCAGGTAGTGCAGCTCATCCAGGATGGCACATCAATGCGAGCTGTGGCAAGAAGGTTTGCTGTGTCTGTCAGCATAGTGTCCAGAGCATGGAGGCACTACCAGGAGACAGGCCAGTACATGAGGAGACGTGGAGGAGGCCGTAGGAGGGCAACAACCCAGCAGCAAGACCGCTACCTCTGCCTTTGTGCAGGGAAGAGGAGGAGGAGCCCTGCCAGAGCCCTGCAAAATGACCTCCAGCAGGCCACAAATGTGCATGTGTCCACTCAAACTGTCAGTAACAGACTCCATGAGGGTGGTATGAGGGCCCGACATTCACAGGTGGGGGTTGTGCTTACAGCCCAACACCGTGCAGGACGTTTGGTATTTGCCAGAGAACACCAAGATTGGCAAAATTGCCACTGGTGCCCTGTGCTCTTCACAGATGAAAGCAGGTTCACACTGAGCACATGTGACAGACGTGACAGAGTCTGGAGACGCCATGGAGGACGTTCTGCTGCCTGCGACATCCTCCAGCATGACCGGTTTGGCGGTGGGTCAGTAATGGTGTGGGGTGGCATTTCTTTGGGGGGCCGCACAGCCCTCCATATGTTTGCCAGAGGTAGCCTGACTGCCATTAGATACCGAGATGAGATCCTCAGACCCCTTGTGAGACCATATGCTGGTGCGGTTGGCCCTGGGTTCCTCCTAATGCAAGACAATGCTAGACCTCATGTGGCTGGAGTGTGTCAGCAGTTCCTGCAAGAGGAAGGCATGGATACTATGGACTGGCCCACCCGTTCCCCAGACCTGAATCCGATTGAGCACATCTGGGACATCATGTCTCACTCCATCCACCAAAGTTATGTTGCACCACAGACTGTCCAGGAGTTGGCGGGTGCTTTAGTCCAGGTCTGGGAGGACATCCCTCAGGAGACCATCCGCCACCTCATCAGGAGCATGCCCAGACATTGTAGGGCGGTCATACGGGCACTTGGAGGTCACACACACTACTGAGCTTCATTTTGACTTGTTTTAAAGGGGTACTACTGTGGAAAACTGTTTTTTTTTTTTTTTTTATCAACTGGTGCCAGAAAGTTAAACAGATTTGTAAATTACTTCTATTTAAAAATCTTAATCCTTCCAGTACTTTTTAGGGGCTATATACTACAGAGGAAATGCTTATATTTTTAGATTTCTCTGATGTCATGACCACCGTGCTCTCTGCTGACCTCTGCTGTCTATTTTAGGTACTGTCCAGAGCAGCATATGTTTGCTATGAGGATTTTCTCCTGTTCTTAAAATGGACAGCAGAGGTCAGTATAGAGCACTGTGGTCATGACATCAGAGAAATCTAAAAAGATAAGCATTTCCTCTGTAGTATATAGCCCCTAAAAAGTACTGGAAGGATTAAG
Source organism: Hyla sarda (assembly GCF_029499605.1). Taxonomy (NCBI): domain Eukaryota; kingdom Metazoa; phylum Chordata; class Amphibia; order Anura; family Hylidae; genus Hyla; species Hyla sarda. The sequence continues at coordinate 431,094,619 of NC_079190.1, forward strand.
ATTTTTAAATAGAAGTAATTTACAAATCTGTTTAACTTTCTGGCACCAGTTGATTTAAAAAAAAAAAAGTTTTCCACGGTAGTACCCCTTTAAGGACATTACATCAAAGTTGGATCAGCCTGTAGCGTGGTTTTCCACATTGATTTTGAGTGTGACTCCATATCCAGACCTCCATGGGTTGATAAATTTGATTTCCATTGATCATTTTTGTGTGATTTTGTTGTCAGCACATTCAACTATGTAAAGATGAAAGTATTTCACACGATTAGTTCATTCATTCAGATCTGGGTTGTGTTATCTTTGTGTTCCCTTTATTTTTTTGAGCAGTGTTTAACCCCACATATCTCGGAAATGGGAGGGCATATCAAAAACAGTAAAAAGGTGTGTGATCCAAAAAAAGGGGTTGTGTGGATTTTTAAAAAATATTTAGTTCAATTTTAAATTTACATTTTTATTACATTTCAGGGCCTTATAGAAATACAAAAGTTAAAACCCACTGGTACAGTGCAATTATCTTATGCACGTCGCTTAGATGCCACAGAAGCTATTTACTCCAGCATCTAAGGGTTTGTTACTGCGGGAGCCTGGCTGTTAATCACTGTTCATTTCTGGCATTATGCCTCAAATTAGGGCATTGCGTGATGTACATATACATGATTTTGCGAAAATAGGTTAATGCTTATTTCTAGTGATGCACCGAAAGGGAAATTTTTGCTTGAAACTGAAATTTTAGGCTGTGCTTGGCTGAAAACCATTTTTTTTTAAATATAGTTTTTATATAACTTCTTTATTTTTCCAAATACGGGGATATATGAGGGATTATTTTTTGGTGCCGTGATCTGTAGTTTTTATTGGTAAGACTACAACTCCCAGCATGTTTGGACAGCTGAAGGCTACTACCCAGCTCTCGTAGACTCCTGAATGGCCTATCAGACTGGACCCTGATTTTGTAGTGCAGTATTTAACCCCTTAACCCCTTAAGGACCGGAGGTTTTTCCGTTTTTGCATTTTCGTTTTTTGCTCCTTGCCTTTAAAAAATCATAACTCTTTCAAATTTACACCTAAAAATCCATATGATGGCTTATTTTTTGCGCCACCAATTCTACTTTGTAATAACGTCAGTCATTTTGCCCAAAAATCTATGGTGAAGCGGGAAAAAAAATCATTGTGCGACAAAATTGAAAAAAAAAAACGCTGTTTTGTAACTTTTGGGGGCTTCCGTTTCTACGTAGTACATTTTTCGGTAAAAATGACACCTGATATGTATTCTGTAGGTCCATACGATTAAAATGATACCCTACTTATATAGGTTTGATTTTGTCGGACTTCTGGAAAAAATCATAACTACATGCAGGAAAATTAATACGTTTAAAATTGTCATCTTCTGACCCCTATAACTTTTTTATTTTTCCGTGTATGGGGCGGTATGAGGGCTCATTTTTTGCGCCGTGATCTGAAGTTTTTAACGGTACCATTTTTGCATTGATAGGACTTATTGATCACTTTTTATTCATTTTTAAATGATATAAAAAGTGACCAAAAATGCACTATTTTGGACTTTGGAATTTTTTTGCGCGCACGCCATTGACCGAGCGGTTTAATTAATGATATATTTTTATAATTCGGACATTTCCGCACGCGGTGATACCACATATGTTTATTTTTATTTTTATTTACACTGTGTTTTTTTTTTTATTGGAAAAGGGGGGTGATTCAAACTTTTAATAGGGGAGGAGTTAAATGATCTTTATTCACTTTTTTTTTTCACTTTTTTTTTGCAGTGTTATAGGTCCCATAGGGACCTATAACACTGCACACACTGATCTTCTATGTTGATCACTGGTTTCTCATAAGAAACCAGTGATCAACGATTCTGCCGGATGACTGCTCATGCCTGGATCTCAGGCACTGAGCAGTCATTCGGCGATCGGACAGCGAGGAGGCAGGAAGGGGCCCTCCCGCTGTCCTGTCAGCTGTTCGGGATGCCGCGATTAGCCGCGGCTATCCCGAACAGCTCGACTGAGCTAGCCGGGAACTTTCACTTTCACTTTTAGCTGCGCGGCTCAGCTTTGAGCGCGCGGCTAAAGGGTTAATAGCGCGCGGCGCCGCGATCGGCGCTGCGCGCTATTAGAGGCGGGTCCCGGCTTCACTATGACGCCGGGCCCGCCATGATATGACGCGGGGTTACTGTGTAACCCCGCGTTATATCGGAAGAGCAGGACCAAGGACGTACCGGTACGTCCTTGGTCCTTAAGGGGTTAAGGACCAAGCATTTTTCTGTTTTTACACTTTCGTTTTTTCCTCCTTACCTTTTAAAAATCATAACCCTTTCAATTTTGCACCTAAAAATCCATATGAGGGCTTATTTTTTGCGCCACCAATTCTACTTTGGAATGACATCAGTCATTTTACACAAACATTTATGGCGAAACGGAAAAAAAAATCATTGTGCGACAAAATTGAAGAAAAAACACCATTTTGTAAATTTTGGGGGCTTCTGTTTCTAGGCAGTATTTTTCGGTAAAAATGACACTTTATCTTTATTCTGTAGGTCCATACGGTTAAAATGATCCCCTATTTATATAGGTTTGATTTCGTCTTACTTCTGGAAAAAATCATAACTAAATACAGGAAAATTTATACATTTAAAATTGTCCTTTTCTGACCCCTATAACTTTTTTATTTTTCCACGTACAGGGTGGTTTGAGGGCTAATTTTTTGCGCCGTGATCTGAAGTTTTAATCGGTACCATTTTTATTTTGATTGGACTTCTTGATCGCTTTTTATTCCTTTATTTATGGTATGAAAAGTGACCAAAAATACGCTATTTTGGAATTTTTTTGCGTGTACGCCATTGACCGTGCGGTTTAATTAATGATATATTTTTATAGTTCAGACATTTACGCACGCGGCGATACCACATTTGTTTATTTTTATTATGGTTACATATTTTTAATATGGAATTTGGGAAAAGGGGGGTGATTTAAACTTTTAATAAGGAAGGGGTTAATGTGTGTGTTTTTAAACTTTTTTTTTTACACTTTTAGTCCCCTTAGGGGACTATTAGGAGGAATCATTAGATTCCTCATACAGATCATTGTGGTTTCATAAAACCACAATGATCTGCATGCTCTGCGCTCGATTGATAAAGCCTGGCCCTGCCAGGCTTTATCATTCAGAGCACCGGAGCCGCCGCAGCAGGAGAGGTAAGCCCTCAGGCTACCTCAGTAGTGGATCGCTCCCCCACGATCGCCCTGCGGGGGGGGGGGGGGCGATACACCCCACTGGACCACCAGGGACTTAATACAGGCACCTTTAGACGCCGCTGTCAACTTTGACAGCGGCGATCTAAAGGGTTAATAGCCGGCCGCGGCGATCGCCGCATGTAGGCTATTAACGCCGGCCCCCAGCTACAGGAATCAGCTGGGGGCTGGCCGGTATGAGTCGGGAGCCCGCGTAATACCCCGGTAACGGCCATTGGACGAGTATAGACGTCCATGGTCGTTATCGGGTTAAGTTCATATCCTCACCATCCCTGGGGGGGCAGGAGCGTCCCCTGGGGATGGTGAGGATAAAGATTTTACCATATATAACGCTTTTGCCAAGCGTTCTATAGGGTAAAATCTGATGATTGGTTCCCTTTATCATTATATTTTAATAGTTCGGATATTTATGCATGCAGCGTTACCAAATATTTTTGTTAACCTTTTTAGGGGAGAGGCTTTTTTTTACATTTATTGCCTTATATTTTTCTGCACACTTTTTCTCCCCATAGGACAGTGTATTCTACCGGGTGTCTCCAGTTGTTGCAAAACTACAAACCACAGCATGCCTTAGACAGTCAAAGGCTGTAGGGCATGCTGGGAGCTGTAGTTATGTAATAGCTGGAGACACACAAATGCACTCGTGTTAGCAAACACTGATCAATGCTGTGCCATAGAAGCACATAGCACAGCACTCATCAGTGTTATCGGCGCTCCATTACTACAGGCTGCTAAGGCTGCCTGCATAGTTGAGCACCGATCGGACAAGCCGGAGGCAGGTAAGGAACCTCCGCCCGTCCTCTCTGCTGATCAGGACCTGCGGGTTTTTTGCCGTGGGCGTCCCGATCAGCTCCACTGAGCTACCGAAGAGTGTGTTAGCCATTTTAGACGCTGCGATCAACTAGATGGGTAATGCGGACATCACCCAGATCGGTGATGTCCGGCATTAGCCAGCTGACCGGGACCTTGCAGGTGTCCCGATCAGCTCCACTGAGCTACCGAAGACTATTTTAAGGGGTACTCCGGAGGGAAAAAAATGTTTTTCAATCAACTGATGAAATTATTTTCTTTTTGAATTTCTTTTTTGTCTTTTCCACAGTGCTCTCTGCTGACACCTGATGCCCGTATCAGGAACTGTCCAGAGCAGGAGAAAATCCCCATAGCAAACATATGCTGCTCAGGACAGTTCCTGACACGGACAGAGGTGTCATCAGAGAGCACTGTGGACAAGACAAAAAAGAAATTCAAAAAGAAAATAATTTCCTCTGTAGCATACAGCTGCTAAAAAGTACTGGACCGGTAAAGATTTTTTAATAGAAGTAATTTACAAATCTATTTAACTTTCTAGCATCAGTTAATTTAGAAAAAAAAAAAAAAAGTTTTCCACCGGAGTACCCTTTTAAGGTTAATGTTGGACACCACCAGGATCAGTGATGTTCGGCATCGGCCAGTATGAAGCAAGGTTAGCTCCTGAGCTCGCTTCCTACACCCATGCACGGATGCACTGTATTCATACAGAGGCCGGTTGTGGAGGGGTTAATTCCCCTCCTCTCAGCGCTCGGCACTGCTGGGAGGAAAAACAGTCCTTATAATGGAGGGCTCGTACGGGACCTGAGGGGGGAACACCCTGCAGCAGAGTACCGCCATCTCTCAGAGCTCCCTCCCGTGGCCAGGGACACACGGACAGGGCAGTGTGGAGCTGGAGAGAGCAATACTAAGTAATTCAATACCCCCATTGTGGCCTGTTCCATTTACAAACTATGGGACCATTGGGGGGGGGAAGAAATACCTACTTGCATTACCTACTGGCACTGCTTCACATGAGGTCCTCCCGCTGGTTCTTGGCGCCAACTGTGTGTCTTCTCACAGACTTGCCTATGTATGTTCCAAACCATGCTCTACTTTAAGCCACGCCCACTGAAATTATAGGCGGGAAAATCAATTTTCGGCCGATAATTTCCGGTGGCCGAAATTTCGGTGCATCCCTAGTTATTTCTAATACATTTACAATGTGTAATTTTGGCAAAATTTCAGAGGCTTTTTAGGTCATGCTCATATGACACAGATGTATCAGAACATTTGTGACACATTATTGCAGTGGGCTCGCATGCTTTCCAGTGTGGAATCTGTGACAATAATGAACACACTGGGGGACATGTATCATTTCCAGTGTAAAATAGAAGTTTTTTACCCCTCTGCCTGTTGTCTAAATTTGGCGCAGCTGCGTTAAATTTATCATTCTTGTGCAGCTACTTTCTTGAATTGCGTTTAAATTTAGAATTTTCCTCAGAGCATAAATTTACACCCAGCTCTATTTAGTAGGAGCTTTGTCTGCAGCGTATCTGCACCTAAAAAGTAAGTGTGTCCTCGTTATTAGTTTTAGAATTTTTTTTCTTCATTATGTAGAGTTTTAATCTCACAATAATACCACTTTTTGCACCCAATTATAACACATCAATTATACCAATGTCCTTATTCTTCATTTAACATCTGTGACACCCCTGGCAAATCACCACAAATGTACATGGTGCACTCTACCTTATGGGCCTTCTTGTGCGCCCGCAGAGCACTTTGCGCCCACATATGTGGTATCTCCGTACTCCGGCTAAATTGTGTCCCAAAAAATGGGGATCTTTTTTCCCATTTACCTCTTGTGAAAATGTAAAGTATGAGGCAACACCTGCATGTCAGTGTAAATACTTTTATTTTTATACACTAACATACTAGTGTAGACTCCAACTGTTCCTTTTAATAATGGGTAAAAGGAGAAAAAGCCCCCCAAAATCTGTAAGGCAATTTCTCCCGAGTACAGCGATACCCCATATGTGACCCTATTCTGTTGCCTTGAAATATGACAGGTCTCCAAAATGAGAGCGCCATGCGCATTTGAGGCCTAAATTAGGGTTTTGCATAGGGGTGGACATAGGGGTATTCTACGCCAGTGTTTCCCAAACAGGGTGCCTCCAGTTGTTGCAAAACTCCCAACATGCCTGGACAGTCAATGGCTGTCCGGCAATACTGGGAGTTGTTGTTTTGCAACAGCTGGAGGCTCCATTTTGGAAACAGTGCCGTACCAGACGTTGTTCATATTTATTGGGGAGGGGAGGGGGGCTATGTAGCGGTATGTATATAGTGTTTTTTACTTATTTTATTTAAGTGTAGTGTAGTGTTTTTAGGGTACAGTCACACGGGCGGGGGTTCACAGCGAGTTTGCTGCATCTCAATCTTGCAGCACTCCCTGTAAACCTCCGCCCATGTGAGTGTACCCTGTCCATTCACATTGGGGGGAGGGGGGGGGGGAAACATCCAGCTGTTGCAAAACTACAACTCCGAGCATGCTGTCCGTACATGCTGGGAGTTGTAGTTTTGCAACAGCTGGAGGCACAATGGTTGCGAAACAAGGAAACAGACTCAGTGTTTCGCAACCAGTGTGCCTTCAGCTGTTGAAAAACTTCAAATCTCAGCATGCAGTGACAGCAGAAGGACATGCTGGAACTTGTAGTTATGCAACAGCTGGAGGCATACTGCTACAACTCCCAGCATGCCCTTTGGCAGTCCGTGCATGCTGAGGGTTGTAGTTATGCAACAGCTGAAGGCACACTGGTTGCAAAACACTTGAAAGTTTTTTACTTAACTTAGTGTTTCCAAACCAGTGTGCCTCCAGCTGTTGCACAACTTCAATTCCCAGCATGCATGGTCTGTCAGTGCATGCTGGGCGTTATAGTTTGGAGGCACAGCTGGAGGCACACGGGTTGGGAAAAGAGTTAGGAAACGAACAATGTTTCCAAACTAGTGTGCCTCCAGCTGTTGCAAAACTATAATTCCCAGCATGGCCAGACATGCTGGAAGTTGTATTTTGGCAATATCTGAAGGGTCAGATGTTGACGAACTACAACTTCCAGCATGCTTGGGCAGTCTGGGCATGCTGGGAGTTGTAGTTTTGCAACAGCTGGAGGTCCACAGTTTGTAGACCACTGTATAATGGTCTCCAATCTGTGGTCTTCCAGATGTTACAGAACTACAACTCCCAGCCTGCCTCGACAGAGTGGGCATGCTGAGATTTGTAATTTTGGAACATCTGGAAGAGCACAGATTGGAGACCATTATACAGTGGTCTACAAACTGTGGCCCTCCAGATGTTGCAAAACTACAACTCCCAGCATGCCCAGAAAGCCAAAGCCTGTCTGGGCATGCTGGGAGTTGCAATTTTGAAACTCCCAGAGGCAGCGGTGAGATCGCTTTACGGCAATCTCACTGCTGCCAATGAAGATGCCGCCCTGCTGCCGGAAACTCACCGCCGGGACGCACCACCCCCGGGACCGCCTGGAGGACGCCGCTCACGCTGGGACCGCTCGGGACACCGCATGGCCGGGTAAGTGACGCCGGGGGACGGGTAAGGGACACTTAGCAGAGCAGTGTGTGTCCCGATCCCCGTGATCCGGACTCACACACCGCGCTGCTATCAGCTAGACAGATTTGACTAGCTGATAGCAGCGATCGCTGGGGGGGGGGATGAAACCCCCCGTGGTCGCATGGTAAGATGGCTGGCTATCAGTGATCGCCACCATCTTACCGGGCGCTGGGGAAAAGTATAACGGAAAGCGGTAAATTTTAAAAATAAAAGGAGAATGATCTACAGTGTTAAGTGGATTACAAAGCTATTTTAATGTGACGAAGCTTGTTCAATGATAAGTTATCAAACATTTCCTATGTAAATGTATTAAATTGTTGGATCATAAAATAACAATATACAAGTGATCTAATGAATAACTGAACTGTAAACAAATATTTTATATGCAAATTATTTTAAAAGTGTTTTGGAATAACCAAGGAGTAAAAAGCAAAATAAAGCAAACCAAATGAGGAATTGAGATAGGAAAGTAAAAACATTCTGGTGGTTCCTTAGCAGAACTTTCCTTCAGAAATAGAAAGGATCGCTACGTGCAGTTAAAGTTGGCTTATATTTATGGGGAAAAAGACGCACGTGCGTCAAAATTTTTGGTGCAAAGGAAAAGTACGCAGGTAATAAATCCATGTGAACTATATAAACCTAAAAGTGTTTACTGTGTGAACATGTCCCTACCTAGAAGTATGGCTCAGCAATTGTGTTCTCGCTACCAAGAATCTTTAAGAACATAGAACTGCGCAGTTGTTTCTTTCAACCTAATAATAAAAAATAAATAAAAAACTATCTACATTCATTATTATGACATAACATTTGTAAGCAATGTAATATAATGAAGATCAGTCTTGTTAATTCTCACCGCGGGATCTGGCGCTGGGGATCCGGCCAGCTGGCCGTCCACGATTTACTGCAGACATTGCTGCCAGAGGCTTCTCCACTCTGTAAAAGAAAAAAAAAAAGATAATTTTTAAAATTTAAAACTTTATAAAAGGGAAACTTCTTTAGACAACCTAATGATTCATTCATTGGCACTGCAGAACCTGAATATTGTGGCTTAAAAAGTGTGCCCTTACCTTCAGTTGAAATGTGGAAGCAAATATTAACACAAAACACAGCACCTCTACTCCATTACCAGAGAGGGAGCAAGATGGGTGTTGCTCTACCACTGGAATAAGATTAAAACAATAAGGCGAGGGCTTGATGACGAGGGGCGCTCCCAGAGGTCAAATATTTATCTCTTATCCTGTGGATAGCAGATACGTACCTCTTCATCCCTCAGAGAACAATTGACCTCTTTTCTCCTGATTGTTAGGGTTCCAGCAATCGGACCCCCACTAATCAGCTAGTTATCCCCTATCCTATGGAAACTGTTGTTAAAGTGTTGCTGTCATTTGTAAAAAAAAATTCAATATGTTGCCCAGGCATGTCATAAGTTTAGATCAAACCAAGTCTCAGTCATGAAACTCGATGCAATCGTGAGTAATAGCCTAATAGACTAGAGTCGGATTTGACTGACAGCTGAGGGGGCGGAGCGTGACGTCACACGGGGCCGGAGCCGTGACGCCACGATGCTCCGTCCCCGTGATCGCTAGTAATCAGACCCGGAGCGAGCACGCTCCGGGGGCTGATTCTAACGGGGTGCGCCGTGGAAGATCACGGGGGTCCCCAGCGGCGGGACCCCCGCGATCAGGCATCTTATCCCCTATCCTTTGGATAGGGGATAAGATGTCTTAGCGCTGGAGTACCCCTTTAAGCGTGCACTTCACCCAGCTATTATTCATAATTGCAGCAGGTCTCAGGACTGCGACTTGGTGTGATCTAAACTATTGGCATGTCTGGATGCCAAAAGTTTTTACAAGTGACACACCTCCACAATATCCACAAGATCGTTGGGGGTTCCAATTGCTGGGACCCAGGCAATCATGAGACAAGAGGTCAGTTGTTCTCTGAGTGGATGAAGCAATAGTGTGCATGCTCAGCCACCGCTATGTTATTCTCTATGGGCCAACGAACATTTCTGGGTTGAGCACATGGAACTGCTACAGAGAATGAAAGGAGTGGTGGCGAGCATGTGCTCTGCTGCTCAATTTATTTGGCAGACGACTGACTGCACTTTCGTGGGGTACCAGCTGTTGCTCCGTCACTGATCAGCTAGTAATCCACTATCCTGTCTTTTAATCTTGGGATAAACTCTTTGGGGGAGATCAAAACCTGTCCAGAGGAAAAGTTGCCCAGTTGCCCATAACAACCAATCAGATCACTTCTTTCATTTTGCAGAGGCCTTGTTAAAAATGAAAGAAGTGATCTCATTAGTTGCTATGGGAAACTGGGCAACTTTTCCTCTGGACAGGTTTTGATAACTCTCCCCCTTTAAGAATAACTTGTTGCCTTGACTTATACTATGTGGCTCTTTGACTGGTTATTATGCCTATATTTATGACATCAAAAAGGTATAAGTGAAAACATTCTACAAATACCAGCATGTTTAGTACCAGACATACTGGGGGACATAGTCAAAACTTTTCACACCAAAAATGTTCCAGTTTTGTACAAATGATCCGAGGTTTGCACTATGCATGTCAGTTTTTCAAAAGTGGGCGTGGTGACATACATTTTATGTTTAACATTATATTTTCAAAAGGTAAGGCTATGTTCACACAATGACATTTCTGTACGGAATTCTGCACAAACATTCTGCAGCAGCAGAGTCCCATTGATTTCAATGGGATTCTGCTGCACATGGCGGAAATCCCCATTCCGGAGTCCGCAGAAAGAATAGACATGTCATAGAATGCATTGCCGTCTATGAGAGGGCGCATTTCCGAGTGATACTAGCTCAGAACTTTTTTTCTGTGCGGACATTCCACCGCCTGAACAATAAAAATGCTGGTGTGAATTTCGGACCTGCTCTTTTCTAGTGTGAAAATCATAAAAATGGTTGTTTTTTTGGAGGGGATGGGGGGTGGGTGTGTTATTTACTCAATTATTAAAACATGAATATTATTTTTGGCAATTCTAAATATAAAAAAAACTTTTTAAACTCAGACTCATGTTTTTCTTCATAGGGTTGCAACAACACAGGATCTACCACCTGACTACACCATAACTGCACATGCACATATATCTAAAGGGGTACTCCACTGAAAAACATTTTCTTTTAAATCAACTAGTGCTAGAAAGTTAAACAGATTTGTAAATTACTTCTATTTAAAAATCTTAATCCTTCCAGTACTTATCAGCGGCTGTATGCTCCACAGGAAGTTCTTTTCTCTTTGAATTTCTTCTCTGTCTGACCACAGTGCTCTCTGCTGACACCTCTGTCTGTCTCAGGCACTGCCCAGAGTAGGATAGGTTTGCTATGGGGATTTGCTCCTACTCTGGACAGTTCCTAAAATGGACAGAGGTGTCAGCAGAGAGCACTGTGGTCAGACAGAAAGGAAAAAGAACTTTCTCTGTAGTAAACAACAGCTGATAAGTACTGGAAGGATTGGGATTTTTTTTTAATAGAAGTCATTTACAAATCTGTTTAACTTTCTGGCACCAGTTGATTTAAAAGAAAATGTTTTCCGGTGGAGTACCCCTTTAACCCCTAGAGGAAATGCAACGTACATGTAAGTCGCTGTGCCCTGGTAATTACAACATAGCGACGTACACGTACATTGTGGCGAGTTTATACTCTATGGGGGAAATGTATCAAAACCTGTGCAAAGGAAAAGTTGCCCAGTTGCCCATAGCAACCAATCAGCTCGCTTCTTTCATTTTTAACAAGGCCTCTGCAAAATGAAAGAAGCCATCTGATTGGTTGCTATGGGCAACTGGTTAACTTTTCCTTTGCACAGGCTTTAATAAATCTCCCACTATGAAGCGAGGGATGAGCTCGATTTATAGACTGCGAGTCCCGGCTGCAAACAGCAGCCGTGGATCCGCCACTAATGGTGGACATCAATTTTCCTCATGTATTTGCCTTCAGACATGTTTTATCCACAGTGTGGTCGCTTGTCTGAGCACTTATAATGTAATCATGAAATATTACGTGGGATTAGCTTGTTCCTGACAACATTTTCAGAGATTTACAATTCGGCGCCTAACTACGAAAAAAATGAAAGTGGCGAAAAAATGAACTCAGCAAAAGGGACCCTTGAAAATGTGAGGAGAAAAAAAAACGTGATCTATATTGCTGTAACACAAATTACACAAATTAAATGAGTATGTCCCCCAATGTGTAGTACAGTGTTTCCCAACCACGGTGCCTCCAGCTGTTGCAAAACTACAACTCCCAGCATGCCCGGACAGCCGTTGGCTGTCCGGGCATGCTGGGAGTTGTAGTTTTGCAACAGCTGGAGGCACCCTGGGTGGGAAACACTGGTGTAGTATGACAATCTCTATAGGTAACATAATAAAGATATAATGGCTAAAAAACATTATCTCACAAACTGAGAAGACTGTGGGTAAAATATTTGTGAAGCGTAAGTACAGTCCTGTCATGAATTCAGACGCCTCATCTTAGATCAAGATAATGACAGCTCTGAGGAGGTTGTATCTTACAATAAATGCATCGTGTTTAAAGGAAAAGTCACTTCACATTAATCATAGCCACTTAATGTTATGTAACCGGGTGCATGATTTATTATAAGCAATTATCAGCAAAGGACTTCTAATAGCTATGGCATAAAGAGATGAAAACCGCCACCTACACAACCCATTCCCACCATCGACATTCACTTTACAGTGGGGAGGATGTAATTGGAATCACAGTCAGATAGGGAATTATAGGACAAGTAACATTCTGAAATACTTTTCACAAGTTATGGTAAAGCAATGTCGGAACTAGGGATCGACCGATTATTGGTATGGCCGATATTATCGGCCGATAATCACGATTTTGGGCATTATCGGTATCGGCAATTACCTTGCCGATAAGCCGATAATGCCCCGCCCCTGCACCGCCCGCACCGCTACCCCCCCCCCTGGCCCGCCGCACCGCGACCGCCCCCCCGACCCACCGCACCGCGTCGCACCCCCCACCGTAGTGCTGGGCGGTATACCGGTATGAACCGGATACCGTTTTTTTTTTCTCCCACGGTATGGATTTTTGCCCATACCGCTATACCGGTCGGGCCCCTCCCCCACCAATGGGGGTGGTCTGGGCCATCCATCCTTCGTGTAGTGTCCGGCGGCATTCCGGGTGGAGGGTGAACCGGTCCGGGCTTTCCTTCTTCCACGGGGGTCCTCATCTCCACTCCGGGCAGGCTCCGGCCTAGTACGCTGCATAGACGCCGCTACGCCGTGACGTCAGGTGCGTCGCTGCGCACGGGCGTCACTGCGCAGCGGCGTCTATGCTGCGTTACTAGGCCGGAGCCTGCCCGGAGTGGAGAATAGGACCCCCGGAGAAGAAGTACAGCCCGGACCGGTTCACCCTCCACCCGGAATGCTGCCGGACACTACAGGAAGGATGGATGGCCCGGACCACCCTGACAGGTAGGGGGAGAGAAGCGGGTGGCGGCGGCCGCCTATGGCACCGCAAAAGCCACTGCAGTGCATTGAATTAAAGCGCCCGCTTTAAATCAATGATCTGCAGCGGTGTCGCGGGGGAATAAATAGCCGATAACTTATACCGGAATATCGGTATAAGTTATCGGCTATCGGCCCTAACCTCCACAGATTATCGGTATCGGCCCTAAAAAAACGATATCGGTCGATCCCTAGTCGGAACGTCCACAGGTAAATTCCGCACGGACATTCCGCTGCAGCAGAGTCCCATTGATTACAATGGGATTCTGCTGCACTGTGCACACAGCGAAATTTCCGCTGAAGATATTTCTGCAGTGGAAATCTCGATTCCCCTGTCCCCTGATTCCACTCGAAAATGAATTACCGACTATGAAGCAGCGCATTTCTGTGCGGTCCTAGCGCCCGTCGGATCAATCAAATGAACGGAATAGCCTAACATGTCAGAAGTTTTTAGATACTCAACAATGGCTGATCCCTGTGCCCCTTTGGCTGGGATCGGTTTCTCACAGCTCTCCTCCTGGGTAGCAGTGTACAGATCTAGAGAAAGTATGAGTCTGAACACTGCCCTTTGAATAGAGTCGGGACCAGCTATCTAAGGTGTATGGCAGTGGCCTCCAATCTGTGGACCTCCAGATGTTGCAAAACTACAACTCCCAGCATTCCCAGACAGCCGCTGGTGTTTGACCACTGGTGATCTTACTATTGATACATTTTGATTCTAATTTCACCTTCCTGCGTTCTGATGTAATCAAAAAACGTGAAACCTACAGACTTGTGAAAAGCATAATTCCAGAGCTGCCTATAGATCAGCATGAAGAGTCTGCATATATAGAAGTAGATGACCTCAGAGACAGCTATCTCCACTCAATGCAGCTTCTGCTGATCCTGTGTGGATGCTTTTAACCTAATAATAAATTCCTAACAACAGCAACCCACCCGACATGTTTCCCCTTTCACTAGGTGTCCTCAGGAGTCTGGGGCATCTTTTATGCCTGGTTTTAAAAATGCTCCTTTACGATGTCATGCTCTGGACAGCCACTGGCAGGCTTTTTGTGGTAGAAGAACACTCACAGGCCAATCTAATCATTTAAATTCCATCCCTTCTATATGTAGAGTACATATTCAGTCATAGGGAATGTTCACACTAAAGAATTGACAAGAAAATTTATTGCGTAATTCTGTGCAAGCATTACTCTCCAATTCTGTCTTAAATGAAAGTTCCTTTGACTTTAATAGTTTTTTCGCCCCTCTGTTCACACTGAGGACTTTCCATGGATGAAATTCCGGCGCAGAATGCCAGAATCTGGTGGAATACGCAGGTTAAAGCCTTATGGGACTAGAAGTGTATTCAAAAGGAATAGGACAAATAAAGGAAGAACTTACAATTCTCCTCCCTTATGGATCCACTTCAGACTTTGGCTCAAAAACTGCAGTGGCAGTTTTCCAAAAACTGCCAGAAAAAAACCCAAGTGTAAACTTAGCCTAAGGCTTCAAACAAAATGGCCTTGAAGCTTTCCTGTAAGCTCAGCAATTATAACCTTGAATCACAGGCTCCCTGGCCATAATTGTTAGTGAAGTTCATGATCAGTTCATAATGAAAGACTACAGACAAGATGGTGGATCACAGACAACATGGCTGATGATATACAAGATGGAGTATAAAATATAAAAAGAGTAATATAAAAGAATATATAAAAACGTATAACAAGCTGACTTCTCTCACATTTATTAATCACAGGGTGAATGGAGCGGCATCACACATGCTCGGTTGCCTCTCATTATGGAACTTTTTAAGATAGCTACTGTTTGATGGTAAATAGCTACGCATCAGGAGGATTTTTGGAATCCAGCATGTCAGGATAAGGTAAAAACTGATTGTTCTTTTTTGTTAAAAAAAAAAAAAGAAGAAACATACAAACAAGCACTTGGTGGGTAAAAGATCTCAGTATCTGATGCATTTCAGCAATTAAACCTAAATAATATGATCCTATGATTAGGGCTTAATTGCCGATACATTTCAGGCTTCTGGCAGGCTGCCCCCATCCGCATGTTTGATGGTAATAAACCCCATCAAATCAATAATAGTTCTGAGAACAAATTGAAGTAATTCTAAAACAAACTCATTCCGCTCAGTGTGTTTTATACCTTGATGGTTTTTATTGCTGTAATTCCAAGATAATGCTGTATATTGCCATAGAGTGATTCTACATCAAGGTTTCGGTGACTGGAATTGCATGAATTCTTGTCAATGTGTCTGTTGTGTTTATTAGAAAAGTTTATGTACAAATTGAGATAATACTTTAGATATAAACAGACTTATTGTGTTAGCTTGTGAGTTAATTTTTTTTCTTTAAAAACTGTTTTGTGGGATTATCAGGCAATTTTCTCCCGCGGCATCCGCTCCTGCTATTAGTAGCTGACGCTCCATTCCTTGTGGCAGCATCGGGAGTAAGCGTGTAGGGGTTGCCATAGCCGCCATCCAAACTCTGGGTAGGGCTTGTCGGCCAACCTGTAGTCTGAGACTCTAAGCCAATCAGGGCTCTGGCTCTGTGTCCAATCAAAAACCAGGGCAGCAGATTTAAGTCAGACACTGAGTGTGTCAATGCCTGTGATACTTGAGTACTCAAGCTTCTGACTCTAGACAGTACTTTGGTTAACCCTTTGTTTATTCATGCTCCCCTGGCTTTCTAATTTTGGCCTGAATTCTGGTTTACCCTTTGCCTGCTATATTGGTTTATTCATGCCCTTCTGGCTCTAACCCCACCTACATGACCCTTCTTTTGCTCATCCTTAGTCCTATAATTTAGTTTGGACTGAATTTTGGTTGACTCTTTGCCTGCTATATTGGTTCATCCATGCCCACCTGGTTCCGACCCCAGCTTCATGACCCTTCTTTTGCTCATCCTTGGTCCTATAATTTATGCTATCTTGGTTTATCCATGCCTTCCTGGTACTGGCCCTAGCTACGTGACCCCTCTCTTACTCATCCCTGGTCCTACGGGTATGTTTGCAGACTTCTGTCTCACACCATTAGTCTGTAACCTGACTCCAGCAGATTCGCCCAGGGTCCCTAGCAGCAAAGTCTATCGTTCCTCATAGCGGGCCCTAGTCAACACCTAGGTGATGCCTTAGATTATGCCAACCAGAGTGGGGTATGCTTTTAGTAGCCTCTTTAATTTAATTTAGTCATTTATTTATCCCAGGACCCAAAAGTACCATAGCAGTAATGATCTATATGTCTGTACTGCAACATGGCAAAACATTGACAATCTGTAAGGACTATGCTGACACTCTTTGAGGAAGATTTAATAATGAATTTGTCATTTGTTCTAAGTTCCTCCCAAGATCTTTTTATCAGGCTTTTGGTTTGAAAAGTCTTTTTGGCGTGAAATCCACATGGAACAAATATGCATACTAACTCCACAAATGTGTCAGTATTGGAGAACTGGGAGGAGAGTGTCACTTGTGATTAATTCTGTAAAGATATGAACAGGCTCAAGGCTTTCTCTCGCCTGCAAATATATATTAATTGCTGCGGCTGCATTCACACCACAACTTTGCAATACAGTTCCAGTATATGCTTTCAATTTGAAAACCGTATGGGACCGTATTGAAAACCGTATGCATTGACTCTCCATTGAAAACCGTATATGAAACGATGTATCCGATTGTGTACTTTTTGAGTCTTGCACGTTTTTTTCCATTTTTTTCCCGAATCCAAAACCGTAGCCTACCACAGATTTGTGTCCGCGTGAAAAAAACAGTGCACACCGAATGGAATGAAAAGTTAAAAACGTATACTTAAAAAAAAAATTAAAAAAAATGGATGCAACTGGACATCATTTTTCAAACCAGGTTAAAATTTGTACACACGTTTTTATATACAGTTTAGTCAGGTTTTGAGGAATCCGTTTATCATCAAAAACTTGATACGGAAACTGTATTGCAAAAACGTGGTGTGAATGCAGCCTTCCTCTTCTCTGTTTTTAGGGAATTTGTGTCCTTCACCCATGTAAACCAATCTATAGATGGAACAGGGGTAAAGGGCAAACTCTCTGTTAATAAGTATAAAAAACTAATAATTCTTTGGAAAAATGTATAATTATAAAAAATGTATTACTGGATTTCATACAAATAAAAGTACCAAAGAAATTATACATATCTATATCAAAATATAATGAATAGACACATAAGATGGTCAATGTTTTGAATTCTTTGAGCAGATAAAGAATTAAAGGGGTTTTTCAGGGGAAATTGACTGATGGCCTTTCCAGAGGAACAATAGCTGATCGGCAGGGCGCTCTTTCTGCTCTGTACAGCTGCGGCACTGGAAGTAAATACTGTGCACAGAGCCAGAAATCTCGACTCTGTACATTATGTATTGGTGGTGCCAGGTTGCTACAGCGCTGCTTCCATTTACTTAAATGCAGTAATTGGGCACCACCGCTACACAATGTATGGAGCCAAGCGTTCTGACTGTGCAGAACAGCTGTTCCGCCACAGTGCCAGGTATCAGCCCCCTGCCGATCAGCTATTGATGGCCAAGGAAATTTAGACAAAATTCTGCCCCCCCCCCCTTTCTCTTTCCATTCTACACTTTAGTGCATAAATAACCACTAGTTACATGAATATTAGTACAGTATATTGGTACAGGGATGTGGAAATTCTATCGCCCAACGCCCGGGACATGTAGTTTTTCATACATTTAGCCCTGTATGGGACTAGCAGGGCTGGACCGACTTTATTTTTATAACGCCGGTGTGAAGTGCAGACTGACGGGAGGAGCGGGCGCAGACTTGCATGGGACACAAGTCCGTACCTCACACCGGCGCTCACGGTGTACGGAGCGGGCTCCTGACTTGAGCCCGCTCCATACCCGACGGCCCCCGGCTGATTTCAGATGTCAGGGGCTGCCGCTAATAGCCTGGCATGCGGCTATTAACCTTTTAGATCGCAGCTGTCAAAGTTGACAGTGGAGTGTAAAGGTTTCCCCTGTGGTATATTCTTGAAGTAAAAAAATATACTGCCTTTGACTGTTAAAGGGGTACTCCTCTGCCCTAGCGCTCAGAATATTATGTTCCAAACGCTGGCTGCGGTGATCGTGATATCACGCCACACCCCCTCAATGCAAGTCTATGGGAGGTGGCGTGGCAGTTGTCACGCCCCCTCTCATAGACTTGCATTGAGGGGGTGTGACGTGACATCACGAGAGGCGTGGCCATGACTTCACGATACCCGCAGCCTGCACCCAGTGTTCAGAACAAAATGTTCTGAACGCTGGGGCAGTGGAGTACCCCTTTAAATACTGATAAATAATGTAGCCTTGTTCTACCTTGGATATCATATAGATAGAGCCCTGTATTAATGTTAGTACATAAACATAAAAGAGGTTTATGATTCCATATAATGCCTGATCTATTACTTAAAAGGGTATTCCAGCCACTAATCACGTGTATCCCCTGTCCACAGGATTGGGGATAGGTGTCTGATCACAGGGGGTTCAACCTCTTCGATTAGTTTCTAAGGGGCTATTTCCCATAACATTTGGGGAATACATCGGCAACATATCAAACCAGTATGCTGATGTATACCACAGGCACTGGAAGTGGCCCCATTCATTTAAATGACCTGAACATAGTCAACTACTGACAACATTCAGGCCATTTCCTGTAGGTTCACTTTTACTATGCAGAGTCTGTGGCACTTTTGAGATTGGCAAAGTAAACTTATATGTGTGGGAAATGGCCCAAACTTAGTCAGTAGCTGACTATGTTGAGGCCAATAAAGTAAATAGGCACAGTGTCAGTACGTCACAGTATTCATTGGTGTCCCTTTTTGACAGGATGCCAACGTATACCCTAAATGTAAGGGGAAATTGTAATGTGAACAGCCCTTAAAGGAGTATTCCAGGAATTTTTTTTATTTGACTATGCTACAGGGGCCGTGAAGTTAGTGTAGTTCATAATATAGTGTCTGTACCTGTGTGTGACAGTTTTCTCACAATTCTTATGTGATTTTCACCCCAATATTTATTTTTATCAGCATACAAAATGACTGTTGTCTCAGATTTTTCCCAGCTTGCAATGCGGCCGAGACCTGACTCACTAGTCAGCTGATGACAGGGACCCTGTCTGCTTCAATGGGTGGAGGGATCAATTTGCAACTAATGCAACAGCTGTAGGCATCCTGATTGAAAACCACAGGTCTTTTGTTTGAATGGGTGGGGTGGCTGATGTGTGGGAGTGAGGAAAATGGAATTGTGGGATTTGTAGTCAAAAAATAAAAGTCAAACAGGAAATACAATTTCACAAAAAGCTAGCCACAGTGTTATGGTAATCTCACAACATAGCCATTTAGCCCCAAGACAAGCGCAGATCCATCCTAAGCATGTCCATTACTGTCTGCCAGGTATGTACTAAAATCACCTTATGGTGGATAACCCCTTTAACTAATAAGCCTATACCTGTGATAAACCTTATCATAGGTCAAGATTATTTTCTACATTCACGTGCTGACAGATTCAGAAGATGATGTTACTATGAGCATGTGAAGGGACTGATTTGTCTGTGCATGTACTTTGCTGTAGAAGATCCTCTGTGCACATATGTGGTAGAAGCAGTCTGTCTGTTTGAATGGTTATTCTAGAGGTGGCCATACACCTTTATTTACTGCTGTAATTGAATGGATTGAGTGGAAGTATTCTTCCACGCTTAATGGGCACTGTCAGATTCAAAAAACGTTTTAAATGTTGTTACTGATGAAAATGAAATACTTTTTGTAGTATGGTTGTTTAAAATTATTTGAATATTCAATAAAGAAAACGGCTCCTGAAAATCCCACTGCTAGGGTTCCCAATACATACTGGACACTAGCCAGTCCTGTAGCAGCATCAGCTTGTCCATGAGTCATGGACAAGGCTGCATGAGCAGATGGACCAATCACCTCCCAACACCACAGAGGAGGGTAACACCCCCTTTCCCTGAGAGGATTTCTAACACTGTGAGCTAATGAAAAGAGAGATTTCTATAATAAACATAGGTGATAGAGGCATAAAAATAAGATGTAAATGGTCAGGATTAGGTACTGAGTACAATATTAATTCTTTTTTTTTGTAGGATTTGACATGTATGCTTTAAGACCTTTAGTGGCTGTCCAGAGCATAACCTTGCAAGCAGAGTTTATTTAAAGGGGTACTCCACTGGAAAAAAAAAAAATAATTTTAAATCAACTGGTGCCAGAAATTTAAACAGATTTGTAAATTACTTCTATTAACATTTTTTAATCCTTCCAGTACTTATTAGTTGCTGTTATGATCCACAAGAAGTTCTTTTCTTTATGAATTTCCTTTCAGCCTGACCACAGTACTCTCTACTGACACCTCATTTTAGGAACAGTCCAGAGCAGGAAAGGTTTGCTATGGGGATTTGCTCCTACTGTGGGCAGTTCCTAAAATGGACAGAGGTGTCAGCAGAGAGCACTGTGGTCAGGCAGAAAGGAAATTCAAAAAGAAAAGAACTACCTGTGGATTATAACAGCAGATGATAACTACTGGAAGGATTAAGATTTTTTAATAGAAATAATTTACAAATCTGTTAAACTTTGTGGCACCAGTTGATTTAAAAAAAAAATGTTTTCCAGTGAAGTACCCCTTTAAGAGCATTCAACGTGCCTCATTCTTGGCCCCAGGGCCCTGAGGACTCCAAGAGAAAGGTGAAACATATGTGGGGCTGAAGTCAGGCATTTTTTTAATGCTAATCCTTGGAGCTGATTGAATTGCAATTAAAGGAATACAGAATCCTTAGCATAGCATTAGCATATCTCCAGCAGTGATCTCTGATATCACCTACTGTTATGTGAGAAGGCCGTTCATACTAATCCACATACTAGTTGAGGAGGTCGTGTATTTTACAGTATTGTAGGATTTGCCTTTCTATGTAATGAAAATATTACGTATAAATATCATATTATAAGGTAAAGTCTTGATAAGAGATCCCCTCTAACTAGAATGTCATAAAAGTGTTTTACAAAACAGGAAACTGATGTGACAACAAGTGTACAGCGCTAAAGAAAAGATGAATAAAATACATAAAAAGTAAAAGTAAAGTGTTTGCTAACATTTCTCTGTAAATGAAAGATAGCCTCTGGGGATTAGCTTTGATGTATGGAGGGCAACAAAATTACAGTTACTATAAATATGTGCAAATAATTGAGCTTTGGATATTATACAAAGCTACTATTTATTTACATTGCTTATAGAGCACCGCATGAGCTCCCAATCTATTTCTCCTATAACAGACACAAACACATGAGACCTATATCATAGGAAGACAGATCTACCAGAGTCTAAGTGGAACAGAAGAACCAGGAGGAAACTCACACAAACAAGGGAAGAGGATTGTTCATGGTTGGATTTAGGGATCGACCGATTATCGGTATGGCCGATATTATCGGCCAAAATCACGATTTTGGGCATTATTGGTATCAGCAATTACCTTGCCGATAATGCTCCGCCCCACCGCACCGCGACCGCCCCACCGCACCGCGTCGCACCCCCCACGTAGTGCTGGGCGGTATACCGGTATGAACCTGATACCGTTTTTTTTCTCCCACGGTATGGATTTTTGCCCATACCGCTATACCGGTCGGGCCCCTCCCTGTCAATAAAAAAAAATTAAACTTACCCGTAATGGGGGTGGTCCGGGCCATCCATCCTTCCTTCCTGTAGTGTCCGGCGGCATTCCGGGTGGAGGGTGAACCGGTCCGGGCTGTCCTTCTCCGGGGGTCCTCTTCTTCACTCCGGCAGGCTCCGGCCTAGTACGCTGCATAGACGCCGCTACGCCGTGACGTCAGGTGCGTCGCTGCTAAGCGGCGTCTATAAAGCGCTACTAGGCCGGAGCCTGCCCGGAGTGGAGAAGAGGACCCCCGGAGAAGAAGGACAGCCAGGACCGGTTCACCCTCCACCCGGAATGCCGCCGGACACTACAGGAAGGATGGATGGCCCGGACCACCCTCCCCGGACGGTCCCTGCAGCAACTGGGAAGGTGAGTCAGGGTTCTGGGATGGACAGGGGTCTGTATAATATACTATACCTACAGTAGGCCCTCCAGCTGTTGCAAAACTACAACTCACAGCATGCCCGGACAGCCAACGGCTGTCAATTCCCATAAATTTTAACCATCTTCCCTGTCCCTGCTGAAGAAAAGCAGGCCCAAACCATGATGCTGCCACCACCATGTTTGACAGTGGGGATGGTGTGTTCAGGTTGATGAGCTGTGTTGCTTTTACGCCAAACATAACGTTATGCATTGTTGCCAAAAAGTTCGATTTTGGTTTAATCTGACCATAGCACCTTCTTCCACATGTCTGGTGTGTCTCCCAGGTGGCTTGCGGCAAACTTTAAATTACACTTTTTATGGATATCTTTAAGAAATGGCTTTCTTCTTGCCACTCTTCCATAAAGGCCAGATTTGTGCAGTATACAACTGATTGTTGTCTCCCACCTCAGCTGTAGATCTCTGCAGTTCATCCAGAGTGATCATGTGCCTCTTAGCTGCATCTCTGATCAGTCTTCTCCTTGTATGAGCTGAAAGTTTAGAGGGACGGCCAGGTCTTCGTAGATTTGCAGTGGTCTGATACTCCTTCCATTTCAATATTATCGCTTGCACAGTGCTCCTTGGGATGTTTAAAGCTTGGGAAATCTTTTTGTATCCCAATCTGGCTTTAAACTTCTCCACAACAGTATCTCAGACCTGCCTGGTGTGTTCCTTGTTCTTCATGATGCTCTCTGCGCTTTAAACGGACCTCTGAGACTATCACAGTGCAGGTGCATTTATATGGAGACTTGATTACACACAGGTGGATTCTATTTATCATCATTAGTCATTTAGGTCAACATTGGATCATTCAGAGATCCTCACTGAACTTCTGGAGAGAGTTTGCTGCACTTAAAGTAAAGGGGCTGTATAATTTTGCACGAGCAATTTTTCAGTTTTTTATTTGATAACAAAGTTTGAAATATCCAATACATTTTGTTCCACTTCATGATTGTGTCCCACTTGTTGTTGATTCTTCACAAAAAATTACAGTTTTATATCTTTATGTTTGAAGCCTGAAATGTGGCAAAAGGTCGAAAAGTTCAAGGGGGCCGAATACTTTCACTATGCACTGTATATTATACCATGACCGCTCAAACTCCAGACTTTATACAAGAAATTGTGAGACTCACAAGACATCATGCCTTATAGTCCAAAAACCTTCTGGTATTATTTTGCACCTTCAAGTACTGAGCAACCCACATATTGTTGCACCTTTAGTATAACTTGAGGCCCCCTACAAAATACAAAAAAAAGTGACTTACCTCATTTTGACACTGCCAATGTCACTGTACAGGTTAAGAAGTGCAGGGATACAGATGGGATGAGCCATGATCTCATGCAGCTGTGGTCTTTTGGAAGGATCCAAGTTGAGCATGCTAAGAATTAGCTGCCGAAGTTCTGGGCTATAGCGGTCCGATATTGGGGCAAATGTCCCGCTCATGATCTTCAGCACCAAAGCAGGCAGATTCTGTACACAGAGAATATTATTAATGCATGCCATTACATATCAGAGAACATTCACTGAGGAAATGGTAGAGGTGGCTACAGAAATTTGTATTTATGATACGAGCTGCAGACACTGATCATTAGATGGGTGACAAGACGATATCAAACACCACTTTGTTACTCCTAAGGGTTTGCTACAACTTTTTAAAAGGTCAAGGAGATGGGCCAAGCTGCTTAAAGGGGTACGCCACTGGAAAACATTTTTTTTAATCAACTGGTACCAGAAGGTTAAACAGATTTGTAAATGGCTTCTATTAAAAAAATCTTAATCTTTCCAGTACTTATCAGCTGCTGTATGCTCCACAGGAAGTTTTTTTCTTTTTGAATTTCCCGTTGACTTGCATTGAGGGGGCGTGACCATGACAACACTACCCCCGCAGCCTGCACCCAGCATTCGGAACATAATGTTTCGAACGCTGGGGCAGTGAAGTACCCCTTTGAGAAACTCTGTTCCACCTCCTTGACACTAAAACCCCAGGGAGAAAATCATTATTTTATAAGTTCTGGCAAACCCATCAGTACTAAAAAAGGTACCATATGTTTGATATAGTCGCCCTGTCACCTATCTAATGAAGTCTGCAGATCGTATCATATATATGAGCTCTCCGATTTTGCATGTTCATAGATGGCACCAGAAAAGGTGGCTGAATCATAGAGGGTTTGCAGAAGTGTATCCTGAAGCTTCTGGGCACCAATGCAAAATCTCTGAAAGAGCCAACTAACTTACCATGTGACACTTATTATCTTGTGTTATGCGGCAGAGGAGCATTTGGCCAACCTAAAGCACCTGGGCCTGGATGCATTCGCTACCTCATCTCCATGTAGAGCTGTGGTTCTCAACCCTTTTTGCCTGAGTACCCCTTCACAGCCCATTCCCAAAAAATTGTACCCCCATATTATAGACATTTTGTAATGATTATAGTATAATTCATATGCTTTACTTTCCTCTATAACAGGCCCCCTGTTCCTCTCCCTATCTCCCCAGTCCCCCGATTTACAGGTGATGTCTTCTCTAACCGGAGTTGTTTACTTTTCTTCACTATCTGGCCTAGACCGCCATTAAGATTTCGCCCATAAAAGACTTCTCCACAAAACCAGCCAAACAAACATTTTAGGCTCCTTTCTGCAGTACAATACCCACCTATTTACAAACTCCCCATGTTTATAGTCACACACAGTAATAGTACCCGCTTTGCATACTCATAAAGTTGTTAGGCCCCCTCTGTGCCCCCAAATATAGCTCTAGGCCCCCAAACTGCCCCCATATATAGTTGTAGACCACCATACTGTCCCGCTTTGGTGTTCCACTGCTCCTCTGGTCTGGTTACCTATTGCTATGGCTCATAACAGTAGGTCCCCGGTCTGCAGGGGCAGTGGAGCAACAAAGCTGATGGTTGTTACTGCCCACAGCAGCCCAGTGCCCACGCTTCTCCTTTGCTGTCCTCCTTCTCCGCTCCTTGGTGCATTGACGTCAGCCTACCATTTCTTTCAAAGTGGTCCAGACTAGGGATCGACCGATTATCGGATTGGCCGATATTATCGACCGATATTCACGATTTTTTAAGTTATCGGTATCGGCATCTAACCTTGCTGATAATGCCGATAATGTGTCCAGCACGTGCGCCCCCGATACCTGCTGCTGTGCGTCCCCGCTCCGCTGTCCCGTTCTCCCGATCGCATCATGGTGTCCTATGGAGGAGCATGTGACACACACGTCACTCCTCCTCCTCCTCCTCCTGATTTTTTTTCAAGTACCCCCTGGAGAACTGCTAAGTATCCCTGAGGGTACTTGTACCCCAGGTTGAGAACCACTGTTCTAGAGCTACTTTCCTGTTTCATTAAAAGCTATTTTAATTTTTCTGTTAAATTTTTATGGTTCCATTTTGGAAAGAGATATGAAAAAGGGGAAGACCTGAAGGGGACTTTTTGCCTCACTCACTAAATTTTCTTAAAAAAAAGGTAAATTCCACCTGTGGGACATCCTGCAAAATACCTTGAATTGTTTACAATGCAGCTAAAGCCACATATAGACTGTTTTAGTAGTAAGTTTTATTGCCATAAGTGGCATGTGAAAAGATAATTAATAAGGAACAGAATAATAGCGGTCACAGTAGTAGTAGGCCATATGGGATGGAAAAGTTGGGGATTTTCCATAGGGGGATTGCACAGTATTAGTAAATGGGTTTAGAATCTGCAGTTGCAGATTTTGCCTCGGATCCACACCATTTCTGCAACTGTGATTGCCGGACCCATAAACCCATCTAAAATCTTGTCCCCTTCGAGCAGTCACAAATGCATTTGATAGCTTTATAACAAATGGTTAATACAATAACTATCACGCAATCAACCCCAAGGGATGAGCCAGAGGTACCAATGTAAATCAATCACAAAAAACATAACCCAGGGCACGAAAAACCCTATAATGAGACTGCCCTAAAACTTAGCTTTTATTATAGACACTTATGAAAGTGACGACAAATAGTACAAAATATAAGTGTTTCTGCACTGGCTGGTGTTCACAATCCAACGCATAAGAGTGTAGATAAGGCTGCAGTCCTCAGCATACGTGCAGGTAACACTCGTTCATCAAAATACATGAAACGTGCCTCCCCCTGAGGGGGGCACGTTTCATGTATTTTAATGCACGAGTGTTGTCTTCACGTATGTTTAGGGGGGGCACATTATATGTATTTTAAAGCACAAGTGTTACCTGCACGTATGTTGAAGGGGCTATGTCTTATGTACAGTGATCCCTCAACTTACAGTGGCCTCAACATACAATAGTTTCAACATACAATGGTCATTTCTGGACCATTGTAACTTGAAACCAGACTCAACGTACAATGCTACAGACAGTCCAGATCTGTGATACCTGTCAATGACTGGAAGAACAGACCAATCAGAATGGGCATTCACAGGTAAAACCCCTGTATTACTGAAGTGCATGCACTGACTGGCTGTCTGGTAGCGCCTCCATACAGTACAGGGAGGTATTACATGGTCTGTACTACTCTTTACCTGTGCCACGGTTAGATGCTCCTTTGGACACCAAGTGAGGGTGACTCCATTTTACTTTTTTTGGGACACTGTGTGATCTACAGGACCCTGAAGAAGCTCCTGTCCTCTACATAGACAGTGATTTACAGCCCCCAGCAGATCTTTCTTACTTTTATATGTAACGACTTGCTTTATCTATATTAATTATATACTTATTTTTCTTTAATCCTCATTTTCTATTTTTGGATGACATTTTGGGGGCTTCAGAACCAATTACTAGGTTTCCATACAATGGTTTCAACATACAATGGTCGTCCTGGAACCAATTAATATTGTAACTTGAGGGACCACTGTATTTTATAGCACCAGTGTTACCTGCACGTATGTTGAGGTGGGTACGTTTAATGTATTGTAATGCACAAGTGTTTTTTGCACGTATATCGAGAAGGGCACGTTTCATGTATTTTAAAGAATGATTGTTATCAGAACGTATGTTGAGGGGGTCATGTTTAATGTATTTTAATGCGCGAGTGTTGTCTGCTTGTATGTTTAGGGGGGCACGATTCATGTATTTTCAAGCACGAGTGTTACCTGCACGTATGTTGAGGGGGTCATGTTTAATGTATTTTAATGCACGAGTGTTGTCTGCTTGTATGTTTAGGGGGGCATATTTCATGTATTTTAAAGCACGAGTGTTGTCTGCACATATGTTGAGGACTGCAGCCTCATCTACATACCTATCCAATGGATTTTATCCACTAAGTGATTGTGAACACTGGGCTAGTGAGGAAACACATATATTTTATACTATTTGCAGTTACTTTAATTTTATTTTAAGTGTATATAACAACAGCTAAGTTTTAGGGGAGTCACATTATATGGATATTTTGTGCCCTAGGCTGCCCGGATGTTTGTGATTGAAATACAATAACCCAGTCACTGAAAATATGCAGGTACACTATTTAACCCCAGCCAAAAGGGGTTAAAATACTTGAATGCATGAGAGCGCCGATTTCACAATTGCTTAATATAGCACATTTACCGTAACGTAGAGGGAAGGTGCAGTGGCAGATAGCATCTCTGAAGAAAAAACATTTATTTCTTAAGGGGAAAAGTTCTCAGACATGAAGTATGTGGTTATTCCAAGGTATGTCACAGGGTTGGACGGCTACATTACTATGAAACCAGCACATAATCCTTACAGAGCTTTTGGTTTCATGTGAAATTATAAAAAAGTCAGAAAGGTCAGACAATCTAGATGAGGAATTATCACACAGTCCTGAAGCGAAGTGTCAGACGGCGGCTTCTTGTTCTACTATACTAGTGATGTGACCTAAGTAACTCTAAGGCTAGGCTCAGACTACGGAATTTCTGCCTGCAATTCCTCTTTGAAATTTCAGGCGGAAATTCCGCTTGCTAAAATGTATAGTGTAATGAATGGGTTTCCGTTCACAAATTCACACTTCGGAATTTGTGAAGCGGAATTTGTGAATGGAAAATCCGTTTGGAAATATCCACCTGAAGAATGGGGTTGCTCTTTCTTCAGGCGGAAATACTCGCGGAACACATTGCAGTCTATTGGAGACTGCAGTCTCCGCGCGGTCCTAGAGCCGATTGATTCAGTCAGCGCTGGCCGCACTCGGAACCTCCAGGCAGAAATTTTCTGCCAGGAGATTCTGTAGTCTGAACCTAGCCGGAAGGGAAAAACCCCATAGTAAGATCAACAAGTCATCAGGCACTTTGCACCCTCAACAGTGTAAGGGCCCTATTACACAGGATGAATATTACTACGTACTATATTGCCCTTTGTAATAGAACCAAAAATTAGGCTGATGGCATCATTTTGGCAGGTAAGGGTAGAATTACAAAGGCAAACTGCTGCCCAAACTGCGTGCTGATCAAAAAGTTTGGCGCTAATTTAAATGTGCAGGTTGGGCAGTATAATACTACCTTCCCCTGCCAAAATTATGCCATCAACTTTATTGCTGTGCCTATTACATAGGGCAATTAACTTTCGCCAATAATTGCTCCCTTAATAAGCCGTACATCTCCATATGTAATAGGGGACATGTGACCGATGAAGGAAAGTGAGTGGCCGCACGATTGGTCCAGCAGTCATTTGATTGACCCTGTCTGCTCAGGTCACAGCATGGGGGCAGAAGCTACAAGTTACCCACTTAAAGGGGAACTCCACTGGCTAGTGTGGAGCTAAATGTTCCGAACGATGTTTTTGCTCTGCGGGGGTCGGCCACGCCCCTTCGTGATGTCGCAGACATGCCCCCTGAATGCAAGTCTATGGGAGGGGGCATGACGGCTGTAATGCCCCTCCCATAGACTTGCATTCAGGGGGCGTGCCCATGATGGCACGAGGGGGTGTGGCCGACCCCCGCAACTCGAAAACAGCGTTCGGAACAAACAGCGTTTAGTTCCCAGCTGGCCAGTGGAGTACCCCTTTAAGAGCTGCCCCTCTTAACACTGCTCTCTTAGACACATGCCCTCGAGTGCCTAGTGTCAAATATAGCCCTGTTAAGTGACACTTGCTTTGAGAAGCAGTCTGCCCATGTTATACCACCATGTAGCTAATAAAGCTCCGAGTACAGGTTTCAATAAAAGGCTGCTACATATGAAGCTATAGTCTCTGGTGACTAGGGAATTTCGGAATAATGCTGTCTCAGTCCAGACAAATAGAGAATATGTGGTAACGCATGTGAATAAGGATATTGCTTCCACAGCAGTCATATGACTTCTTTAAAAGGAAAACTGACAGCCGGTTTACCCGCACTAAACCCAATTCACAGGGTTATAGTGTGGGTGAACCGGATTACAACACAGTATCACTTACCGGATAGGCCATCCGGTTCTGGAAATACCCGATGTACTAGCCTCCATTGCTAATAGCCAGCTTTGCGCAATGAAGAAGGAACCCGGCATGCTGGGTATGCAACAGTTATCCGAGTAAGTGATACTGGATAAGTGTAATCCATTTCACCTGCACTTCAATCCCAAGTATCAGGTTTAGTGCAGGTGAACCCACTGTCAATTACCCTTTAATCCCTCATCAAGGCATTTGCTAGTACTGGCATTGTTCCCTTTGGCTGTGGGAGTGATGTGGACATGGTGACCTTAACAATAACTTCAAGGGTAAAGATGATTCTTACCGCAGCTTCAAATGCCCTCTTAAGGCTTGTGAGTTCATAGAGGACACAGCCAAGCGCCCAGATGTCACTTTTTTGGTTATAAGGTTTCCCTTCACACAGTTCTGGAGAGATATAACAGGGGGTTCCCACAACCTGAAAAATACACAGAATAAATACAGTAAGTTCCCTATTGAAAAAGAAAGTACACATGTATCAATGGATCCTATGTATCATCTCCAAATAACACACAGTGGATAGTTACATAATAACAGAAAAATTACATAAGCTGGTACATTAACATAATAGTGCGAACTTACCAGGGCTGGATTGTCAAAAGTACAGATAGAGAGTTTCGTGGTATCAATAGTGTATAGAGGGTGTTTCAACCATGCTTCTCAAATCATACAGCTATTAAAGATAGACACCCCTGGGCAATTTCATTACTCCCCATGCCATTTCATTACCACCTTGTGCCATTTCAACAGCCCCTTTGGCATTTTAGAGGTTTGCGAGACTGCACGGGAAGTTCTGGGACCCGCTGTGTTGTATGTTCTGTGACCACCTGCTACATCCTCGATAACGCCCATGCTAGCACGTTTTTCTTATTGGGTTCCACAGGATCCCAATCTCGATGCAGGGCTCTACCAAGCAGGGGCCTACTGGCCTGGAGAGGAAGGGAATGTTTGTGGGGACCTATCCCTCTTTTCAGGAAGTGCTTGTGATAGACCGCATCCTTGAGAACAATTTTTGTGACACTTTTTTTCGCACTAGGGTGAAAAGGCTTTAAAAAAGAAATAAATGATAAAAGTCATTACTGTGAAGGAGCCATCTGAATACGTAGTTATGAGTGGGAAGTGTCTGACAGTGTTCGGATGTGTCCTGACTTCAGGGGTAAAGTACAAAAAACTTGACTGATTCTGAAGATGGGGGGACTCATACAGCACACTTGCTCCTTACACTTTGCTACTTGAGTCATCACTGACAAGTTACGGTAATGAGAGGGTAACACTTGGCCATACAGAACAAGATCATGTGAGGTCAGCTACGAGAACGTGCCAACCTATGGTGACACTTCACATCTAGACAGTAAAATAATAACATTTATGGGTCTATGGGATTCTGTCTTTCTGCTTACTGATTAAGGGTCAATTCACACATCCTGCGCATCAAATCTGTGCAGATTTGATGGGCAGGATTTCAAGCTGTGTTCAGTCAATCAGTTTACATTGAAATCTGCAGCAGAAAATCCTGTGCATCAAATCTGCGCAGAATACTGTACGTGTGAATAGACCCTTAAAGGGGTACTCGACCCCTAGACATCTTATCCCCTATACAAAGGATAGGGGATAAGATGTCAGATCGCCAGGGTCCCGCAGCTGGGGACCCTCGCAATATAGCAAGCAGCACCCACCTGAAACTGCTTCTGGAAGCGCTGGAGGATCTCAGGCTAATTCCTCCCGACCACAGGGACGGAAGATCGTGACATCACGACTCCGCCCCTGTGTGACATCACGCCCGCCCCCTCAATGCAAGTCTATGGGAGGGGACGTGAGAGCCATCACGCCCCCTCCCATAGACTTGCATTGAGGGGGAGGGGCATGACTGTTCCATTATTTGCATGGGGTCTGCACAAACCATGCACATCAAAAACCAAAAAAAAGGGACCCTTTGTAAGTCACAGAACATACGCAAAACGTAGTATAAATACACGGAGAACCAGCATATAATGAATCAAAAATAGAAAAAACGTTTATTTCAATACAAATCATTAAAAACAGTCACAGACAAAGAAATAGCCATAGATTTAAAAACAGGGAAAAACTGACAGTGAAAACTGAAGAAATGGAGTCCAGCACTTGGAATAGAATCCCAGTATAATCCCCAGGTATATACAACCTTGATCACCAAGGTAAACCAATAATGAGATACGGGATACTTGATACCCACCCAGGGGTTAACACAAACAAATTAGTAAACAGTATATCACATAGTGTGAAATAACATTACCAGACAATGCAAACCAAGTGCAGGACGCCACTGCCCGACGTTTCGCCACTCAGGGATGCTGCAGAAACAATCCCATTCAAATGTATGGAACAGATTTCAGTTGTAACAATTTCTGCAATAAACTGACTAGATCTGTTTTTGCTGCAATGGAAATAAGCACTTCATATATGTCCAATGCAACAGAGGAGTAGAAAAGAACGCACTCACCCGTAATGGGACTTTCTTGTAGAACTTTATTTCATAAAAGAAGATGTACCGCTGTACCCATCTGCTTTTATAAAATAAAGTTTTACAAGAAGTCTATTACGGGTGAGTGCGTTCTTTTCTACTCCTCTGATGCATTGGACATTTATACTACTTTAGTGAACAGCACCCCCCGTACGAGTCCTCATATAGATGATGCCATAGCCATCTGTATCACACGTGTTCCCACAATAGCGGTGCTGGACAGACTTTCCTATTTTGTTTAGATTGTTGCACTTCATATATGGACTTCCTGGAGGGCCAGTTCTTATACTCTACACATTAGTCAAGCAACCAGTGCTGCACTGCAAAGCATGGGGGCAAGGGCATATGTACCATAGTGGCGGGGGCACCGCCACTATGCCTTTTTCTATTAGTAAAAAAACAGTGCAGAACTCCTCTATCCAGTTTCTGCATTGTTAACAAAGTAATATGTGATGTCCGAGTACAGGATATGGTCCCATACAGTACTTAGGCCATGTCAGGTTGAGTCCCTCATTGTCCTAGGGGCTCTCCTGCAGTGTCTCCCCCATAGTAATATATATTATGTATAGTGTTATGGATAAAGGACCTTTAAAGGACCTTTGAGTTAGTCACATGTTGTGTTTGTTACCCAGAGAGCACAGCTAACCAGGTGATCTGCAGCTTGACCTATGGGCTTCTGGTTCAGCCCCCCTTCATAAGAGGGGGAGCCATTACAATCTCTCTCAGAGCTAGTGTCCAGCACATCTGGAGGCCTCAAACCTTACCTACAGCCACATTCCAGTAAGTCAAGTCATCTATGTCTGCTGTCACCACCTACAGTCAAGTCAAGTCTATAGTCAAGTCTATTATAGTCAGCGTGACTTTCCTAAAGTCTGTCAAAGTCACTACAAGTCCCAGCAAGCTGCGAGGTCCTTCTGTGTTACTGGCCACCTCTCTGGGATCCTGGCCTAGCTGTAAAGACTATTTCCATCTGTCTACCTCAGTAAAGCTAGCGTTAACCCTAACCACGTCTTGGACTATTATAAACATACCAAACCTTAGGATAGCAGCACTATCGTTTGGGTGGTTACCGGGAAAACCATGCCCTGGTGTCACGAACATTTAGGGGTTAATAACACCTTGCCCCTGGGCTATAACATCTGCCCCCTACAAATAGAATGCAGAAATGATCAATGTGTCTGGTAAAGCAAAGGGGGAAAAAATAACTTTCTGTCTTGGTAAGCAAAACCAGACACCACAAAAAAACCAAAATGGGATGGCTCTCCGACTCAAAAATGCAATGGTTTAGACCAGGCTAGCCAGTAGTACACCTATACCACAGGTGTAGGTAGGATGTAGATACAATAGAAACAAAGCAGAAGCTGGCAGTAAGGTCTACAACATATGGTACAGTAAATTATAATACAATAACATTTTAAAAAAAAGAATATTTATTCAATAAGTCCTAATGTACTACAATAAAACTATGCAATATGAATACCCACACTGGCAGGGCCCTTGTCAGCGTGGTAACGATATGCAAATAAGATAGAATATAAAAGATGTTTAAGACCAAAAATTTACTGGAAAAGTCCCATAAAAAATAAAAAATTTATAAAAAGCAGTTCATAAAGTCACTTATATGTTATATTCACCAATCTTTGGTATTAACCATAGGAAAATTCATAGATAGTTTGCAAACAGTATGCTTCGCAGTTCAGATAACAATGATCCCAACAGATGACAAAGTAAACTTGTGGTAGATTGTACCGCTCACCCGAGTTGTGCATGCAGGTCTCCGGGTTCTTGCAGCCAGCACGCAAAAAAGTGCAGGTTCCCGGTGCAGACCTCCTGAATGGCTGGAGGTGATACGGGCAGAACGTTGTTGCAATCAAAGGCCCACTCTGTCCTATGTATACTGCTGCACGGGGAACACAGCAACAGAGCCTCTGAAAGTGCAGCTAAGCACTAATATGGAATACCACTGACTACTGTACATTTGGTCTAGTTCTTAAACATATTTGTCAATAGTGGAAATGTTTGCGCAATGAAAAACCTGCTGCGCAAGTGGGTGGTTTTCCCAGTCGCTGAGTAAAATTTATGATGTGGCGTACGCCACTTTAAATAACAGGAAGCCCCTGAATAGTGCAAAAAAGTGGTGCAATGCTCACACACATTCCCATGCCAGCTGGTCACTGCAGTACACTTGTGAAGAAGGTTTCGCACAAGTGATAATTTTGGAGCACCAACCAGTGCATCTGCTTAGCACACCCCATGGAAGCACACAACAAGAAAAATCATGAAGCGAGCAAAGACAACATAAAATAGTGTAAAATTTGATGAAATTTCTGTTTCAAGACAATGTGCAAATAATAAACACACTGCACATGCAATTTTGTGGGTGCACACCAGTAGATAGATTCCCCCACTATATTGTAGAATGTGGTCTACTGTTCTTTTTCACAAAAAAAAAAGCAGTATATGTTGGCATACTTTTTGCGAGTACCCCAAAATACATCTTTCCCATACTGCCCAAACGTGATGTGAATCCACCCCTAAAGGCCCAGTATTGGATTTTCATTTCAGTGTCTTGTGAGATATATTTATTATAAATAAATATCCTCGATATTGTACTTGTAAAAATACTTATATCATGAAATAATATTGACCTTCTCAGTTTGCATATGACAGTCATGCATCCCAGCAGTATTAGGTTTCCTCAGTATTGAGTGAAACCATGAAAAATTCCAGGAATGGAAATGTAAGCGTTGTAGACAGACAAACCATACTAAAATAAGTATAAAAGGAAACTGGTGTCAAACAGAAGGCGCATATCAAGTTACCAGCAAAAGCAGAGTATACAGTATACTGTAGTCTACCACATGACGGTGACATATGAAGATACTTACCAGGTGTATCACTCACGCTACATTCTTGTCAGTAAACCTATTCACCTGTCCTACTCAACATGAGCGTTTAAGACAGCAAAAATGGCTGCTAGAAGGGGGTGGGAGGATATTTGTGTTGCACATGGAAAAGATATGTGGTATCCCGGGACAGGAACTGGTCCTGTCCCTGTCTAAAGTCCCCTCAGCCAGAGTCCCTTCATTCCATAGGGCTCTCCTGCAGGGCTTACCCCTGGTCGCCTCCTATAAATTGTATATTGTTTAATATATAAAGATAATATAAATGTATAGGAAATATATATGTATATGACCTTTCCCGGGTCACGTGATATATAGTTGTAATGTATAATTGTTTAAGGACCTTCCAGGGTCATGTGATGTACCCAGAGTTCACTGGGTTCAGGACTTACAGGTTTGCTGACCAATGAGCTTAGTCCAGATCCTTATTATATAAAGGGCTTTAGCCACTAAATTCTATCTCTTGGTTCCTGCTCTTATCTCCTGGATATCAAGCAAGCACAAATATCTCAGCAGAAACAACAAATTATCTAGGCCAAAGCCTAAGAATCCTGCAGCCACTAAACCGTGAGTACAAAGCTCAATCTATCAAATCCTGTGTGACTACTACTACCAGTTAAAATATTATAATTAGTAGCACAGTGGCCTGCATCAAAGCTCATTGCTTCCGAGTCCCAGCAAGACCTGTGAGGAACCTGCTGTTACGCCGAGCGCTCCGGGTCCCCGCTCCTCCCCGGAGCGCTCGCAACATTCTCACTACGGCAGCGCCCCGGTCAGTTCCACTGACCGAGTGCGCTGCGATACCGCCTCCAGCCGGGATGCGATTCGCGACGCGGGTGGCGCCCGCTCGCGATGCGCACCCCGGCTCCCGTACCTGACTCGCTCTCCGTCGGTCCTGTCCCGGCGCGCGCGGCCCCGCTCCCTAGGGCGCGCGCGCGCCGGGTCTCTGCGATTTAAAGGGCCACTGCGCCACTGATTGGCGCAGTGGTTCTAATTAGTGTGTTCACCTGTGCACTCCCTATGTATACCTCACTTCCCCTGCACTCCCTCGCCGGATCTTGTTGCCATCGTGCCTAGTGAAAGCGTTCCCTTGTGTGTTCCTAGCCTGTGTTCCAGACCTCCTGCCGTTGCCCCTGACTAAGATCCTTGCTGCCTGCCCCGACCTTCTGCTACGTCCGACCTTGCTTTTGTCTACTCCCTTGTACCGCGCCTATCTTCAGCAGTCAGAGAGGTTGAGCCGTTGCTAGTGGATACGACCTGGTTACTACCGCCGCAGCAAGACCATCCCGCTTTGCGGCGGGCTCTGGTGAATACCAGTAGTGACTTAGAACCGGTCCACTAGCACGGTCCACGCCAATCCCTCTCTGGCACAGAGGATCCACCTCCTGCCAGCCGGCATCGTGACAGTAGATCCGGCCATGGATCCCGCTGAAGTTCCTCTGCCAGTTGTCGCCGACCTCACCACGGTGGTCGCCCAGCAGTCGCAACAGATAGCGCAACAAGGCCACCAGCTGTCTCAACTGACCGTGATGCTACAGCAGCTACTACCACAGCTTCAGCAATCATCTTCTCCGCCAGCTCCTGCACCTCCTCCGCAGCGAGTGGCCGCTTCCAGCCTACGACTATCCTTGCCGGATAAATTTGATGGGGACTCTAAGTTTTGCCGTGGCTTTCTTTCACAATGTTCCCTGCACTTGGAGATGATGTCGGACCAGTTTCCTACTGAAAGGTCTAAGGTGGCTTTCGTAGTCAGCCTGCTCTCTGGGAAAGCTCTGTCATGGGCCACACCGCTCTGGGACCGCAATGACCCCGTCACTGCCTCTGTACACTCCTTCTTCTCGGAAATTCGAAGTGTCTTTGAGGAACCTGCCCGAGCCTCTTCTGCTGAGACTGCCCTGCTGAACCTGGTCCAGGGTAATTCTTCCGTTGGCGAGTACGCCATACAATTCCGTACTCTTGCTTCTGAACTATCCTGGAATAATGAGGCCCTCTGCGCGACCTTTAAAAAAGGCCTATCCAGCAACATTAAAGATGTTCTGGCCGCACGAGAAATTCCTGCTAACCTGCATGATCTCATTCATCTAGCCACTCGCATTGACATGCGTTTTTCCGAAAGGCGTCAGGAGCTCCGCCAGGATATGGACTTTGTTCGCTCTAGGCGTTTTTTCTCCCCGGCTCCTCTCTCCTCTGGTCCTCTGCAATCCTTTCCTGTGCCTCCCGCCGTGGAGGCTATGCAAGTTGACCGGTCTCGCTTGACACCTCAAGAGAGGACACGACGCCGCATGGAGAATCTTTGCCTGTACTGTGCCGGTACCGAACACTTCCTGAAGGATTGTCCTATCCGTCCTCCCCGCCTGGAAAGACGTACGCAGACTCCGCACAAAAGTGAGACAGTCCTTGATGTCAACTCTGCTTCTCCACGTCTTACTGTGCCTGTGCGGATATCTGCCTCTACCTTCTCCTTCTCTACTATGGCCTTCTTGGATTCCGGATCTGCAGGAAATTTTATTTTGGCCTCTCTCACCAACAGGTTCAACATCCCGGTGACCAGTCTCGCCAGACCCCTCTACATCAATTGCGTTAACAATGAAAGATTGGACTGTACCATACGTTACCGCACGGAGCCCCTCCTTATGTGCATCGGACCTCATCATGAAAAAATTGAGTTTTTGGTCCTCCCCAATTGCACCTCCGAAATTCTCCTTGGACTACCGTGGCTTCAACGCCATTCCCCAACCCTTGATTGGTCCACAGGGGAGATCAAGAGCTGGGGTACCTCTTGTTTCAAAGACTGCCTTAAACCGGTTCCCAGTACTCCCTGCCGTGACCCTGTGGTTCCCCCTGTAACCGGTCTCCCTAAGGCCTATATGGACTATGCTGACGTATTTTGCAAAAAACAAGCTGAGACTTTACCTCCTCACAGGCCTTATGACTGTCCTATTGACCTCCTCCCGGGCACTACTCCACCCCGGGGCAGAATTTATCCTCTGTCCGCCCCAGAGACTCTTGCTATGTCTGAATACTTCCAGCAAAATTTAAAAAAGGGGTTTATCCGCAAATCCTCCTCTCCTGCCGGAGCCGGATTTTTCTTTGTCTCCAAGAAAGATGGCTCCCTACGTCCTTGTATTGACTACCGCGGACTTAATAAAATCACGGTAAAGAACCCCTACCCCCTACCTCTTATCTCTGAACTCTTTGATCGCCTCCAAGGTGCCCACATCTTTACCAAACTGGACTTAAGAGGCGCTTATAATCTCATCCGCATCAGGGAGGGGGACGAATGGAAAACTGCATTTAACACTAGAGATGGACACTTTGAGTATTTGGTCATGCCCTTTGGCCTGTGCAACGCCCCTGCCGTCTTCCAAGACTTTGTTAATTAAATTTTTCGTGATCTCTTATATTCCTGTGTTGTTGTGTATCTGGACGATATTCTGATTTTTTCTGCCAACTTAGAAGAACACCGTCAGCATGTCCGCATGGTTCTTCAGAGACTTCGAGACAATCAACTTTATGCCAAAATGGAGAAATGTCTGTTTGAATGTCAATCTCTTCCTTTCCTAGGATACTTGGTCTCTGGCCAGGGACTACAAATGGACCCAGATAAACTCTCTGCCGTCTTAGATTGGCCACGCCCCTCCGGACTCCGTGCTATCCAACGTTTTTTGGGGTTCACCAATTATTACAGACAATTTATTCCGCATTTTTCCACCATTGTGGCTCCTATCGTGGCTTTAACCAAGAAGAATGCCAATCCTAAGTCCTGGTCTCCTCAAGCGGAAGACGCTTTTAAACGGCTCAAGTCTGCCTTTTCTTCTGCTCCCGTCCTCTCCAGACCCGACCCATCTAAACCCTTCCTATTGGAGGTTGATGCCTCCTCAGTGGGAGCTGGAGCGGTCCTTCTACAAAAAAACTCTTCCGGGCATGCTGTTACTTGTGGGTTTTTTTCTAGGACCTTCTCTCCGGCGGAGAGGAACTACTCCATCGGGGATCGAGAGCTACTGGCCATTAAATTAGCACTTGAGGAATGGAGGCATCTGCTGGAGGGATCAAAATTTCCAGTTATCATTTACACCGATCACAAGAATCTCTCCTTTTTCCAGTCTGCCCAACGGCTGAATCCTCGCCAGGCCAGGTGGTCTCTGTTCTTTGCCCGTTTTAATTTTGAAATTCACTTTCGCCCTGCCGACAAGAACATTAGGGCCGATGCTCTCTCTCGTTCCTCGGATGCCTCGGAAGTAGAGCTCTCTCCGCAACACATCATTCCTCCTGACTGCCTGATCTCCACTTCTCCAGCCTCCATCAGGCAAACTCCTCCAGGGAAGACCTTCGTTTCTCCACGCCAACGCCTCGGAATCCTCAAATGGGGTCACTCCTCTCACCTCGCAGGCCATGCGGGCATCAAAAAATCTTTGCAACTCATCTCTCGTTTCTATTGGTGGCCGACTCTGGAGACGGATGTTGTTGATTTTGTGCGGGCCTGTACTGTCTGTGCCCGGGATAAGACTCCTCGCCAGAAGCCTGCTGGTCTACTTCATCCTCTGCCTGTCCCCGAACAGCCTTGGTCTCTGATTGGTATGGACTTTATTACAGACTTACCCCCATCCCGTGGCAACACCGTTGTTTGGGTGGTCGTTGATCGATTTTCCAAGATGGCACATTTTATTCCTCTTCCTGGTCTTCCTTCAGCGCCTCAGTTGGC
Source organism: Hyla sarda (assembly GCF_029499605.1). Taxonomy (NCBI): domain Eukaryota; kingdom Metazoa; phylum Chordata; class Amphibia; order Anura; family Hylidae; genus Hyla; species Hyla sarda. Next base: position 431,134,373 of record NC_079190.1, read on the forward strand.
AAAACAATTTTTTGTACACATTTTTCGTCTTCACGGTTTGCCCACGCAGATCGTCTCGGATAGAGGCGTCCAATTCGTGTCAAAATTCTGGAGGGCTCTCTGTAAACAACTCAAGATTAAATTAAACTTCTCTTCTGCTTATCATCCTCAATCCAAAGGGCAAGTAGAAAGAATTAACCAGGTCCTGGGTGACTATTTACGGCATTTTGTTTCCTCCCGCCAGGATGACTGGGCAGATCTTCTACCATGGGCCGAATTCTCGTATAACTTCAGAGTCTCTGAATCTTCCTCCAAATCCCCATTTTTCGTGGTGTACGGCCGTCACCCTCTTCCCCCCCTCCCTACTCCCTTGCCCTCTGGTTTGCCCGCTGTGGATGAAATAACTCGTGATCTTTCCACCATATGGAAAGAGACCCAAAATTCTCTCTTACAGGCTTCATCTCGTATGAAGAAGTTTGCCGATAAGAAAAGAAGAGCTCCCCCCACTTTTTCTCCCGGAGACAAGGTATGGCTCTCCGCTAAATATGTCCGCTTCCGTGTCCCCAGCTACAAATTGGGACCACGCTATCTTGGTCCTTTCAAAATTCTGTGTCAAATTAATCCTGTCTCTTACAAACTTCTTCTTCCTCCTTCTCTTCGTATTCCTAATGCCTTTCATGTCTCTCTTCTTAAACCACTCATCATCAACCGTTTCTCTCCCAAACTTGTTTCTCCCACTCCTGTCTCCGGTTCTTCTGATATCTTTTCCGTTAAGGAGATACTGGCCTCCAAAAAGGTCAGAGGGAAAACTTTTTTTTTGGTTGACTGGGAGGGCTGTGGTCCTGAAGAGAGATCCTGGGAACCTGAGGACAATATCCTAGACAAAAGTCTGGTCCTCAGGTTCTCAGGCTCCAAGAAGAGGGGGAGACCCAAGGGGGGGGGTACTGTTACGCCGAGCGCTCCGGGTCCCCGCTCCTCCCCGGAGCGCTCGCAACATTCTCACTACGGCAGCGCCCCGGTCAGTTCCACTGACCGAGTGCGCTGCGATACCGCCTCCAGCCGGGATGCGATTCGCGACGCGGGTGGCGCCCGCTCGCGATGCGCACCCCGGCTCCCGTACCTGACTCGCTCTTCGTCGGTCCTGTCCCGGCGCGCGCGGCCCCGCTCCCTAGGGCGCGCGCGCGCCGGGTCTCTGCGATTTAAAGGGCCACTGCGCCACTGATTGGCGCAGTGGTTCTAATTGGTGTGTTCTCCTGTGCACTCCCTATGTATACCTCACTTCCCCTGCACTCCCTCGCCGGATCTTGTTGCCATCGTGCCTAGTGAAAGCGTTCCCTTGTGTGTTCCTAGCCTGTGTTCCAGACCTCCTGCCGTTGCCCCTGACTACGATCCTTGCTGCCTGCCCCGACCTTCTGCTACGTCCGACCTTGCTTTTGTCTACTCCCTTGTACCGCGCCTATCTTCAGCAGTCAGAGAGGTTGAGCCGTTGCTAGTGGATACGACCTGGTTACTACCGCCGCAGCAAGACCATCCCGCTTTGCGGCGGGCTCTGGTGAATACCAGTAGTGACTTAGAACCGGTCCACTAGCACGGTCCACGCCAATCCCTCTCTGGCACAGAGGATCCACCTCCTGCCAGCCGGCATCGTGACACCTGCATTCCGGTTACCTCTTAAGAGACTGTTGTGTATAGAGACTGTTGCATAAAATCTTCAAGTAAAGTTCTTCAGTTTATGCCCGGACAGCCGGGCATGCTGTGAGTTAAAGTTTTGCAAAATATGGAGGGCCACAGTTTGAGACCACTGCTTTACCCCTTCCAAGGGAAACTGTTCGCATAGCAGTCACAACTAAGATTCAATGAAATTAGAGGCAACATATCACAATAACATTACATATTAGAACATATTATAGGGGTATCCAAGATGCAGAGTGTGAACGTATCCAATGTATCCAAACACTTTAGGGATGTCCACATGTGCTTCTTTGGCACAGAGAAGGTTAAAGGGGTACTCTGGTGGAAAAACATATTTTTCAAATCAACTGGTTCCAGACAGTTAAACAGATTTGTAATTTACTTCTATTAAAAAATCTTAAACCTTCCAGTACTTACCAGTTGCTGTATGTTCCAGAGGAAGTTGAGTTGTTCTTTTCAGTCTGACCACAGTGCTCTCTGCTGACACCTCTATCCATGTCAGGAACTGTCCAGAGTAGGAACAAATCCCCATAGCAAACCTCTCCTGCTCTGGACAATTCCTGACATGGACAGAGGTGGCAGCAGAGAGCACTGTGGTCAGACTGAAAAGAACAACACAACTTCCTGTGGAGCATACAGCAGCTGATAAGTACTGGAAGGATTAAGATGTTTTAACAGAAGTAATATACAAATCTGTTTAACTTTCTGGAGCCAGTTGATTTGAATTTTTTTTTCCACCAGAGTACCCCTTTAACCATTTATTTGCCAAAGAAGCAAATGTGGACGTCCCTAAAGTGTTTAAATACATTGGATACGTTCACACTGTGCGTCTTGGATACTCCCTCTAATATGTTCCTGCATACGTTTTATACCCAGTGGCGCTTATTTACTAAGAGTGTTGTGTAGGTTTCTTTGTGGGTTTTAATTCCCTACAATTTATTTTCCACGATATTTCCTCTGGTTTCCCTACATTTTTCTTTTTTTACACATTCTCTGATCTGTGGGGTTTTCCTCAGCTCAAATCCACCACATTTTATGTGGAAACCTTAGTAAATATGTTGGGTCTTTGTGAAAATGTCAGAAACACGCCCCTTTTTGAAGACCATGCCCCCTTTTCCCGGCAGCTGCGCCCCCTTTTTCCGGTTTTCTTAGCAAAATGGAGAGTTAGTCAGGGTTTTTCCAATTCTGGCGCAAATTCTGGCGCAAAATCTGGCGCAGACAAAATTTCTGGTAAAAGCGACAGAATCTGGCGCACAACCCGACAAAACATGTCGTGTTTGCAATAGTAAATGAGGGCCAATGTTTGTTAGGTTTCAAAATGGTACAACAGACTGGAAATGGAATTGCAGTTAATAAACTGGCTAAAAGTATGCTTTCTATGGTCTCTAGTACCAACAAAAAAGTGTGTCCTTTCAGCCATTTTTTTGGGTGCGTGCCGTATTTTGCTGCGTATTTGCTGCTGCATATTTTCTTTTTCAATTGAAGTCAATGGGTAGCAAAATATGCAGCTGATTATGCTTTCCATTGCCTTCAATAGGTAGGAAAATACGCAGCAGCAAATACGTAGCAAAATACGTATTTGCTGCTGAGTACGTGATTTCTGGGATTTATAGAATCTCCAAGTAGAAGAATGTCTCTCTTACCTCTGTTTTCCTTCTGAATCATACTTGGGGACAACAAGCTGGCCAAATTGGGGTCTTTTCTAGTCGAAAAGTTAAACCCATCTTTGAGAACCTCATATAAATAATAATCTTGTCTCAAAATGGGTAGATATTTCCTAACACTGTTACAAATCTCTGTATGCTCAACATTGAACGTAGTGACAAAAGAAACCCTACCACTATGATTCTGTGTGTTAGGCTGGGTTCACACCACGTTTTGTTAAATACGGCTCCCGTATACGGCTGGGAGGAGGGGACGGGGCTTAATCGCGGAGCCCGCACTCAGCCGTATTCGGGAACCGTATTTAATGTATGTCTATGAGCCGACCGGAGTGAACCGCAGCCTCCAGTCGGCTGCTTTTTCGGCCGTATGCGGTTTCCCGACCGCAGGCAAAAACGTGGTCGGTCCGTTATTTTTTTTTTTTTTTTTACAGTTTAAAGGAGAAATGCAGCAAAAAACTTTTAACTCTCCCTGTGCCCAGGCTGCAAAAAAAAATAAAAATAAATGAAACTCACCTTCCTACGTTCCCCCTGTTGAGCCGGTATTGACTTACCTGTCCTCCGGAGCTGCTCGGCTCCCTGCTTCTTCGACTCGCCAGCCGCAGGGATATCCCGCCTCGGCCGGTGATAGGCTGAGCGTACTGTCATGTAAGGAGCCGACCAGAGCCAGCCTATCACCGGCCGGGTGGCACATCGCTGTGGCCGGCAATACGCTGACCGCAGTGTGACATTCCGAGGATAAGAAGCAGGGAGCCAAGCAGCGCCGGAGGAACGGGACGCCAATACCGCCACAACGGGGGAATGTAGATAGGTGAGTTTAAATTTGTTTTTTCAGTTTCTGTAGCCTGGGCACAGGGAGCGTTAAAAGTTTTTTCGACATATTTCTCCATTAATAATGTAATGGGCTATTTCATTAGCTGGTGGACATACAGTATGTAAAGTTGAATGTTATTATATATATTGTTCCCAGTTGTCAACCATTTCAGGCTTGGGTCAGGCTGGCTACAGCCTTTTTCAATAAGATAAAGTAAGGCTGTGTTCACACAGCAGAAATTCTGCTATCCATTTAAGTGGAATTTGAGAGGAATTTCAGCAGAATTTGTGTGTGCTCAAAACACAGAATTCTGCCAAAATTCAAAGCCCTGTTGAGTTTAATGGAATTCCACTCGAAATTCTGCAAAATTTAAAAACAGGTCTTATATTTTTGCAGAATCCAGAAATTCTGCAGTGTGAATGGGACAGCGGACTTCCCATTCAATTAAATGTGCAGTAAATTTTGTGGAATTTCCAAGCTGAATTTTCCAACATATTTCCGCACCAAAATTCCGCCTTGTGAACATAACCTTAGCAGCATGTACAAGATTTAGGCTGGTTTCCCTCTAGCCCATCTGAATGCAGATGCTTGAGAATTTCGGCTAATAGGACATTGGGTGGACTGTTAGGCCCCATTCCCACGGCAGTATTTTCATACAGAATCCAGAAGAAAAATTCAGCTCAGAAATTCTGCTACATGAAGTTAACATTGTGGTAACCAGGATTTTCGCTGTCCCATTCCACGGCAGATTTTCCGCTGTAGAACCTTCGGATTCCAGACACCCCAAAAAGCATGAAGAATCTATATATTGAGAGCAAGAATTCCCACCCAAATTTCGCATGGAATCTGCAAAACTGCAAAAAAAAAAAAAAATCACTGCCACATTGGCAGAACGGAATCTGAGTAGATGCACAGAAATTCCACTGTGTGAATGGGGCCTTAAAGGGGTACTCCGCCCCTAGACATCTTATCCCCTATCCTTTAGATAAGATGTCTGATCACAGGGGTCCCTCCGCTGGGGACCCCTGCGATCTTCCTGCTGCACCTGGCGTTTGTTTAGAGCTTCGGGTGCAGCGCCGGAGGCGCATGATGTCATGGCCATGCCCTGTCCACGATGTTATGAACACGTCAGGGGGTGTGGTCATGACATCACGAGCGGGGTGTTTCTGTGATGTCACGAGCCTCCGCCCCGCATCCCCAGTCATCCAGCAAGGAGCGAAGTTCGCTCCGTGCACTGGATGTCTGGGGTGCCGAAGTCGAGATCGTGGGGGTCCCCAGCGGCAGGACCCCTGCGATCAGATATTTTATCCCCTATCTTTTGGATAGGGGATAAGATGTCTAAGGTCGGAGTACCCCTTTAAAGAAATCCTCTGTTCTTGCACTTATTTTAAGGAGGAGCAGAAAAGTTGTGTATATTTTTTTAGCATTTTCAGCTGCTTGTCATAATGTTCCAGTGTTTCTGCTATACTGAATATTTACATTGCTAGTTTTCCTGTTCTTGGTGATAGTTTTGTTTATTTGCTTATGTCTACTCACAGTGTAGGCTTTACTCTTACTACTGAGAATCTTTGATATTCCGAAGTCTCCAATCTTCACGATCATCTGGTGTTTGTCCAGTAAGATGTTCTGTGTCTTTAAGTCTCGGTGAAGGATGAGTTTGTTGTGCACATGATGCAGAGCGAGAAGAATCTGGACAAAGAAGTGTAGGATGGTGTCTTCATCCAATAGTGAATTACAGCGCTTCTGGATGTATTCGGCTAATGTGCCCCCTGCAGGGAAGAAGAAGAAACATCAATACTATATATTCCAAAATATACCCTAAAAAACACTAGTATGAAACCATAACCACACTGTGCTACAAAACTGGACAGGATACATATTCTCTATAAGTATATATTCTCTAGAGATGAGCGAACTTACAGTAAATTCGATTCGTCACAAACTTCTCGGCTCGGCAGTTGATGCCTTTTCCTGCATAAATTAGTTCAGCTTTCCGGTGCTCCGGTGGGCTGGAAAAGGTGGATACAGTCCCAGGAGACTCTTTCCTAGGAATGTATCCACCTTTTCCAGACCACCGGAGCACCTGAAGGCTGAACTAATTTATGCAGGAAAAGATTTCAACTGCCGAGCCGAGAAGTTCGTGACGAATCGAATTTACTGTAAGTTCGCTCATCTCTAATATTCTCCACTAATAACTTATGAGCCAGGAATCCCTTTGATCTGCTGAATTTTATAGGACAACAAACATTTTAATGTTCTTATAGTTCTATGATAACAATAGGTGTTGCCAGTTTGAATTTACAGTACAAATCCCCTAATCTGAATCTCAAGCTGCGACGGTCAAATAGGTCGAGTAAAACCAAACATTTAAAGGGGTACTCCGGTGGAAAACATTTATTTTTTTAAACTTGGTGCCAAAAAGTTAAACAGATTTGTAAATTTCTTCTATTTAAAAATCTTAACCCTTCCAGTACTTATCAGCTGCTGTATGCTCCAGAGGAAGTTCTTATTTTTTTTTCTCTGACCACAGTGCTCTCTACTGCCACCTCTGTCCATGTCAGGAACTGTCCAGAGTAGAAACAAGTCCCCATAGCAAATCTCTGTTGCTCTGGACAGTTCCTAACATGGACAGAGGTGTCAGCAGAGAGCACTGTGGTTAGACATTAAGGGTACGTTCACGCGTGTATATTTTGCTGCAATTTTTCTTCAGCTGATTTTGCTACTGCATGCAGCAAAGGTACCTTTAAGGGTATGTTCACGTGTGTATTTTTGCTGCAGACCTACTGTAGCAGATTTTGTTACCCACTGAAGCAAATGGCAGCAAAATCTGCAACAGCAAATCTGCAGCAGATCTGCAGCAAAAATACATGTGTGTGAACGTACCCTAAAAGCCCAAAAATCAGCAATCCATAATACAAGTGTTTCTAAGTCAAAACATCAACCAACATCTGGTCCGTAAAAGGAGTGTTTTTATTTATTATTATGGCCTTGTGTTCGGGAAAAGGGAATTCCAGGATGAAGATGAGGGTGACTGGGTTAGATCAGGGTGAATCTAGGGCCGTTCATCCTGTGTATCAAGTGCCACCATTCATTTTTGTGTATATTACAGGGAATTGCAGATGCAAATGACATAATTATCCGCAGTAGATTAGAAGACATCAAACTGTCAATAAATAATAGCTTATATATATATATATATATATATATATATATATATATATATCTGTGTCTGTGGTGCTATTATATGGTGTGTTACTAGCATTGTTTATTGGTTTTTCTGCTATCATTAAAGGGGTACTCCCGTGGAAAACTTTATTTTTATTTTTTTTAAATCAACTGGTGCCAGAAAGTTAAACAGATTTGTAAATCACTTCTATTAAAAAATCTTAATCCTTCCAGTACTTTTTAGGGGCTGTACACTTAAGAGAAATCCAAAAAAGAAATGCATTTCCTCTGATGTCATGACCACAGTGCTCTCTGCTGACCTCTGCTGTCCATTTTAGGAACTGTCCAGAGCAGCATATGTTTGCTATGGGGATTTTCTCCTGCTCTGGACAGTTCCTAAAATGGACAGCAGAGGTCAGCAGAGAACACTGTGGTCATGACATCAGAGGAAATGCATTTCTTTTTTTGATTTCTCTTTAGCATACAGCCCCTAAAAAGTATTGGAAGGATTAAGATTTTTTAATAGAATAATAGAAGTGATTTACAAATATGTTTAACTTTCTGGCACCAGTTGATTAAATAAAAAAAGTTTTCCACAGGAGTACCCCTTTAACTACATCTCTTAAAGGGGTTCTCCTCTTCCCTAGCGCTTGGAACATTTTGTTCCAAACGCAGGCTGCGGGGATCGTGATGTCACGCCACACCCCCTCAATGCAAGTCTACGGGAGGGGGCATGGCAGTTGTCACGCCCCCTCCCATAGACTTGCATTGAGGGGGTGTGGTGTGACATCACGAGGGGGCACGGCCAAGACGTCACGATACCCGCAGCCTACACCAAGCGTTCGGAACAAAATGTTCCGAACGCTGGTGCAGTGGAGTACCCCTTTAACAGTGGCACTTATCTATAATCTGTTTGGGTCGCCATCACCTGGCATTTTGTCTCTGGAAAATAAAAATACCTTTTCACCGACCAGATCTTGGTTGATGTTTTGACTCTGAAATACTTGTATTATGGATTGCTGCATTTTCATATTTTAAGTGTTTGTTTAAAGTTATGTTTTTTTCAGCCTAGGTTGGTATTTGTGGTGATTTTTAGGCTATGTTCAGGGTAGGTTTGTTGGGGGCCTCTCTTCAGTTGGAGAAGGGCTTTGCCATAGACTGCATCCTTTGTATACGTTTTTTTTTTAGTGTAACATATATGCACTTTTTCTTGCACTTGCAGAGAGCACATGGCTTCGCTCTTAAAAAACAAACAAAAACAAAAAACTAGTGGCTGTGGTTAGTGCTGCGTTCATGACCATTGCAGGCTGGTCCCGGAGTTGCTGCTTCACAGTGTCATAAAATTATTTTAATAGTCAGATTGATAGAAATATTATATACTAGCTGAGTACCTGGCGTTGCCCGGTTTTTCCTTCCTCATCCTTGTTGGGGAGGAAAATCAACAGAGGAGGAAGCTTTTGACTTCATATCCCATCCACATATATTGTTGTCATATCCCAACCCCATATCCCGTCCTCATATCCCGACCTCCTATCTCCACCTCCTATCCTGACCTCCTAACTCGACCTCCTATCTCAACCTCCTATCCCCTCCTCCTATCCCCTCCTCCTATCCTGACCTCCTATCCTGACCTCCTATCCCGACCTCCTATCCTGTCCTCTTATCCCCGACCTCCTAACTCGACCTCCTATCCCAACCTCCTATCTGGACCTCCTATCCCGTCCTCCTATCCCGACCTCCTATCCAGTCCTCCTATCTCCACCTCCTATCCCGTCCTCATATCCTGACCTCCTAACCCACCCTCCTATCCCATCCTCCTATCCCCTCCTCCTATCCCGACCTCCTATCCAGTCCTCCTATCTGGACATCCTATCCCGTCCTCTTATCCCCGACCTCCTAACTCGACCTCCTATCTGGACCTCCTATCCCGACCTCCTATCCAGTCCTCCTATCTCGACCTCCTATCCCGACCTCCTATCCCGTCCTCCTATCTCGACCTCCTATCCCGTCCTCCTATCTCGACCTCCTATCCCGTCCTCCTATCCCGTCCTCCTATCCCGTCCTCCTATTCCGACCGCCTATCTCGATCTCCTATCCAGTCCTCAAATCCCGTCCTCATATCCCGACCTCCTATCCCGACCTCCTATCCCGACCCATAATATGTGTACCAGGTAATGAAATATCTCCAGCAGTACAGAAGTTATGTGGGAAATTACATTTCCCATTGATTTGCATGGGACTTTAAACAAAAACCCTGACCCTCACAAATGGGGGTGGTTAAGGGTTAAATTAACTATCCTATATTTTAAGTGGACATATAAGTAACATGTGACCAAGTATTATGGAAATTTCTCCAGCCGTTTGGAAGTTATGCAGTAACATATATTTCCCATAGAGTTGTATGGGACTTTAAACATAAACCCCGACCCTGGCAAATGGGGGTGAGTAAGGGTTAAATCACCTATCCTATGTTTGTTGTTGACATATAAGTAACATGTGGCCAAGTTTCATGTTAATATCTTTAGCCGTTTGGAAGTTTTTGTGGAACATACATACATACATACACACATACATACACACACATTGGGGGAGATTTATCAAAACCTGTGGAGAGGAAGAGTGGTGCAGTTGTCCATAGCAACCAATCAGATTGCTTCTTTCATTTTCCACAGGCCTCTTTAGAGGCCTGTGGAAAATGAAAGAAGCAATCTGATTGGTTGCTATGGGCAACTGCACCACTCTTCCTCTGCACAGGTTTTGATAAATCTCCCCCATTGAGTTTTATATATATATATATATATATATATATATATATATATATATATATATATAGATTCCAGTGTATATAAAACAAAGGTATTTTATTGGTTACAGGAACAAGTGCATAAATGTGAGATGTCATAGAGATGAAGCCACATTCCGGTAATTATTGTGGCATCCATCCTCCAAAACACTGACCTTCCCTCTGTCAACAATCTGAGTCATTCTGGTTTCTGACCTGGATTTATATAAGTAGTTGGTTTCAGTCCTTTTATCAGATCACAATGCAAGAGCCAGACAAAACAGAAAGACGCATGATCGCAGAAAAGGTGCAGCCCATGAAAGAGTTAAAGGGGTATTCCCATCTCATAAAGTGGTCGCTAGGATAGGCCAACACTGAATGATCAGTGGTTGTCTGAACCCTGGGACCTGAAAAAAATTAAGATGGAGGGGAGAATAATGGCATAAGGGGATTAAGTATCGCATTAGTATAAAGGTAAGAGCACGCCATTTGTCGGCGCGTACCCCTCAAGCATAAGTTCCGTGCAAATTTACGCACGAGGGGTACCTACGGACATGCTTTCAGCCTTTGGGGGTACAGTTGCCAAAAGAGTTGAGAAGCACTGCACTAGAGGGTGTTTAGGTGCTGACCGCACACCGTTTATACACCAGCAGTATAGGAAAGCTTGTAACTGGTGCAGCCAGGCTGTCACTTAGGGTACAGACACACAATGCAGTTGAGTTGTGGTTGTATTGCTGTTGACCTAATATGCAGTAAGAACTTCTGAAATGCTGCCATAATCTATTCAGCAATTAAAGCGTAATAGCAAAAACTGGCAAATATTAAAAAAAATATATAAAAAAAAAAACTCATTGGCCAGCCGCAAGACAACTACATCACTACCGTTACACGGTGTCTATCTAGGACAGTCTTAGTAAGAGCTCAAAAATAAAGATATATGAAAATGTAAGATGTTATATTACTCTGGGTATTCCAGAGTATTAATAATAATTCAATGGCATCTGTCATTCCTCCGGGAGTCAGGCCAAGAGTCTGAGAAGCGGTTTCTGGAGTCCGCTCTGCTCCAGTGTGCACTGTCTCTCTCAGCTTATGCTGCGCCGTTGATTGACAGCCAGCGTGCGCAGCAGAGCTACCCAGTCCTGGAGCAGGCAGACCAGCTCTGTGTGTCAATACCCCTATTTCTCCTTTCTTACCTTTGTTCTCTAAGCCTGAATTTGCCAGGTTTGGTGATCAGACAATAGATTCCTTAGTGGTAAGAAATTGATGACTCTGGATGCTTTTCGCTCTCCTGGGAGAGGAATCTTTCAGGGCAAATTTTTTTCTTTTGCCTACAATTCCCAGGGGGACTGAACTGTCCACGACTTTTTCTTTGAAGCATTTGCTTTGTATACTCCGGCCATTCCTGGGCTATTGTCTCTCTTGCATAGTAACATCAACTCAACTCCTAAGGATAAAAAGCTCCCATTTTTCGTGGGGTGGGAGGAGGACATCAATTCTTCCCTTTCTTTGCCTCAGTGGCAAGAGTGTTGTATCGTGGTCAGTAAGGTTAGCTGGCACGTGTGCTTACAGAAACGTTTCTTTAGATTTTACAGAGTTTACCTGGTCCCTACAAGTTTGCATGAGGTCTAACCTCTGGTGTCTCCTTTCTTCTTTAGAGGGAGAAACCAGTTATAAGCCATTTAGGATGCCCAACTGGACTTTTCTGTTGACTCAATGTATCTTGCTGGCCACACATATCCATGTGACGACTGAGTAGAAATCCACATCCATGCACCTCTCCAGGGTAGTGAACAGGGTTAACTGCATTATGGTGAATGAAAATCAGCGATCAGTGATGACACGGTGGAATACTTTAACAAGATTTAGAAGTCTTGGATGTTCTTACCCCATTGTCCAGATATGCGTCACTGCATGTCATTTAAAGGGTAGCTTCCACCATCCTATTTTTTTTTTCTGTCCCTAACCCCCTCCCTGCTTTTCATTTTTATTTTTACTATATTAAAAATAACTTTTTTTTCTGCCTGGTAGTGTGCTCACTACCAGGCAGACTTCCCCAGCAGGCACCACGTCACTGATGCCTGCTGGGGGGGGGGACTTCCGCCCTTAGTTCATCTACACAGGGTGCCTCCAGCTGTTTCACCACTACAACTCCCAGCTTGCCCTGACATCTATTGGCTGGAGGCACCCTGTGTAGATAAACTATTAGTTAGTTACAAGCGGCGCTGCAGCACTACGGCGCTAGCCCGTTCCCTCCGTCAAATTCCCCCGCGCCATACCCTGTTCCCTCCATCACAACCCCCCCGCATACCCCGTTCCCTCCATCACAAACCCCCCCTCCCGCATACCCCGTTCCCTCATTACACTTACAGTTACTGCAGAGTCCGGCAGCGGCCGTGCAGGGACAGCGGCGGCGACGAGGCGGTGGCGATGTGCGGGAGGAGTGGCCTCCCAGCCAGTGGCCGGGGAGCCAATGCGCTCGCTCCCACCTGTCTGATTGACAGGCAGGGAGCGAGTGCAGCCTAACTTAAAAAGGACTGATTGCCAGGCCAAAATCAGTCCTTTTTCAGGCGTGACGTCACGCCAGGCTGCAGCTGGAAACTAGGAGGGAGACCCCTAGTGGCCGGTTTTTAAATGAAAAAAAATAAAATAAAAGTATATTAGAGATATGTTGTAGTATATATCAAGACTAGGCACACCGTAATTTTTGATGCAAAAATGTCACACCATAGCGACTACAGGTCGTCACGCTATATTGCTCACAACACGGCTCTGCTTGCCATCACCTACTTTCCTCCTACCCCGCAGCAATCCGGTCTGATGAAGGTCTTGTGACCGAAACGTAACATTCTGTTTGGATTGCAAAATAAAAATGACCACTTCAGCTCCGGAGGCTCGTGATGTCACGGCCACGCCCCTCAATGCAATCTATGGGAGGGGGCCTTCCATCCATAGACTTGCATTGAGGGGGCATGGCCGTAACGTCACGAGCGCAACACGGCCGTGAAGTCATGAGCCTCCACCCTGCATGGTCAGTCATCCGTACACCGAAGTTCGCTCCGTGCACCGATGTCTGGGGTGCCACAGCCGAGATCGTGGGGTCCCCAGCTGCTGGACCCCCACAATCAGACATCTTATCCCCTATCCTTTGGATAGGGGATAAGATGTCTAGGGGTGGAGTACCCCTTTAATGAGGCCTAAATCAGTCATGTTTTATGATGCTGTAATCATGTTCTTCTATGGAAACAAATTGCATCTGTCATTTGTATAAGTAAGGCAATATGGCTGTGAATATGGTTTCATTTCTTAGTATTAGGTCTATGTGGTTTTGTAGTAAAACTTGTGGTACTCACCAGGAGCATACTCCATTGCAATCATAAGGGCCTTGTCTTCCAGAAAATTCTCATAGTATTCTATGATGTTTGGGTGATTGAGCAGTTTCAGCACTTGGCATTCATTCTGTGCGGCGAGGCGCTCGTCTTTAGTCATCTGCTCCACCGGGATCTGCTTGATGATCACTAGTTTCTGGTCCGCTTTTCTCAGGCACAAGTGCACGATCCTGTGGACAGACACGGACAAGTCACATACCGACGCTCATCCATAGAGACACCTACCTGTAAGGGTAGGTTCACACTGAGGAAGTCCAACACTGTATGAATCAGTCAGCGGTAGGAACGCACAGATATTGCCGTCCCCATAGACCACTTTTACCACATAATAACCCACATATTTCCCACATAATAACCATTATAAAATGATCATAACAAGCAATAGTTATATGATTTTGCAGCTCATTATTTTTTAATTTTTTTTTCGTTAACATAGATCAGTGTTTCCCAACCAGGGTGCCTCCAGATGTGGCAAAACTACAATTCCCAGAATGTCTGGACAGCCAAAGGCTGCCTAAGGCTGTCCAGGTATGCTGGGAGTTGTAGTTTTGCAACATCTGGAGGCACCCTGGTTGGGAAACACTGACCCAGATGAATGTTTTTTTTTTTTTCCAGATAAGTAGCATTATTGTGGCATTTGAGTCTATGAGGGAGATCAAAGCCTGTGCCAAAAAACCTTACCAGTTTCCTATAGCAACCAATTAGATGGTTTCTTATTTTTCAGAGATCTTTTTATAATTAAAAGTAGTAATCTGATTGGTTGATATGGGCAACTACTCCACTTTTCCTTTGCACAGGTTTTGATCAATCTCTACCTATGTCTCTGTTCACACACAGTATTTTGGGCTGTTTTACAGATGAGTTCCATAGACTAAAAATCCTTAGGGCTCATTCACAGTACGTAATCTGATTTTGAGAGTTTGGAAATGAACTGTTTCCATAGATGGCAATGCATTTCTGAGTGGAACATTTGCATTCTTTCGGCGGAGTCTGGGATCTGGAATTCCGTAGTGTGAATGGTGCAGCAGAATCCCATTAAAAACAATGGGAGGCTACGGATTTTCTGCAGCGGAATTCCACTCAGAAAATGAATAGTTTGAATGGGCCCTTACAGCTGGAAAATTATGTGCAAGGTACTTTTCCAGCTGTTAGGCTAGGATTCCACTTGGCTTTTTTCAAATTTTTTCAATGAAAAAAAACGCCACAAAAAACGGCAGTGCAATTTCCTGCGCCTGACGTTTTTTCTGGCGTTTTTGCATTTGAGTTGAAATTGCATTTTTGGCTCCTTTAGCGTTTCTTTCAAAATGTGTTGGGTACCAAAAAAAAAGGATGCAGTAGGGATGGGAAAACAGTTATTTAAGGAAACTTTTATTTTTTTATAATGAACTTTTCATAAATTTTTAATAAAGTGTGTATGTGTGTTTCACTTTTTTTCTCTATTTCTTTCCATTTTTTAGGTAGTACTACTACTCTCAGCATCGAACAGACTGTTCCATGATGGGAGTAGTAGTACCTGTACTAATAGACATATTGCCCCGGGTGTCACTAGTGACACCTGATGCGATCGTCCATAATATAGCAGAGATGTGGAGCGTCGCGTCGCATCTCTGCACTATACTCCGGCCAGTGATGTGAATACAACATCACTCATTCATATTTTCCGCCCAGAGTGGGGATTGGCCGGATGGTTGCAGCCAATCACAGTGGATGGTTGCAGCCAATCACGAGTGATGTTCTATTCATATCACTGGCTGGAGTACAGAGCAGAGATGTGAGCGCTGTATAGAGCCACTCCGCATCTCTGCAATAGATAAGACGATCACAGCGGGTGTCAGGAGTGACACCCGCTGTGATCTTTCCTTAACTGCAGGTACTACTACTCCCAACACTCTGCTCAACTCTGCTCAATGCTGGGAGCTGTAGTACCTGCATTAATAGACATATCGCAGCGAGTGTAACTTCTGACACCTGTTGCGATCTGTCTATTAGAGCAGGTACTACAGCTCCCAGCATGGAGCAGAGTGTACTCCATGTTGGGAGCTTTAGTACCTGCAGGTAAGAACAGATCACAGCGGATGTCACTCCTGACACCCGTTGTGATCCTCCTGTATAATGTATAGATGCGGCCGGACGCTCTTCTATGGTCCCCTGCACTGACGTATATATACATCTATTCATATTTCCCACAGAGTTGTGATTGGCTGGAACCATCTGACCAATTACAGCTCTCTGCAGGAAATATGAATAGTTGTATATATACGGCAGTGCAGGGGACCATAGAAGAGTGGACGGCCGCATCTTTAAATTATACAGAAGGATCGCCTGGGAACCCGGACGATCTGTCAATTAGTACAGGAACTACTACTCCCATCATGGAACAGTGTGTTCCATGCTGGGAGTAGTAGTCCCACCTATAAAATAAAGAAAAAAAGTGAAAAACACACACACACTACATTTTTATTGTTGTCGGCTATATTTTTAGGTCCCCGCCCGCCCACATAAACTGATCCCTGTTTAAAAATGAATACAAATGCTGTCATAAAAGATACATTTCGTTAAATACAATTTTTTCCATCACTACTGTATTTTTTTTTTATGGTACCCTACGAAATTTTATAAAAATGGGATCTCCATCACTTTTTTGGATCGCTAAAGTCCAAAAGAGAATAAAAACCGCCTGAAAAAATGCCAAAGTCAAAACCCACATGGCGTTTTTTTTTGGCGTTTTTTCACTCCCATATACTTCTATGGGAGAAAAACGCCACGATTTCAGGGGGAAAAACACCATAGGCTCAACATGCTGTGATTTAGCAAAACCGCCAAGGAGCTGAAAAACGCCAAAAGAGTGAAAAAAACACCAAAAGAATTAAAAAATTGCCAAACTGAAAAACGCCAAGTGGAAAAATAATTTTTCGATTTCTCATTGATTTACAGCTAACATCTGGCTGCAGCGTTTTTTGGACGAAGAAACGCCATGCGGCAGAATTTCCCCCAAAAAACCAAGTGTAATTCCAGTCTTAGAATGTCTTTCGCCACCCAAAACTCTATATAACATAACATTTTCCATCCACAAACCCATATGAGGGCTTGTTTTTTGCACAAACGATTACACTTTGTAATGACCCCTTTCATTTGTCCATAAAATACGTACGGCAAAGCAAAACAAAAAAACTTATAGTGGGGTGGGAATTGAAAAGAACACTTGAAAATATTGGGGGGGGGGGTTGTTTTTACACTGTACACTTTTCGGAAAAACTGACTTTTTCTTTATTTTGTGGGTTAATATGATTAAAATGTTACCCATGTTCACATGTTTTTTTATTACTATACTACTTTTTTTTTTAAATTCAAACTAAAAAGTAAGTATGTTTAAAATTGCCCTATTCTTACCCTCTATAACTTACTTATTTTTCCATATACAGGACTATATACAGGACTATTTGTAGTTTTTATTGATACCACTTTTGCTTAAAGGGGTATTCCAGGCAAAACCTTTTTTTATATATATATCTCAACTGGCTCCGGAAAGTTAAACAGATTTGTAAATTACTTCTATTAAAAAATCGTAATCCTTCCAATAGTTATTAGCTTCTAAAGTTTTCTGTCTAACTGCTCAATGATGATGTCACGTCCCGGGAGCTGTGCATGATGAGAGAATATCCCCATAGGAACTGCACAGCTCCTGGGACGTGAGTCATCAGAGAGCAGTTAGACAGAAAACAACAACTCAACTTCAGAAGCTAATAACTATTGGAAGGATTAACAGCAACAGAAGAATGCAGCAGCACACTGCCAGCACAAGGATATAGGTGCAACATGAATATGCAGTTAAAACATGGAGAGCTATACAGCTTCCGGAGCCAGTTGATATATAAAAAAAAGTTTGGGCCTGGAATACCCCTTTAAACGTGACTTTTTGATAACTTTCATTCCTTTTTCTGGCATGTGATGTCACCATTAGGCTAAGTTTCCACTTGGTTTTTTTCTGGCAGTTTTTGGAGTCCTGCCACTGCAGTTTTGGAGCCAAAGTCAGAAGTGGATCCATAAGGGAGGAGAAGTGTAAGACCTTCCTTTATATGTCCTATTCCTTTTGAATACATTTCTGGCTTTGGCTCAAAAACTGCAGTGGCAGATATTCAAAAACTGCCAGAAAAAAAACCAAGTGGAAACTTTGCCTAAATCAGCATTTTTTTATGTTTACATTACTGTATGGGATGATTAACATTTGAATGGGAAAAAGTGGTGATTTTAATTTTTATTGGGGGAGGGGCTTACCCACATTTTTTAACAATTTTTTTTACAATTTATTTTCGATTTATACATACTTATAAGAGACTATTTATAGCAATCTTAGGATTGATATTAATGTTCAGTGCTATTCTTTGGTATAGCACTGATCAGTGATATCGGCGACCTACTTGTACAGTCTTCCTCTGTGGGCCGCATTTTCACTCATCGGACCCACAATCGTGCTGTGGGTGGTCCAATGAGTAAATACAAGCACCTCAACTGCTTTTGATGCCGTAATCAGTATTGGTCATGACATCTGAAGGGTTGAAGAGGTTAACCAGTATAACGAAACTTATTAACATAGAGAGCTGGGGCGCCGGGTGAGAGATCACAGAGGGTCCCAGCGGTCGAAACCTCTGGCAATATGACACCTGTGGATACATTTTTGGATATCAGACTACTCCTTTATTGCTGTGCATCAGCATGATCGCTGCTGTCTGCCATTAGGGGCATGTACTTAAACACACTATTTTGGGAAAGTGCTTTAAAAACAGCTAAAAGGGGTATTCCAGAAAAAAAACTTATATATCAACTGGCTCCAGAAAGTTAAACAGATTTGTAAATTACTTCTATTAAAAATTTTTTAATCCTTTCAATAATTATCAGCTGCTGAAGTTGTGTTGTTGTTTTCTGTCTGGCAACAGTGCTCTCTGCTGACATCTCTGCTTGTCTCAGGAACTGCACAGAGTAGAAGAGGTTTGCTAGGGGAATTTGCTTCTAAACTGGGCGGTTCCCGAGACAGGTGTCATCAGAGAGCACTTAGACAGAAAAGAACAACTCAACTTCAGCAGCTCTTAAGTACTTAAAGGATTACAATTTTTTAATAGAAGTAATTTACAAATCTGTTGAACTTTCTTTAGCCAGTTGAGATATATAAGTTTTTTCCTGGATAACCCGAACACAAAGGGGGGAGATTTATCAAAACCTGTGCAAAGGAAAAGTTGCCCAGTTGCCCATAGCAACCAGTCCGATTGCTTCTTTCAATTTGCCGAGGCCTTGTTAAAAATGAAAGAAGCGATCTGATTGGTTGCTATAGGCAACTTTTCCTCTGGACAGGTTTTGATAAATCTCCCCCAAAGTGCTCAAAAAATGCAGGTTTTTTTTAGCATTATTTCAAGTGGAAAAAAAAAAACACAAAAGAAAATTGAGAAGGAATTCACAGCACATGAATTGACCAAGAGGAGCCCTATACTTGTGTTTAACAGGGGTCCCTGCAGTCAGATACTAATCCTTTATACTGTTGCAAAACTACAACTCCCAGCATGCCCTGACAGCCACCCTGGTAGGGAAACACTGCTTTAGCTGTACATTTCTATATCACAAGTGCACTAGATGGTGCAGGACCATCCTTAGTGACTCCCTATAGTTCTGCACTGGAGAAAGTATGCTTCCAGCTGTTCCAAAACTACAACTCCCAGCATGCCCGGACAGCCTTTGGCTGTCCGGGCATGCTGGGAGTTGTAGTTTTGCAACTGTTGGAAGCATACTTTTTGGAAAACACTGCATTAGGGCAGTAATGTTTAATCTGTGGTCCTCCAGTTGAGGCTGCCCGGGCATGCTGGGAGTAGTAGTTGCGCCCACAGGTTGATAATCAGCAGCAGCACAGGAGATAACGGGTCCTGCACATCACATGACCTTCTAGCAGGCAGCGCTTGTCCCTGTCACGTGAGAGGAGCACAACTCCCAGCATTGCTATGACTGACTAGATCCTAATGGGTTTGGTATCCCAGGAATCTCACCCGAAGGCTCCTCTGCCGACCACCCGGATTTTCTGGTATTTCTCCATGTTTGGGTCCAGAGTGGAGTTGGTAGGAATGACGTCACGTTAAGGGGCGGGGGTATTTGGGGATGGGCGTGGCTATCCGAAATGTAGCGCTGTGTAGTGCACCAGGAAGGCGGAGCGTGCGTGTGTGCTGGGGAGGGGGCGGTGTAGTGAGGGGGATTTATGTGGGGCTGCGTGTTATTACACAAGACTGTATTTTGGAGGAGCTGAAGGGAGAGGAGTGATGCTTTTACATGGGACTGTATGTTGGAGGGGACTGAAGAGAGGGGAGTCATATTTACATGGGACTGTATGTTGGATGGGACTAAAGAAAGCAGTGAGAGGTTATTTGGAGCTAAAGGGAATATTTACATGGGACTGTATGTTGGAGGCGACTGAAGAGAGAGGAGTCATATTTACATGGGACTGTATGTTAGATGGGGCTAAAGAAAGCAGTGAGAGGTTATTTGAAGCTAAAGGGAATATTTACATGGGACTGTGTATTGGAGCAGCTGAAGGAAGGAGGTTATTTACATGCAACTGTATGTTGGATGTGGCTAAGGGGAGAAGAGTGAGGTTATTTACATAGGACTGTGTGTTCAAGAGGCTGAGGAGAGTGAGGTTATTTACATAGGACTGTGTGTTCAAGAGGCTGAAGAGAGGAGAGTGAGGTTATTTACATAGGACTGTATGTTCAAGAGGCTGAAGGGAGGAGAGTGAGGTTATTTACATAGGACTGTATGTTGGACGTGGCTAAGGGGAGAAGAGTGAGGTTATTTACATAGGACTGTAGGTTCATGAGGCTGAAGGGAGGAGAGTGAGGTTATTTACATAGGACTGTGTGTTCAAGAGGCTGAAGAGAGGAGAGTGAGGTTATTTACATAGGACTGTATGTTCAAGAGGCTGAAGGGAGGAGAATGAGGTTATTTACATAGGACTGTATGTTCAAGAGGCTGAAGGGAGGAGAGTGAGGTTATTTACATAGGACTGTATGTTCAAGAGGCTGAAGGGAGGAGAGTGAGGTTATTTACATAGGACTGTATGTTCAAGAAGCTGAAGGGAGGAGAGTGAGGTTATTTACATAGGACTGTAGGTTCATGAGGCTGAAGGGAGGAGAGTGAGGTTATTTACATAGGACTGTATGTTCAAGAAGCTGAAGGGAGGAGAGTGAGGTTATTTACATAGGACTGTATGTTAAAGCGGCTGAAGGGAGGAGAGTTAGGTTATTTACATAGGACTGCATGTTCAAGAGGCTGAAGAGAGGAGAGTGAAGTTATTTACATAGGACTGCATGTTCAAGAGGCTGAAGGAAGGAGAGTGAGGTTATTTACATAGGACTATGTTCAAGAGGCTGAAGGAAGGAGAGTGAGGTTATTTACATAGGACTGTATGTTCAAGAGGCTGAAGGAAGGAGAGTGAGGTTATTTACATAGGACTGTATGTTCAAGAGGATGAAGGGAGGAGAGTGAGGTTATTTACATAGGACTGCATGTTCAAGAGGCTGAAGGAAGGAGAGTGAGGTTATTTACATAGGACTGTATGTTCAAGAGGATGAAGGGAGGAGAGTGAGGTTATTTACATAGGACTGTATGTTCAAGAGGCTGAAGGAAGGAGAGTGAGGTTATTTACATAGGACTGTATGTTCAAGAGGATGAAGGGAGGAGAGTGAGGTTATTTACATAGGACTGCATGTTCAAGAGGCTGAAGGAAGGAGAGTGAGGTTATTTACATAGGACTGCGTGTTCAAGAGGCTGAAGGAAGGAGAGTGAGGTTATTTTCATAGGACTGTATGTTCAAGAGGCTGAAGGGAGGAGAGTGAGGTTATTTACATAGGACTGTATGTTCAAGAGGCTGAAGGGAGGAGAGTGAGGTTATTTACATAGGACTGTATGTTCAAGAGGCTGAAGGAAGGAGAGTGATGTTATTTACATAGGACTGTATGTTCAAGAGGCTGAAGGAAGGAGAGTGAGGTTATTTACATAGGACTGTAGGTTCAAGAGGCTGAAGGGAGGAGAGTGAGGTTATTTACATAGGACTGTAGGTTCATGAGGCTGAAGGGAGGAGAGTGAGGTTATTTACATAGGACTGTAGGTTCAAGAGGCTGAAGGGAGGAGAGTGAGGTTATTTACATAGGACTGTATGTTGGACGTGGCTAAGGGGAGAAGAGTGAGGTTATTTACATAGGACTGTATGTTCAAGAGGCTGAAGAGAGGAGAGTGAGGTTATTTACATAGGACTGTGTGTTCAAGAGGCTGAAGAGAGGAGAGTGAGGTTATTTACATAGGACTGTGTGTTCAAGAGGCTGAAGGGAGGAGAGTGAGGTTATTTACATAGGACTGTGTGTTCAAGAGGCTGAAGGGAGGAGAGTGAGGTTATTTACATAGGACTGTATGTTCAAGAGGCTGAAGGGAGGAGAGTGAGGTTATTTACATAGGACTGTATGTTCAAGAGGCTGAAGGGAGGAGAGTGAGGTTATTTACATAGGACTGTATGTTCAAGAAGCTGAAGGGAGGAGAGTGAGGTTATTTACATAGGACTGTAGGTTCATGAGGCTGAAGGGAGGAGAGTGAGGTTATTTACATAGGACTGTGTGTTCAAGAGGCTGAAGGGAGGAGAGTGAGGTTATTTACATAGGACTGTGTGTTCAAGAGGCTGAAGGGAGGAGAGTGAGGTTATTTACATAGGACTGTATGTTCAAGAGGCTGAAGGGAGGAGAGTGAGGTTATTTACATAGGACTGTATGTTCAAGAGGCTGAAGGGAGGAGAGTGAGGTTATTTACATAGGACTGTATGTTCAAGAAGCTGAAGGGAGGAGAGTGAGGTTATTTACATAGGACTGTAGGTTCATGAGGCTGAAGGGAGGAGAGTGAGGTTATTTACATAGGACTGTATGTTCAAGAAGCTGAAGGGAGGAGAGTGAGGTTATTTACATAGGACTGTATGTTAAAGCGGCTGAAGGGAGGAGAGTTAGGTTATTTACATAGGACTGCATGTTCAAGAGGCTGAAGAGAGGAGAGTGAAGTTATTTACATAGGACTGCATGTTCAAGAGGCTGAAGGAAGGAGAGTGAGGTTATTTACATAGGACTATGTTCAAGAGGCTGAAGGAAGGAGAGTGAGGTTATTTACATAGGACTGTATGTTCAAGAGGCTGAAGGAAGGAGAGTGAGGTTATTTACATAGGACTGTATGTTCAAGAGGATGAAGGGAGGAGAGTGAGGTTATTTACATAGGACTGCATGTTCAAGAGGCTGAAGGAAGGAGAGTGAGGTTATTTACATAGGACTGTATGTTCAAGAGGATGAAGGGAGGAGAGTGAGGTTATTTACATAGGACTGTATGTTCAAGAGGCTGAAGGAAGGAGAGTGAGGTTATTTACATAGGACTGTATGTTCAAGAGGATGAAGGGAGGAGAGTGAGGTTATTTACATAGGACTGCATGTTCAAGAGGCTGAAGGAAGGAGAGTGAGGTTATTTACATAGGACTGCGTGTTCAAGAGGCTGAAGGAAGGAGAGTGAGGTTATTTTCATAGGACTGTATGTTCAAGAGGCTGAAGGGAGGAGAGTGAGGTTATTTACATAGGACTGTATGTTCAAGAGGCTGAAGGGAGGAGAGTGAGGTTATTTACATAGGACTGTATGTTCAAGAGGCTGAAGGAAGGAGAGTGATGTTATTTACATAGGACTGTATGTTCAAGAGGCTGAAGGAAGGAGAGTGAGGTTATTTACATAGGACTGTAGGTTCAAGAGGCTGAAGGGAGGAGAGTGAGGTTATTTACATAGGACTGTAGGTTCATGAGGCTGAAGGGAGGAGAGTGAGGTTATTTACATAGGACTGTAGGTTCAAGAGGCTGAAGGGAGGAGAGTGAGGTTATTTACATAGGACTGTATGTTGGACGTGGCTAAGGGGAGAAGAGTGAGGTTATTTACATAGGACTGTATGTTCAAGAGGCTGAAGAGAGGAGAGTGAGGTTATTTACATAGGACTGTGTGTTCAAGAGGCTGAAGAGAGGAGAGTGAGGTTATTTACATAGGACTGTGTGTTCAAGAGGCTGAAGGGAGGAGAGTGAGGTTATTTACATAGGACTGTGTGTTCAAGAGGCTGAAGGGAGGAGAGTGAGGTTATTTACATAGGACTGTATGTTCAAGAGGCTGAAGGGAGGAGAGTGAGGTTATTTACATAGGACTGTATGTTCAAGAAGCTGAAGGGAGGAGAGTGAGGTTATTTACATAGGACTGTATGTTAAAGCGGCTGAAGGGAGGAGAGTTAGGTTATTTACATAGGACTGCATGTTCAAGAGGCTGAAGGAAGGAGAGTGAGGTTATTTACATAGGACTATGTTCAAGAGGCTGAAGGAAGGAGAGTGAGGTTATTTACATAGGACTGTATGTTCAAGAGGCTGAAGGAAGGAGAGTGAGGTTATTTACATAGGACTGTATGTTCAAGAGGATGAAGGGAGGAGAGTGAGGTTAGTTACATAGGACTGCATGTTCAAGAGGCTGAAGGAAGGAGAGTGAGGTTATTTACATAGGACTGTATGTTCAAGAGGATGAAGGGAGGAGAGTGAGGTTATTTACATAGGACTGCATGTTCAAGAGGCTGAAGGAAGGAGAGTGAGGTTATTTACATAGGACTGCGTGTTCAAGAGGCTGAAGGAAGGAGAGTGAGGTTATTTTCATAGGACTGTATGTTCAAGAGGCTGAAGGGAGGAGAGTGAGGTTATTTACGTAGGACTGTATGTTCAAGAGGCTGAAGGGAGGAGAGTGAGGTTATTTACATAGGACTGTATGTTCAAGAGGTTGAAGGAAGGAGAGTGATGTTATTTACATAGGACTGTATGTTCAAGAGGCTGAAGGAAGGAGAGTGAGGTTATTTACATAGGACTGTAGGTTCAAGAGGCTGAAGGGAGGAGAGTGAGGTTATTTACATAGGACTGTAGGTTCATGAGGCTGAAGGGAGGAGAGTGAGGTTATTTACATAGGACTGTATGTTCAAGAGGCTGAAGGGAGGAGAGTGAGGTTATTTACATAGGACTGTATGTTCAAGAAGCTGAAGGGAGGAGAGTGAGGTTATTTACATTATTTACAGGGGACTGTATGTTGCAGCAGGCTGAAGGAAAGGGTGTGATTTTATTTACTTGGGGCGGAAAAGGGGGGCATATTTACATGGGATTAAATATTGGATCAGTTGAAGGGAGGAGGAGGGTGAGGTTATTTACATGGGACTGGAGATTTAAACAGCTAAAGGGAGGAGGGTGATGTCTTTTACATAGGACTCTACATTGAAGGGAACAAAGAAAGAGGAGTGATATTTACATGGGACTGTATGTTGAAGGGGCTGAAGGAAATGGTGGGATTTTATTTACTTGGGGCTGAAGACGGGAATATTTACAGAAGACTGTATGTTAGAGCAGCTGAAGGGAGGGAAATGATGTTATTGACATGGGACTGTACATTAGAGTGTGGTGTTGGCGCACAATGAGTGAATTATCCTGTTCGTGGCGCCAAAAAGGGTTGTGGCAGCCACTGGGTGTTACTAGACGTACCTGATCACTTTGTGACACCAGGGCACCGTTTATCCGATCCACGGTCCGAAGGTGGGAGGCAGTCTTCCTGGGCCAGACACGATGAGCCAATAAACACATCGACGTCAGGTTTTGGTTAACAGTCTTTACTGAGCTTGTGAAGTTGGTATAACACAAACAGCTGGCCTTGGTGTGAGAGTGCAGTGTACCCCTTGCGAGCCTTGTTGCTGTTCTGAGACTTGTGGTGCTTTTCACTGGATGGAATTGTAGACTGTAGCTGAGATTCTGGTTGCTAGGGTCCTTCCAAGGCACTGTAGACTATTCTGAAGCAGCCTGTAGTTCTCTCGTGAGTAACACTTGTAGGATGACCAGTAGAAAGGTTAAAGGGGTACTCCGGTGCTTACACATCTTATCCCCTATCCAAAGGATAGGGGATAAGATGCCTGATCGCGGGAGTCCCGCCGCTGGGGACCCCCGTGATCTTGCACGCAGCACCCCGTTTGTAATCAGTCCCCGGAGCGTCTTCACTCCGGGTCTGATTACGGGCGACCACATGGTCGGCGGCGTGTGACGTCACGCCTCCGCCCCCGTGTTATGTCACGCTCCGCCCCTCAATGCAAGCCTACAGGAGGGGGCGTGATAGCTATCACGCCCCCTCCCGTAAGCTTGCATTGAGGGGCGGAGCGTGACGTCACGGGGAGGCGTGACGTCACACGCCGCTGGCCGTGCGGTCGACCGTAATCAGACCCCAAGTGAACACGCTCTGGGGACTGATTACAAACGGGGTGCTGCATGCAAGATCACGGGGGTCCCCAGCGGCGGGACTCCCCCGATCAGGCATCTTGTCTGTCGTTAGCAAAAACTTTTAATATAATGTAAATAATACCATTTTATGTATATTTGTAATATAGATTGGTTACAAATGAGTATATTTCGTGTGGAGACCAATTACAGAAAGTGAATATGGACAAGAAGAGCTCTGTGCAGGCTCCTGGCTTGTCAATCATCCTGCTGTATGAGCCTGGGGCATGTCACAGAGACTCAGTATAAAGAGCCCTGCTTGTCCTCAGTGTACAGAGCCCTGCTTGTCCTCGGTGTACAGAGCCCTGCTTGTTCTCAGTGCACAGAACCCTGCTTGTCCTCACTGCACAGAGCCCTGCTTGTCCTCAGTGCACTGATCACTGCTTGTCCTCAGTGCACAGAGCCCTGCTTGTCCTCAGTGTACAGAGCCCCGCTTGTCCTCAGTGTACAGAGTCCTGCTTGTCCTCAGTGTACAGAGCCCTACTTGTTCTCAGTGCACAGAGCCCTGCTTGTCCTCGGTGTACAGAGCCCTGCTTGTCCTCAGTGTACAGAGCCCTGCTTGTCCTCGGTGTACAGAGCCCTGCTTGTCCTCGGTGTACAGAACCCTGCTTGTCCTCGGTGTACGGAGCCCTGCTTGTCCTCGGTGTACGGAGCCCTGCTTGTCCTCGGTGTATGGAGCCCTGCTTGTCCTCAGTGCACAGAATGGAAAAAAGGTTTGCCCAGCACTTCCAGACACATCAATGTGTATAAAAACTAGGGATCGACAGATATCGATTTTTTAGGGCCGATACCTATACTCTGTGGAGGTTAGGACCAATAGCCGATACCTTATACCGATATTCTGGTATAAGTTATCGGCTATTTATCCCCCCCCCCCCACACACACACACACCCCGGCGACACCGCTGCAGATCATTGATTTAAAGCCGGCGCTTTAAATCAATGAACTGCAGTGGCTTTTGCGGTGCCAGAGACCGTTGCCGCTACCCGCTTTTCTCCCCCTGCCTATCCTGGGGTCCTCCTGAGTCCTATCACCGACCGCCACTGCACCGAACCGCTCCAGCCAGAGACCGCTGCCCCATTGCCTCCTCATTCCCGGTTTTATAATTACCTGTTCCCATGCTACTTCTGTCTCCGGCGGCGTCCTCCTGAGCTGTCACTGTGCGCACTGCCGGTAACATCGCGTTGAGGACGTCACTCATCATTGCGCAGTGCACAGCGTAACACAGGACGCCGCAGGAGCCAGGACCCCGGGAACAGGTAATTATAAAACCGGGAATGGGGGAGGCAATGGGGCAGCGGCGATCTCTGGCCAATGCAGTGCGTGGGGGTACGGTGTGGGGGGGGGGGGTTCAGCACGGTGCGGTGGGGACGGGGCATTATCGGATTATCGACAAGGTAATTGCAGATAACTTCCAAAATTGACAAACCCATAATCAGTCGATCCCTAATAAAAACACGAGCTTTATTTTATCTTCACTGAAAGCATCAGGGTAACAAATCAAGTTAAAACATGGACCGATGCGTTTTGGCTGTGTAGCCTTTTTCAAGGTCTGCCAAATAAATATACAAATGTATATAGAACTCCTCACTCTTGTGCTCATCACTTCCTGTATTGTCCCTCGGCCAACACTCCTACATTCACACCTGGTCAATGTAACGAGCAGTATAGCTCCTAATTCACACCTAGTCAATATCCCAAGCGGATAAAGGACAAAAAGCCAGCAACAAATAGAAAAAAAAAAGGAGACAGTATTGCTCATAATACACACCGGGCTCAAAATTACAGCGGATAGGAGGCAAAAAAAAAAAAAAGGGAGGCAATATAGCTCCTAATTCATACCTGGTCAAAATCACAAAAAATGAAAATAAAAAATATCTTTTTTTTATCCGTACAAGATGATACAAATTTACTCAGGGTGTAACAAGGCCACTTCGCAGATCATAATTAATAAAATAACCTGTCATCAGACCTCTGGTTGAGACCTTCCGGTGCCCGTGTGGCCATCTTCATGATCCAAAATATTTCTCTGGTTCGCAATTTGCGTGTTCTATCCCCACCTCGTAGCGGTTTGGTGACATGCTCTATTGGTATTACTTTCGTACGAGTAATTTTACCTTCATGTTTGTCCCGAAAATGCCGCAATGCTCCTGACAATGCACATGTGAGAATAATGCCCTCCACACATGCACCTGTAATATGTTCAGAAATGTTTCAATTTCCATACTGTTGAACCTATGTACTGCTTCTTACATTTCAAACAAGAAATACAGTATACAACATGGTCCATCTCGCAGGAAATGTAAGTTTTAATAGGAAAGACTAATATTTGTGAATGACTCTATTTGTTGGGTTTTGATCATGAGATGGCACATAAGACATCGTGTCTTTCCACACGGTGTGCTCCCGGAATATCTCAACCAGGCAGTATTAGTCTTTAGTTTATCCTGTCTGAAGAAACTAGGGGAGATCCTGTAGCCAATGGTAATGTTCCTCTTGGCCACACACCTCTCCGAATTTTCTCCAGACATGGATCCTGTTTGAGAATAGGCAAATTCTCCAAGATGATACTTTTAACAGCGTCGAATTGATTCGAAAAAACTGTGGAAAAGACAACTGGATTATTTCTGATTGACTCATTGCTTCTATGTGTTTTGTTTCTACTGCCCCCCAGGTCCAAGTACTCTGACTTTGGTTTGGCCCCAGCAATATTTTCTGCTCTGAAAAATATCACTGTGCTTGTATCCCCTATTCTCAAGCCTCTCTCTGATGAGTTCGCACTCTTGATTAGAGATGAGCGAACTTACAGTAAATTTGATTTGTCACGAACTTCTCGGCTCGGCAGTTGATGACTTTTCCTGCATAAATGAGTTCAGCTTTCAGGTGCTCCGGTGGGCTGGAAAAGGTGGATACAGTCCTAGGAGACTCTTTCCTAGGACTGTATCCACCTTTTCCAGCCCAAACAGAGCACCGGAAAGCTGAACTCATTTATGCAGGAAAAGTCAGCAACCGCCGAGCCGAGAAGTTCGTGACGAATCTATGATAAAGCTCCTCTGTGAAGCAAGCTCTCCGTGCTCTGATGTATTCTCCAACAGGGAGATTTTTGATGGTATGTGGTTCATGGTTACTTGTGGCATAAAGCAGAGATTTACCAGAGATGTGCTTTCTGTATATGTTGGTAGATATACCCTTCTGCATATTATTGGTGAAAAAAATGGATATCCAGAAAAACCATCTCTGTACTGCTATAATTTAAAGTAAACTGGAAGTTATCATTTTTATTATTAAGGTACTGTTGGAAAAGAGACATGACCTGAGGTTCAACAGACCCCCGCCACACCACCAGTATGTCATCTATGTAACGACCATACCAGGTGATGTGGTGGAGGAAGGGATTTTCGGATGTGTGGATGGATCTCTCCTCCCACCATGACATGTACAGGTTGGCCAAGGATGGCGAGAATTTGGCCCCCATTGGACAACCACATGTCTGTAGGAGGAAAGATCCATCAAAAAAGAAAAAATGATGTTTCAAAAGAAAACCAGTGACATCTAATAACTGCTGTAAAACATGAGTAGTTACTATCTCTTCTGAGATGATGTTCCAAAGCAAAAATCACTCTTTCATGGGGTATCACACTGTAAAGCGAGGTGACGTCATAGGACACCCAGGCCATGTCAGGTTCCCACTCTAAGAGCTGTTAATAAATCTTTGGTATCCCTAACATAGCCTGGAGTCCTGGTCATCAGGGGCTGAAGAAGGCTGTCTAACCACATAGACAGACCCCCTTGTGAGTTTTGGGTAGACAGTGGAAAATCAGATATACTGTCTTCACTACAAACAAAAAATCCCGTAGTTTCTCGTCTAAAATACCCTAACTCACACCTTCCTGTAAGATATTAGATAATTTCTCTTGTACCAGAGATGTAGGATTATGAGCTAGAACTCTGTACGTGCTCAAATCATTAAAGGGGTTATTCAGGAAAAAACTTTTTTTGATATCATTTGATATATCAACTGGCTCCAGAAAGTTAAACAGATTTGTAAATTACTTCTGTAAAAAAAAACTTAATCCTTTCCGTACTCATGAGCTTCTGAAGTTGAGTTGTTCTTTTCTGTCTAAGTGCTCTCTGATGACACGTGTCTTGGGAACCGCCAAGTTTAGAAGCAAATCCCCATAGCAAACCTCTTCTAAACTGGGCTGTTCCTGAGACACGTCCAATCAGAGAGCACTTAAACAGAAAAGAACAACTCAACTTCAGAAGCTCATAAGTACTGAAAAGATTAAGATTTTTTAATAGAAGTAATTTACAAATCTGTTTAACTTTCTGGAGCCAGTTGATATTTAAAAAAAAAAGTTTATTCCTGGATAACCCCTTTAAGCATTTTACAGACTTCCAATCTATACAACTCCTTATCCAAGATCACTACCGAGCCGCCCTTATCAGACATACGTATTATGATATCATCAAATTGTTCCAATTCTCTGATGGCTTTGCGGTCCCGAGTAGTGATATTGGCACGAGAAGTGAATTTGGTTTTTGTATCTTGCTCTAGTTGTAACAATTCCCTTTCAATCCTGTGTTGTAAAGTATTCATACACGGTGCCCTAGAATTGATTGGATAGAAAAATGAATTAGTGATTTTGATTCTATCTCTAGTGGATGTAATATCCCCTGGGGTGTTATCTAGGTATTGTAAATCATGCATTTCCGAAACTGCTACTTGATCCTTGAGTGAAAAATGTAATGGTACCCCATACTACCCAAATGGTTGAGATCTGATGGGTTATGAGACTGGGTGTTCATAACTGTCTCTGAATTGAAAAAATGTCTCTTCACTGTCAATGAGCGAATAAAGCGATTAACATCCCACTGGGTCTGGTAGACATCAAAGTTCGTGCTAGGTACAAAATTTTGACCTTTACCAAGTACTTTTATTTGATCACTAGAAATTATTTTTGCTGACATATTCAGGACGGTGAATTGGTTTTTGTCCCCTATTTGTGTTTTCTTTTCTGAGTGTGATATCCGTTGTAATTCTCTTCTTTGGAACCTCCTGCCTGCTCATCTGGTTCACTTCTTCTTTGTGCTGAAGTTTTTGTCTTTGTCTTCTCCACTGGTTTTTACTTTATAGTTTGATGTTCCACCTGTCCACGGCCGCCTCGTTTTTGGCTGAGCACCCTTAGTAACGGTGGAAACATTGGATTTTTTCTTATCTGTGTGTGATTTTGACCAGGTGTGAATTAGGAGTTATATTTCCTCCCTTTTTTGCCCCCTATCCGCTTGTGATTTTGACCAGGTGTGTATTATGAGCAATACTGCCTCCTTTTTTTCTGTTTGTTGTTGGTTTTTGTCACTTATCTGCTTGGGATATTGACTAGGTGTGAATTAGAAGCTATACTGCTTGTTACATTGACCAGGTGTGACTGTAGGAGTGTTGGCCCAGGAGCAATGAAGGGAGTGATAAGCACAAGAGGGAGGAGTTCTATAACCATTTGAATATATATTCGGAATAAGATATTTGATACAATAAAAAGAGGAAACAGACAGACCTCTAGGTATATATAGGTGATTAAATGGATTTGTGTGCAAAATGTGGGCTAGGTAAAGTGAGTGCAAGTGTGGTGTGGAAAAATTAATATAAAATATAATTAAAAAAAACAATAAATAAATAAAATAAAAAGGGAAATATATAATGTAAAAAAATAAAATATATAATGTAAAAAAATAGAATGAATGGGTGATGTAAAATGGGTGGTGAATATGTGAGAGGTGAAGAGATATCAAAATGTATAATTTAAATATATAATTAGAGAAGCTGGTTTAAACAAGTATGTTCCAATTTATTAATATTGAAATATTTCATAACGTATAAGTCCAAGCAGGGCCCTTGCTGTGGAATTTAGGCATAAATATAACAATAAAAAACAGGTATAAGTAGATAGGAATAATAGTTCAATAAAATTATTTATAGTTAATACTGCCACCCATAAGTTGTTTGGAAAAGCCGTTAATTGTATCCAAGGTATCAGTAGTTTTAGGCAGATAGGGGATAGTTCAATGTTTAGTAGCAAGTTTGTAACAAATGAGCACCGATATTGTAGCAAGTTTGAGACAAGTTTGTATCAAGAGGTTGGTGCTGTGCACCATTCACCGCACCGCTTGGAGGCTTCTCCGGGATGATCAGACCTCGCTGTCACGTTCCCTCCCATAGGCTTGCATTGAGGGGGCGGAGCGTGATGTCACACGGGGGCGGAGCCGTGACATCACTATGCTCCGTCCCCCTGATCGCCAGTAATCAGACCCGGTGGCGTGGAAGATCACGGGGGTCCCCATCGGCGAGACCCTCGCGATCGGGCATCTTATCCCTGTTACGCCGAGCGCTCCGGGTCCCTGCTCCTCCCCGGAGCGCTCGCGGTGTTCTCCTCTATGCAGCGCCCCGGTCGGGCCCGCTGACCGGGAGCGCTGCACTGACATTCATGATGGGGATGCGATTCGCATAGCGGGACGCGCCCGCTCGCGAATCGCATCCCAAGCCACTTACCCGTCCCGGTCCCCGGCTATCATATACTGTCGCACGCGGCTCCGCTCTCTAGGGCGCGCGCGCGCCAGCTCTCTAAGATTTAAAGGGCCAGTGCACCAATGATTGGTGCCTGGCCCAATTAGCCTAATTAGCTTCCACCTGCTCCCAGGCTATAATACCTCACTTCCCCTGCACTCCCTTGCCGGATCTTGTTGCTTTAGTGCCTAGAGAAAGCTACTACTGTGTTTGCCATTACTGTGTTCCTGCTATTACTATTGACTACGAACCTTGCCGCCTGCCCCGACCTTCTGCTACGTCTGACCTTGCTTCTGCCTAGTCCTTCTGTCCCACGCCTTCTCAGCAGTCAGCGAGGTTGAGCCGTTACCGGTGGATACGACCTGGTTGCTACCGCCGCAGCAAGACCATCCCGCTTTGCGGCGGGCTCTGGTGAAAACCAGTAGCAACCCTAGAACCGGTCCACCGACACGGTCCACGCCAATCCCTCGCTGACACAGAGGATCCACATCCAGCTAGCCGAATCATAACAATCCCCTATCCTTGTCTATGTCAAGTGCTCTGTGGGCGCAGTAGAGGGCTCAGAAGGGAATGAGCAACAATGGGATCTTGGAGAGTGAATTTTGCTGAAATAGTTTTTGGGGGGCATGTCGCATTTAGGAAGCCCCTATGGTGCCAGAACAGCAGAAAACCCCGCATATGGCATACCATTTTGGAAATTACACCCCTCAAGGCACGTAACAAGGGGTACAGTGAGCCTTAACACCACACAGGTGTTTGACAACTTTTTGTTAAAGTCGGATGTGTAAATGCAAAAGAAATTTGTTTCACTAAAGTGCAGTTTTTTTCCCCCAAATTTACCATTTTTACAAAGGGTAATGGGAGAAAATGCCCCCCCAAAATTTGTAACCCCATTTCTTCTGAGTATGGAAATACCCCATGTTAGGACGTAAAATGCTCTACGGGCAAACTACAATGCTCAGAAGAGAAGGAGTCACATTTGGCTTTTGGAAAGCAAATTTTGCTGAAATGGTTTTGGGGGGGGGCATGTCGCATTTAGGAAGCCCCTATGGTGCCAGAACAGCAAAAAAAACACATGGCATACTATTTTGGAAACTACACCCCTCAACGGAACAAGGAGTACAGGGAGCCTTAACACCTCACAGGTGTTTGACGACTTTTTGTTAAAGTTGGATGTGTAAATGGAAAAATGCTGGTTTTTCCCCAAATTTTCCATTTTTACAAGGGGTGATAGGAGAAAATGACCCCAAAATTTGTAACCCCATCTCTTCTGAGTATGGAAATACCCCATGTGTGGATGTCAAGTGCTCTGCTGGCGCACTACAATGCTCAGAAGAGGAGGAGCGCCATTGAGCTTTTGGAAAGAGAATTTGTTTGGAATGGAAGTCAGGGGCCATGTGCGTTTACAAAGCCCCCCGTGGTGCTAGAACAGTGGATCCCCCCACACTTGACCCCATTTTGGAAACTACACCCCTCACAGAATTTAATAAGGGGTGCAGTAAGCATTTACACCCCACTGCCGTTTGACAGATGTTTGGAACAGTGGGCTGCGCAAATGAAAAATTACATTTTTTCATTTTCACGGACCACTGTTCCAAAAATGTGTCAGACACCTGTGGGGCATAAATGCTCACTGTACACCTTATTACATTACATGAGGGGTTTAGTTTCCAAAATGGGGTCACATATGGGGGGGGTCCATTGTTCTGGCACTATGGGGGCTTTGTAAACACACGTGGCCTTCAATTCCGGACAAATTTTCTCTCCAAAAGCCCAATGGCGCTCCTTCTCTTCTGAGCATTGTAGTGCGCCAGCAGAGCACTTTACATCAGCATATGGGGTATGTTCTTACTCAGAAGAAATGGGGTTACAAATTTTACAGGGCTTTTTTCCTATTTTCCCTTGTGAAAATGAAAAATATAAGGTAATACCAGCATTTTTGTGAAAACTATTTTTTTTTTCATTTTCCCATCCAACTTTAATGAAAATTCTTCAAACACCTGTGGGGTGTTAATGCTAACTATACCCCTTGTTACATTCTGTGAGGGGTGTAGTTTCCAAAATGGGGTCACATAAGGGTATTTATTTTTTTGCGTTTATGTCAGAACCGCTGTAAAATCATCCACCCCTGTGCAAATCACCAATTTAGGCCTCAAATGTACATGGTGCGCTCTCACTCCTGAGCCTTGTTGTGCGTCCGCAGAGAATTTTATGCCCACATATGGGGTATTTCCGTACTCAGGAGAAATTGCGTTACAAATTTTGAGGGTCTTTTTTTTCCTTTTACCGCTTGTGAAAATAAAAAGTATGGGGCAACACCAGCATGTTAGTGTAAAAATTTATCTTTTTTTACACTAACAGGCTGGTGTTGCCCCCAACTTTTCCTTTTCATAAGGGTTAAAGGAGAAAAAGCCCCTCAAAATTTGTATTGCAATTTCTCCCGAGTACGGAAATACCCCATATGTGGCCCTAAACTGCTTCCTTGAAATACGACAGGGCTTTGAAGTGAGAGCTGTTTCAAAACTACAACTCCCAGCATGTACTGACAGACCGTGCATGCTGGGAGTTGTACTATTGCAACAGCTGGAGGCACACTGGTTGGAAAACCTTCAGTTAGGTTCTGTTACCTAACTCAGTATTTTCCAACCAGTGTGCCTCCAGCTGTTGCAAAACTACACCTCTCAGCATGTACTGATCGCCGAAGGGCATGCTGGGAGATGTAGTTATGCAACAGCTGGAGGTATGCAACTACAACTCCCAGCATGTCAAAACAGCTGTTTGCGGTTTGGGCATGCTGGGATTTGAAGTTTTGCAACATCTGGAGGGCTACAGTTTAGAGACCACTGCACAGTGATCTCCAAACTGTGGCCCTCCAGATGTTGCAAAATTACAAATCCCAGCATGCCCAGACAGCAAACTGCTGTGTGGGCATGCTAGGAGTTGTAGTTTTGCAAGATCTGGAGGGATACAGTTTAGAGACCACTGCACAGTGATCTCTAAACTGTAGCCCTCCAGCTGTTTCAGAACTTCAAATCCCAGCATGCCTGATCAGCAAACAGCTGTCTGGGCATGCTCGGAGTTGTAGTTTTGTAACATCTGGAGGGCTACAGTTTAGAGACCACTGTACAGTGGTCTCAAACTGTAGCCCTCCAGATGTTGCTAGGCAACTCACTGGATTCCGTAGGATCCAGGGAGCCGCATCACTGTCCTCTTCTGCCGCCGTCCACCGCCACCGATCGTCGCCTGCTGCCACCGTCGATAGGTAAGTGAACTTCGGCGCCAGTCCTCGTCGGTTCCCCATTACCCTACAGTGGGTGGGCAGAACGGGGGAACCGAGTGTTAACGCCCCCGATCTGCTATTGGTCGTCGCTTGTGAACGACCAATAGCAGGGATAGGAGGGATGGCACCCCTGCCCCCTCACTCCTATCCCTTCAGGGGGATCGTGGGTGTCTTGGACAACCCCGATCCCCCTTATTTTCTGGGTCACCGGAGACCCGTATGACCCGAAATCGCTGCAAATCGCTGGTGTTAATTCACCGACATGGGGGGATCTTAGGACCCCCCTTGGCATTTGCACGGGGTGCCTGCTGATAGATATCAGCAGTCACCCCAGTCCGGTCCCCGGCAGGCACGAGGCAAGGAACAAAATTCTGAAGGACGTACACGTATGTCCTTGGTCCTTAAGGGGTTAAAGAGTACCTGTCACCAATAAAACGTTTAATATAGTGTTCCTTGTTTAATTAGCAGTCACTTTCCCATTCACTTGCTTTTAAAATTATCAACATAAATATGTTTAAAATGTAATATAAAAAATGGCCACTAGATGGCTCTGTTCTCTTCCCTGCTACAATTAATACAGTGAGTTTGGTCTCCTTCCGGCCTGGCAGGAGACCAAACTCAGGAAGTGTTTCTCTGCATGGAGCTTGATTGACAGCCACACAGAAAGTGAAAGCTCCACAGATTCTCACAGAAAGCTGCACAGACTGAAAGCTGCAGGAGAGCCTCACTGATAGCAACACAGACTGAAACATGCACAGAGCCTGAGGTCTTCTATTCATCACAGCACTGCAACCATGTGAGGGCAGAAGTGGTCCCCCAGCAGGCTTCAGTGATGTCATGCCTGCTGGGAAATGCCCACTTTGTCCTGCTGGGAATTTGCGCTTTGCGAGCAAGAAGAAAGGTATGATACACAGCTTTTTAAAGCTCTGAAATTGTTTTTATGGGCAGGAGGAGTGTTAGGGAACATAGCCTGAGGTAGTTGAGGACAGTTTATTTGGGTTATTGCTCTTATGTTATTCAAAATATTAAAATAAAAGAGTGATCAATATTTTAAGCACATTCCATTTCTTCTTTAAGTTTTAATTTTTGTAAAATTAGTAAACTGAAACCTATACATTGGGGGGTTGTTGTAATCAAAGCGACCTACAGAATAAACCGTAAAGTGCTCTTCATGAAGAAAATTTTTTTTAGTTTCCGCAATTTTTTCCCCACTTTGCTGTAAATTGTGTGGTAAAATGAGTGATGTTATTTTAAAGTACAATTGGTCTCAAATTTTCCCCTATTTTATACAAGTACCAAATGCTATTATTAGTGACAAATGACCCCCATGTGGCACCATGCAGTGGTCTCCAAACAGCAGACCTTCAGCTGTTGCCAAACTACAACCCCCAGCATGCCTGGACAGACGTTGGCAACAGCTGGAGGTCCACAGTTTGGAGGTCATTGTCCTAAAATCTCCTGTAGATGTAAGGTGTAGGTGACACAATACTTGTCTCTACAGTCGGGCTGCTCCATTCTAGACAGGAAACAAATAAAAGTTGACGGGAAAAAAAAAAAAAAAAGTTTGAGTGGAGGTCACGTGCTTCCTGTCTAGAGTGGAGCTCCAACCTGCAGCCAGATCCTCCTGGATACACCCAGGCACACGCACATTCCGCTTCCTATGTTGGGCGGTAGAATCAATCTGGCCACGCCCTAAACTTGACGTATTACCTACCAGAATAGGCTAAATTACACACGCGACCATATCACGTACTCTCGCGAGGGTTTGTCCTTCCAGCCCGTGCTGATATTGACTGAGAAACCCCTCGCACTTCCTTTTTCGCCAAGATGGCTCCTAAAGCAAAGAAGGAAGGTGAGAGCTGCGTGGTGAATGGCGCCTTATGCCGGGCCTGTGCGCTGGTTTGTGGCTCTTCAGCCTCCTACAGGACGGCTGGCACCGGCAGGGACCGTAAAGGGGACGTATGAGGGGATGGCAGTCTGCTGGCCGGCTCCATGTGGCCTCCCCTCGGGGTGAGGCCTGGTCGGCTCTGCCGCCGCATGTACCCTGCTGGTGATGACGGGAGGGATCACTGCTGCCCCCGGGGCCGGTGCACGTGATGTTTTTTAGCGATCAAAGTATGATGGATGATGATTCCAGCTTTATGGACTGATGTGCCGGCCCCGAGCAGCCTCCGTGCGGGCTCCACCATCACTAGGGCTGAGACCACCACTGATCTCATACATCACTGACCAGTGTATCTAAGCTCAACCTCTCTCTGCTACATCACTGATCACCCAAGTGGGCCTGCTACATCACTGACTAATGTATCTGAGCTGCTTACCTGCTACATCAGAAGGCTTGGATTAACCAATCCCCTCTGATCACTGTATTGTGAGCCCACCCAGTGCCCTCTGCTACATCACTGATCACTGTATTGTGAGCCCACCCAGTGCCCTCTGCTACATTACTAATCACTGTATTGTGAGCCCACCCAGTGCCCTCTGCTACATCACTGATCACTGTATTGTGAGCCCACCCAGTGCCCTCTGCTACATCACTGATCACTGTATTGTGAGCCCACCCAGTGCCCTCTGCTACATCACTGATCACTGTATTGTGAGCCCACCCGGTGCCCTCTGCTACATCGCTGATCACTCAACAAATGCGTGGTCTCAAATGGCTGGAGGTGCTCAACCCCAAATGCAGTTATGCATATATACTGGGGGAGCAGATCCTGCCCTTGTGGTCCGTTGCTAAGGGCGATCCCCAGCATAAAAATGCATACAATGGAGGATGCCTGCAGCGGACTACAAGTGCCACAATAGAATCCTACACCAGATAAACGGTGTGGATGTAACAATTAGAATAATACAATACAGGAATATGGGTGCACTACTGTGGTAGATGTATACAATGACATTGGCTAATCCCTCAACACTGATGATAAAATTGAGACACTCACCAGTATATACTTATATGAAGGACACACCAGAGCCTGCACACGAACGCCAAGGTTCACATCGCTGATCACTGTAGTGTGAGCCCACGCGGTGCCCTCTGCTACATTGCTGACTGGTGTAGTTGGGCCCATCTTCACCCTGTGTACTCTGCAACAGCACAGACTACTGTCTAAGCCAGGGTTTCCCAACTATGGTGCCTCCAGCTGTTGCAAAACAACTCCCAGCATGCCCGGACAGCTTTGGCTGTCCGGGCATGGTAGGAGTTGTCATTTTGCAACAGCTGGAAGCACCCTAGGTGTAAAACACTAGGGTGTTCAGACATGGAGTATATGCTGTGGATTCTGTTCCTTGTTTAGTTATTTATATTGCTGTAAACAGTATACAATCCCCAGCATATACAATGTGTAGACATTCTGTCCGGGTACCCCAGGTACAGATTACATTCACCAATATGATTTATTACTTATGGATGTATCAGAAATTAACACAGGTTGTTTTAATGTTTTATTGATCAGCTGTCCCTCCCAAGACTGAGGCAAAGTCTAAGGCTCTGAAGGCCAAGAAGGCCGTATTGAAAGGAGTACACAGTCACAAGAAGAAGAAAATCAGGACCTCCCCTACATTCAGGAGGCCTAAGACCCTGAGACTTAGGAGGCAACCCAAGTACCCCAGGAAAAGTGCTCCCACAAGGAACAAGTATGTTGTCTTTTTATATGCGCAAAGTAGAGCAATTGTCCACAGGAGCCAGTCAGATAAGGTGCTACTATAGTTTATACATTACTTAAACGGTCATTCAGATGGAGCAAGGTCTCTGTACTGATTCATTGCAGAAAACGGGCTCCATTATAGTCTCCTGCATTGAGAGCTAGCACTGAGGGGGCTTCACCTGGCTCTATCTAGATCAGGGTTTCCCAATCAGGGTGCCTCCAGCTGTTGCAAAACTACAACTCCCAGCTGGAGGCACACTGGTTGGGAAACACTGATCTAGAGAATGGTGGAGGTCTTTGCACTAAGACCTCGACTGCTCAAAACAT
Source organism: Hyla sarda (assembly GCF_029499605.1). Lineage (NCBI taxonomy): Eukaryota > Metazoa > Chordata > Amphibia > Anura > Hylidae > Hyla > Hyla sarda. Next base: position 431,174,046 of record NC_079190.1, read on the forward strand.
GTCTGCCTGAAGTGTTAAAAAAAAAAAAAAAGTTTTAATGGTTTAACCCCTTAACGACAATGTACGTCATTGTGCCGTGGTACTTAACGCACTGACGTACATTTACGCTCCGCCATGTCATGTCCCGGTTGCTATCAGCAGCCAGGGACCCGCAGGCAATGGCGGACACTCGCGATCGTTCCGATGTCTGCCATTAACCCCTCAAATGCCGTGATTTATACAGATCACAGCATCTGCAGCAGTGCAGTACTTTAAATAGATGATCGGATCGCCTGTAGTGCTGCCGCGGGCATCTGGTCATCCATAATGGCGGACGGAGGTCCCCTCACCTGCCTCCGTCTGTCTCCTGGGGTCTTGTGCTCTGGTCGGAGATTGAGCAGACCAGAGCAGAAGATTACAGATAATAGTGACCAGTGGTATATCCTATGCATAGCACTGCACAGTATTAGCAATCAAATGAGTACTATAAATGGTTCCCTAAAAAAATTGATAGATCCAGTCTGAGCAATCAAAATATATTGTTATCCCGGATGGTGTAAATGTAAAAAAGTCTAAAGTTGCTTCTTTTTTGTCACCATTTTATTCCCCCCAAAAAATAATAAAAAGTAAAACCTAAGCAAAAGTGGTACCAATAAAAATGACAGATCACAGCGCAAAAAATGAGCCCTCATATCACCCCATATACGGAAAAATCTGAAAGTATAGGTGGTCAAAATAGGGCAATATCAAACATACTAATTTTGTTAAAATAGTTTGAGATTTGTAGATTGAAGCGGTACAATTATAGAAAAGCATATTTACATGTGTATCATTTTAATCATATTGATCCACAGAATATAGAATGTCATTTTTACCATTGTGTACAGCGTGAAAACAAAACCTTCCAAAATTTGCTAAATTGCATGTTTTTTTATTTTTATTTTTCCCCACAAATATTTTTTTGGGTTGCACCGTACAATTTATGGTAGAATAAGTTATGTAATTACAAAGTACGATTGGTGACTCAAAAAACAAACGCAAAAATAAAATGGGCCTTGTCCTTTAAGGGGTTAAAGCAGTGTGATGACTGGATGGTTTGGTGAATTTCCCCACATTTAATTGGTGCAGTGTTTAATTTTTACATTTTTTTTTCCTTACATTTTGTGAATTACTGGCTGTTAGACAAGTTTTGATTTGATCTTGGAGGCACAAATGATGTATTTTATAGCGATCAAAGACTGAATATCTGTGATTGCACTTATTTCTGCTGATGTGCCTCTAATATCGCACGCAAACCTTAACCCCTTAAGGACCAAGGACGTATGAGTACGTCCTTGGTCCCGCTCCCGTGATATAACGCGGGGTCCCACGGTGACCCCGCATCATATCTCGGCGGGCCTGGCGTTATAGTGAAGCCGGGACCCGCCGCTAATAGTGCGCGGCACTGATCGCGATGCCGCACGCTATTAACCCTTTAGCCGCGTTCTCAAAGCTGAGCCACGTGGCTAAAATTGAAAGTGCAAAGTGCCGGTTAGCTCAGGGAGCTGTTGGGGATCGCTGCGGTGAAATCGCGGCAGCCGAACAGCTGTACTACAGGAGGAAGGTCTCTTACCTAAGTAATACAAATCTGTTTAACATTCTGGCACCAATTGATTTAAAAAGTGTTCCAGGGGAGTACCCCTTTTAAGGTGATTATGTCCATTAGATAAACATCTAACCAATTGGCCAACTATCTAATGTGGTGATGAAAATCCATTATGCCCAACCCATCTGTCAGCAGGCCTCCATACACCTTGGGGTCGGCCAACATGGAAAACACAATTGCAAGGTGTTACTTTGAGCATGGGCTCTTCAGAGACAGTAGACTTTATTGCATATTGAATTCTTCTTCTTTTTTAGGCTTGACCATTATGCCATCATCAAATTCCCCCTGACCACTGAGTCGGCCATGAAGAAGATTGAAGACAATAATACTCTGGTTTTTATTGTTGATGTCAAAGCCAACAAGCACCAGATCAAACAGGCCGTGAAGAAACTGTACGACATTGATGTATCCAAAGTGAACACCCTCATAAGGTGAGCGAACAGCTGAGCCTGTCTTCTAATACATATGCACATGATGGAAAATGTATCCTGACTGATCACCTTGATGTTATCAAAGGAACCACTGATGCCTAGTAGACATGTGACTGCATGTGTATACGGATGAGAATCCTTTCTTAATATTGGATTACTGCTTTTTTCAGGCCCGATGGTGAGAAGAAGGCATACGTCCGTCTTGCTCCAGACTACGATGCGCTTGATGTTGCCAACAAGGTAAAGTCCCTTTTGTTGGTATTCTCTGCTTTAGGCCTTGCGCAAACAATGTATCTAAAATTATGTGGCCTTGTACCTACATATTCCTCAAACTACTGTTATCAGTACAAATGTCTTCCTTCAGTGGGAGCCTAATGGTACCTTGTGGAGGCATATAGTATGAGACCCTGGCACCTAAACCAGTATTACAGTGTTTAGCAAAGGTGAACCTATGCTAAAATGTTATACATCCAGATGTGCCATTCAACCAGTCCCAGTAGAGTTCTCCTGCGAATCCACAAATTACATCGGTGCCACGATTTGGAGACAACTGCATTAGGCTACATTCACACTATTGTTGCACCCTGTCAAGAACTGCTGTCAAACTTGGGCCCCGTTGGACGCTGCTGTTTCTCAGCGAGAATGGCGAAAGACAGCGCAAGCAGTGTATTATGTTCTCCCGCTATTCTCCCTGGCGGTCCCGACAGCCGTCACACTACCGTGTCATGATAGTGTGAAAGGGGCCTTACATGGACACTCCATTGGTATTTACTGTGATTTCCAAGCTACGATCAATACTTACCTTGGTGGGTGATCAATGCTGTCATGCTGTGTAGGGAAGCGCTATGTGCAAATGATGGAAACTTACCCTGTCTGAATACATTGATGTGTTCAAAGGAACCACTGATGCACCATAGTCATAGCGAGGAGTAAACCTGTATGTAGGTGCTCACTCTGCTATAGAATTTAACTTTCATATATTCTAGTTTGCTAAACTTTAAATGATCAAGGTTGTACTGACTTTTTTCTTTTCTTCACAGATTGGCATCATCTAAACACGTCACATGTTCTGTACAGAAATAAATCAAATAAACAAAATTTTTCTTAGTTGCTTTGTCTTTGTGAATGGTAGCTTGTAGTATTTGTTGTAAATGCACAGGGCAGAAGCTCCTGTTAAGGTGAATACGTGAACCGAAGTGTCTGTATTCAACCCATTGACTTGTAAAGGGGGGTGAATCCTAAATGACTGCCTTTCACTCCTGACCAATCGGAGGAAAGGATTGGTGGGCATGTTAAAGACTTTGTCCTCCTTGGAAATAAGTGACCATTAGGAGTGTCTGGCAGAGGCTTATTCTGTCACTCTGTAAACATACATACATACATGCTGACGTTCACACAGATTTTCCAGATATATTTTTGTAGTTCAAAAATATGGTGTCCATGGCCATCTTATTTTTAAGAAAACAAATTTTTCACTTTTTTATGGACCTACATAAAATGAGGGAAAAGGAGCGCATCCTTTCTATGCACCATGATCAGTGCTGTTTGAGATGAATCATGGAGATTTATAAAAAAATATATAGATCATTCTCCTGTGCAGAGAAGCTGCTAATAGCAACCAGACTAAACAAACTAAGAAGCAATCTGGTTCCTAAGCAACTGGTCCACTTTTCTTAGTTAAAGGGGAACTCCAGTACAGAACATCTTATACCATACCCGGCACCCCAGCCCTCTCCATGCATGGAGTGACCCCTGTTCTGTGCACAGATTAATGTTGAATACTGCACAAAGTAGTGGCCCCCTACGTGTATCTCTATGGGAGAGCTGGATATACAGCGATACATGGAGGCACATGTTAGCCATCACTTTGGGCCCTAGTCAACGGTAATCCATGCACGGATGTTGCTCCAGGCACACAATTGAGGGGGTCCTAGTGGTCAGACTCCCACAATCAGACTTGGCCCACTTTTCACAGGAAAGGGATAAGATGTTCTGTGCCGCAGTTTCCCCTTAAATCCCACTTATGGTTTTTAATGTCTGGGATCAGTTTTCTCTAACCCCAACCATTAGTGTTGCATGCTGCTGTTGTATTCCCATAATGTACAGGCACTCTTAGTTTAGAACAGGTTTGGGAAACCTTTTTCAAAAATTCGGCCGAGGGCTATTTGGCTAACCGATCGTTCACAAGCCATAAATAAACTTAAAAATGTACCTGTTTTGGTTAAATCGTATTCATTTATCATTAATGTGCTGTCAAACTGCTTCTCTGACGAGAGTCATGATATCTGATTTTGGTGCTTCTACTTGTAACTGCTTCAAGGTTTGTCAGTCACTTTGGAGATTGCCCCGTATATAGGACACTCATGTCTTGGCCCACTGTAGGTAGGACCTCCCTAAAGATTAAATGGAAAAACATACCTCAGCCTTGTAGTCATTGCATGTAAATATTTCATGAAACCCAAAAACCCTGTTATCTGTAGTAGAATATTTGACACAGTCCTGACCTCAGTATCTGAGGAAAGGGATTTAGGAGTAATTATTTCAGAAGACTTGGGGTGCGTTCCCACAGGGCGTATACGCAGCGTATTTGACGCTGCGCAAAATGTATGGCAGCAGCGGGAAATACGCTGCGTATCCCTTGCTCACTATACACACAGGGCTTTCCGGCGACAGCCCTATGTGTGTAGTGAGTTTTGGAGGCGGAGCCGCGCGTCCCAGATACGCCGGCACACGGCCCCGCCTCCAAAACTCACTACACACATAGGGCTGCCACCGGAAAGCCCTGTGTGTATAGTGAGCAAGGGATACGCAGCGTATTTCCCGCTGCTGCCATACATTTTGCGCAGCGTCAAATACGCTGCGTATATGCCCTGTGGGAACGCACCCTAAAAGGTAGGAAGACTATGTAATAGAGCAACAGGAAATGCTGAATGCTTGGATGTATAGGGAGAGGTATAAGCAGTAAGATAAGTGCTCATGCTGCTGTACACTGGTGAGACCTCATTTGTAGTATTGTTTGCAGTACTGGAGGCCGGATCTCCAGAAGGATATAGATAAATTGGAAAGTGTTAAGATACTAAACTAGTACACAGGTTGTAGGATAAAACTTAGGGTGCATGCACACCATGTTTTCAGGCTGCCGAATCCGGCTGGGGAGGGGGAAAACTGCACTCCCGTACCCCAGCGCTGAAATCCATTGACTTTAATGAGCCGACCGTAGTCAGTTTGACGCCGGTCAGCTTATTTTTGACCCGTATCTGGTTTTGTGACCGGACCTAAAACCGTAGTATACTACGGTTTTAGGTCCAGTCACAAAAACCGGATACGGGGAAGAAAGGAGCCGACTGGAGTCAAACAGTGACTACAGTCGGCTCATTTAAGTCAATGGATTTCAGCGCTGGATTTCAGGAGTGGGCCAGTTGAATGAGGGGTACTCCGGTGGAAATTTTTTTTAAATGAACTGGTGCCAGAAAGTTAAACAGATTTGTAAATTACTTCTATTAACAAATCTTAATCCTTCCAGTACTTTTTAGCAGCTATTTGCTACATAGGAAATTCTTTATTTTTTGAATTTCTTTTTTGTGTTCTCCACAGTGCTCTCTGCTGACGCCTGAATCAGGAACTGTCCAGAGCAGGAGAAAATCCCCATAGCAAACCAATGCTTCTCTGGACAGTTACTGACACGGACAGAGGTGTCAGCAGAGAGCACTGTGGACAAGACAAAAAGTAAAGAATTTCCTCTGTAGCATACAGCTGTTAAAAAGTACTTAAAGGATTAAGATTTTTTTAATAGAAGTAATTTAAAAATCTGGATAAGGAAAAGATAATGTGTAGATCACTTATGAAACAGCGGGGATATAGTGCTTGAGGTTAAAGGTGATACCCCCACCCAAGGGGCCTAATCTAATGAGGAAAGAATATATATAAAATATATAGAAACCAGTCCTCTATTGCTTTTTACTATACCCCTAGTGCTTTAGAGGAAAGAGATTAAATCAATAGTATGTGGATCCAATTGTTTGAGTGAAAATATAAGTGTATTTATTATATAAAACAATATAGGGTATACAGCCAATCACCTAGCAGGGCCCTTGCAGGTGAGTGGTAGATAATAAAGTAATATAATATTAAAATGATAGAAATGATGGTAACAATAATAGCAATAAAATAGCACAAAAAAGCAAAAGATGTGTGAATATCTACTGTAAAGATAAAAAGTCTCTTTTCAATAGTCACAAGTCTCTTTGAAAAAATGCAAGGACAAAGTCCATCAATGGTGTGAGCTAGTACCACGAATATTGCAAGTGCCGGGAGTATCACAAGTGTCATGTAGTCTGAGTCTCAATAGTAGCGCTTATCAGTGGTAAATTGTGGGAATAATTCAGTTGTGAGGCCTGCAACAGTGTTGCAGTCTTAGACACAGTAGCAAGTCATCTCGATCTGTAAGTATATTGCAATTCCAAGAACAATGTAGCGAATGTATCGCGGTGCACAGCACCACTCACCCTCCTCAACGAGCTTGTACAGCCGCGATATCTTTCGATGCGGTGCCTGTCTGTGTTCCAGTCGGGGTGAGTGGTTCTCCGGGGGCTCCGAGTGTCCTGGGCTGGCACGGAGAGGCGTCCGGCCTAGTAGGGTGGTGTCCAGGAGTTTTGCCGTCGGGCTGTGGATGAATGGATGGCTGACAACAGGTGCGTGTCTGAATGATGCGCGCGTTGTGGTGGTCCTGATACCACAGACATCCAGCGGTTGCAAGTCGGTTATTGAGCGGATAGTCTTTAAGTGAAATACACTTAATGTCTTTGTGCTTTAAACAGGGTCAGACGCGTTTCAAAGCCACAGGATTTTTCTTCAGTGACCGAAAGGGAACTTAAAGGATTAAGATTTTTTTAATAGAAGTAATTTAAAAATCTGGATAAGGAAAAGATAATGTGTAGCTCACTTATGATACAGAGGGGATATAGTGCTTTGGTTTTGTCATGTTCTGACAGCCATAACTTTTATTTTTCATCCAATGCCATTGTGAGAAGGCTTATTTTTTGCGGGACGAGCTGTACTTTTTATTAAAACAAGAAAGCAGTTCCAGCTCAACTGATGGTAAATGGCCGAAGCACGGATTCCAATGCTGGGCAGCATAGCACGTATGAAGAAACAAAGAGGATCCAGCTCTCTTGAAGATGCTAAAATCGTGGATTTTTTTCCAAACAGACATACACATGGACAGCATTACATACACATGGACAGCATGTAACAGATGACGCGTTTCAAGTGCATGGGTGCTCTTAGTCGTACACTAATGAGACAGATACACAGGTTTATATAGGGAGGGTAATTCACCTGGGTCATGGCTAGAGATGAGCGAACTTACAGTAAATTCGATTCGTCACGAACTTCTCGGCTCAGCAGTCGATGTCTTTTCCTGCATAAATTAGTTCAGCTTTCAGGTGCTCCCATGGGCTGGAAAAGGTGGATACAGTCCTAGGAGACTCTTTCCTAGGAATGTATCCACCTTTTCCAGCCCACCGGAGCACCTGAAGTCATCAACTGCCGAGCGGAGAAGTTCGTGACAAATCGAATTTACTGTAAGTTCGCTCATCTCTAGTCATGACACATGAGCCAGAGGAATTTAACCCCTTATTTAAAATAAATATGTAATAACAATAAAAAATGAGAATATAGTTACTGCACAAGTCCAGTAGTTGAAACAAATACTAGAAATGCAGAATCACATCCTACCGTTTATTCAAACATGATGGAACCCGTGTGGCTAGGTTTAAAATCCAAAATATTTCTCTATTGAACAGTTTCTGCCTATGATTACCCCTCTTAAAGGGGGATTAACTCTCTCAATTGCAGAAAATGACAAAGAAGAGAGAACCATCATGTTTATCAGCACAATGTTTTGATACTGTGGAGACATTTTGAGATGCAAAGTGGGGAATGGCCGACAAATGTTTTAGTACCCTAACTTTTAAGGGGTTCGTAGTGCAGCCTACATATTGGACTCGGCAAGTGGGGCATGAAACAAAATAAACCACAAATGTGGTATTGCAGTTTATATATTGCTTTATATCATAAGATTTATTTGTCACATAAGATGTGAACATTTTGGTGATCTGCATCACATTGCAACAAGTGCAGCCATTGTGTCCGCACTTGAATGATCCCTTATATGAAAACCATGATGAAATAGTGGAATGAGATGTTTCAAAAAGGTTGGTGGATACTATTTGCTCGATAGTCGGTGCCTTCTTGGCAACGCACCTATATCCGGACTTGTTGACACAAGAAAAAAGAGGATCAGAAAGTATCATTGGCATATATTTATGTGTTATCTTGCATATGAATGAAAACTCATGCGTACGTCCAGTTGGGCTAACAGGCAAGAAACTCTGATCTATGCATACATCCTGGGGCAGGAAGGGGTTAAGCACATATGGGATAGGTAAAGACTATCCTTTATATAAGATAGAGTTAGGTATAAGGCTATCCTTCATATAAAATAGGTCCAGGGACTATTGATAGTATTCAGATTATTGGGCAGACTAGATGGGCCAAATGGTTCTTATCTGCTGGCACATTCTATGTTTCTATCTCTGCAAAATCTTTTGCAGTTCAAGAAGATTATTATTATTTTTTTTTATATTGTTAGCACTACAAGCTATCTCACTGATATGGTCAGGAGCGGCGAAGTAAAAAATTTACATGCAGCATAATTTTACGCCATAGATTTTCCAGCAATGACTCCACCTTAAAATCTGCTCGTGTTCCTCTTTTGTGGCCCAATAGGGGGTCATTCCCTTACAATATTTATCTGTGCTAGTAACTATAAATACTATTCTTTCCCATGCTTTAAACTTGTTTTACAGGATCAGAAAAGGATCCTAAGTTCCTATGCTTCTATGTCCGGAGATGTTATAGATCTGCAGTTGTTATGGAGAGAAAGCGTTTCTGGGCATACAAAGAAGCTGGCACACAGTAAAGCTTATGAAAACTGTTTAACATGTTCACACGGTCCAGCTTTGTTTCCTCGGAATCTTCTGTACTTTTCTCTCAACTAAAAGCAACAAATGACTGGTTCTCAGCCCATGTTCTGTGTCACACTCTGAGCTCGGACACCAAGTAGAACCTTTTGTTTAGTCATTATTCCTTCCCGAAGAGTTTTGGAAATCCTTAAATCAATAAAATAACATGTATAGCAGCTCCAGGTTGGGAGAACAAGGCTTCTATTTTTTTTCGTACAGTCTTTGTCCCACCATTAGAAGTTAACGCCTGTTCCCCAGGAGAGGGATAACTGGTTGCGGGTGGTGTGACATCTGGGAGTCCATGCGGTCTCAAGAGCAGGGACCCAAAGCTCTTGTAAAAACGTGTGGTGAGTGGTGGTCCACCTTTTTTTTAAACTTTCAAATCTGTGGATCTATTTCCTGAATCCATATAGAGACGTAAAAATAACATGTCGGTAGGTGGTGGGATCTATGGAATACAGCTTCCTCTCACACCTAAGTGCTGCATCTTAGGCCACAATGGATGTAGGGAGTCCTGCGGATCCTTTATCTGGCAAGGAAACTTAATGCCCAGTTTTAGCTCTGCGCTACTTCCCCTGTTCTCCATGAGTTAGTTACCTGGGTGTCCCTTGTTGTTCACCTTGAAAGGGGGATGTACAAAAAGCGGAAAGTGTTGCCCAAGTTCACTTGTGTTTGGGGCCCGTGGTTTAGGGAGTACCGCATGGGAGGTTCACAGTGGTAGCTGTTCTGTCTCTTCTGTCCTTGAAGGAGAAGTCTCAGGGCTGCCTGCATATAAAACAAACACGACTCTTCTACCACCGCTCCCTCGGTGTCCCAGTATTCCCTTCTGCTCCTCCACCTTCTTTCTGGTCTGGCTCTGGTCAGTGCATCATGGAGCTGGTCAGCAAATCACTGGCTGCTGTGATGTCCAGCATTGGTCGCCTAGACTCAATGCATCACACTGCCGCTCAGCCTACTGCTGCCCAAGACAGTTGTGGCCGCCAATTTGCTGAGCCTCAATGTGACGCTTTGACCATGGTCAGACCAGGAAGAAGACGGCAGTGGAGGAGCGGAACAAGATATCGGGACACCAGGGGAGCGGCGACAAGTGAGTCCCGTTTATTGTTTTATTTGCAGGCAGCCCGGGCATTATACAAAAATGTTTTACTATGATATGAGCTATGGTTGGGGGGGGTCGTTCCGTTACAAACATCTTCTCATCTTAGCTCAGGCCTTTTTTTTTTTTATATGTCTCCTTCCTACAGACTGGGTAGAGTGGAGTCCAAAGGATATGCTTAATATTTTTTCTTTATGTGTGCCTTTCTACTTCATATTTGTGCCATGAATTGCCTATATTTTCTACTTAGGTATTCTTTTGTAAATATTTTTGTGAATAGGGGGAGGGGGAATCAGTGTGATTTAAAGGGTACCTCTCATCAAATAAACTTTTGATATATTTTTGAATAATGAATGTTGAATAACTTTCCAATAGCATGTTAATGAAAAATATGCTTCTTTCTATTGTATTTTTCCCGATCAGTCCTGTCAGCAAGCATTTCTGACTCATGCTGGAGTCCTAAATACTCAGAGCTGCCAGCCTGCTTTGTTCACAGCCAAACAGGCTGTGAACAAAGCAGGCTGGCAGCTCTGAGTGTTCTCCTTTGTGAACAAAGCAGACTGGCAGCTCGTAGTGTTTAGGACTCCAGCATGAGTCTGAAATGCTTGCTGCCAGGACTGGTAGGGAGACCCCTAGTGGTCATTTCTTCAAAGTGGAAAATTAAATAGAAAGAAGCATATTTTTTTAATAACATGCAATTGTAAAGTTATTCTGCATACATTAATCTATAATATATCAAAAGTTTTTTTGATGAGAGGTACCCTTTAATGTTTTTGGAAAATGTTAATAAAATTATCTGATTAAAAAAAAAACGTGTATCAGGACCAGGTGAGAGAAACCAAGCTCCCTTAAAAGGAGTTGTGCAGGATTAGAAAAATATGGCTGCTTTCCTACAAACACAAAATCCAATTGTCAATGGATTGTGTCTAAAATTGCAGCTCAGATCCATTAAAGTGAATGGGGGGGGGGGGCAATGCTGGAGGCTATATGTCTGTGTACTGCCCTACTTCAGTGCTCCGACCACCGCTCCTCCGGTCTGGTGCCATGATCAACTTTACTGCTATGGTCTATTGGCCATAGCAGTATGTCCCAGAACTGGAGGAGCAGAGGTCTGAGCACCGAAGCTGAAGTGCCCCTGGTAACTTGTCATGCCGGCAAACATGTGCATCTTCCTGCACACTGCTCCATTCATATGGGTGCACAGCAGGAACGTGCAGCAGCTACCTCCTGGTAGCCACTACCTATAGGGAGGGAAAACCACCTACTGGAGAAAACTACATACTGGGGAACCAGGGGCACTAACTTACTAAGGGAAACTACATGCTGAGCGCACCTATATAAAGGGGGACACCAACTTACTTAGGAAAACTACATACTGAGAGCCCCTATATAAAGGGTGGACACCAACTTACTTAGGGAAACTACATACTGAGCGCACCTATATAAAGGGGGGACACCAACTTACTTAGGGAAACTACATACTGAGCGCACCTATATACAGGGGGACACCTACCAAATGGAGAAACTACTAGGGGAACCTATCTACCTAATAAGGGGGCTTACCTACTCATTTAACTGTGCGTGACACCAAAGGGTGGCATTATGACTGTTTGGGATCCTATAAGTGGTGAAGAGGGGAGGGTTCTGGAATAGTGCAGAACTTAAAGGGGTACTCCGCCCCTAGACATCTTATCCCCTATCCAAAGGATAGGGGATAAGATGTCAGATCGCCGGGGTCCCGCTGCTGAGGAGCCCCGGAATCACTGCTGCAGCACCCCGCTATCATTACTGCGCAGAGCGAGATCGCTCTGCACGTAATGATGGGCAATACAGGGGCCGGAGCATCATTACGTCACGGCTCCACCCCTCGTGACGTCACAGCCGGCTCCGTCAATACAAGTCTATGGGAGGGGGCGTGGCGGTCATCTCGCCCCCTGCCCTAGACTTGCATTAAGGGGACGGGCCGTGATGTCATGAGGGGCGGAGCCATGACGTCACGCTGCTCCGGCCCCTGTATCGCCCGTCATTACGCACAGAGCGAACTCGCTCTGTGCAGTAATGATGGCGGGGTGCCGCAGCGGCGATACCGGGGCTCCCCAGCAGCGGGACCCCGGCGATCTGACATCTTATCCCCTATCCTTTGGATAGGGGATAAGATGCCATGGGCGGAGTACTCCTTTAAGATGTTTGTCTGGAAGTTGTGGTTGGAGATATTTGTCATGTCGGGCTGGGCTTGATGAAGAAGAAAATGGAAAGTGAACTATTCTGATAAGAGAAGACATCACCTGTGAGTGACTGCACTGTAATCTACAATTACTGCACTGTAATCTACACAATTTACAGTGATATATAGATGTTTTGTATTGCTTCTTTGTAGGCATTTTTTGTCCTAGAAAATGGTTGACATTACTTTTTTCATCTGTGATACCAATATCAGTGGCATTTATCACACCAGCTTCCTGGGTCGGACATGACAGCAGTTGTTATTACAAGTGGCAATAAATCACAATATGCTAGGCAGGAAAGCTGTGATGTAATCATAAGCTATTACATTAGTTTTTTTGCACCCATTTTAAAAAACAAGTAAGCAAGAGTTTTTGTTTCTCTTTTGTGCATGGACTACATGGAAAGATAGTAATAACCATCTCAACGTGCTAACAATTTTAAACACATAAAAACATGCTTCAAAACTTCACTATTAAAGGCAAAAGATTTATCATCAATGCATTCAACTATTTTAATAATCAGATTGTTGGAAATTATATGTATTCCAGTGTATATAAAACAAAGGTATTTTATTGGTTACAGGAACAAGTGCATAAATGTGAGATGTCATAGAGATGAAGCCACATTCCGGTAATTATTGTGGCATCCATCCTCCGAGACACTGACCTTCCCTCTGTCAACAATCTGAGTCATTCTGGTTTCGGACCTGGATTTACACAAGTAGTTGGTTTCAGTCCTTTTATCAGATCACAATAACCAGACAAAACAGAAAGAAGAGTCTTTAGGATAGGCCATCAATATCTGATCGGCAATGCAGGGCAAATTTTTGCACATTCAATCAAAACTTCTGACATCTCTAATGTTTAAAAAAAAAAAAAAGGATTGGTATCCATTATGGTAGGGTCACACATGCTGTATTTGCTGCTGCATATTTACCTACCTATTGAAGTCAATCAGCTGTGTATTTTGCTACCTGTTGACTTCAATGGGTGGAAAAATCCAAAACAGCAAATACACAGCAAACTATGGCGCGTGACCCTACCCTTAAAGGGGTATTCCGCTGCTCAGCATTTGGAACAAACTGCTCCAAACGCTGGAGCCGGCTCCGGGAGCTCGTGACTTCATAGCCCCGCCCCCTCATAATGTCACACCACGCCCCCTCAATGCAAGTCTATAGACTTGCATTGAGGGGGCATGACGGGATATCATGAGGGGGCGGGGCTATGACATCACGAGCCCCCAGAGCCGGCTCCAGCGTTTGGAGCAGTTTGTTCCAAATGCTGAACAGCAGAGTACCCCTTTAAGGTATTTTTCAGGTGGTGGGTAAAATTAATTACATAATAAGTGCTATGTCCTAATAATAGAATCTGTGCAAATTCAGAGACACCTATAGGTGATATACTCAAGTGTTGTACAGTATACAGGTTATACATAGTGTACAATACACCGTAAAAAACTATCTTTTTACATAATAATGCATTAAAGCTCATTAGTGATCTGGTGCTGACAATTTATCATTAGGGAGCAGGGTGGGGACGGTTGCACTCAGTATCCATGATGAAGAACATTGCATAGCAAACAAGGAAGCCTGGACTGACTTAGGTTCAGGTGGCCCTGAGTGTCATCAGCATACTTAAAGGGGTACTCCACCCCTAGGCATCTTATCCCCTATCCAAAGGATAAGGGATAAGATGTCTGATCGTGGAGGTATTGCTGCTAGGACCCCCTGTGATCTCTTGTGCAGCACCCGTCGTTCTGAACATTATGTTCAGAATTCTGGGTTTGGGTGGCTGTGGTCATGATGTCATGCCCCGCCCCCTCATGACATCACGCACGCCCCTCCATTCATGTCTATGGGAGAGGGCGTGGCTGTCCTCATGCCCCCTCCTATAGACATGAATGGAGGGGCGATCAGACATCTCATCCCCTCTACTTTGGATAGGGGATAAGATGTCTAGGGGTGGAGTACCCCTTTAATGATATAAAATGAGAGATATGGGGGCATTTTGGATGTTCTAATTTTATTGCAGTGGACACTAATGTATGGCAAATTGATATTGGGGGCAATATGTGCCTAAGTCCTAACAATACACCTTTTCTGACATGGCTGCCATAATAAGTCCTGGATTAGTCTTTCATTATGGGAGTTAAAAGGATTTGGGGATGCGCCGGACGCTGTGCAGACATTATGAAGTAGCGATTGTGTAAGACAGGATTGCCATGCGGGGGGTAAGTTGAGCAAGTCAGAACACAATGCTAAATCCTTATCTATTCATTTCTAAACTAGTTAAATACCAATTTTATTACCCGTAAAAGGCCGCACAATGTGACCCCTTGTAATTGCCTTGACTAGTATTTAGTAATTAGCTTCTGCCACAACGGACAGACATTTACAATACATTCCCTCGAGAGGGGGCACCTCTGGGTCTTATATACAAAAAGTGTCCCTTTGTACTTTTAACAGGCGCCTTGTGAAGCCTGATCCCATATAGAGAGCCAGATAGCCCAGGCCGGTGGGCAGAAGCCAAGTAGTCGCCCTTCATTCCAGCACATGATGAAAGCACCGCCACCACCACAAGTCCTGAACGCCTACGTGATATCGGATGAACATCTACAAGATTGTGCCCACTGACAATTATAACCACAGGATAATGGTATTTATATTAGTATTACAGAAGGTAAATTCCACATCATTATACGGTAACCTTAATTAACCCTACCGGGATCACAATACTCTACGCAGCTTTGTATATACAGTATGATATTACACATGAATGACTAAAAGCACAAAATATTTGGCTTGGCAGAACCCAAGTGTGTTATTGTAAAGACATCAACCTGATTGGAAAGATTGCAGTCCCTTCATACATAATATTTATACATGGTCCCATGAACACAAGAGGTTAATAAAATGCTGTACAGTGGTCCCTCAAGTTACAATATTAATTGGTTCCAGGACAACCATTGTATGTTGAAACCATTGTATGTTGAGACTAGAGATGAGCGAACTTACAGTAAATTTGATTCGACACGAACTTCTCGGCTCGGCAGTTGATGACTTTTCCTGCATAAATGAGTTCAGCTTTCAGGTGCTCCCGTGGGCTGGAAAAGATGGATACAGTCCTAGGAGACTCTTTCCTAGGAATGTATCCACCTTTTCCAGCCCACCGGAGCACCTGAAGGCTGAACTAATTTACGCAGGATAAGTCATCAACTGCCGAGCCGAGAAGTTCGTGAAGAATCAAATTTACTGTAAGTTTGCTCATCTCTAGTTGAGACCATAACTCTATGGAAACCTGATAATTGGTTCTAAAGCCACCAAAATGTCATCCAAAAATAGGAAAAAGTGAGAATGAAAGAAAAATAAGGAGATAACTAATACAGACAAAGCATATAAAAGTAAGAAAGAGCTGCTGGGAGCAGTAAATCACTGTCTATGTCAGTGTTTCCCAACCAGGAGACCTTCAGCTGTTGCAAAACTACAACTCCCAGCATGCCCGGACAGCCGTTGGCTGTCCGGGCTTGCTGGGAGTTGTAGCTTTGCAACAGCTGGAGGCACCCTGGTTGGGAAACAATTGTTTATGTAGAGGACAGGAGCTTCTTCAGGGTCCTATACAGTACACACAGTGTCCCAAATGGAGCCGCCCTTACTTGGTGTCCAAAGGAGCAGCTAACCCTGGCACAGGTAAGGAGTAGTACAGAACTTGTAGTTCCTCCCTGTACTGTAGGGGGCGCTACCAGACAGCCAGTCAGTGCATACACTTCAGTAATACACGTAATTTACCAGTAAAATGCCCATTCTGATTAGTCGGTTCTTCCAGCCATTGACAGGTATCACAGATCTGGACTGTCTGTAGTATTGTATGTTGAGTCTGGTTTCAAGTTACAATGGTCCAGAAAAAAACATTGTATGTTGAAACTATTGTATGTTGAGGCCATTGTAAGTTGTGGGATCACTGAAATACTATAATAGGATAGGACATCTCACTTGTCAACACCTTGTCCGATTAACGTAGGGCAGTGTATTTGTCCTTTAGGTTTATGCAAAATTTTGTGTAGATCCTGTGTTGTCATCCGCATAAAGATGGTTGTCTCAGTGATTGTTTAACCCTTAAATGACACATTTTCGTTTTTTTTTTTTTTCCTCCTTGCTTTGTAAAAGCCATAAAAGCCATTTCCTTTTGCCATCTACAGACCCATATGAGGGCTTGAGGGACCAATTGTACTTTGTCATGACTCTTTTCGTTTTACCATAGAATGTATGTAAAATATTTGTGGGGTGAAATTGAAATGTGATAGCCTAAGGGGTGTAGGGTATCAAAGGGCGCTTGTTAACCCTTGCTATTCATGATGCCAGGGTGAGAGGTCCTCAATAAAGCTTTTCTTACCGCCGCCCTTCCCAGGAACGATAGGGAGGTGGATGATAATAGGTTTAAGTTAGATAATAATGGATTGTCCACAACCGGAAAGCTTCTGTAAACAGCGTTAACTTTTACTGAAGATTTTCTGTACACTTCATTAACACAACAGTCTCTTATCATAACAACAGCTTCCTTTGGAGATTGACAATGGTTGGGACTTTAGCTTTAGAAGTCTTTTGGTCTATTGCGCTGTTCCACTGAATTTAGGGGAATTAGTTGTGGTCCGGTAGTCACGCTAGCATTAGCAGGAATTAGAGTAAAACTCACGATTTTTGGTTCTGCTGAGGCTGTAGGTTTTGAGGCCTAGCATGTCTTTGAAAGTTGCGCAGATCCGTCCTGTTAGTCCACGAGAGCAGCAATCCAAGAGAGCGATAATTGGACGCAGCTCCCTTATATGGCCAGGGGCTGGACTAACGCTAATTGGTCCAAACGGATGTCAATCACCATTACAGAGATTTGGGGGTAACACGTGACCCAAGGACCTCCTAAGGTCCTGCAACATACCATAGAGGTTACTAGCATGGTCACATGACCGAGGGTCCTGCGACGCTGAACAAGGTAAGTACTATACATTTCTATATAATATAGCTATAATTATTAAATATATACATTTACCAATATTGAAGTTAGACTTAAGAGAGGTGATTAGGGGCTGTCCCACCTGAGGAACCCTACCTGAACGTAGTTACTTCGACTTGCGGGACCTCTGCACTAGGTACTGGATGCAATACGATACCGGGACACCACAGAAAAAACAATTGCAGCTTTGCATTAAAACTGACATGTTAGGCTAGGTTCACACTTACAAAGGACCTAGGACCGTGCAGACTTGATGTCTCCATGGATGGCAATGTCTGCGGTGAGGATTGTGCCTAAAGAATGGACAATTGAAGAAATACCCGACACACGGTATATGTTTGCTTGGCTTTATAGCGTTAACGCTAAGCTGAAAGCGAAATAAAGCCAAGCAAACATATACTGTGTGCTGGGTATTTCTTCAATTGCGTTATTACCCTCCACGTGCACCGGGACTTAGAAGCCACAGTGCCGACCATTCATTCATCTGTTCATAAAGAATAGACAAGACCATACTTTTGGTGGTGAGATTAAGTGAAGGCCACCGCTGAAATTCTGTAGTGTGCAGCGGAATCCCATTGCCAGCAATGAGATTCTGATGCACCAGAATCTCTGAACGAAATTCCTAAGCGGAAATTCTATAGTGTAAATCTGGTCCTACCCTTTTTCTGAGGGTCAGTATAATTACATTGGTAAAATGTAAAAAAAATATATAAAAAAAATATATATATATATATATATATATATAAAGTTATGAGGGCACCGGGGGCAACAGCATGCTAGGAATTGTAATTTTGCTACATCTGGAGGCACACTGGTTGGGAAACACTGCCAAAGACATCTGCACAGGAATCTCTGCAGAGACAAGTTGTAGCTGGGAGAAGTCTTCATGGCGGTCTGGGCCAGATGGAAAAGGAAAGGGAAAGTGAATGACTGGCTGTAAACATACACTACCCCGGTTGGGTGGCTCATCAGGCTCCCCAGATAAACCTCTGGTGAATCCTAAAGCCAGGAAAGTATTATAAATGATGGACATGCATAAAGGAAAGACTGAGACTTGTCCTTTTTTATAAATCCATTTTTGGTTTTGGCTTCAAAAAGTGCATTAAAAAAACAGAATGTGGGAATGTACCCATACCAGCAAAAGGAAGAAACTAGGGAAGAATCCAGCGGGTGCATGTGCATATAGAAAGAATTATAATCTGAATCCCAGACAGATAATGAAAGCCTTCCACTTATAGCTAGCATTCAGAACCTGTAGAGACGCAGCCCTCGGCCTACGCATCTTGTGGGGGTGCCCATACACCTAGCAGTAGTGTGCCGCTGTGCCAGAAAATGTGCAGCGAGAGCACACATGATTTTACAGCTCTGCTTAGAACTTCTAAATGGTATTGTAGGCAACGTGGATTTGACAGGTGAGGCATGTTATTGCTGTGGCCACATACAGCACTTTCCTAAAAAAAAAAAAAACACCACATTTTCTGTAGTGTTTTGCATTGCATTTTTACCTGTATTTTTGGCTTGAAAAAAAAAACACATTTTGCAGCCAGATGTTTGCTGATAATCACAAATGAAGCGTAATACATACTACAAACAATGATTTTTTTTCAATTGTGTGTGTGTGTGTGTTTTTTTTGACTAAGAGGCCCTTAAACTTATGGGGGGGGGGGGGGGACATTTATCAATGTTTGCTTACCGTATATACTCGAGTATAAGCCGACCCGAATATAAGCCAAGGACCCTAATTTCACCCCAAAAAACCCAGGAAAAGTTATTGACTCGACTATAAGCCTAGTGTGGGAAATACATCATCCCCCCCCATGTAATCATCCAGACCCCAGTCATTATCACCCCCGTCATCATCACCCCCTCGTCATCATCCCCCCTTCATCATCACCGCCTGTCATCATCCCCCTCGTCATCATCCCCCCTTCATCATCACCGCCTGTCATTATCCCCCTCGTCATCATCCCCCCTTCATCATCACCGCCTGTCATCATCCCCCTCGTCATCATCCCCCCGTCATTATCACCGCCTGTCATCATCCCTCGTCATCATCCCCCCCCCTTCATCATCACCGCCTGTCAATCCCTTCATCAGTGGTCTTCAACCTGCGGACCTCCAGATGTTTCAAAACTACAACTCCCAGCATGCCGGGACAGCCATCCCCTGTCCGGGCATACTGGGAGTTGTAGTTTTGAAACATCTGGAGGTCCGCAGGTTGAAGACCACTGCGGCCTTCGTCATCATCCAGACCCCCCCTTTAGTTTTCTACTCACCTCCTCTCGGTGGGAAGGAAGGGTGAGCTGGTCTGGGCCATCTATGCTGCAGGGACTGTCCGGTGGGGAGGGTTTGTCGTTCCGGGCTGTCCATCTTCACCGGGAGACCCTCTTCTCCGCTCCGGGCCAGCCCCGGACTAGTGACGTTGCCTTGACGACGACGCACAGGGACGTTCATGCGCAGGGACATCACCAACGTCCCTGTGCGTCGTCGTCAAGGCAACGTCACTAGTCCGGGGCAGGCGCGGAGAAGAGGGCCTCCCAGTGAAGATGGACAGCCTGGAACGACTAACCCTCCCCACCGGACGGTCCCTGCAGCATAGATGGCCCGGACCCGCACCCTTCCTTCCCACCGAGGGGAGGTGAGTAGAAAACTAAAGGGGGGGTCTGGATGATGATGAAGGCCGCAGTCGTCTTCAACCTGCGGACCTCCAGATGTTTCAAAACTACAACTCCCAGCATGCCCGGACAGCCATAGGCTGTCCGGGCATGCTGGGAGTTGTAGTTTTGCAACATCTGGAGGTCCGCAGGTTTAAGACCACTGAGAGGATTGACAGGCGGAGAGTTCACTCGAGTATAAGACGAGGGGAGCGTTTTCAGCACGAAAAATCATGCTGAAAAACTCGGCTTATACTCGATATGTATTCGGTAATAAATAACTAAAAAAATGTATTCGGTATGTATTCCTTTTTTTTGTAATTTTTTTCTTACAGTTTTTTTTTGCTTATGTGCGACTTATTTATCAACTGGTTCCAGCCTGTTGATAAATTTATTTCACGTAAGCAATCATTTTTTTTTTTTTTTTTGCTTTGGTAGTGGGTTTTTCTGCTCCATGTCTGAGCTGAAGTAAATTTAGTAGTTTTTTTGCACTTAATAAATCTCTGACCACTGCAAGTCAAAAATCACTTTTTGCTTTGGTAAGCAAGTTTCTTTTTTGTTTTTGTTTAGGGCACTGCACAATCAAAAAGTCGCACAAAAAATAGAGTAGTCGCACATGATTTTTTTGCGACATGACTTTTTTGCGACAATTTTAAGAAGAAAAAAAAATAAATACACAATGCTTTGATAAATGTCCCCCATGGTGTTGCCGACACCCTGCAACCTCAGGTGTCTCCTGGTGCTGTCAGTCGGCATTTACAAAGAGGTCTATGCCGCTTCATACATGCCGGCTAGTGTTAGTCTGTACGAGGGCGACTGTCACACACATTTGTAGAACAGGCCCAAAATAATAACCTGGCCTGGTGTGCACAATAAATACTCTCCATTGGTTAGGTACATCCTGCATCCCGCTTACAGAGTGTTAGGTAGTAAGTGATGTATCGCATCATTACTTACCTCCGCTGGCAGACTATGGTATACAGCGGTGCATAGCACTGCTGTATACTGTACAGGGGCCAGGACACCCATCTAATTACAGGAGTCCCTGCTCTGTACTAGCTGTGCCTATGGCTATACAGTTACAGGTTCAGCTGGGGAAAAGAATGAAAGAATTAAATCTTTTAGGGACACACAGTAACCAGTGATCTCTATAGATCACAGTTTACTCTCCCTCCCCATCTAACCGGACTGAGCACTATAGAGTGTTAAAGGGGTTATCCAGGAAAAAACTTTATATATATATATATATATATATATATATATATATCAACTGGCTCCAGAAAGTTAAACAGATTTGTAATTTACTTCTATTAAAAAATCTTAATCCTGTCAGTACTTATGAGCTGCTGAAGTTAAGTTGTTCTTTTCTGTCTAAGTGCTCTCTGATTACACGTGTCTCGGGAACCGCCCAGTTTAGAAGAAAATCCCCATAGCAAACCTCTTCTACTCTGTGCAGTTCCCGAGGCAAGCAGAGATGTCAGCAGAGAGCACTGTTGCCAGACAGAAAACAACAACTCAACTTCAGCAGCTGATAATTATTGAAAGGATTAAGATTTTTTAATAGAAGTAATTTACAAATCTGTTTCACTTTTTGGATCCAGTTGATCTAAAAAAAGAACATTTTTTTCCTGGAATACCCCTTTAAGTGCAAAATGATGGGGTAAAACTTGAATTTTTTTTTTTAGCACAAGGCTGCAACATGACAAAAATTTAAAAACGTCAAACAGTAAAAATTTATTTTAGATTTAGTTTCAGTACCTAAAAGATTAAATTAATAATACATACGGTATCCTTGACAGCAAATTGGCAAACATGAATTCGTTAATTTTCAGGCACTGACAACAAAGGGACTTTGTCCACCGAAAACCTGGCACCTCCTTATCATCTTCTATAATGAGTCATGCTTGAGGTGTGTATCTTTCTACCTAACAGTGCCCATGGCTCCGGTACCTATGAAACTTGCAAACATTCCACACATAGCTGTCTACAATGGAGTCCTGATCAGCTGATCCTTCCAGATTGACAGGAGTATTTATATAACCATAAATAATGAAAGCCAAGAGTGCACATGAAGAGGAGTCTGCTGCCTCCTAGTGGATGGATAATGTAAACTGAACTTTGTTTTACAGAAAAGTCCTACAAATAACCACATATAAGTGCACAAACCATCTTTCTAACAAAATCCAAAATATAAACAAAATCCAAAATATAAACAAAATCCTAAATTTCTAAGTAGTAAAAATGCACCATGCAGCTGGGAACTTCAAATTCCACAGTGATGTCCAGTAAGTGTTAGCTAAATGGGCTTTTTGGAAGCAGTTTGTTGTAGAACTTATATGGACATAAATGTAAAAGATGGGATGAAACACTAGTTAAAGTTTTTAAGGTGCAGATTTTGAGCCAAAGGGGATCCAGAGGGAAGGGCTTATAACTTCCAGAAATAAGTTTTAAAGGGGTACTCCGCTGCCCCAGCATTCAGAACATTATTCCGGCAGGGGTCGTGACTTCATGCCCTTGTAACGTCATGTCACGCCCTCTCAATGCAAGTCTATGGGAGGGGGCGTGGCGGCCGCCACGCCCCCTCCCATAGACTTGCATTGAGGGGGGGGGGGTGTTGTGACATCATGAGGTGGCGTGGCCGTGATATCACGACCCCCGCCGCTGGCACTCAGTGTTCTATATGAAAGCTGTGTGCTTCACAGAGATCGCCGGGTCCCAGCTGCAGGACCCCCGCGATCAGATAAGGGATAAGATGTCTAGGGGCGGAGTACCCCTAAGTTCTTCCTGTATATTTTTCATTCCATTTTATCTTAGAAAACTGTATTAAAATCTGCATTTGTGATTCCATCTTTAAATTTCCCCTATTGGTATATTTAAATCCCACCCTACAAAAGTACAATGTATAAGCAACATTACATGTTACATAACAGGGCGATGATCCTGTGGGGCCATCTAGTGCCTATTGTAGGAAGTGACCGTAAACTCCCGTAATTGCCTATAGGACAAACTAACTCAGCAACAACCAACTCGTGTGCAAACAAATACCAACATATCCTGACTGATGCCATTGACTTATAGTGGGGATTCTCAGATGTACACTGCTCAAAAAAATAAAGGGAACACTTAAAGGGGTACTCCGGTGCTTAGACATCTTATCCCCTATCCAAAGGATAGGGGATAAGATGCCTGATCGCGGGAGTACCGCCGCTGGGGACCCCCGTGATCCTGCACGCGGCACCCCGTTTGTAATCAGTCCCCAGAGCGTGTTCGCTCCGGGTCTGATTACGGGCGACCACAGGGCGGGCAGCGTGTGACGTCACGCCTGCGCCCCCGTGTGACCTCACGCTCCGCCCCTCAATGCATGCCTTTGGATAGGGGATAAGATGTCTAAGCACCGGAGTACCCCTTTAAACA
The DNA here is from genome assembly GCF_029499605.1 of Hyla sarda. NCBI lineage: Eukaryota > Metazoa > Chordata > Amphibia > Anura > Hylidae > Hyla > Hyla sarda. Next base: position 431,197,516 of record NC_079190.1, read on the forward strand.
ACACAATGTAACTCCAAGTCAATCACACTTCTGTGAAATCCCACTGTCCACTCAGGAAGCAACATTGATTGACAATCAATTTCACATGCTGTTGTGCAAATGGAACAGACAACAGGTGGAAATTATAGGCAATTAGCAAGACACCTCCAATAAAGGAGCAGTTCGGCAGATGATGACCACAGACCACTTCTCAGTTCCTATGCTTCCTGGCTGATGTTTTGGTCACTTTTGAATGCTGGCGGTGCTTACACTCTAGAAGTAGCATGAGACAGAGTCTACAACCCACACAAGTGGCTCAGGTAGTGCAGCTCATCCAGAATGGCACATCAATGAGAGCTGTGACAAGAAGGTTTACTGTGTCTTTCCGCGTAGTGTCCAGAGCATGGAGGGGCAACCAGGAGACAGACCAGTACATCAGGAGATGTGGAGAAGGCTGTAGGAGGGCAACAACCCAGCAGCAGGACCGCTACTTCTGCCTTTGAGCAAGGAGGAGCAGGAGGAGCACTGCCAGAACCCTGCAAAATGACCTCCAGCAGGCCACAAATATGCATGTGTCCACTGAAACGGTCAGAAACAGACTCCAGGGTGGTATGAGGGCCCAACGTCCACAGGTGGGGGTTGTGCTTACAGCCCAACACCATGCAGGATGTTTGGCATTTGCCAGAGAACACAAAGATTGGCATCTTTTTGCACATACAGCATTGACCGTGCGGTTTAATTAACGATATATTTTTATAATTCGGACATTTCCGCACATTTCAGATCTAGAATGTGTTATCTTAGTGTTTCCATTATTTTTCTGGTATTTATAAAAGCATAACACTGCAGACAGCACTGTTCTTGCTGTGGCAGCAGTCCAGAGGATATGCAGATGTTGTTGAGGAGAGAACCCTTATGAGATGGCTGGGAACAGTAGTTCTCATGCATTTCTTTGGCTGGAGTTGTGAAGGGAGGCTGCACAGATAGTGTTAGAGGGTTCCCCCAGGGCACACTTTGAACAGTGTCAAGCCTGATGATGTTTTGGGTGCCCTTGATGGTATAGTGCAGAAGTAAGCCAAACAGTGGAGATCTTTCAACAGTTTAACTATCGGTACTTGAGAATACATCTTCCACAGAAAAGTTGGAAGTTTTTTATAACACACAATCCAACAAATAGCAGGAGTAATGTTTAACCCATGAACAGGGCGTAGCTAGAAACCAAATTGCCCTCGGCCCCCCTACCCCAGGGCTGGGCTGGGACCAAAAATGGACCCGGGGACTTTAGACTAAGCAGCCCATTTATTTGGTGGTGGTCCGACTGTTGTAAAGCTACAAATCCCATCATGTCTGGAGAGCTTCAGGCCTTATGGGAATTGTAGTTTTGTAACAGCTGGAGAGCCACAGATTGGGGAACAGTTTCACCCATCATCCTTGCTTAACTTACAAGTCACTACAGCTCTGATGGGACAGTCAGGATAATACACAATGATATCAGTGACCTGAGTAACGTCTTCTCTGTTGTCTTTCCTTTTCTTCTGGTCCAGGCACCAGGGGGAGGGAGATTTATCAAAACCCGTCCAGAGGAAAAGCACCCCTGAATATAACCCTGCCATATACTGTACCCCCTGAATATAACCCAGCCATATACTGTACCCTCTGAATATAACCCAGCCATATACTGTACCCCCTGAATATAACCCAGCCATATACTGTACCCAGTGAATATAACCCTGTTATATACTGTGCCCCCTGAATATAGCCCAGCCATATACTGTACCCCCTGAATATAAGCCTGTCACACACTGTACCCTGTACTGTCTCAGACTTTCTGTTCAGTTCTGCTGAATCCCACCCCTGCACTGTCCTACCCCTGACCTCTAAGTCTTCTCTACACTTCTCTGGCCTCTCCCCAGACTCCTAAGTCCTCTCCACGCTCCTTCTGGATTGTATGTATTGGATGTATTATGAAAATTAGTTTTTCTTTTCTGTGCACAATTTTATGAACATATTGTGGTAAAATAAAAATTAAAAAAAAAAAAAGGTTTTTTTTCCTGGGCTTTGGGCTTTGCACTGGGTTGTACCACTTAGCCACAAGGCATTTCAGAAACTACTGCCCTCATCATTCCAATCCTCATACAACTCTATTGACTCGCCACAAAAGTTTACTCAGTGAAGATCAAAGACACCTTAGGCAGGTAGAAGGAGTATGACCTAATGGGAGGCAGAGACTTCATCAGTCATTTCCGGCTGGCTAGTATTGATTTATATTTTAAACCTTTACCCTTCACCTAACTTTGACCTCCAGGACAAATAGTTTTTCAGCACCTTATTATGGATCTATACAACACTGATCTGTAATATGGTCACATGCATGTAGCCTTAAAGGGGTATTCCAGGCCAAAACTTTTTTTTTATGTATCAACTGGCTCCGGAAAGTTAAACAGATTTGTAAATTACTTCTAATAAAAAATCTTAATCCTTCCAATAGTTATTAGCTTCTGAAGTTGAGTTGTTGTTTTCTGTCTAACTGCTCTCTGATGACTCACGTCCCGGGAGCTGGGCAGTTCCTATGGGGATATTCTCCTATCATGCACAGCTCCCGGGACGTGACATCATCATTGAGCAGTTAGACAGAAAACTTCAGAAGCTAATAACTATTGGAAGTTAATAGAAGTAATTTACAAATCTGTTTAACTTTCCGGAGCCAGTTGATATATATAAAAAAAAGGTTTTGCCTGGAATACCCCTTTAACACATTCCCAGAGAAATATTTGTTTTCCACTAAAGTTGCTATCTGAAGTCTTGTTTATATTTTTTTTTGTGCTTCCAATTTTTTAAATATAATTCTCCAGTCCGTAAAAAAATTGTGTTAAATTGATATTAAAGGGGTGCTCCAGGGAAGTTAAGAAAAATAAAAATGCCACAAAGCCACCACAATACCTGTTCTGTGTCCCCTTTAGTTATCCTTGTGATTTTGCCAGCTTCTATAGCCCCTGTTGTCTCCTTAAAGGGGTTATCCACCATAAGGTGATTTTAGTACGTACCTGGCAGACAGCAATGGACATGCTTAGGAAGGATCTGTGCTGGTCTTGGGGCTTAATGGCTTTGTTGTGAGATTACCATAATACTGTGGCTAGCTTTTTGGGAACTGGTATTTCCTGTTTCAGTTTCCTTCTTTGCCTACAAATCCCATAATTCCATTTTCCTCCCTCCCACACATCAGCCACCCCACCCATTGAAACATAAATGAGCTGCATCCATTCAAAAGACCTGTGTTTTGCAAAAATGCAATTAGTTGCAGATTGATCTCTCTCCCACCAAGCGATCCCTCCACCCATTGAGGCAGACAGGCTCCCTGTCATCAGCTGACTAGTGATGTCAGGTCACGGCCGCATTGCAGCCTAGGAAAAATCTGAGACAACAGTCATTTTGTATGCTGTTAACAATAAATATTGGGGTTAAAATCACAGAAGAATTGTGAGATCACCATCACACAGATACAGACACTAGATTATGAACTACACTAACTTTACAGCCCCTGTAGCATAGTCAAATCAAATAAATTCCTGGAATACCCCTTTAACCAGTTAAGGACCAAGTACGTTCTGGAACGTACCCGCACCCTGGGCTTTAAGGACCAAGGACGTTCCAGAACGTCCTGGTGTTTCTCCAGTCTCTGCCGCACGCCGGGCAGAAATCGGAACAGTATTCCTGCTGAAATCCTTCAGCAGGCATGCCCTGCAAATGCCGAGGGGGTTCCTGGGACCCCCCCCCCCCCCATGTCGGCAATCGCAGAAAATCGCATGTCAATTCAGACATGCGATTTTCTCCTATTCCAGGCTGATCGGGTCTCTGGTGACCCGATCACCCGGAAAATTGTGGTGATCTGACCTGTCAGTGACAGCCCAGATCATCCTGAAGGGTAGGAGTGAAGTCGCAATGCTGCGATTTCCTCCTATCCCCTGCCATTGGTCAGAATTGATTCTGACCAATGGCAGAGCAGGACAGTGGGTTGCCATGGCAACCCCCGTTCTGGCCACCCCTGAATGTCGAGGGGATCGTGGGATGAAGATGGAGGTCGGTACCTGCAGGAGAAGATGCCTGGAGACCCCGATCGTTGCTGGAGACTGCTGGATCCTGGGTCAGGTAGGGAAACTACTGTGGGGGAGGGGGGAATTGAAAGTAAAAGTAAAGTGATCTTTACTGTGGCAACCACTAGGAAGGCCAAACTGCAACTCCCAGCATGCCCAGACAGCCAAAGGCTGTCTGGGCATGCTGGGAGTTGTAGTTTTGCAACATGTGGAGGGTCACAGTTTGGTGGCCACTGTTACAGTGGGGCCCAAACGGTAGCCCTCCAGATGTTGCCAAACTACAACTCTCAGCATGCCTAGACTGCATTTGTAGTTCTGTAACATCTGTCCCTTCAGATTTAGCAATTTTCATGACATTTTTGAAAATTGCTGCTTTACTTTGAAGCCCTCTAATTTTTTTAAAAAGCAAAAATATGTCCATTTTATGATGCCAACATAAAGTGGACATATTGTATTTGTGAATAAAAATAAAATTTATTGGGAATATCCATTTTCCTTACAAGCAGAGAGCTTCAAAGTTAGAAAAATGCAAAATTTTCTAAATTTACATGAAATTTGGGGATTTTTCACCAAAAAAGGATGCAAGTAACGCCGAAAATTTACCACCAAAATAAAGTAGAATATGTCACGAAAAAACTATCTCAGAATCAGAATGATAACTAAAAGCATCCCAGAGTTATTAATGTTTAAAGTGACAGTGGTCAGATGTGCAAAAAACGCTCTGGTCCTAAGGTGTAAAATGGCCTGGTCCTTAAGGGGTTAATATTCTTTTTCCTTGCTTGCAGCCCAGACTGCTCTATATAGCTAATGAATGATATTTAGACAAATAGATAGGTTGGTGAGGTGGAAAGGATGGGCTATGGGTTTAGTTCCCTGGAGTACTCCTTTAACTATTAAATGTAGAACTCACAAAATCATTTCAACATTGTTTGTTTATTGTTTTTATGTTCTCTGTACACCCAATATTATGTTATACAATTTTTTTTTACAACTTGTATCAATTTAAATGATCCCTGGTATGTAAATACATCTTATATTAAATAACTTTCATTTCATAAAAACTGATAGGACATCTCAGGTATGTGCTAACAGGTGAAATCCTAGAAATATGGAAATGGTGCAGCTCACAACATAAGTTTAGTGAGCAAAGAGGTAACTGAAAATTACCTGAATGTGCAAATAGATTAAAATGAACTAAAAATAAGAGGGCAGTCCTCAGGTGAGCCTAGTTGTAGAGGATGAGAATAATATAAGGAAAGCAGGGAGATAATAAGGTAGAAGGACAATAATTATATCAGTTAAATAGTTAAAGTAGTTAAGTAGTTAAATAGTTAAAATGATATACTTTACTCAGAATCCAATTTATTAAAGGGTTAAAGACAATGTACAAGTATAGATAACAAATGCAACATAGGGCCCTTGCGGCAGCTCAATTATAGGATAATAATATGGAATGATATATTTATAGTTTCATATATATCATTCCATATTATTATCGTAAATTTGAGCTTCCGAAAGGGCCCTGCAGTATGCTCTCTACATGTTGTCTACATTGTGTATGTTATTCATATATTAAATATCGTAATTATCCCTTGATGGGATCAGATTCTTGGTAGAGTATGTCAATTTAACTATTTTTAACCGATAATTATTCTTTTTTTATACTTTTTTTTATATACACTGCTCAAAAAAATAAAGGGACACTAAGATAACACATCCTAGATCTGAATGAATGAACTAATCGTATGAAATACTTTGGTCTTTACATAGTTGAAGGAGCTGACAACAAAATCACACAAATTATCAATGGAAATCAAATTTATCAACCCATGGAGGTCTGGATATGGAGTCACACTCAAAATCACAGTGGAAAACCACACTACAGGCTGATCCAACTTTATGTAATGTCCTTAAAACAAGTCAAAATGAGGCTCAGTAGTGTGTGTGGCCTCCATGTGCCCGTATGACCTCCCTACAATGCCTGGGCATGCTCCTGATGAGGTGGTGAATGGTCTCCTGAGGAATGTCCTCCAAGACCTGGACTAAAGCATCCGCCAACTCCTGGACAGTTTGTGGTGCAACGTGGCGTTGGTAGATGGAGCGAGACACGATGTCCCAGATGTGCTCAATCTTATTCAGGTCTGGGGAACGGGTGGGCCAGTCCATAGCATCAATGCCTTCCTCTTGCAGGAACTGCTGACACACTCCAGCCACATAAGGTCTAGCATTGTCTTGCATTAGGAGGAACCCAGGGCCAACCGCACCAGCATATGGTCTCACAAGGGGTCTGAGGATCTCATCTCGGTACCTAATGGCAGTCAGGCTATGTCTGGCAAGCACATGGAGGCCTGTGTGGCCCCCCAAAAGAAATGCCACCACCCACCGCTAAACCGGTCATGCTGGAGGATGTTGCAGGCACCAGAACGTTCTCCACGGCATCTCCAGACTCTGTCACGTTTGTCACATGTGCTCAGTGTGAACCTGCTTTCATCTGTGAAGAGCACAGGGTGCCAGTGGCGAATTTGCCAATCTTGGTGTTCTCTGGCAAATGCCAAACGTCCTACACGGTGTTGGGCTGTAAGCACAACCCCCACCTGGTGGCGTCGGGCCCTCATACCACCCTCATGAAGTCTGTTTCTGACCGTTTGAGTGGACAAATGCACATTTGTGGCACGCTGGAGGTCATTTTGCAGGGCTCTGGCAGTTCTCCTCCTGCTCCTCCTTGCACGAAGGCGGAGGTAGTGGTCCTGCTGCTGGGTTGTTGCCCTCCTACGGCCTCCTCCACATCACCTGATGTACTGGCCTGTCTCCTGGTAGCGCCTCCATGCTCTGGACACTATGCTGACAGAGACAGCAAACCTTCTTGCCAGAGCTCGCATTGATGTGCCATCCTGGATGAGCTGCACTACCTGAGCCACTTGTGTAGTCTCATGCTACCGCTAGAGAGAAAGCACTGCCAGCATTCAAAAGTGACCAAAACATCAGCCAGGAAGCATAGGAACAAGTGGTCTGTGGTCATCACCTGCAGAACCACTCCTTTATTGGGGGTGTCTTGCTAATTTCCTATAGTTTCCACCTGTTGTCTGTTCCATTTGCACAACAGCATGTGGAATTGATTGTCAATCAGTGTTGCTTCCTGAGTGGACAGTGTGATTTCACAGAAGTGTGATTAATTTGGAGTTACATTGTGTTGTTTAAGTGTTCCCTTTATTTTTTTGAGCAGTGTAATAAACTTATCCGAATTATATACCTGTTTTAACAGACACACCGTACAGAAACATAAGGAGCAGATAGCATAGTAGGAACAAAGTGTAAGAAGTATTTACTCATCGGATACTTGACTTTTTCAGGGATAGTAAAATTACACTATAATTGTAACGATAGTACCTGGCCAGGCATCACATGCTGCTCTCTGGCCACTTAGGAGCTGTAGGGCCCGGGCCAATCAGCTGCAGCTTTGGCCATCACACCCTCAGCAGTAGTATATTTATATCCCTGCCCAGCCTTCAGCCTGTCTCATGATTGCAGCTCACACCTCTATCACTAGCTCTTGTTTCTGCCCATTAGTATTGTGTATCTAATTTCTGCTAGACCTTGACTAATTTCTGCTAGAATTTGCCTGCCATTTGCCTGCCATTTTTGACCTGGCTTCATCTTTAAGCTGTTATGGGGCTGTACCAAAAGTAGCTATTTTAGTTAGGATATATTTTGGTCCATTTTGGGCCCAAAATATGTAACTGCAGCTGGAAAAAGGGCTTGACACTTAATTTTATGGCCTTAACAATAACAACCATAAAAAGGAGATTGTTTATGCTTACCATAAAATCTCTTTCTTGAAGGATCCATTGGGGGACACAGACCATGGGTTTATGCTGCTGTCTCTAGGAGACTTGACACTATGGCAACAAAAAAAGGTTGGCTCCTCCCAGCAGGATATACCCGCCTCCAGGCACCTGAGTTAATCAGTTTTAGTCCCAGAGCAATAGGAGAAGACCGACAGGTCAAGAGAAAAACCACAATCTGTCCGAGCAACCAGAAGAAAAGGCAACAGAACACACCCTCGGACAGATAACTGAAATAGAAACACCAGAAAAAAGGTGTGGGAGCTGTGTCCCCCAATGGATCCTTCGAGAAAGAGATTTTATGGTAAGCATAAAAAATCTCCTTTTCTCTATCGGCTCCATTGAGGGACACAGACCATGGGACATACCAAAGCAGTCCCTTGGGTGGGCAAGGAAATCAGTCAGGTAGACGGCTGGACCACCGCCGTCTGCAACACCTTACGGTCCAGACTAGCATCAGCTGATGCAAAGGTATGAATCTGGTAGAACCTTGCGAAAGTATGCAAAGATGACCAAGTGGCCGCTTTACAGATCTGCGAGGCCGAAGCCTTGTTGCGGAGGGCCCGGGATGCCCCGACAGAATGGGTGGAAAGAGCCAAAACCTTGAGGGATGGGATCTCCCCCTTGCAGGGTAAGCTTCCGAAACAGCAGATCGAATCCACCGAGAAATGGTGGCCTTGGAAGCGGGTTGTCCTTTACGCCAACCTTCCGGAAGAACAAAAAAAGGAGTCACACCGCCGAAAGGAAGAAGTGACTGAGAGATAGGTCTGAACAGCCCTCACCACATCAAGTTTGTTGAGCAAACGCTCCCTGGGATGAGAAGGGGCCGGACAAAACTACGGCAGGACGATGTCCTCATTGAGAGGAAAGGCCGAAACCACCTTAGGTAAGAAGGATGGAACTGGACGGAAAACAACTTGTCCTGGTGTACAACCAGGAAGGGAGAGCGGCAGGAGAGAGCTGCCAGCACTGACACCCTCCTAATAGAGGTAAAGAGGAATGTCCGTAAGAGGTTCAAAAGGAGCGCCTTGCAGGGCACCTAAGACCAAGTTAAAGTCCCAAGGGGAGAAGGGGACCGATAAGGAGGGCAGCGTGTGCCACTCCCTGAAGAAGATCTGGGCATGAGAATTGGACGCCAGAGGATGTTGAAAAAGAATGGAAAGGGCCGAACTTGACCCTTAAGGGAACTGAGAGCCAACCCCTGTTCCAGCCCCGACTGCAAAAAGGAAAGGAGTTGGGGAAAGGAAAACACGACCGGAGAAAAAAGGCTGAGATTTACACCAACGAAAATAGAACCGCCAGGTACAGTGGTAAATCTTCGCAGAAGAGAGCTTGCAAGCCCTGAGCATGGTGCGAATCACTTGGAAAGAGAAACCTCGGGTCCTTAGAACCGCGGTCTCAACTGTCACGCCGTCAAAAGCAGGGACGGTAAATTGGGGTGGCACAGGGGGCCTTGAGATAGGAGGTCTGGATGAGGGCAAAGGCATAGCGGTACGACATTCAGGAGCCTGACCGTGTCTACGTACCACACCCTCCGGGGCCAGTCTGGGCCACGAGAATGGCGGGAACACCCTCTGCTAATCGTTTCCTCAGGCCCCTGAGGAATGAGAGGAAGGAGAGGAAACAGATAAGGTAGGGCAAAGCCCTACAAAGAGATCACCAGGGCATCCACGACCAGAGCCAAGGGGTCCCGGGTCTAGACACAAAAAAGAGAAACTTTTCGGTGTGGCGGGATGCGTAGAGGTCCACGCCTGGAGTGCCCCAGAGGTTGCAGATCTCTGCAAACACCTCCGGATGAAGGGAACACTCACCTGGGTCGGCTGAGGACCGGCTGAGAAAGTCCACTTCCCAGTTGCGTACGCCCGGAATGAGAATCGCTGAGATGGCCGGAACCCTGAGTTCCGCCCAGAGGAGAATTTTCCAATGAAGCAAGCAAATATGGAATTGCCCTAGTTCCAACATGTTGATGGGGAGAAGGGCTTCTCGGAATGACCAAAGGCCCTGGACCGTCCGGTCCCTAAAAACACCTCCTCCGCCCGACAGACTGGCATCCATCGTGATGACCTGCCAGTGGAGGGGCAGGAAGGAGCACCCCTGAAGTGGCAGGGGGAAAGAGAACACCACAGAAGGGACTGACAAGACTGACGACATAGAACGATCTTGCGGTCTAGAGACAATGGAGACCTGTCCCACCGGGAGAGAATCGCCAGCTGAAGAGGTTGGTAAAGAAACTAGGCGAATGGCACAGCCTTCATGGCCGCCACCATCCGACCCAGGACTTCCATGCAAAGGGGAATGGAAACTGGTGCAGGGCGCCGAAGTAATCGGACTCCTGACAAGAGGGTCAACCGATTGTCCGGCGGGAGTCGAAAGCAGGCAGAGGCCGTATCGAACTGGAGCCCCAGAAAAAACTAGAGACTGGGTAGGAGAGAGGTTGGACTTGTCTTGATTGACCAACCAACCGAAGTGAGACAAGGCCTGGAGATTGAGACCAAGACTCTCCAGACTCTGAGCCTTGATAGGAGTAAGGTATCACAGAGAAACCTTTAGTCCGTAAAAGGGCTATCACAAGCGCCAGGACCTTGGTAAGGACCCCCGGAGCAGTGGCCAGACCGAAGGGGAGAGTCACAAATTGAAAATGGCCTTCCGGAACTGCAAGCGGAGGTACTGCTGATTACCGGGAATATTGGAATGTGGAGGTAGGCATCCTTGATGTCCACCGAGGAAAGAAACTCCTCTTGATCCATGGACGCCACGCCTGAACAGAGAGGCTCCATTCGGAAATGGAGGAGTATAAGATGCTGGTTGAGATGCTCGAGATCCAAGATTGGGTGAACAGAAACGCCCTTCTTGGGGCCCACGAAGAGGTTGTAGTAAAAACCTTGAAAACGTTCCCCGGAAGGAACCGGGACAATTACTCCCTGGGAGAAAAGGGGTCCGGAGGTCGCCCCGAACTGCCTTAGTACCAAAAGTCTGAAAGGACCAGAAGGAAGAGGACTTCAGACAGGAAGTAGTGCTGCGAGCCTTATTCTGAAGTAATAAGGAACTCTTCCCGCCGTTGCCTCTGAGATTATCTCAACTAGGCGCTTACCAAAAAGCCGAGAAGCATCAAATGGAAGTTCCATCAGAGACTTCTTGGAGACGGCGTCCGCCTCCCAGGCTTTAAGCCACATGGAGCGACGGAGGGCTACCAGGTTGCCTGTGGCACAGGCAGCACAGCGGCCCGACTGCATGGAAGCAGAACACAGAAAATCTCCAGCTTTGGAGCATTGGAGAGCTAAGTCAGATAAATCCTCAGGAGGGGATCCTGAAAGAATACCCTGGCGTAGTTGGGAAGACCCTACTGAAAAGGCTTTTGACACCCAGGCAGAAGCAAAAGCAGGAGGAAAGAAGGAACCTGCTGTCTCAAAGGCAAGAAGGGAGAGACTGACCTGGTACGCGATCTGGAAAGCCAGAGCGGCGACCATGGAAGCGTCCTCTAGGGGAGCGACACTTGCTACAAGCTGGAATAACGGGGGGGGGGGGGGGGGGGGGGAGTGGGTAAACATACTCACTTAGCACCATACTCACTTGAAGATGTCTTCTCACCTGAAGATGTCTTCAGCCAGACTTATGGATGCCTGCATCATGTCATGCTGCTACAGACCAGGACGAGCAGGGAATATAGGGGGACCTGGACCCAACGGTACTACCCAAAGTCCTGGCCGTTGACGGGAAGGGGTTAACGGTGCATTTGTATCTTATGTCCCGTGCCCCTTAGCCACATATGGGGGAACAGGTAGTGCCATGTTCCTGAACCCCCACCTGAAAACAGTGCAAAATAAAATGAATGAAAGAAACTAAACAATCCCTATCTATAAAACAAAAAAGAAGACCAGGTCTGGAGAACTCCAGACCTGTGCCTTGTCTCCTAGGACACTAAGCTAAAACTGATTAGCTCAGGTGCCTGGAGGCGGGTATATCCTGCTGGGAGGAGCTGACCTTTTTTTGTTGCCATAGTGTCAAGTCTCCTAGAGACAGCAGCATAAACCCATGGTCTGTGTCCCCCAATGGAGCCGATAGAGAAATAATTTTTTCACATTTCTGTTGGATCTTGCTTTTATATATAAATGTAACTTTAGGAAACCATAGTACCGTATTTATCGGCGTATAACACGCACTTTTCAAACTTAAATTTAAGGCAAAAAGTCTGCCTGCGTGTTATACGCCGATAAGTCTTCTGGTCACTGATTTAAAGCGGCTGCAGCAGCGTCTGCTTGTTAAGTATTAACAGCACGGCCGCAGACACTTTAAATCAATGACCAGCGGCGCCTCCTCCCCGCACTGTCACTTGTTTTCTCCCGCACTATCCACAGGTACTGGTGTGGTGGATAGTGCGGGAGACGCTGATTAAAATGAGCCCTACCTTGCCCGGATCTGCGCTACCTTTTAATCAGCGTCTCCCGCACAATCCACCAGTTCCTGTGGATCGTGCGGGAGACAAGTGAGTTTTACTTTTCATTTTCCCTACCTCCACCCTCCCTCATCATTCCCCCTTCCCCTGCTTTTTATAGTTTTGTTTATTTTCCTTACCTGTCTGCGCTTTGGCAGGTCAGGTCAGGCGGCGGGTCTTGCGGGCAGTGAAGCAGATGAGTTACGTCCTCTGCCTGCTTCTCTGTGCGGCATCACTCACGTCACTTTTCATTTCCTGTAGTCGCCGCCGAAAAGTGACATCCGTGATGCTGCACACAGAAGCCGGGAGAGGACGTAACTCATCTGCTTCACTGACCCCGCAAGACCCTCCGCCTGACCTGCCGAAGCGCAGACAAGTAAGGAAAGGGGAAGAGTGGTCTTCAACCTGCGGACCTCGAGATGTTGCAAAACTACAACTCCCAGCATGCCCGGACAGCAGTTGCAACATCTGGAGGTCCGCAGGTTGAAGACCACTGGATGCCATAGGAGGAACATGATGGGGGGATGATGAGATGGGGGAAATGATGAGGGGGGGGGGAATGATTGGGGAATGAGACAGGGGGAAATGATGCATGGATGCAGAATATTTCTAAAGTTAAACCAACTAAAACATTTCTAAGACTGTTTATGCGGCGTACAATATCTAGGCTATGTTCACACAATGTACAATTCGGCCACATATTTAATGTGCCCATTTATGCCCGCAATCCGCAAAAATGTGGCCACATTGTCTGAATATAGCCTAACAACACATACCCGTATTTATCGGCGTATAACACGCACTGGCATATAACACGCACCCCCATTTTAACAGGGAAATTTAAGTAAAAAAAATAAAATGTAAAATAAATGACGGACTAAATGCCACATCATCCCCCCAACTTCGTTTTCTTCTGCACCTCAGTTTGGTCCCGTCCCCTCCAGTGCCACATGATTCCTTCCCTTTTATCAGTCCCAGTGCCACATTTACCCCTCTCATCGCCACCCCCCATGTCTCATCATCTCCCCATGTGTCATCATTTCCCCCTGTCATAGACCACCACTAGCCATACAGACATTAACCATTTAGTGCCTCCCCCATCATCATTTCCCCCTGTCTCATCATGTCCCCCATCATTCCCCCCTCATCATCCCCCCACCCTGTCTCATCATGTCCCCCATCATTCCCCCCTCATCATCCCCCCACCCTGTCTCATCATGTTATCTCAACTAGGCGCTTACCAAAAAGCCGAGAAGCATCAAATGGAAGTTCCATCAGAGACTTCTTGGAGACGGCGTCCGCCTCCCAGGCTTTAAGCCACATGGAGCGACGGAGGGCTACCAGGTTGCCTGTGGCACAGGCAGCACAGCGGCCCGACTGCATGGAAGCAGAACACAGAAAATCTCCAGCTTTGGAGCATTGGAGAGCTAAGTCAGATAAATCCTCAGGAGGGGATCCTGAAAGAATACCCTGGCGTAGTTGGGAAGACCCTACTGAAAAGGCTTTTGACACCCAGGCAGAAGCAAAAGCAGGAGGAAAGAAGGAACCTGCTGTCTCAAAGGCAAGAAGGGAGAGACTGACCTGGTACGCGATCTGGAAAGCCAGAGCGGCGACCATGGAAGCGTCCTCTAGGGGAGCGACACTTGCTACAAGCTGGAATAACGGGGGGGGGGGGGGGGGGGAGTGGGTAAACATACTCACTTAGCACCATACTCACTTGAAGATGTCTTCTCACCTGAAGATGTCTTCAGCCAGACTTATGGATGCCTGCATCATGTCATGCTGCTACAGACCAGGACGAGCAGGGAATATAGGGGGACCTGGACCCAACGGTACTACCCAAAGTCCTGGCCGTTGACGGGAAGGGGTTAACGGTGCATTTGTATCTTATGTCCCGTGCCCCTTAGCCACATATGGGGGAACAGGTAGTGCCATGTTCCTGAACCCCCACCTGAAAACAGTGCAAAATAAAATGAATGAAAGAAACTAAACAATCCCTATCTATAAAACAAAAAAGAAGACCAGGTCTGGAGAACTCCAGACCTGTGCCTTGTCTCCTAGGACACTAAGCTAAAACTGATTAGCTCAGGTGCCTGGGGGCGGGTATATCCTGCTGGGAGGAGCTGACCTTTTTTTGTTGCCATAGTGTCAAGTCTCCTAGAGACAGCAGCATAAACCCATGGTCTGTGTCCCCCAATGGAGCCGATAGAGAAATAATTTTTTCACATTTCTGTTGGATCTTGCTTTTATATATAAATGTAACTTTAGGAAACCATAGTACCGTATTTATCGGCGTATAACACGCACTTTTCAAACTTAAATTTAAGGCAAAAAGTCTGCCTGCGTGTTATACGCCGATAAGTCTTCTGGTCACTGATTTAAAGCGGCTGCAGCAGCGTCTGCTTGTTAAGTATTAACAGCACGGCCGCAGACACTTTAAATCAATGACCAGCGGCGCCTCCTCCCCGCACTGTCACTTGTTTTCTCCCGCACTATCCACAGGTACTGGTGTGGTGGATAGTGCGGGAGACGCTGATTAAAATGAGCCCTACCTTGCCCGGATCTGCGCTACCTTTTAATCAGCGTCTCCCGCACAATCCACCAGTTCCTGTGGATCGTGCGGGAGACAAGTGAGTTTTACTTTTCATTTTCCCTACCTCCACCCTCCTTCATCATTCCCCCTTCCCCTGCTTTTTATAGTTTTGTTTATTTTCCTTACCTGTCTGCGCTTTGGCAGGTCAGGTCAGGCGGCGAGTCTTGCGGGCAGTGAAGCAGATGAGTTACGTCCTCTGCCTGCTTCTCTGTGCGGCATCACTCACGTCACTTTTCATTTCCTGTAGTCGCCGCCGAAAAGTGACATCCGTGATGCTGCACACAGAAGCCGGGAGAGGACGTAACTCATCTGCTTCACTGACCCCGCAAGACCCTCCGCCTGACCTGCCGAAGCGCAGACAAGTAAGGAAAGGGGAAGAGTGGTCTTCAACCTGCGGACCTCGAGATGTTGCAAAACTACAACTCCCAGCATGCCCGGACAGCAGTTGCAACATCTGGAGGTCCGCAGGTTGAAGACCACTGGATGCCATAGGAGGAACATGATGGGGGGATGATGAGATGGGGGAAATGATGAGGGGGGGGGGGAATGATTGGGGAATGAGACAGGGGGAAATGATGAGGGGGGGAGATGATGGGGGGATGAGACAGGGGGAAATGATGAGGGGGGGAATGATGAGGGACATGATGAGACAGGGTGGGGGGATGATGAGGAGGGGAATGATGGGGGGACATGATGAGACAGGGTGGGGGGATGATGAGACAGGGTGGGGGACATGATGAGACAGGGTGGGGGGATGATGAGACAGGGTGGGGGGCTGATGAGGGGGAATAATGGGGGACATGATGAGACAGGGTGGGGGGATGATGAGGGGGGAATGATGAGGGACATGATGAGACGGGGTGGGGGATGATGATGGGGAATGATGGGGGACATGATGAGACAGGGTGGGGGGATGATGAGGGACATGGTGAGACAGGGTGGGGGGATGATGAGACGGGGAATGATGGGGGACATGATGAGACAGGGGGAAATGATGGGGAACATGATGAGACAGGGTGGGGGGATGATGAGGGGGGAATGATGGGGGACATGATGAGACAGGGTGGGGGGATGATGAGGGGGGAATGATGGGGGACATGATGAGACAGGGGGAAATGATGATGGGGGAGGCACTAAATGGTTAATGTCTGTATGGCTAGTGGTGGTCTATGACAGGGGGAAATGATGACACATGGGGAGATGATGAGACATGGGGGGTGGCGATGAGAGGGGTAAATGTGGCACTGGGACTGATAAAAGGGAAGGAATCATGTGGCACTGGAGGGGACGGGACCAAACTGAGGTGCAGAAGAAAACGAAGTTGGGGGGATGATGTGGCATTTAGTCCGTCATTTATTTTACATTTTATTTTTTTTACTTAAATTTCCCTGTTAAAATGGGGGTGCGTGTTATATGCCAGTGCGTGTTATACGCCGATAAATACGGGTATGTGTTGTTAGGCTATATTCAGACAATGTGGCCACATTTTTGCGGATTGCGGGCATAAATGGGCACATTAAATATGTGGCCGAATTGTACATTGTGTGAACATAGCCTAGATATTGTACGCCGCATAAACAGTCTTAGAAATGTTTTAGTTGGTTTAACTTTAGAAATATTCTACATCCATGCACCCCTCAGCATAAAGTCTTGAAACTACTAAATACTTAGCGTTAAAGAACTGATAGACAAATTCTAAGCATGCACGTTATTTAATGGCATCAGTAACGTCTTACACCTCCTGCTCGAATGCTTATGCTTCAGTGCTCTAAAATCAGAATATGTAACATGCCTATGAAAGTGACTACCCAATATCAGAAGACTAGTGTTTCTGCTTCTAGTCTAAAAGGCATTCAATGTTCCTTAATCAAGCTCAAATCGGTTGAAGGGTGGCTGCCACATTTGCAATAAGATTTTTGGAAGCGCATAAGCTGACTTTGTGAAGAAGAGTCCTTGTCCACTGTGCCATCACTTTCTAGACTCTTATAGATAGGGTGAGCTTCCTTTGAAGGTTTTTGAGGTTTGTCGACAGAGTGCTCCAAAGATGACTTTACTAAGACTTTATTGGTAGTTCTGTACGGGCACATGTAGATCCCAGAGCATTTACTTTGATGGTGACTAGTACAGGGTTTATTAGCTAAATAACAATGGTGGTTAGAAGGTGGAGAACAGATGGTTGTTACAATTGTTTCTTGGACGACAGTTTTATGTCCAGGTATGTCACAGGAATACATGCAATGGCTGTGTAAGCATTGTGGCTCACAGGTTATATGCGAATGGCGGCTCTCATTAGAATTATGCTTGGTGTCACGGCTTCTGCTATGCTCGGTGAACTTGCCATTGCTGGGGATAGGCATTTTCTGTACTGAGATGGAGCTGCAGCTTCTAATCTGTTGGACATGCAGGAATAGGATAGAGGTTTCCTTGAAGATTGGTATTAGTCTTCAAGAGATTATGGTGGATTTTGTTGTTTGTTGCTACAGATGGTGACAAGTTGGAATAGTCATCTCTGTAAAAAAAAAACAAATAGATGAAATGAGAGTTAAATAAAAATGGGGAATAGTTTGGAGACATTTGTGAAAACTGTCATCATTTTCCAGTAAAGACACAATCCTCATAGAGACTAAAGGCCATTATTAACATTGGAGAGAAGTCGGTGGAATCTGACCATTTTGGTGGAGCCAGGTTAATATATTGTGAATACAGAACACAATGCATTTGGAAAGTTTTGAGACCCTTTTAGTTTTTTTTTTTTCACATTTTGTTATGGTGCAACAATATTTTAGAAATTTTTGCTAATTTATTAAAAGGGAAAAAACTGAAATTTTGCAAGGACATAAGTATTCACATCCTTTATTTAGGAGTTGTTGAAGCACCTTTGGCAGCGATTCCAGCCTTCAGTCTTCGTGGCGATGATGCTAAAAGGTTTACACACCTAGATTTGGGTCTGTCAGGTTGGAGGAGGGCCATCAGTGGGAGCCATTTTCATGTCTCCAGAGATGTTTGACTGGGTTCAAGTCAGGCCTCTAGCTGGGCCCCTCGAGGACATTCACAGTGTTATTCCCAAGACACTCCTGTGTTGTCTTGGCTGTGTGTTTAGGCCTTGTTGGCAGCTGAACATTCAGCCCAATCTGAGGTCCAGAGCACTCTAGATCAGGTTTTTATTATAAAGAATATCTCTACTTTGCTCCTTTCAGCTTTCCCTTAACCTTGACATGTCTCCCCGACCCAGTTTCTGAAAAAAAAAAAAAAACCACCTCCACACCATAAAGCTACTACCACCATGCTTCACTGCAAGGATGGTACTGGGCAGGTGATGTGCAGAACCTGGATTCCTCCGAACATGATGCACAGAATTGAGGCCAATAGGGTCAATGATTCTTTCATCAGACCAGACCCATTCTTACACAGAACTTTGGGGTTAAAGCAGCTCGCCGAACTTTCTAACTTTTAGCTCCTCATGTGAACCTGGCAACGACACTTTCATAGCAGAGGTGACATGGAACACATGGCGTTTTAGTCCCTGAATGCAAAATAGGATGAGGAAGTAACACTAAGATGATGCCCGGGTAGTCCAACATACCTTGCACCTAGCAGCAAGATCACATGACCTCAGGTTAGCCGATCATTGCTTGCATTATTTGACATCAACAGCATTGGGGGTTTAAGAGTCTGGTAAAACCCTATAAAGTGCATTGCAACCACCGTCTTGGTGAAAAAAAACTGAGCAGAGTGCACAGAGTATCTGACGGGGGAGCTACTGATCCCAGAACACCTTTACAAATACAATAGAAAGCAAGCTGCGTAAAGCATTGAGCAGTGGTCTGACCTCAGACAGTGACCTGTCACCTGTATTACTGTGACCGGTTAGTGCACTACAAATCCCAGCAGTGTCACTACAGAATGAGCCCATAGCTATTACATTACATTTCAATACAAAGCAAGTTGAGCAAAGCAGTGGGGTGACCTGTATTTTAACCTCTTAAGGGGTACTTCACTGCTTCAGTGTTCGTCACACCCCTTCCCATAGACTAGCATTGATGGGGCATGGGGTGACATCATGAGGGGGTTTGGCCATGACGTCACGAGCCCTGACACCTGCACTCAGCATTCGGAACAAAATGTTCCAAACACTGAGGCAGTGGATTACCCCTTTAAAGACAAATCTGACCTTTATGCATTAATAACTCTGGTATGCTTTTACTTATCATTCTGATTCAAAGAATGTTTTTTCGTGACATATTCTATTTTAAAATAGTGGTAAATTTTTGTCGATACTTGCATCATTTCTTGGTGAAAAAAAATAAATAAATCATGAAACTTTGAAAAATGTAGCATTTTTCTAACTTTGAAACTCTCTGCTTGTAAGGAAAATGGACATGCCAAATAAATGATATATTAATTAACATATACAATATGTCTACTTAATGTTTGCATCATAAAGTTGACATGTTTTTACTTTTGGAAGACATTAGAGGGCTTCAAAGTTTAGCAGCAATTTTTGAATTTTTCACGAAAAAAATCGGAAAAAATCTGAATTCACATACTGAATTTTTCATGGTCTAGTTTAGTTTGAAGTGGATTTGAGGGGCCCTTCTGTGAGAAATCCCCCATAAATTACCCCATTATAGAAACTGCAACCCTCAAAGTATTCAAAATGACATTCAGAAAGTTTGTAAACCATTTAGGTGTTTCACAGGAATAGCAGCAATGTGGAGGAGAAAACTCAAAATCTAAATCTAAATATTTTACACTAATATGTTCTTGTAGCCCCATTTTTTTAAAATTTGTATAAGGGGTAAAAGGAAAAAAGGCCCCCAAAATGTGTCATCCAATTTCTCTCGAGTATGGAAATACCTCCCTTATATGTGGATGTAAAATGCTCTGTGGGTGCACTAGTGGGCTCAGAAGGGAAGAAGCAACATTGGGCTTTTGGAGAGCAAATTTTGCTGAAATGGTTTTTGGGGGTATGTTGCATTTAGGAAGCCCTTATGGTGCAAGAACAGCAAAAAAAAACAACAAAAAAAACCGCACACAATTTTGGAAACTACACCCCTCAAGGAACGTAACAAGGAGTACAGTGAGCCTTAACACCTCACAGGTGCTTGACAAACTTTCGTTAAAGTGGGACGTGAAAATGAAAATGCTGGTGTTACCCCAAGTATCGAAATACCCCATATGTGGAAGTAAAGTGCTCTGCGGGAGCACAAGAGGGCTCATAAGAGAGAGCCATTGGTCTTTTGGAGAGAGAATTTGGCTGAAATTTACCTGTAAGCCCTTCATCCTAAAGAGGTTAAAACGTTAATAGTGAACATGGAATAGCCATCTTACACCAAGTTACATGTATTTTCTGGGTTTAATTTAACATATAGCATTTCTACCTGGGTTTTAAAAATAAATACACATTAAAAGTGTTGAGAGTAAATGTGGAAAATGCATTTTAGGCCAAGTTGCCTGCATTTTCGGGGTTTAATCAAGCATATAGTAATTGTAGTTGGGTGTAACATAATTATTTCTACCTGGGTATAACATAAATATACATTAACCCCTTAACCCCTTAAGGACCAGGCCATTTTACACCTTAAGGACCGGAGTGTTTTTTGCAATTCTGACCACTGTCACTTTAAACATTAATAACTCTGGAATGCTTTTAGTTATCATTCTGATTCCGAGATTGTTTTTTCGTGACATATTCTACTTTAACTTAGTGGTAAAATTTTATGGTAACTTGCATCCTTTCTTGGTGAAAAATCCCAAAATTTGATGAAAAAAATGAAAATTTTGCATTTTTCTAACTTTGAAGCTCTCTGCTTGTAAGGAAAATGGATATTCAAAATAAAACATTTTTGGGTTCACATATACAATATGTCTACTTTATGTTTGCATCATAAAATTTATGAGTTTTTACTTTTGGAAGACACCAGAGGGCTTCAAAGTTCAGCAGCAATTTGGAAATTTTTCACAAAATTTTCAAACTCGCTATTTTTCATGGACCAGTTCAGGTTTGAAGTGGATTTGAAGGGTCTTCATATTAGAAATACCCCATAAATGACCCCATTATAAAAACTACACCCCCCAAAGTATTCAAAATGACATTCAATAAGTGTATTAACCCTTTAGGTGTTTCACAGGAATAGCAGAAAAGTGAAGGAGAAAATTCACAATCTTCATTTTTTACACTCGCATGTTCTTGTAGACCCAATTTTTGAATTTTTGCAAGGGGTAAAAAGGAGAACATTTTTACTTGTATTTGAAACCCAATTTCTCTCGAGTAAGCACATACCTCATATGTCTATGTTAATTGTTTGGCGGGCGCAGTAGAGGGCTCAGAAGGGAAGGAGCGTCAAATGGTTTTTGGGAGGCATGTCACCTTTAGGAAGCCCCTATGGTGCCAGGACAGCAAAAAAAAAACACATGGCATACCATTTTGGAAACTAGACCCCTCAGGGAACGTAACAAGGGGTAAAGTGAACCTTAATACCCCACAGGTGATTCACGACTTTTGCATATGTAAAAAAAAAAAAAATTTTTACCTAAAATGCTTGGTTTCCCAAAAATTTTACATTTTTAAAAAGGGTAATAGCAGAAAATACCCCCCAAAATTTGAAGCTCAATTTCTCCCGATTCAGAAAACACCCCATATGGGGGTGAGAAGTGCTCTGCTGGCGCACTACAGGTCTCAGAAGAGGAGGAGTCACATTTGGCTTTTTGAAAGCAAATTTTGCTCTGGGGGCATGCCGCATTTAGGAAGCCCCTATGGTGCCAGGACAGCAAAAAAAAAACCACATGGCATACCATTTTGGAAACTAGACCCCTCGGGGAACGTAACAAGGGGTAATGTGAACCTTAATACCCTACAGGTAATTCACAACTTTTGCATATGTAAAAAAAAAAAAAATTTTTTTACCTAAAATGTTGGTTTCCCAAAAATTTTTGATTTTTAAAAAGGGTAATAGCAGAAAATACCCCCCATAATTTGTAACACAATTTCTCCCGAGTACGGCGATACCCCATATGTGACCCTAAACTGTTGCCTTGAAATACGACAGGGCTCCAAAGTGAGAGCGCCATGCGCATTTGAGGCCTGAATTAGGGACTTGCATAGGGGTGGACATAGGGGTATTCTACGCCAGTGATTCCCAAATAGGGTGCCTCCAGCTGTTGTAAAAGTCCCAGCATGCCTGGACAGTCAGTGGCTGTCTGGTAATACTGGGAGTAGTTGTTTTGCAACAGCTGGAGGCTCCGTTTTGGAAACAGTGGCGTACCAGACATTTTTCATTTTTATTGGGGAGAGGGGCTGTGTAGGGGAATGTGTATATGTAGTGTTTTTTACTTTTTATTTTATTTTATTTTGTGTTAGTGTAGTGTTTTTAGGGTACAGTCGCACGGGCGGGGGGTTCACAGTAGTTTCTCGCTGGCAGTTTGAGCAGCGGCAGAAAATTTGCCTCAGCTCAAACTTGCAGCCGGATACTTACTGTAATCCTCCGCCCATATGAGTGTACCCTGTACGTTCACATTGGGGGGGGGGGGGGGGGGGGACATCCAGCTGTTGCAAAACTACAACTCCCAGCATGTAGGGTCTATAAGTGCATGCTGGGAGTTGTAGTTTTGCAACAGCTGGAGGCTCCGTTTTGGAAACGGTGGCGTACCAGACGTTTTTCATTTTTATTGTATGGGTATGTGTATATGTAGTGTTTTTTTACTTTTTATTTTATTTGGTGTTAGTGTAGTGTAGTGTTTTTAGGGTACAGTCACATGGGCGGGGGGTTCACAGTAGTTTCTCGCTGGCAGCTTGAGCTGCAGCAGAAAATTTGCTGCAGCTCAAACTTGCAGCCGGATACTTACTGTAATCCTCCGCCCATGTGAGTGTACCCTGTACATTCACATTGGGGGGGGGGGGGAACATCCAGCTGTTGCAAAACTACAACTCCCAGCATGTACGGTCTATCAGTGCATGCTGGGAGTTGTAGTTTTGCAACAGCTGGAGACACACAGGTTGTGAAACACCGAGTTTGGCAACAAACTCAGTGTTTTGCAACCAGTGTGCCTTCAGCTGTTGCAAAAGCTACAACCCCCAGCATGTACGGACAGCGGAAGGGCATGCTGGGTGTTGTAATTATGCAACAGCGGGAGGCATACTACTTTGGCTGGGGATGCTGGGGATTGTAGTTATGCAACAGCTGGAGACACACTGGTTTGCTACTTAACTCAGTGTGCCTTCAGCTGTTGCAAAACTACAACTCTCAGCAGTCACCGACAGCCAACGGGCATGCTGGGAGTTGTAGTTATGCAACCACCAGATGCACCACTACAACTCCCAGCATGCACTTAAGCTGTTTGTGCAAGCTGGGAGTTGTAGTTACACAACAACTGAAGGTACACTTTTCCATAGAAAGAATGTGCCTCCAGCTGTTGCAAAACCATAAGTCCCAGCATGCCCATAAGTGCATGCTGGGAGTTGTGGTGGTCTGCCTCCTCCTATTGCATAACTACAGCTCCCAGCATGCCCTTTTTGCATGCTGGGAGCTGTTGCTAAGCAACAGCAGGAGGCTGTCACTCACCTCCTGCTGCTGCTTGATCGCCGCACAGGTCAGTCCCGCCGCCGCCGCCGCCGTCGCTCCTGGGGCCCCGATCCCAACATTAACGCCGGGGATCGGGGTCCCCAGCACCAGGGGTGCACGTCCCGCACTCGCTCACGTCCTCCGGAAGAGGGGCGGAGCGGGTGTGGGAGTGACACCCGCAGCAGGCGCCCTGATTGGTCGGCCGGTAATCCGGCCGACGAATCAGGGCGATCGTGAGGTGGCACCAGTGCCACCTCACCCCTGCAGGCTCTGGCTGTTCGGGGCCGTCTCTGACGGCCCCGATCAGCCAGTAATTCCGGGTCACCGGGTCACTGGAGACCCGATTGACCCGGAATCGCCGCAGATCGCTGGACTGAATTGTCCAGCGATCTGCGGCCATCGCCGACATGGGGGGACATAATGACCCCCTGGGCGATATGCCGCGATGCCTGCTGAACGATTTCAGCAGGCATCGGACACCGGCTCCCCTCCGGCTAGCGGCGGGGGGCCGGGAAAGGACAGGACGTACTCCTACGTCCTCGGTCCTTAAGGACTCGGAAACGGGGGCGTAGGAGTACGTCCATTGTCCTTAAGGGGTTAAGGATTGAGCATTTTTCCGTTTTTGCACTTTAGAGTTTTCCTCCTTACCTTTTAAAAATCATAACCCTTTAAATTTTGCACCTACAGACACATATAATGGCTTGTTTTGTGCGCCACCAATTGTACTTTGTAATGATATCAGTTATTTTACCAAAAACACTATGCAATAGCATTGCATTGATTAGTGTTATCGGCGCTAATTTTTTATTTATTTTAGACACGGCAATAAACTTTAATTGCTACGTCTAAAGGGTTAATGCGGCATCACTACGATCGGTGATGTCCGGTATTAGCCACGGTCCCGGCCATTGCTAGGTCACCATGTGACCCCACATTATAGGTAGGGAGCGGGCGCATGGCATACAGGTATGCCCTGCATCCTTAAGAGGTTAAAAGCATTGAGCGTAAACATGAAATATGCATTTTAGGGCAAGTTACCTGTATTTTCTGGATTTAGTCAAACATATAATATTTTTTGTAGTAATAGTTGTAGTTTGATGTAGCATAAACATGCTTCAAAGGTGTTGAGAGTGAACATGGAATACACATTTTAGGCCAAGTTGCCTGTATTTTCTGAGTTTAATCAAACATATGTTTTTTACCTGGGTGTAACAAACACGCATTAAAAGCGCTGAGAGTGAACATGGAATAAGCATTTCAGGCCAAGTCTGCCTGTATTTTCTGGGTTTAATCAAACATTTGGTATTTCTACCAAGGTTTAACATAAATACACTTTGAGAGTAAACATGAAATATGCATTTTAGGGCAAGTTACCTGTATTTTCTGGATTTAGTCAAACATATAATATTTTTTGTAGTAATATTTGTAGTTCGATGTAACATAAACATGCTTTAAAGGTGTTGAGTGTGAACATGGAATACACATTTTAGGCCAAGTTGCCTGTATTTTCTGAGTTTAATCAAACATATGTTTTTTTACCTGGGTGTAACAAACACGCATTAAAAGCGCTGAGAGTGAACATGGAATAAGCATTTCAGGCCAAGTCTGCCTGTATTTTTTGGGTTTAATCAAACATTTGGTATTTCTGCCAAGGTTTAACATAAATACACTTTAAAAACATTGATAGCAAATGGGGAATACACATTTTAGGCCAAGCTGCCTGTATTTACCTGGATAAGTAAAGCACAGTAAGCATGTGGGTGACAGTAGCAGCTCTGTGGGAACCACCCATTTGCCCAGGCTCAGTACAGGTAACAGCAGCTTGGTACCTGGTGGTAGTAGCAGCAGCAAGCAAAAGTTCTCCATGTCATCCAGGGGTTGTGTTGTTTCGGAGGATATTACGAGCATTGTGGACTTTTTGGCTCCTTCATGGAGATGTCAGGAGGAGGAAGAGTCTATCCTTTCTGTTTTGTTTTCACTTGGTCAGCACTTTGCCCCACCCACTAAGCCCAGGCCTATTTAAATTGGCAGAAAATTGCATAGGCCCTGTTTTTCTGGCAGTCTTTCAGTCCTTGACTGAGAGCACATGGTAAGTGTGTTTTGTCACCTGTGCGGCGGCCATTGCTGCTGTGGCACCTTGTCTGTAAGGTGGCACAGCCCAGGGTCTGGTCGGGCAGCATTGAGGCTGCTCTGCAAGTGGGTAGTTCCCCCTGTGGGCACTGCCATTGCAGCGGTAGTGGTTGCCTCTCAGTGCAGTGCCATGTTATGCTAGGGATGTAAGGGACCCGCTACTTACAGGTGGCTATGACGTAGCGAGCTCTGTATTTGGAAAAGTGCACTTGATACCAAACCAAGGCCAATCTCCCCTGATTACGTAGTATAGTGGAGCAGCCAGTAGTTTCAGATTTATTCCATTTAAGAATTATGAGGCCACTGTGCTCTGTCAGTGCAGCAGAATTTTTTTTGCGCCCTTCTCCACATCTGTAACTCCACACAATCCAGTCTCTGAGCTGTACAGGCAGTTCTTTCCACCTCATGGCCTGGTTTATGCTCTGATATGTAAAGATTTCTAAAATCTCTTTTTTTACTTAAACCTAATCGAACATCCCTGGAGAGACCTGAAACTGGCTTCCACTATTGGCCCCAATCCAACCTGACAGAGCTTGAGAGGATCTGCAGAGAAGAATGGCAGAAAATCCCTAAGCCTTGTAGCATCATCCACAAACAGACTGGAGGCTATATTTGTCAAATGTGTTTCATCTAAGTACTGAGAAAATGGTTTGAATACTTATGTCAGTACAATATATGAGTTTTTTTCTTTTCAATCAATTTACAATCATTTCTAACATTCTGTTTTCACTTTGTCATTATGGGGTATTGAGTGCAGAATGATGGGGAAAAATTGAATTTTTCTATATTAGCACCGGGTCAGAACTAGGGATCGGCCGATATCGATTTTTTAGGGCCGATAGATAGATAATCTGCGACCTTTCAGGCCGATAGCCGATAACTTATACCGATATTCCGGTATAAGTTATCGGCTATTTCAAACCCCCCCCCCCCCCCCCTGGCCCCGCAGATCAATGATTTAAAGCCGGTGCTTTAAATCAATGAACTGCAGCAGCTTTTGCGGGGCCAGAGACCACTGCCGCCGCCCGCTTCTCTCCCCCTGCCTGTTCTGGGGTCCTCCCTAGTCCAACCACCACCGCTGCCCCATTGCCTCCCCCATCCCCGGTGTCATAATTACCGGTTCCCGGGGTCCGCACTACTTCTGGCTCCGGCGGTGTCCTGCGCTCTCACTGTGCGCACTGACGGTGATGTCGCGTTGAGGACGTCACTCGTCATTGTGCTGTGCAGCGCGCAGGACGCCGCAGGAGCCAGAAGTAGTGCGGACCCGTGGCCCGGAACAGGTAATTATAAAACCGGTGATGGGGGAGGCAATGGAGTAGCGGTGGCGGCGGTGGAGGCGGCGATGGTCTCTGGCCGGGGAGGCGGGGCATTATCGGCATATCGGCAAGGTAATTGCCGATACTGATAATGTCCAAAATCGTGAATATTGACCGATAATATCGGACAAACGGATAATCGGTCGATCCCTAGTCAAAACATAACAAAATGTGATAAAATAAAAGGGGTCTGAAAATGTTCTGAATGCATTCCCTCCCACCAAGCGATCACTCCACCCATTGAAGCAGACAGGCTCCCTGTCATCAGCTGACTAGTGAGTCAGGTCTCGGCCGCATTGCATCCTGGGAAAAATCTGAGACAACAGTCATTTTGTATGCAGTTAAAAATTAATATTGGGGTAAAAATCATATAAGAATTGTGAGAAAACCATCACACACAGGCCCCCGTAGCATAGTCAAATAAAAAAATTCCTGGAATACCCCTTTAAGGACCCGGGCATTTTTTGCACATCTGACTACTGTCACTTTAAGCATTAATAACTCTGGGATGCTTTTACTTTTCATTCTGATTCTGATTTTTTTGTGACATACTCTACTTTATGTTAGTGGTAAAATTTCGTTGATACTTGCATAATTTCTTGGTGAAAAATTCCCAAATTTGATGAAAAATTTGAAAATGTTGCATTTTTTTTCTTTGAAACTCTCTGCTTATAAGGAAAATGGACATACCAAAAAAATGATATATTGATTCACATATACAATATGTCTACTTTATGTTGGCATCATAAAGCTGACATGTTTTTACTTTTGGAAGACATCAGAGGGCTTCAAAGTTCAGCAGCAATTTCCAAATTTTTCACAAAATTTTCAAAATCTGCATTTTTCAGGGACCAGTTCAGTTTTGAAGTGGATTTGACAGGCCTTCATATTAGAAATACTGCATAAATGACCCCATTATAAAAACTAACTAAACTAACAAAGTATTCAAAATGACATTCAGTAAGTGTGTTAACCCTTTAGGTGTTTCATAGGAATAGCAGCAAATTTTAAATCTTCATTTTTTATCACTCACATGTTCTTGTAGACCCAGTTTTTGAATTTTTAAAAGGGGTAAGGCTAAGTTTCCACTTGGTCTTTTTTCTGGCAGTTTTTGGAAAACTGCCACTGCAGTTTTTGAGCCAAAACCAGAAATGTATTCAAAAGGAATAGGACATATAAAGGAAGGACTTACACTTCTCCTCCGTTATGGAACCACTTCTGACTTTGGCTCAAAAACTGCAGTGGTAGTTTTCCAAAAACTGCCAGAAAAAAAAACAAGTGGAAACTTAGCCTAAAAGAAGAGAAATCACCCTAAAATTTGTAACCCAATTTCTCTCGAGTAACGAAATATCTCATATGTGTATGTCAAGTGTTCGGCGGGCGCAGTAGAGGGCTCAGAAGGGAAGGAGCAACAATGGGATTTTGGAGAGTGAGTTTTTCTGAATTGGTTTTTGGGGGCATGTTACAATTAGGAAGTCCCTATGGTGCCAGAACAGCAAAAAAGAAAAAACACGTTTTTGGGATACTACACCCCTCAAGGAACATAACAAGGGTCCAGTGAGCCTTAACACCCCACAGGTTTTTGACGACTTTTCGTTAAAGTTGGATGTGTAAATTAATTTTTTTTTCACAAAAATTCAGTTTTTCACCCAAATGTAACATTTTTACAATGGGTAATAGGAGAAAATGCCCCCCAAAATTTGTAACCCCATTTCTTCTGAGTATGGAAATACCCCATATGTGGACATCAAGTGCACTGCTAGCGCACTACAATGCTCAAAAGAGAAGGAGCGCCATTGAGCTTTTGGAAAGAGAATTTGGTTGGAATAGAAGTCGGGGCCTAGTGCGTTTACAAAGCCCCCCCTGGTGCCAGAACAGTGGACCCCCCCCCCACATGTGACCCCATTTTGGAAACGATACCTCTCACAGAATTTAATAAGGGGTGCAGTGAACATTTACACCCCACTGGCGTTTGACAGATCTTTGGAACAGTGGGCTGAGCACCCACTCACGTCCTCCGGAAGAGGGGCGGAGCGGGTTGTGGGAGAAACACCCGCAGCAGGCGCCCTGATTGGTCGGCCGGTAATCCGGCCGACGAATCAGGGCGATCGTGAGGTGGCACCAGTGCCACCTCACCCCTGCAGGCTATGGCTGTTCGGGGCCATCAGAGACGGCCCCGATCAGCCAGTAATTCCGGGTCACTGGAGACCCGATTGACCCGGAATCGCCGCAGATCGCTGGACTGAATTGTCTGCGGCCATCGCCAATATGGGGGGGCATAATGACCCCCCTGGGCGATATGCCGGGATGCCTCCTGAACGATTTCAGCAGGCATCCGGCTCCGGTCCCCAACCGGCTAGCGGTGGGGACCGGAATTCCCACGGGCGTATGGATACGCCCTCGGTCCTTAAGGACTCGGAATACAGGGCGTATCCATACGCCCTATGTCCTGAAGAGGTTAAGTAAAGTAACTTACTGTACAGTTGTTCTACCCCATTGATTTGGCCACTTCCTGGTTTCCCCTCTTAACTGTGGCCCTGCTGTTGCCAGGCAACAGAGCACGCACTTTCCCACAATCCCTTGCATGTGCAGTGAAGACCAACTGCCCTTACCTTCAGCAGACTACAACCGAACTGAACAGTTATTAAAACAATGCAGGCACAGGGGGGATTTGGAAGTATATATGTATCAAACAGGACATTTTCATTATTGCTTTTACATTTGAAATATGTTTAATTTCACTGTATACATCCGTTTAGACCTATTTTTCTTAATGGACAACCCCAGCCATTAAAGTTTTGTTCAGCATGGATAACCATTTTAATTCAGACCTGCCTAATACAGACCCCAAAATTGGACCTTATAGTACAGACCCCAGAATCAGACCCCACCATACTACAGACACTAGAATCAGACCCCACCATAATACAGACCTCAGAATCAGACCCCACCATAATACAGACCCCAGAATCAGACCCCACCATAATACAGACCCCAGAATCAGACCCCACCATAATACAGACCCCAGAATCCCCACTTACCATAATACAGACCCCAGAATCAGACCCCACCATAATACAGACCCCAGAATCAGACCCCACCATAATACAGACCCCAGAATCAGACCCCACCATAATACAGACCCCAGAATCAGACCCCACCATAATACAGACCCCAGAATGGGACCCCATAGTACAGACCCCTGAATCAGACCCCACCATAATAAAGACCCCAGGATCAGACCCCACCATAATACAGACCCCAGAATCAGACCCCACCATAATACAGACCTCAGAATCAGACCCCACCATAATATAGACACCAGAATCAGTCCCCACCATAATACAGACCCCAGAATCAGACCCCACCATAATACAGACCCCAGAATCAGACCCCACCATAATAAAGACCCCAGATTCAGACCCCACCATACTACAGACAC
This sequence comes from Hyla sarda, assembly GCF_029499605.1. NCBI lineage: Eukaryota > Metazoa > Chordata > Amphibia > Anura > Hylidae > Hyla > Hyla sarda. The sequence continues at coordinate 431,227,902 of NC_079190.1, forward strand.
TAGAATCAGACCCCACCATAATACAGACCTCAGAATCAGACCCCACCATAATACAGACCCCAGAATCAGACCCCACCATAATACAGACCCCAGAATCAGACCCCACCATAATACAGACCCCAGAATCCCCACTTACCATAATACAGACCCCAGAATCAGACCCCACCATAATACAGACCCCAGAATCAGACCCCACCATAATACAGACCCCAGAATCAGACCCCACCATAATACAGACCCCAGAATCAGACCCCACCATAATACATACCCCAGAATGGGACCCCATAGTACAGACCCCTGAATCAGACCCCACCATAATAAAGACCCCAGGATCAGACCCCACCATAATACAGACCCCAGAATCAGACCCCACCATAATACAGACCTCAGAATCAGACCCCACCATAATATAGACACCAGAATCAGTCCCCACCATAATACAGACCCCAGAATCAGACCCCACCATAATACAGACCCCAGAATCAGACCCCACCATAATAAAGACCCCAGATTCAGACCCCACCATAGTACAGACCCCAGAATCAGACCCCACCATAATACAGACCCCAGAATCAGACCCCACCATAATACAGACCCCAGAATGGGACCCCATAGTACAGACCCCTGAATCGGACCCCACCATAATAAAGACCCCAGGATCAGACCCCACCATAATACAGACCCCAGAATCAGTCCCCACCATAATACAGACCCCAGAATCAGACCCCTCCATAATACAAACCCCAGAATCAGACCCCACCATAATATAGACACCAGAATCAGTCCCCACCATAATACAGACCCCAGAATCAGACCCTTCCATAATACAAACCCCAGAATCAGACCCCACCGTAATATAGACTCCAGAACAGGGCTGGCATTGGGGGTGGGGTGGTTGGCAACCTGGGCAGTTGCCCAGGTTCCCCATCCAAAAGGGGGCCCCTGAAGAGCTTTAGGACACACTAGTGCATTTTGCTGCAATTTGCGCAAAATCGCGGCAAAATGCAGTAGTGTGATTATAGCCCTACAACTGTCTGGGCTGCAGAGAGCCCATAGACAGTAAGAACAGACTTACCATGGACCTGCTAAGACCTATAGGCTAGGACTCCTAATGATGTCATCGCAGGTCTTGAAAGATCCATAGTAAGGGCTCTGTGCAATTGATAAAGAGAGGAGAAGGTAATTGGAAAAAATATGGGGGGGGGGGGGGAATAACTATTCAATTACATCACATATATCACTGCCTGACCAATGTAGAACCACTAACAGATATTGTGGGGGGTGATTTAAGATTTTAACCCCTTGAGGACACAGCTAATTTAGATTTTTATGTAGGTGTAGAAACTGAATAGGTATCAGGCACTGCTAGCGTATCGCACTCCCCAATTAAAGTCTGTTACCCAGGTGTGGGACTACGGGGGATGTCAAGGATGTTCAGGGAAATAAAGTCGCACTCACCCGAGTATCTTCAAACATCCAAAGGCCTTTAGTGGTGTGCCCCACGTCTGAGAGCGCGCAGCTCTCGCTCCCCGCCATTTAACATTGTCTCTTTATTGTTATTTGCTCTACGATGGAATAAAGAATCTTTGGAAGTTTGAAGATACTCGGGTGAGTGCGACTTTATTTCCTGGCAAACAGTTCATTTAGATTTTTGCCATAACTCTTCTATTTTTCCATCCACAGACCCATATGGTTGGTGCTTGTTTTTTTTTTTTTTGAACCATCAATTGTAATTTGTAATAACAACTTTCATTCTACCACAAAAATGTATGACGCAACCAAAACAATATTATTTTGTGGGAAATTGAAAGGAAAACCGTAATTTAGCAAATTTTGGAGGATTTTTGTTTTCATGCAGTGCACATTATGGTAAAACTGACAGATTCTCTTTATTCTGTAGGTCCATATGATTTAAATGATCCCCATATTAAATGCTTTTCTATTGTTGTAATAGTTTAAAAAAAAAAAACTCAAGACTTTTTAACAAAATAAGTTTGTTTAAAATCTGACCTCCTATAACTTTCTTTTCCGTATACAGGGCTGCATGAGGGCTCATTTTTTTTTTTTGCATCGTGATCTGTAGTACAGTAAGGAGCATGAAGATGGGCATTAGTACACAGTAAGGGGCACAGAAGGGGCATTTGTACAGTGCGGTTTGTACAGTGCGGGGTATTAAGAGGAAAACTATTACTGTGTAAAGAATAAAATGAGCGCTGTTACTGACAGGCAGCACTGAGAAGATCTCTGTTATAGTATATGTGGGTGCTATTACTGACAGGCATCACTGAGAAGATCACTGTTATAGTATATGTGGGTGCTATTGCTGACAGGCAGCACTGAGAAGATCACTGTTATAGTATATGTGGGCGCTGTTACTGACAGGCAGCACTGAGAAGACCTGTTATAGTATATGTGGGTGCTATTACTGACAGGCAGCACTAAGAAGATCACTGTTATAGTATATGTGGGTGCTATTACTGACAGGCAGCACTGAGAAGATCTCTGTTATAGTATATGTGGGTGCTATTACTGACAGGCAGCACTGAGAAGATCACTGTTATAGTATATGTGGGTGCTATTACTGACAGGCAGTACTGAACTGAGAAGATCCCTGTTGTAGTATATGTGGGTGCTATTACTGACAGGCAGAACTGAGAAGATCAATGTTATAGTATATGTGGGCGCTATTACTGATAGTTAGCACTGAGAAGATCACTGTTATAGTATATGTGGGTGCTATTGCTAAGCGCCAGCATATTATGCCCTGCAGAGATTCTACATGTGGACATTCTGTTGTGTGAACATAGATTTATAGTATATGTGGGCACTATTACTGATAGGCAGCACTGAGGAGATCACTGTTATAGTAGATATGGGCACTATTACTGACAGGCAGCACTGAGGAGATCACTGTTATAGTATATATGGACACTATTACTGACAGACAGCACTAAGGAGATCACTGTTATAGTAGATATCGGCACTATTACTGACAGGCAGCACTGAGGAGATCACTGTTAAAGTATATATGGGCACTATTACTGACAGGCAGCACTGAGGAGATCACTGTTATAGTAGATATGGGCACTATTACTGACAGGCAGCACTGAGGAGATCACTGTTATAGTATATATGGACACTATTACTGACAGGCAGCACTGAGGAGATCACTGTTATAGTAGATATCGGCACTATTACTGACAGGCAGCACTGAGGAGATCACTGTTAAAGTATATATGGGCACTATTACTGACAGGCAGCACTGAGAAGATCACTGTTATAGTAGATATGGGCGCTATTACTGACAGGCAGCACTGAGGAGATCACTGTTATAGTATATATGGACACTATTACTGATAGGCAGCACTGAGGAGATCACTGTTATAGTAGATATGGGTGCTATTACTGACAGGCAGCACTGAGGAGATCACTGTTAAAGTATATATGGGCACTATTACTGATAGGCAGCATTGAGAAGATCACAGTTTATCTGTGTGCGGTGACTATTAGGCTAGGTTCACACTACGGAATTTCCGCCTGCAATTCCGCTTTGAAATTGCAGGCAGAAATTCCGCTTACTAAAATGTATAGTGTAGTGAATGGGTTTCCGTTCACAAATTTACACTTCTGAATTTGTGAAGTGGAATTTGTGAACAGAAAATCCGCTTGAAAATTTCTGCCAGAAGAATGGCGTTGTTCATTCTTCAGGTGGAAATACTCGCAGACCACATTGCCGTCTATTGAAGACTGCAGTGTCCGCGCGGTCCTAGCACCCACTGATTCAGTTGGCGCTGGCCGCACTCGGAATCTCTGGGCGGAAATTTTCTGCCTGGAGATTCTGCAGTGTGAACCTAGCCTTACTGTATAAAGAACAAGCTGACAGTATTAGTTTAGGGCTACATAGCAAAAATGGGTAGCACAGTCAAAGATCGCCATGTTCTTTTTCTTGAATCGTGCTGAATCTCAGCTAATGTAAGTAAATGTAGACACATGTAGAGAAATCCAGCACAAATCAGTTTTTGCTCTTTAGGTGGTTTATTAAACGCTTAAAATGGCATCGTGACCCTGCGGTTTCCTGTGACCATACATTTTATGATGCCGCTTTGCGCTGGATTTCTCTACGTGTGTCCTTACAAGTTGCTGTTGCTCCACAGCTGTCCCTGCACTTCGTTCTTGCAAAGGAGGGAGCTGAGCTGATTTGCACTAAATGGGGTCACATTGCGACCCCCAAATTACCGCAGCCACAAATTCATTTTGGATGGAATTATTATGTTTCTCATGTTGTAGTCACAGCCATTTGGGGTTTGTAGCGCAATCTCATTTACTCACATTAGCTGAGATGCAGCACAATTCAGGGAACGCAACATACTGATCTTTGGTCATACAATCTGGGGGCCCCCCTTTTTTTTTTTTTTTTGCCCAGGGCCACACTTAGTCTATAACCGGCCATGCCCCAGAATCAGACCCCAGTATGATCCCCTGCATAATCCAGACCCCAGAATCAGACCCTAGATCCCCCCCCCTGCTTAATCCAGACCTCAGAATCAGAGCCCAGTCACGTCATGCAGTAATATACATAGTTACATTTAGTGACTCACAATTTTCTGATCAGTGTCATCCTCTTTCATTTTCTTCTTCATCCGGCTCAGACCGCCATGATGACGCCTTCTTCAGCATCAGCAGGACAAACATGTTAGACTCCGCATTTTTGCAGTGTTCTCCCACCTCTAGACAATATCTCCATCTATAGGCCCTTAATTGGGGTCCTGCACAGTAAAGGTGGGTAGGTTAATAGGTCCCCATTAATTAGGTACTGTATATCCCCCAAAGTAGGCAGTAACCTTGCTAGGTAGATAGGTAGCGAGGCATCTATGTAGCTAGGTAAGTAAGTAGGTAGGTAAGTAGCTACTGTATGTAGGTGGAAACATAGCTAGGTAAGTAGTCAGATAGCTCGGTAGGTAGGCAGGTAGCTATGTTGGTAGGAAGCAAGGCAGGTAATTATTTAGGTAGCCAGGTTATTTAGGTAGACAGGCAGATATGTAAGGAGATAGCCAGGAAGGTAATTATTTAGGTAGCAATGTAGCTATGTAGGTAAGTAGCCAGGCAGGTAATTATTTAGGTAGCCAGGATAGGGCGGAAGCTAGCCAGGTAGTCATTATCCCTCCACATCCCCAGAACTCCTGTCCGATGCCTCCCCTGCCACTCACCTCCTCTCCAATACCCTCACCTCAAGATGCCAGGGCTATATAAAAACAAACAAAAACAACAACTTATGCTCACCTCAGGAGGTACGCAGGGATCTCCTCAGCAGTGCAGGCTGGCCGCGTTCTTTTCCCACCACATTGCAGGCCCTGTTGAGTGACAACATCAGTGCCGGCACTGTGTGGGGGCAGAGGTCAAGGGTCTCCTCTCAGTGAAGCCGCAGGTCCTGCAGCTCATGCTGAGAGGAGGCTTTAAGCTATATGCACCTGTGTGCGTACAGCTGAAAGTGACGCTTGCTTGCATATGGATCTGGGACAAGTGTCCTGGATTCCCCTGTAGCAAGCAAGCCAGGTGGGACCCCTCTCCAACTCGGGCCCTCGTTGCCATGAGCAGCACATGTGCCAGGGGTTGCCGACCCTTGGCCTAATCCATTCAACAATATGGGAGTCCAAGCTCAAAGATTGCAATTTATTGATAAGTCTTCTATGTGGGACAGTGTCAAAAGCCTTAGTAAAATCTAGATATTAATACAGATTATGACATTAATTGCCTTCTTTGGGGCTGTAAAGGGTTTATTGGCCATTAAATGTTTTCCTATCAATGGTGGGTAATGGATAGCTTCATGAACCATAGGCACAGTATGTGAGTCCCCTTGAACATATCTACAATGGAACAGATTAAGTCTAGGTTCACACAGTGTTTTTCAGTGTATTTCATTTGTAAAAATGCCTCAATACCATAAACCATAGGGTAATAGGCAAGGATAACCGGCGAACGGGATAAGTGCAAGATAATGCAGAATATAGAATATCTTTATCTGAGGAAAGGGATTTAGGAGTCATTATTTAAGAAGACTTAAAAGTAGGCAGACAATGTCATAGAGCAGCAGGAAATGCTAGCAGAATGCTTGGATGTATAGGGAGAGGTATTAGCAGTAGAAAGGGAAGTGCAGAAGGATGACAATGACAGGTTCTCTTTGGCTATGTCTACATGTAGATATTTGCATATTAGTTTTAGCCAAAACCAGGAGTGGGTCAAAAACAACGTAAATTATTCCATTACAGTTTTCCTTTGTGTTGGTTTCATTCAAAATTCTGGCTACAAACATCGACCAAAATACTGACCAAAAAACTATGGCCGGCATTTATCACTGTAGGTGTAAGTGAAGCATTTTTCAACACCTTTTTTGTGTGTGCTGGTGATGTGTAGGAGCAACAGATTTAATAAATGGTCACAGAACATTTGATACATTTTGTGCAGGTAAATATTTTCTGAAGTTTCTCTCTTCACATACACCAAAAAGCTAAGCTAAGTCTGGGCTGGTGTAGCTTTAGAGACTTTTCAGTGGCTTTTTTGCACCGTTTCACAAAAAGGCGCAGTTCATAAAACCCGTCCATATCATGTGTATTGCCAAAATCAGTGGATTGAAACTCAAAATCAGTAGAAATGTGTAAACCAAAAGGCGCAAATCAACCCTGCTTGTGCCTTTTGTAGACACAAAAAAACTGTCTAAAGACAATAATAAATTTCGGCCAATGTGTATACAGAGCCTCAGTGTGTTATGGTTAAAACAGTGGTATCCCTCCATTCAAAAGAGATATGACTGGTGCAGCCAGCAGGTGGCAGTATCACCTGGAGAGAGTCCCAAGTTATGGCGCTTCCCGCTCAGTCAGAGCAAAGTTGTGAGAGAAGAGGATTTTGTGGATGGTGGGTGGTGCTGGGGTTCAGTTATGAGCAACTAGCTACTACTGACTAGATTCCTGTTAGTTTCTATTTGGTGGTCTCATGGCTGACACACTATGGATGTCCCTCTTTTAGAAGAGGGGGCAGTGGCTGTTTTTTTGTTGTTGTTGGGGAGTAAACTTACCTTCACTGTTATGGGGGGCTCTTTTGTTGTGACAGTTATGGGGAGGTCTATCAATATCACTGTTATCAAGCAAACTGTGGTGGTTGTTGTTATGGAGCATTAAAAAACGTGTATATTGAACTGTGCATATTTTAAAGGAGTTCTGTAGTATATCTTATCTCCTAACTGAAGGAGAGGGGATAAGTTATAGATCGGGGAGGGGGGGGGGGCTGACTGCTGGGACCCCTTGGGATCTCCTGTACAGGGCCATGGCAGTCAGCAGGAAGGGTGCGTTCCGTCCCTGCATGACGCAGCGGCCAACACGCTCCTGTAATGTATCCCATAGAGATACATGGAGGGGGGGTGTCTGCCGCAGCTTCCTGCTGGGGACGACACGGCGCTTCCTGCGGACCGCTGCAGCCCCGTACAGGAGATCGCGGGGGGTTCCAGCGGTCAGACCCCCCGCGATCTATAACTTAACCCCTATCCTTCAGATAGGGATAAGTTATATTCCACTACAGTATTCCTTTCATGAACCTCTTAAAGCGTACGTGTCATATCACAGAAAAACGAATGCTTATATATGTTACTCACTAGGTCATGCAGATGTCTTTTTTATGTGTCTACGTTCTGTATTTGCAATTATCCAAATCCCTTTGGGGCTTTTAATACCAACAACTAGGGTCCCCCCTAAAAATTTTAATCCTTTATTAATACAATTTAAAATAATAAACCCTCTGTGCTACAAATAATAATAAGGTGCTATTTAAAAACACAACGCTGGGAACTGGTATCCCATGTAGAGATTTTTTCTGTATTATGAATACTAGATGTTTAAGGAAATACTATTATTCTTTCCTATTATCTCATTGGATTAATATCTCCACATTGATATGAAATCCCTGAGTAATAGTCTTCCATTTGCATCCCTGTCCCCAGCATTGCACTTAAAACACCCACACAATAGTAACCTCCCTGACGTTTCGCCGGCCTTGTCAGAGGATGAGGTTCCAATGCCGTGCTTCTCATATCTAACTAACTATATAAATAATCATTAACAAATGTAGATATAGCAGAGAAAGGGGGGGGGGGCGGCACTTACGAGTCGGAGTCTCTTGAAAGGTGCAGACTTTGTCTTTATTGAGGTGCAATTACATATCCATAACGCAGGATGCCAGGGTCCGCAGTGCGAGATTCCCATACTACGATCATGCAATCTGTCATGTATCCCGACCTTCTAGCTGTCACGTATCCATCTCAGATCACATGACCACATCTGTGGGATGCCTCATAACTGCAGGATTCAGCTTCTGTATTTAGCTCACAAATCCCTCTGTTCTGCTGCTCACTCATTATGACATCCACTGCTTAGGAAAGGAAGGCAAGTGTGGTGAGGATGCGATGAAAGGGCAGATGTTATTACCCTAAAGGAAGATGGTATTAACCCTTTGTGTTCGTGATGCCAGGGTGTGGTTGTCCTCTACACCACCCGAGATATGGCCGCTGGTTCCTGGGCTAGGCGCGGGGCAAATAATCACTCCGATGCAAGGTTACGGAACAACGGCAGCTTTACTGAGGTAGACAAAAGGACCAAACAGTGTAAAGAAGGGGCCACTTCTGTACTGGGCCACCACACAAGCACTGTGTGACGCTGGCGGTTGTACCACATACTGCTGCCTACCTTGGCCAAACAGCTCACACAGCTCCCCCTCCTTGCTGCAAGCTCCGTAATGTTACCTCTGCACTGTCTCATACAGCAACAGTGTCTGGTGCATTTAGAAGGGACTGCACAAGGCCAGTCTATTTAAGGGTTTGTGCACTCCTCTGAATCTATACCCCTCCAATCCCCGACTGTCATCTCCTATTTAAGGGCACTCCACCCTCATCTTCTTGCCTGAGCTACAAAGTGGTTATCCATTGCAAAGGGTCTGCTGATTGTGCTGTTCTGCTGTATCCCGTGTTTCCTGACCTCTGCCTGTTTTGTGCCGCCGTCTCTTGCCTAACCCCTGGTACTTTCCTGACTCTGCCTGCTATTGAGCTAAACACCATCTCCACCTGTGCTTTTCAGCTCTGCTGTTCCAAGCTCCAACTCAACTACAACAACTAGCCTGTCTAGTCTCTACAATCTCTACTGCTGTGCTACTCCACCCAGCCTCAGCCAGCCCCACCCGCCAGTATGATCAGGTCCTTTGCACTAAGGATCTTCTGGCCTGTTTGGCCAGCTGCCACTTTACCGGGACCACTCTTGTTGTAGCGACCTGGTATCTCCCTGCAGCTAAGGCCAGCTTCTGCATCTGGAGAGGGATAAAAGGTGAAAACCAGGGAGATACTTAGACACCGCCCTCAAGTTTGCCCCAAAGCCAAACCGGTAAGTGGCACAGCGGGTCCACACCTGTTGGGGCGTTACACACTGAGCCCTCACTCACCATGAATTCACTTCCTCCCTGTTGTGCTGGATCTCTTCATGGATTCACTGCAGCTTGCTCTGTAACCTCCTCCTCTATTGTCATGCTGCAGTCTGACAGGACAGGAGTGAGCCCAGAGGAGTGCTAGTCCTGCCCTCACTTAATGGACTTTGTTCCAGCCTGTGCTTTAGCTTGGACAAAGATGATGCTGCAGCCAGACAGGATTATGTTATGGATGGTATGGGGACCCCTAGTGGCCTTTTTAAATAAGCCATGATTTCCAGAAAAAGTAGATAACATTGTTTTATGAAGTAAATTAGGAAGGTTAATGTTTTGCCAAAATGTACAACATATAAAAAGGCTCTGATTCTGGCATTTAACACACCATGAGCAGGCTCAAATCTCTGCTTCTAGCTGTTTAACCCCATAAATTCTGTAGGCAGTAGGTGGGAAAAACTTCTGTGCATGTTGCCATTGAGTCTAAGCCCTGTGAAGCCCTAGCTGTATGCTATGATAGAAGTGGTGAATTATAAGCCGGATCATACCTGGATCTTTACCCTGCACATATGACAATGTGCAACAAGTGTCAACAAGTATTCAGAAAAGAGTTATGGGGAATTATCAGGACACTCCTATAAATGTGAAAGGAAATAAGATAACCAGTATAAAGCTGGATTCACATCTTGTTGTAACAGTACAACGCTGTCATATCATAAAACTGTCGAAAAAGTGTGCGAACATATACCATGGCATATGTGGGCTCATTGAGTTTAAAGGGGTTATCCAAGAAGTGAAACTTATCCCCTTCCCACAGGATAGGGGATAAGTGTGTAATGAAGGGGGGGGGGGGGGACATTGCTAATGCCAGTAGTTGGCGGAAAACCCCTTTAATAGGACAATAGTAGTCAACTAGTGACTTCTGTACATTTCCAGTCTTAAAGGAATACTATGGTGGAAAATAACTTATCCCCTACTGTACCCCCAGCAGTCCGCAAGAAGGGGGCGTGTCCGTGGCGGCCAACATGCCCCCCATATATCCCATAAAGATACATGGAGGGGGTATGTCAGCCGCCATGTCATGTGGGGACGGAACGGACTATCGTGGCCCCGTACAGGATATCGGGAGGGGGGTCCCAGGGGTTGGACCCCCCAATCTATAACTTATCCCCTATCCTTCAGATAGGGGATAAGTATTTTTTTCCACTACAGTATTCCTTTAAAGACTTTCAGTAAAACACCCGAACCCTACTGATCAAACCCTCTCATATGTCACAATGATATAATCGACAGGTAGACAGTAAGTACTGTTAAGGGTTTAAAGGATTGTAGTACAGTACTGTTTTATTCCTTGACATCAAATTTCCTGCCTGGATCAGTTTTTTCACAAGAAAAGAAATACCTGTGGTGGCGGCGGGGTATGTGGTGCAGGGCAGATGTTACCCTAGGGGCAGATGGAATTAACCCTTTGTGTTCATGACGCCAGGGTGTGGTTTAGCCTTAACCACCCGAAGGTATACCGCTGGATCCTGGGCTAGGCACGGGGCAATAAAGACACTGACGCCAAGTTACGGACAACGGTAGCTTTACTAAAGTTAGACAATTGATACAGTCTATGCAGTACAGCCAGGGCCCAAGGAGGTGACCAGTGACACAGAGACCTTGCAGGTTTGCTGGGACTTGTAGTAGACAGGAGAATTTAGTGCAGGCTGAGTAGACAGAAGACTTGACTTGAATGACAGGAGAGTGACTTCAGCTTACTTGCACTTGACTTGAGGCCTCCACTGCTCTGGAAACACACTATAGGCACGACTTGACTGGACCTCAGCACACAAAGAGAGCAGAGCTCAAAGAGAAAGAGGCTAGTTCCACCCAGGGCTAATATGGGGGGAGGCTAGAAGGGAGCCCATAGGTCACCTTTGGAGTCAGCTGGTCACTAGTACCTCCTGGGTAACAATCACATGGTACATTTATTAAAGGTACAATACACAATATAATACATAACCTATTTACATGGGGGGAACAACTGCAGGGGGCCCTGGGGACACTGAGGGATACTGCCTGACAGGGCAGGGAAAGTACGGGGAAACACCATCCCATACTGGGCCACCACATACCCATTTATATGCAACATGTACTACAGCTACCTAGAATATTAGGCAGATGGATTTGTTGTACCTAGCCCAAAAACCAGCCAGATGTCAGCTAAGGTTACAATCCTGCTGGGACATTTGCTGTAAATAGGAACATAAGGAAGCTGAAAATCATTGGACTGCTGGTTGTTGTTCACTGTGGCCACCTACTGTTTCCATTTCCTTGACCCAAGTTAATTTCTTACCAGTTCCTGGAGGATCCTGGGTCCTTGTTGCTAAGTAATTCTAGTGATTGGTTCCAGAATGTCAATATGGCCTCAGTGCTGTACATTCTCTGCTTTCTTCTACAGGGTTTGTGATGCAGATTGTAACAACTGAATCACCTCAATGCACTGTGGGTAAACTAGTATATACACCACAGCATCTCTTCTAGTGTCTCTAATGAAATGTTAGGCTACGTTCACATCTGCATTATTTTTTTCAGTTGTTCTCCTCTGTAATAAAGGCATAACAATAAAAATGGCTATACTGGATCTACTGCATACCAGATACCAATGGCAGCTGATGGGCCTTATTGACTTTGATGGTGTCCAAAGACCAACAAACAAATGGATTCACTTGATGATTTTTTTTTTTTTTTTTTATCAACTGGTGCCAGAAAGTTAAACAGCTTTGTAAATGACTTCTATTTAAAAATCTTAATCCTTCCAGCACTTATCAGCTGCTGTATACTACAGAGGAAGTTCTTTTTTTTTTCTTTCCTTTTCTGTCTGACCACAGTGCTCTCTGCTGATACCTCTGCCCATGTCAGAAACTGTCCAGCAGGAGCAAATCCCCATAGCAAACCTCTCCTGCCCTGGACAGTTCCTGACATGGACAGAGGTGTCAGCAGAGAGCACTGTGGTCAGACAGAAAAGAAATTAAAAAAACAACTTCCTCTGTAGTATACAGCATTTGACAAGTACCGGAAGGATTAAGATTTTGAAATAGAAGTAATTTACAAATCTGTTTAACTTTCTGGCTACAGTTGATAAAAAAATGTTTTCCATCAGAGTATCCCTTTAAGATAGCTTTAAAAAATACAAATAAAAATTGTCTAAAAAAACAGAGACTGTTTAAACAGCGGTCTTCTCCTTCTGTGCTGGGGCTTCTGCGGGGGGGGGGGGGGGGGGTAGCGTGGGCCCCTTACTGGGGTATTGGCTGTACCCCCTGATGGCGTCCCTGTGTACAAGGTAGGTACATAAGCCTGGTTGTCTCCTATATGGATTGTTTTGTCCCCTATTGGGAGTGTTTTGTCCCCTATTGGGAGTGTTTTGTACCCTTTCTGGTGTGTCTATGACCTCTATTGGGAGTGTCCCCTTTTCGGAGGGTGCAAATACATTAAGTCTTATGGGACTCTACCGGGGAATTAAAAACTGTCCCCTATTGGGAGGTGTCCACTAAGGCTAAGTTTCCACTTGTTTTTTTTCTGGCAGTTTTGGGAAAACTACCACTGCAGTTTGTGAGCCAAAGTCAGAAGTGGATCCATAAGGGAGGAGAAGTGTAAGTCCTTCCTTTATATGTCCTATTCATTTTAAATACACTTCTGGCTTTGGCTCAAAAACTGCAGTGGCCGAAATCCAAAAACTGCCAGAAAAAAACCAAGTGGAAACTTAGCTTAAGGGAGATTTTACTGTACTACTTTAAGCTTAACTTAAAGGGGTTATCAAAGAATAGGAAAACAAAGCTGATTTGTTCCTAAATAATGCCACGTCTGTCTCCTGGTTGTGTGTGGTATTACAACTTGGCAACATTCACTCCAATGGAAATGAGCTGCAGAACAACACCCAACCTGAGAACAGATGTGCCAATGTTATTGGAAGCAATCAGCTCTGTTTTTATAATCCTGGATAACCCCTTTAAATAGAAGTCAGCTGACTTTTTGTTTGGACGACAGCTACTGTATCTCTTCCAATCCCTCACACACATGCACGCTTTGCTCAGGTAAGTACATATTTATTCTTGTTGGAAAATGAGAATCTGCTGCATGACCCCTCGGGTGATACCCAACCATTCCCTTCCCTGACATCTGCTTTAAGGGGACAGCCCAGAGGCCTCCAAACACGTTAGATATCCAGATCCTGATGACATCGGAGGGTCAGGATGATTTCATGTGTATGCCCAGATTTAGATCTGGAGCGCAAATGTATGGTAAACTCTACTAATGGTAAAAAGAACTCCTAACAGTGGCTGCAATCTCCGGTCGGATCTCATTCGTAAGTTTGCATCCAGAATTTTGTACGGAAATGATCTACAAATTGAATAGATTGTCATTGAGATAAATATTAAACTTCTTTCTGTTATCCTACCGGCCGGAGTCCTCCCTCCATTCCAATCTAGGGGATAATGTTCTACAGAAAAGGATGTAACACGTCCAGTGAAGAGGTAAGTAACGAGAGGGGGAGGGTATGTAAATCAATGCTAATTCTCCATCTTTGACACTTCTCTGGATTCAGTGCTCAGCATGGGGCACACAAGAACTTCCTGAGGCTGATCAAGCAGCATTATGGGGGCTTAGTCACTGGTATCATCTCCCCCCACATGAGACTTCAGGGTGGAACACAAGAGTCAGCAGCAGGGGAGGAATCAGTGCTGGGGAATAATAACCAGGCGACTGAGTTCTTTGAGTCACAGTAATAAGAAGCAGCTGCAGGCAGCTGGGCCGCCTCCTCCGTCTTCCTCTCTGTTGCCTACGCTTTTGTGAAGTGGGAAACAACGTGACGCCGTTTCCACCAGGACAGATCTCCTATGCCAGGTAAGCCGACATCGATTAGTTAATTAATGCTGCCTGGCACAACAGATGGCGTCTGGAGCTTACATGTCCTATCTTCATGGAGAATTTACATTTATTTATATAGCACCCTTCAGGGGCGTAGTTTGTAGCTTCTGGGTTCCGATGCAAAATCTGCAACAGGGTCCCATGTGTCAATTATAATACAGTGACCCCCCCGACCTATGATGGCCCAGACATACGATCATTTTAACATACGATGGTCTCTCAGAGGCAGCATCAACATACGATGCTTTTGTATGTCGGGGCCATCGCATAAACTGCTATCCGGTAGCACAGACTGCTTCAGCTACCACCGGATAGCCGTTTACGGTGCCCAGTGTGGTCCACTGACGATCACTTACCTGTCCTCGGGGCTCCAGCGCGTCCTCTTCGGGATCCTCTGCATCGTCGGCGCTCTCCATCATCATCATCACTTCACTGCGCACGCCGTCCCGTCATCCAATAGGAGCGGCTTGCGTAGCGACGTGATGGCGGCGATGGAGCGCGCGGATGACGGGGAAGCAGAGGCCTTGCCGGAGCGTCGGGAACACCCCAGGAACACGGCGACAACGATGGACGGCGACATCCCGGGTAGCGGTGACGAGCGGTCACGGTCCGGAGCGGCGGGGACAACTTCCTCTAACAGTGGTCTACAACCTGCGGACTTCCAGATGTTGCAAAACTACAACACCCAGCATGCCCGGACAGCCAACGTGCTGGGTGTTGTAGTTTTGCAACATCTGGAGTTCCGCAGGTTGTAGACCACTGTCCTATACTTTACATTGCACGGATCCTTCAACATGCGATGGTTTCAACAAACGATGGTCCATTTGGAACAGATTACCATCATACGTTGAGGGACCACTGTACTGGTCTCTTATGGAGCAGATGTGCTTTGGGGACCCGTAGGCACCAGGGCCCCGGTGCGACTGCTACCTCTGTACCCCCTTGGTTCCAGGGTTAAAAACATATGACATACACAAAAAGGTCAAAAAAACATGACACACAAACACAAGCACAATGAACGTGAAATGGGTAAAACAACAAATAATAACTGAACCCCTACAAAGGAGAGAACATGACGGCCATAAGAGCTGACAATCTAAAGTCAGAATAGGCAAATACAATAAGAAGGTAGGATGCATGGTTGTATGTGCATTGCTATCTGCACGTTGTCATTGTTGCGATGCTCCTTGTGTTGTTACAAGCGGTTGCCATGCTGGTTGCACAAGGTTCCTGGTTAGGCTCAGTCTCTCCCAGTCTATAGGACGACTGGCTGTGTTAGATGCGGTTCAGATCTCTTGGAATTTCCTGCTCTCATGTTACGGCCACAATTCTGCAGATTTTTACCCCAGCCAGGCTTTGGGCAGCATTGTTCTGGGATGATCTAGCAATGCCTCTCCAGCACACACTCTTCTTTATGTAAACTCTCTCCGAAATGTTTCATGAATGAGGTAAGATTTTTTTTTATTTTTTTTATTTTTTCTAATTACATTTTGGAAAGTATTACCGGACTCCTTTTGGCTTTTCGTTCTTCACACGTCCATTTTTCCGTGGATCTTAAGAGTGCTGCTTGCAAATGTCTTACGTAGAAAATATAGATAGTAACAGGAAGTATTTAAATGTTTCTGTGTCTTAGTGTTGCAATGTACGTTGCCCCAAGCTATATTTAAAAAAGGGTGATTTTTTTTTTTGTAGGAATCCTAGCCCCTGTGGTTGTACTAGAGTCTAGACCAATGTTTTCCAAGTAGCGTGCCTCCAGCTGTTGCAAAACTACAACTTCCAGCATGCCCGGACAGCCAACGGCTGTCCGGGCATGCTGGGAGTTGTAGTTTTGCAACAGCTGGAGGCACACTGCTTGGGAAACACTGTACTAGGCATATGAGAGGCTTTGGATCTGGTTTGAAGAGGTACTCTGGTGCCAGAAAGTTAAATAGATTTGTAAATGACTTCTATTTAAAAATCTTAACCCTTCCAGTACTTATCAGCTGCTTTATGCCCCACAGGAAGTTCTTTTCTTTTTGAATTTCTTTCCAGTCTGACCACAGTGCTCTCTGCTGACACCTCTGTCCATGTCCGGAACTGTCCAGAGCAGGATAAGTTTGCTATTGGGATTTGCTCCTGCTCTGGACAGTTCCTGACATGGACAGAGGTGTCAGCAGAGAGCACTGTGGTCAGACTGGAAAGAAATTCAAAAAGAAAAGAACTTCCTGTGGGGCATAAAGCAGCTGATACGTACTGGAAGGGTTAAGATTTTTAAATAGAAATCATTTACAAATCTTTTTAACTTTCTGGAACCCATTGATTTAAAAAAAAAATGTTTTCCAATGAAGTACCCCGTTAATTTAACTTGACAGACCCATTATGGATTCCAGGATTACCATTGCATGTTGATTTCCAAAGGGGCAGCTAACCCTGGGACAGGTAAAGAGTAGTGCAGAACATGTTGTACCTCCCTGTACTTTAGGGAGGCGCTACCAGACAGCCAGTCAGTGCATGCACTTCAGTAACACAATGGTTTTACAAGTGAAATGCCCATTCTGATTGGTCAGTTCTTCCGACCATTGACACATTTGACACACAGATCTGGACTGTCCGTAACATTGTATGTAGAGTTTGGTTTCAAGTTACTATGGTCCAGAAAAGATCCTTGTATGTCGAAAATATTGTAACCCGAGGCCATTGTAAGTAAAAAGGCCACTGTATCATGGCTGTTGTAAAAAAAAAAAAAAAATACGGTTATGCAGATTATGATTTTTTGGAAATGGACACCTGATATATACATGAAGGGCACACAGACACCAGACAGCTGCGGCCCTGATCATACTCTGTTTCATGGCCCCACTGTTGCAAAGCGGCCAACTATTTGACAAGCCATTCTGTTATAACCTTTATAATATACTAGCTGAGTACCCGGCGTTGCCCGGTTTTTCCTTCCTAATCCTTGTTGTAGAGGAAAATCAACAGAGGAAGCTTTTGATTTCATATCCCGTCCTCATATATTGTCATATCCCAACCCCATATCCTGACCACCTATCCCGACCTCCTATCCCGTCCTTCTATCCCGTCCTTCTATCTCGACCTCCTATCCCGTCCTCGTATCCCGTCCTCGTATCCCATCCTCCTATCCCGTCCTCATATCCCGACCTCATATCCCGTCCTCCTATCTCGACCTCCTATCCCGTCCTCATATCCCGACCTGTAATATGTTTACCAGGTATTGAAATATCTCCAGCCGTACTGAAGTTATGTGAGAACATACATTTCCCATTGATTTGCATGGGACTTTAAACGAAAACCCTGACCCTCACAAATGGGGGTAGTTAAGGGTTAAATTAACTATCCTATATTTTAAGTGGACATATAAGTAACATGTGACCAAGTATTATCGAAATATCTCCAGCCGTTTGGAAGTTATGCAGTAACATATCTTTCCCATAGACTTGTATGGGACTAAAACCCCCGCCCCTGGCAAATGGGGGTGAGTAAGGGTTAAATCACCTATCCTATGTTTGTTGACATATAAGTAACATGTGTGCCAAGTTTCATGTTAATATCATGAGCCGTTTGGACGTGATGCTGGAACATACACACATACATACACGTTGAGTTATATATATAGATAGATAGATAGATAGATAGATAGATAGATTTATATATAATTTAATTATTATATGTATAAAATATATGCAAATCCAAAAATGTTGCAGTATCTTGTAATACTAAGCTCACAAGCAGAAGACACAGGTTACATCTCACAAATATGCAGGGGTTAAGACAATAGATTTAAAGAATTCTGCTTGTGAGCTTAGATTTCCTTTGGACTTGATAAAAGGAGGAATCCCGAAAGCTTCTCTACAAAATGCTGTTAGTCCAATAAAAAAGGTTATTACAAGATACTGCAACATTTTTTGACTTGCATCTGCATCATTGGACTAATACGGCTACTCAAATTTACTATATATATATCTATGTGTGTGTGTGTGTGTGTGTTTTTACTTTTTTTCCCACCAAAATGTTTTTTTTTTTTTTTTTTTTACATTTAACAAACATTATAACAGTCAAGGGAGAGGAAAAAGGGGAAGAAAGGGTCTGGTTCATTAGGTAAATGCAGGGGGAGAGTAGAGGGATTACCAAAAGCCGTATAGTGGAGGACGTCAGGCCCCCATTACCACTGTAAGGGTGGGTTCACACTACGTTTTGTCCCATACGGGAGCGCATACGGCAGGGGGGAGCTAAAATCTCGCGCTCCCGTATGTAACCGTATGCGCTCCCGTATGCCATTCACTTCAATGAGCCGACCGGAGTGAAACGTTCGGTCCGGTCGGCTCATTTTTGCGCCGTATGCGCTTTTACAACCGGACCTAAAACCGTGGTTGACCACGGTTTTAGGTCCGGTTGTAAAAGCGCATACGGCACAAAAATGAGCCGACCGGACCGAACGTTTCACTCCGGTCGGCTCATTGAAGTGAATGGCATACGGGAGCGCATACGGTTACATACGGGAGCGCGAGCTTTTAGCTCCCTCCTGCCGTATGCGCTCCCGTATGGGACAAAACGTAGTGTGAACCCAGCCTTACTCTAGATCCAAACAGGGAGAAAGCAAAACAGACAAAACAACCATCCAATGGATCCATATAACACAAGAGGTGAACCCAGAGTAATGAAACAAAGAAGGGGGGGGGGGGGGGGATAAGGAGGTTGGGCACCCAGAGGAGCATAAACTCTAAAGTATACCATGAGGATGAGGGGTAAGTTCTGTAAGCCTATGGATTGCTCCAAGTACCATGTAGTGAGCCCAAAGCATTCCTTCAGTTTTTGTCGGGATATGTGCAGGAAATAGAGGTAGGAATCTGCCGTAGGTGCTTTCTAACAATATTCATTGACACAGCACCAACATATTTCACAGTGCTTTCCAATAAAGATTTAGTTTAATCAAAACCAGCAAGGATCCTTAAAGCGCACGCGCACCTGCCATCAACTTGGAACGCC